>NC_044392.1:39322016-39922016 GCF_006542625.1 Nomascus leucogenys | reverse complement strand
GTACCCCATAAATATATACACCTACTATGTACCCACAAAATGAAAAATAAAATATTATTTTAAAGAACTTTCTGATATAGCTAGCACATCCCTCTTTGTTCTATTTCTTAGTAGTTGCCTAGTATTTCACTGAATTGATAAAACAACCCATTTAACCAATCTATTACTTGTAGTCATTTAGATGTCTCCAGTTATTCAATATTATAGACAATGGATGCTGTATCGGCAGTCACCAAGATCATCCTCAGGCTCCCTCAGGCTCAATGATTTACTAGGAGGATTCACAGAACTCAGAAGCGCTGATATACAAAGTTATGGTTTATTAGAGTGAAAGGATACAGATTAAAATTCAGTGAAGGGAAAAAGGCCCAGGGGTGAAGTTCAAGAGAAGCCAGGTGCAAGCTTCCAAGTATGGCCTCCCAGAAGAATTTGTACAGAGATGTGCTTAATTTTCCCAGCAATGATGCATGGCAACATGTGTGAAGTATTGCCGAGCAGGAAGCTCACCCAAGCCTTGGGTTTTTATTGCGGGCCAGTTACATGGGCATGCGTCATCTGCATGACTGACCTTACCTACTCAATTTCCAGCCTCCCGCAGGTCAAACTGATACAGCATGGCCCAGGGCCTCAGGCATACTGAAACAGGCTTCACCATAGTCACCCTGTTAGCATATCTAGTCAAACTGATACAGTGTGGCATGAGGAGTTCGTCAAGGGCCAGTCCTCCAGAAGACAGACCATTCCTTGAACTTGCAGGGCTTGAGCGATCAGAGCCTGCAGAGTTAACCCTTTACTACACATACGTCTTTTATATTTATGATCTGAACACTGACTAGGCCTTCAGCAGCCCGTTCCCACAGGTCTGCTTCCATATATGTTCTCCACAGAGAGTATTCACATATTCGCCACTCTCCTCAGGCAATTTTTCCTCAAACTGGCTATTCTTCTCACAGCTCTATCCTCACAGCATATAAACTAGGTTTTTATTTCCCCCAGAAAATAGAAACCATCAGAAGAGAATGCCTTTAACTTCTTGCCACCAAACTCCTGAGCCTCCCTTCATCCCCACCCATCATTTTCTTCTTTCCTCTGGTTACCATGGAAAAGGTTAATCACCCACCTGGCTTTGGATCCCATTCCACGCCCTAATTAATTCAAAGACTCCTTTTCTCCTGTATCTTTAACTGTTTTCCCTCTTCTGATACGTCTACAACTTTTCCTATAGAAAAAGAAAAAGAAAAGAAACACCTCCCTCTTTCACACTTCCCTTTGGGTATGGTCTCTTCTTTCTTTCATCTTGAAAGATGAGTTCACACCTACCACCTCCATTTTCCTGCTTTCCACTTCCTCCTTGCCCCCTGCAATCAGGTTCCGTTTCCCCAACCCCACTCCCAACAATCTCACTGAAACTACTCTCACTATGGATACTAAGACCTTGTGATTTTTAAACCTGTTGAAAGCTTTTAGTCCTCACTTTATTTGGCCTCTCTAGTGTGACTCATCCTTGGCTTCTAAGATACCAAATTTTCTTATTATCTCTTCCACTATGACTCAGTTTCTGTTGTGGGTTCCTTTTACTTATGTGTCTCTTAAATCTTATTTTTCCTCAGCAATTGCTCAGTTCTTTTTGTATTTTAGTCTCTCATCCTAGGCAATCTCATCAATCCTATTTCACTCATAAAATGATGACTGGGGCTGGGCATCGTGGCTCACGCCTGTATCCCAGCACTTTGGGAGGCCGAGGCAGGTGGATCACCTGAGGTCAGGAGTTCAAGACCAGCCTGGCCAACATAATGAAACCCTGTCTCTACTAAAAATACAAAAAAAAAAAAAAAATAGCCAGGCGGGGTGGTGCGCACCTGCAATCCCAGCTACTTGGGAGGCTGAGAATAGCTTGAACTGAGGCAGGAGAATAGCTGAGGCAGGAAAATAGCTTGAACCCAGGAGGTGGCAGTTGCAGTGAGCTGAGATCGCACCACTGCACTCCAGCCTGGGCGACAGAGCAAGACTCCATCTCAAAAAGAAAAAAAAATGATGACGATGATGATTGGATCTCTTTTTTATCTCTTTTCTGAGTGTCATATCCCAGTCTCCAGCCAGCCCAGCCAATGATGACATTTACTTTTCTCCAAACTGTCCCTCCTCCTTTGTTCCCCATCTTGGTGAATGAAATCGTCATCCACTCAATCACTCAAACTAGAAATAAAGTTATCTTTTATTCCTCCCTCTTTCCTCTCCCATATCTATTTGGTCGCAAAGCCTCCACCCTTCTGCCTTTTTAATCGCTCTTAAACACATTCCCTTCCTCTGTGTTTCCTCTACCGGCACCCTTCATTCCTTGACTCAATTATTGCCTTAATCTCTTAACCAGACAAGGTTGTTTTCTAAAATACAGATCAAGTGGTATTATTCTGCTGCTTAAACTTCTTTAACAGTCTGCATGATCTTTAGGAAAAATTTAAAACTTCTTAGCAAGGCATACGTTCCCCTTATGGTCTGGTCATGCCTATCTTTCCAGTGTCCTGAAAGCAACTGTGAACACCATCTGCATCATCCTTCTTTCTCTCTTTTCCAGCAACACATTTACACTTCTATGGGGCTTTCTGGCTTTTGTGCCTTTGAAGATGTTGGTCCTTCTGGTCAGAACTTCTTTCCTCGTCTCCCTCCTTTTTCCCTGACAAATTACCACTCGTCCTTCAAGATGCAGATGAAGCATCACCTCCTCTGGGAGGCCATCCCTAATTACCCCCCTTCCATTAGGATTGGATGCCTCCATGTGCTCCCTTAGTACACCGCCCTTGCCTCTACTATAACACTAATTAGGCTATTTACTTACTTTCACTCTACAATTTCACCAAGTTCCTTGAGGGCAAAGACTGTCGTACATCTTTATATCCTCAGCATCTACAGTTGTGCCTTATTTTACTTAGCATAATGTCCTCAAAGTTTTCATTGTTTTTGAGATGGGGTCTTGCTCTGTCACCCAGGCTGGAGTGCAGTGATGCGATCTCAGCACATTGCAACCTCCACCTCCCGGGTTCAAGGGATTCTCCTGCCTCAGCCTCCCGAGTACCTGGATTACAGGCATGCACCACCATGCCCAGCTAATGTTTTTGCTTTCATTTTTGTTTTTTAGGACGGAGTCTCGCTCTGTTGCCCATGCTGGAGTGCAGTGGCATGAGTTCAAGGGGGTTCAAGCGATTCTCCTGCCTCACCCTCCCAAGTAGCTAGGATTACAGGCGCCTGCCACCATGCCTGGCTAATTTTTGTATTTTTAGTAGAGATGGGGTTTCACCATGTTGGCCAGGCTGGTCTTGAACTACGGACCTCAGGTAATCCACCCGCCTCGGCCTCCCAAAGTGCTGGGATTACAGGTGTGAGCCACCGGGCCCCGCCTGTTTTTTTTTTTTTTTTTTTTTTTTTTTTTTTTTTTTTTTTGTATTTTTAGTACAGACAGGTTTTCGCCATGTTGGCAAGGCTGGTGTCAAACTACTAACCTCAGGTCATCTGCCAGCCTCAGCCCCACAAAGTGCTGGGATTACAGGCATGAGCCACTGCGCCCGACCTCAAAGAAAATCTATGTTGTAGCATGTGACAGAATTTCCCTCTTTTTATATGGCTGAATAATAGTTCGTCATGTGCATATACCACATTTATTTCCTTCCTTCCTTCCTTCCTTCCTTCCTTCCTTCCTTCTTTCTTTCTTTCTTGGAGACACAGTCTCTCTCCATCCCCTAGGCTGGAGTGCAGTGGCATGATCTTGGCTCACTGCAACCTCCATCTCCCAGGTTCAAGCGAGTCTCCTGCCTCAGCCTCCTGAGTACCTAGGATTACAGGCGCCCACCACCATACCCAGCTGACTTTTGTATTTTTAGTAGAGATAGGGTTTTGCCATGTTGGCCAAGCTGGTCTTGAATTCCTGGCCTCAGGTGATCCACCTGCCTTGGCCTTCCAAAGTGCTGGGATTACAGACGTGAGCCACCGCGTCCCGCCCATACCACATTTTCTTTATCCACTAATCCATGATGGACATTTGGGTTACTTCTACCTTTTTGCTATTGTGAATAATGTTGCCATAAATACGGGTGTGCAAATATCTTTAAGATCCCACTTTCAATTCTTTTGGCTGTACAACCTAGAAGTGAGATTGCTGGATCATGTGGTAATTCTATTTTTAATCTTTTGAGGAAACTCCATACTGTTTTCCCTAGTGGCTGCACCATTTTACATTCCCTTCAGCAACGCATAAGGGTTCCAATTTTTCCACATCCTTGCTAACACTTATTTTCTGTGCTTGAAAAAAATACTAGCCATCCTAATGGGTGTAAGATGATATTATCATTGTAGTTTTGATTTGCATTTCTCTAATATTAGCAATTTGAGCATCTTTTCCTATGCTTTTTGGCCGCTTGTATATCTTCTTTGGAGGAATGTCGATTCAGGTCGTTTGCCCAGTTTTTTGAAAATTCGGTTACTTGTTTTTCTGCTGTCGAGTTGTAGGAGTTTTTTTTATATGTTCTGCATATTAACGTATCAGATATATGCTTTGCAATTATTTTTTCCCATTCTATACAAATTGCTTTTCACTCTATTGACTGTTTTCCTTGATATGCAGACACTTTAAAGTTTGATATAGTCCCATTTGTCTATTTTCGCTTTTGTTGCCTGTGCTTTTTGTATTTTATCCAAGAAATTGAAGGAGAAGAAAAGGAAAAATCAGTTAGGTAGACAGCTAAGGCTAGCCGTTGGAGAAGGAGCCTGCCTGAAAAATCACAGCTACAAACAAAATAGAGCAGCTTAGGCAAAACTCAGGCTGCACCTGCACAGATAAGCAGGTAGGGTCTGGCACAGATGCTTTTCATTCTTTGTGTGATTGGCGAGCTCCCAGGAAAAACTTTCCTCCCTTTTCAGGCATATACACAGTGGGCTCTGTGGGAACTTGCACAGGGAGGAGGGGGGCTTACCTAAAACAAACCTACAGTGATACAAACAAGAGAAGCCATGCTTTGTGCTTGCCTAGAGACATACCCACATCGGCAGAAGATAAGAGAAGTTGCACAGACAGCTTTATTCATAAGAGAAGTTACTCAAACAGCTATAGAGATGAGAGGAGTTTCTTATAATAGGTTTTGAATTCAACTGTAAAAATGGCACCCCACTTGGGCTCCCCTCTCTGCTGTGGAGAGCTTTCTTCTTTTGCTTATTAAACTTTTGCTTCAACCTCACTCTTCGTGCCCACGTTCCTTAATTTTCTCGGTCGTGAGACAACAAGTTCGGATAACACCTTAGACAATGAGACCATTGACCCTTACCTACTTCAACATTTTTATCAAATCCAAGGCCATGCAGCTTTCCCCCTAAGTTTTCTACTAAGAATGTTATATTTTTAGGTCTTTAATCTATTTGGAGTTATTTTTTGTATATGGTCAAAGGTAAAGGTCCATCTTCATTCTTTTGCATGTGGATATCTAGTTTTTCCCAACACTGTTGAGGAGATTGTCCTTTTTCCATTGTGTGGTCTTGGCACTCTTTTTGAAGATTATTCTAACATATATGCAATGTTGCAAGTGATCAGCAGCTTTCTGGGCTGGTGACACGGGTGGCAGGAAGAATTTACCAACACAGTTGTAGGTAAAGAAAGGCAGGCTTATTAGATAAAGTATGAAAATACATTGCAAGGGTGCAACAGGCAGGTCAGCAAGAGAGAAGCTGACTGCTAGGAAACAAAGGTTTGCTGGGGATTTTGTAGAATGGTGCTTATGTTGTGGGCAGAAGAGGGCTTTGTGCAGTACTAATAATGCCAAGGTTGCAATGAACTAATTTCCATTTTTCTATCAGCTGAGGGTCTGGTGATGGCTGGGCACAGGCAGATTGTGAGTTATTTGCACAGCAGGGCTATGTGTCCTGGACCACGAAGAAAGGCAGACTTATGGCTTATCTGCTTTCTCCTTTTACTTCCCTTCGTCTAGCCAGCCTGACTCCTTTTCCCTAATTAGGACTCCACACGCAAGGGTTTGTTCTGCTCCAGAATAGAGACAGGTCGATGGATCTATCTTTATACCAGTACTATAGCTACTACTTCTTGACCAATTACAGCTTTAGTATCTCTCTCACCTGTCCTCCCTATACAAAAGATATATAAAAGATACTCATTGTACTGAGTACCTTCCTGCAGCATTCAGTCTGGAGCAAAGCCTGCTTCCTTAAACTCTTTCCAAAATCCCCAAATAAAAGCCCCAAATCTGTATAGGATCTTCCTAACATCCTCGTGCTGAGATGCCCTGAAATTCTCCATAGCTCATGACACTTGCTTAATTAAAGTTGGTTTCTGGTAGTCCTGACTGGAGGACATTGACTTACAAAAATATAGGATTAATATCTTCAAAATAAATAGACGGTAAACATCAACAAGGATTCACACCCCAATAATGAAATTGGGCAGAAAAAGGAAAAATAATCATAAGATGCAAAGTACAGATGGCTTTATAATATTGGAAAAAATTTGACTTCAAATGCATAAAAGGATGCTTCTGATTCAGCTGGTGCGACCTTTATTTCACATTTGAGTTCAGCTGTTCCTGATATCTCTTTCCTGAAAATTTCAATACTAAGAGCTCGAGAAACCCTGTATTTGGGGAAGCTTATCCTTTACCATCAACTTTGGGGGTGGGGGTCAGAGGGAACACGGGTGGAAAGGCCGCGCTGAATGGGGCCGAAGCTCCGCCCCTCAGCGATAAGTCCATATTCTTGCGGCCGACGTGGTCCTCCGAGGGAGCAGCTGAGCCGCTGAGGCTGGCGAAGGGGAAGGATGTTCTAGCCGGAGTCTACTCGATGGTAGCGCAGGGAGCCGCCTGGCCTCTGGGTGCGGCCATGTTGGACGCTCCGGGCCCGAGTCATGGCTGCGAGCTCGGCAACCCCAGCGCCAGCAGAGTCAGCTGCGCCGGGCAGATGCTGGAAGTGCAGCCAGGATTGTATCTCGGTGGGGCCGCGGCCGTCGCGGAGCCAGACCACTTGAGGGAAGCGGGCATCACGGCCGTGCTAACAGTGGACTCGGAGGAGCCCAGCTTCAAGGCGGGGCCTGGGGTCGAGGGTCTATGGCACCTCTTCGTGCCGGCGCTGGACAAACCCGAGACGGACCTGCTCAGCCATCTGGACCGGTGCGTGGCCTTCATCGGTCAGGCCCGCGCTGAGGGCCGTGCGGTGTTGGTGCACTGGTGAGTGGCCGGGTCAGGGGGTGACGTGCCCCGTCAAGCTTCCAGCCGGCCCCCGACGCCCTTTTCCTTCCGAGGCCCTCGGAAGGACATGAGCGCGGTCATGCCGCGTGAACCTCCTCCCGCTGCCTCCTGCAGGAGGCGTGTATCCAAGAGAGGAGGAGGCTGGAGGCGGGCACCTGGTGTGTGCAGGCTTTCATTCATTCATGCTTTAGTTGGTTCTTCCTACAGCAACAGAGGGCGGGGTAGGTATCATCTGATAAATGACAAATTACCTACATCCCAAGGAGTTTACAGCTCTGTTGGAGAAGCTAGACACCCTCCCCGATGATTGTAATGCAGATTAGGTTGCTTGGTGTCTTGTAAACGGGATTTACGAAGATTTAGTGTTAAATGTTTTTGTTTGGGATGGGTGGGGGGTGGTTGATGAAGAGGTGAATCGATTTGGATCTAAAGGATCCCTGGGCTTTGCCTAGGGAGGAGATGGTTGCAGCAAAGACAAAAAGAAAATGGGAATCCCGCAGGGCGCGGTGGCTCACGCCTGTAATCCCAGCATTTTGGGAGGCAGGAGGATCACGAGGTCAGGAGTTCGAGACCAGCCTGGCTAATATGGTGAAACCCGTCTCTACCAAAAATACAAAAATTAGCTGGGCGTGGTGGCGCTCACCTGTAGTCCCAGCTACTCGGGAGGCTGAGGCAGGAGAATCACTTGAACCTGGGAGGTGGAGGTTGCAGTGAGCAAAGGTCGTGCCACAGCAATGCGGCCTGGGCAACAGAGCGAGACTCCATTTCAAAAAAAAAGAAAATGGGTATCCCTAAGCAGTTCTTGGTTGGATTGGAGTATAATAACAATCGTTTAAATTTTTTTTTTTTTTTTTTGAGACGGAGTCTTGCTCTGTCACCCAGGCTGGAGTGCAGTGGCGCGATCTCGGCTCACTGCAAGCTCCGCCTCCCGGGTTCACGCCATTCTCCTGCCTCAGCCTCCGGAGTAGCTGGGACTACAGGCGCCCGCCACTGCGCCTGGCTAATTTTTTGTATTTTTAGTAGAGACGGGGTTTCACCATGGTCTCGATCTCCTGACCTCGTGATCCGCCCGCCTCGGCCTCCCAAAGTGCTGGGATTACAGGCGTGAGCCACCGCGCCCGGCCCAATCGTTTAAATTTATTGAGCACATAAAAGACAGAAGATAGTGACAGAATCGAAAGAAGTCAGGGACCAGGTTTTAAGGTCCCTGAATGCTAAGATGAAAGGAGATTGGATTTGTTTTTGTTTTGTTTTATTTGTTTTTATTTTGATACAGGGTCTTGCTCTGTCACCCAGTCTGCAGTGTAGTAGTGTAATTACAGCTCACTGCAGTCTCAAACTCCCAGGCTCAAATGATCCTCCCGCCTCAGCCTCCAGAGTAGCTGGGACTACAGGCACCACCACATCCGGCTAATTTTTTATAGAGGTGGGGTGTCACTTTGTTGCCCAGGCTGGTCTCCAACTCCCAGACTCAAGCAATCCTCTCACCTCGCCTCCCAAAGTGCTGGGATTTCAGGCCTAGGTCAGCCACTGTGTCTAGCCAGGAGTTTGGATTCGTTCTGAGCCATTTTAAAAATTTTAAAAATTACCGTTATTATTTTTGAATAGGTAATACATTCACATGGTTCAGAATTCAAAAGGAAAAAGGAATTATTATTTTGTACATTGATAATATTTCAGAGGCAATGGGCTTATTTGAGAAGTAGAAATGAAGTGGGCCTAAACTTTACTATTAATAGGGGGCTGGGTTTTGTGTGTTTTTTTTTAATTGTTGCTGTTTGCTGTTTTATTTTAAAGGTCTCTTTTTCAGTCATGCAGGAGTCAGTCGAAGTGTGGCCATAATAACTGCTTTTCTCATGAAGACTGACCAGCTTCCCTTTGAAAAAGCCTATGAAAAGCTCCAGATTCTCAAACCAGAGGCTAAGTGGGTTCTTTTTTTATAGTAATAATTATGCTTTTGTGATGTAATTTTAAGAAAATGAAACTTTATGTTTCTTTATCATTACAGGATGAATGAGGGGTTTGAGTGGCAACTGAAATTATACCAGGCAATGGGATGTGAAGTGGATACCTCTAGTGCAATTTATAAGCAATATCGTTTACAAAAGGTTACAGAGAAGTATCCAGGTAAGTAATAATTGCTAGTGTGTAATGGGCTTTCTAGATGTCATTTACTTTGGCATTGTATGCTTTACCTTACTTCCAGCAATCCCTGAGAAACTTGTTTATTTTTGAAACTGATTTAGCCAGAAATAACGTATTCAAAATCACATGGTTTATAAATGGCAGGGTCAGGATTTGAATTCAGGCAGCCTGTACCCAGAACCTAAGCACTTAAATCACTGTCCTCTCCTACCTTAGCCTGATTTCTCAACACTGGAATTTGATTTTTTTTTTTTTTAATTTTTGAGGTTAGCACTTGTTGCCTCAATTTGACATTAACTGAATTTATCTGAAAATGCAGAGTTGATTTTGACAAATAAATGCATTTTAATTATGTCATATAGAATTGCAGAATTTACCTCAAGAACTCTTTGCTGTTGACCCAACCACCATTTCACAAGGATTGAAAGATGAGGTTCTCTACAAGTGTAGAAAGTGCAGGTAAAATATTTTGTATCCTTTGGATATTTTATCTTGTCTCCGTAGCTGAAAAGTACTTAACGTTTTATTTTCTTAAATTTCTGTAGGAATATTTTGTTTAATTGAATAATATAGAAATTTTTAGTTCAGATATGTTTTCAGAAAGAATATAAATTCTTAAAAAGAGAAATAATCAGATTGTAAGGGTTATTGAAAATTTAAATAGCGTAATCAATGTTACATTATTTTGTTCTCTAAGCAATATTGCACATTTCGCTGGGTGCGGTGGCTCACGCCTGTAATCCCAGCACTTTGGGAGGCCGAGGCAGGCAGATCACCTGAGATTGGGAGTTTGAGACCAGCCTGGCCAACATGGTGAAACCCGGTCTCTATTGAAAATACAAAAATTAGTTGGGCATGGTGGCAGGTGCCTGTAATCCTAGCTACTCAGGAGGCTGAGGCAGGAGAATTGGTTGAACCCAGGAGGCGGAGGTTGCAGGGAACTGTGATCATGCCACTGCACTCTAGCATGGGCGACAGAGTGAGACTCTGTCTCAAAAAAAAAAAAAAAAAAAAGAAATACTGCACATTTCATCCATGTTTTCATCCTTTTGTAAGTCATTAATGTTTTTGTTTGTTTGTGGGTTGCAGGCGATCATTATTTCGAAGTTCTAGTATTCTGGATCACCATGAAGGAAGTGGACCTATAGCCTTTGCCCACAAGAGAATGACACCATCTTTCATGCTTACCACAGGGAGGCAAGCTCAATGTACATCTTATTTCATTGAACCTGTACAGTGGATGGAATCTGCTTTGTTGGGAGTGATGGATGGACAGGTGAGAAAACATTTTCTACAATTTTATTCTATCATCTATATTTTATTCCTTCTTGCATTTTAAGCTCTATTTTAAGTAGTGTTTTGCTCCATTTCTTAATTTCTTTATTTCTGAAGATTGTATCTTTCTAGTATAGATAAGACTATCAAAAATAAAATATTTTTCAAAAACCAGCTGATCCAACATAGTGAACTACTTCTGGTTGAGAACCCTGGTCTAAGTTAATAAATTTCCTTTAAGACTATTTATATTTTTTCAAATATAAGACTAACATTTATTTTTAAACTAATTAGAATGTATTGGCTGGGCACTCATGCCTCATTAGCTCATGCCTGTAATCTGAGCACTTTGGGAGGCTGAGGCAGGAGGATCGCTTGAGCCCAGGGTTTCGAGACCAGGTTGGGCAACATAGTGAGACCTTATCTCTATGAAAGAAAGCAAAAAATTTTTAATAAAAAAAAAAAAACAAAAGAAAAAATGTATTTAACAAAATTTGAACTTTGTAACAAGAGTAGGGTAAATCAGGGATTTTAAAATTAGGTTAAAAGTTTTGTCTTTCTTTTTCTCTGTTGGCTTCCTGTGTCTCGCTTTTTTTCTTATCTTTTAGGAAAGTGAAATTTAATATGTTTTGCTATGAGATTCTTTTTCATTTCCAGTTAAATAATGCAGCTCATCCTATTGCTCCTATAACCAGTGGGTAGGGAAAAAAAGAAAAAGAAAGAATGCAGTTCATGTGACATTTTACATAAAAAAGGGTTTAACTTGGTTGGAGTGTGCCATGACAGCCACATTTCTCCTTTAGGTTTACTTGATATTAATGTGAAGGTACTCTATAATAATAATCTTAATAACGATTTTGAAAGTTTGTATGGTTTGTATAAAAGTTTGTATAGTGGCTAGTTTATGAAACCCTTTCACTATATTATACCATTTGAAGAATGCCATAGCATTATAAAATAGGTGGAGCAGTTATATTCACATGTTGTGTATGAGGAAACTGCTTATGAGTAGTGTCTTGCCTAGAAAGTGGTACCATATGATCAAACTCACATTTTCAGATGATGCTGCTTTTTTTAAAAAAACAGCCTTATTATAGTATAATTCACATAACATACAATTTACCTATTTAAGGTGTACAGTTCAGTGGTTTTTAAAGTGTATTCACAGTGGTTTTTGCAACCATCTTGTATTAATCCATTTCCACACTGCCGTAAAGATAGTACGTGAGACTGGGTAATTTATAAAGGAAAGAGGTTTAATTGACTCATGGTTCTGCATGGCTGGGGAGGCCTCAGGAAACTTATTATCATGGCAGAAAGGAAAGCAGGTCTCTTCTTCACAAGATGGCAGGAGAGAGAAGCATGTGTGAAGGAGGAACTGTCAAACACTTATAAAACCATCGGATCTTATGAGTACTCATTCACTATCACCAGAACAGCATGGGGGAATCTGCCTCCATGATCCAGTCACCTCCCTTCCTCCACACGTGGGGATTACAATTTGAGATGAGATTTGGATGGGGACAGAGAACCAAACCATATCACATCACAATTCACATTCCCACTCTTCCCATTGTTTTTTTTTGAGACGGAGTTTCGCTCTTGTTGCCCAGGCTGGAAATGGCACAATCTCGGCTCACCGCAACCTCCGCCTCCCGGGTTTAAGTGATTCTCCTGCTTCAGCCTCCTGAGTAGCTGGGATTACAGGCATGCGCCACCATGCCCAACTAATTTTGTATTTTTAGTAGAGACAGGGTTTTTCCATGTTGGTCAGGCTGGTCTCGAACTCCTGACCTCAGGTAATCCACCCGCCTCAGCCTCCCAAAGTGCTGGGATTACAGGCATGAGCCACCACGCCCAGCCTCACTTCCCATTCTTGATGGTATTATTTGTAGCAGTTAGAGATTTTAATTTTGATGATATCTAATTTATCAGTTTTTCTTTTTTGTGACTTGTGATTCTGGCTTGCTAATTTTACTTAACCTGGGAAACACACACACACACACACACACACACACCCTCCAACCAAGTTAAATACATTTTTATGTAAGATTCTAAATCCTGTGCATACTTATTTGTATACATATTTGATTTTTTTTTGTAGAATATATACCTAGAAGTGGAATTCCTGGCTTGAAAAATGTATTTTAAATATTAGTGATATTCCAGGCCGATATTCAAAATGCCCATACAAATTTGGTTATCAGTAGCTGAATGCATGTACTCGTTACTCCATATCCTTGACGTAATAGATACTATAAAACTGGTAACATTTTGTTAATCTGTGGGGTAAAAAATGTTAATCCTAAAATGTTTAATTGGAATTTTATGAAAATAGTCATCAACCACCATCTTTATGTATTTACCAGCCATTTACAGTTTCCTTTTCTATAAATTGCTCTCATATTCCTAGGCCCATTTGCCTATGGGTTTTGTCTCTTTCTTATTCATTTGTGGGACCTCTATATATTCTAGATGTTAATAGTTCATCTAGTATATTGCAACTATTTTCTTCAGTCTATTGCTTATCAGATTTTTTATGTTTTGTCATATTAAAACGAAGGATATTTACATAATAAAATTTGTTAGTTTTTTTATTTATGGCTCCTGAATTTCTTTTTTTTGAGATGGAGTCTCGCTCTGTTGCCCAGGCTGGAGTACAGTGGCATGATCTTGGCTCACTGCAACCTCCACCTCCTGGGTTCAAATGATTCTCCTGCTTCAGCCTCCCAAGTAGCTGTGATTATAGGCACCTGCCACCATGCCCAACTAATTTTTGTGTTTTTAGTAGAGACGGAGTTTCACCATGTTGACCAGGCTGGTCTCGAACTCCTGACCTCAGGTGATCTGCCTGCCTCGGTCTCCCAAAGTGCTGGGAATTACAGGTAGGAGCCACGACACTCAGCCCGCTTCTGACTTTTATGTCTAGTTTTCTATAGCTCAAGATTAAAAATAAAAACTCTTACCTTATACTATGCACAAATCAAAGAGCTAAACATAAACATTAATGCTATAACTAACTACATTAGAAGAAAATGCTGTTGCCTTATTAGGCTTTTTTGATTTACCTATTTTCCTAGAATATCAGTTTGTCTTTAAATAGCTAAGAATCTGACTCATATGCTGTCAATACACACAGTTAGTATTATAGCATGAAAATCCTAACATGCTTTTCTGTACTTTAGCCATGATCATTTTCATCTGAAGTCCTAAATTACAAACTGATTTAAAAGCTATATATATATATATATATATATATATATGCCACATCCGTGAAACCTTCCTTAATCAAATCGCAAGCTTCACCTTTCTCCCTTCAATCTCCCTGAATACAACATTCTTTCTATGCGATAATTATAGTCTACTATCTATTACAGTGAATTTCCAATGCATTTTATCTCACTGATTAGATTATAAACTCAAGGTGGGGACCGTGTCTTGTTTTTATATCCTATATTGATTGCCAAAGATAATGATTACTTTTGTATAAAAGTGAATGAATAAAGTAACACATTTGCTCTATTTCAGCTTCTTTGCCCAAAATGCAGTGCCAAGTTGGGTTCCTTCAACTGGTATGGTGAACAGTGCTCTTGTGGTAGGTGGATAACACCTGCTTTTCAAATACATAAGAATAGAGTGGATGAAATGAAAATATTGCCTGTTTTCGGATCACAAACAAGAAAAATATGAACATGATATTTTATAGCTTGGGAAGAAACTTGCAGATGATATGTGTTGCCTTTGCTTCTTATCATTCATGGAAGATTGTTTATGCTGTCAACATTTCATTTGAAATGAGGGAAGATAAAATCACTTGATGTAACGTGGAAACTATGCTTTACATGGCAATCAAAGCCTTTTGATCATGTACTTTTTTTGATATTAAAATCTTTTATAACCAGATACTGTCTGCGTTTCATATATTTTTAAAAGTTCTGATTTTTGGAATGTTATATGATCTTAAGGTCTGTATAGACAAAATTATGTACAAAAATTTGAAACTATTATATTTAAATGGATATTCTTTTATTTCCAGACATATAAAGCAGATTTGTTTGGACATATTGTGGAATTATTTCACTTTCTTTCTTTTAAGGGACATTAGTAAACCCATACATGTCTGGATTTTTTTCTTGGAAACAGAAAGGCCATTAGTAAAACGCTGATTAAAATGCAATTTTCCTATTACTGTTCAGTAATCCCAATTATCTATATTTTTAGAAAAGTGTTTGAGATCCCTTTTGAAGTTATCTACATAAAGAAATATATAAATGTTAGATGTGTTTCTAATGATGAAGAAAACAAATGTAGAGTTACTATATATCAAGTCATTTTGTAGCCCAATATGTGAGTATTGGAAAAGGTAATACATCCAGATTAGTTTTTTAACCTGATATAGAGAAACTAGAATTATTTTACTCATTATTAATAATTACAATTGGACCTAATTAGATATTTGAACATTTACAAGAATCAGAAATAACTAATAAAGGCCAGGTGCAGTGGCTTATGCCTATGATCCCAGCACTTTGGGAGGCCAAGGCAGGCAGATCACTTGAGGTCAGGAGTTCAAGACCAGCCTGGCCAACATGGTGAAACCCTGTCTCTACTAAAAATCAAAAATCAGCCAGGCATGGTGGCACATGCCTGTAGTCCCAGCTGCTCAGGAGGCTACTCCCAAAAAAAGAATTAATAAAGAAAAATATTGTCCATAAACACCGTAGTGGGAGTAATTTTTAAATGCAAAAATACGTTGTGAATAATGATCCTCTTAAATGCCTAGCTCAGTTTTTTAAACGTATGAGAGTATTGTGGAAAATTCTTGAGAAAAATCTTAACATTGGACCTGAAGACTTTGGCAGTTTCCGTGTAATAATTTTTCTATTTTTTTTTTTGTTTTGTTTTGAGATGGAGTTTCATCATTGTTGCCCAGGCCGGAGTGGAATGGCATGATCTCGGTTCACTGCAACCTCCGCTGCCCAGGTTCAAGCAATTCTCCTGCCTCAGCCTCCCAAGTAGCTGGGGATTACAGGCGTGTGCCACCATGTCTCGCTAATTTTGTATTTTTAGTAGAGATGGGGTTTCCATATGTTGGCCAGGCTGGTCTCAAACTCCTGACCTCAAGTGATCCACCCACTTCGGCCTCCGAAAGTGCTGGGATTACAGGCGTGAGCCACCGCTCCCTGCCATAATTTTTTCTTTTGAGAAAAAAATTACTCCATTTGTTTTAGCTTTCATAAAATCTTACTTTTTTGCTTCATACTATTATTCTCTATTCATATATTATTCTTTAGAAAGTTTTAAAAACAGGTTGAGGAGGTCGGGTGTGGTGGCTCATGCCTGTCCCAGCACTTTGGAAGACAAAGGCGGGTGGATCATTTGAGGCCAGGAGTTCAAGACCAGCCTGGCCAATATGTGAAACACCCATCTCTATTTAAAAAAATAGTAACAGTTTGTGGCATATGAAATTACCCCTTTTGTAGGTAAAAAGTAGTTACATAGCTGCAGTTTAATATGACTCAATGCCTATCCATCATACACTGTTGATCAGATTATAAAATCAAATAGTATGGATCAAATGCAATTTTAATTAAGTTGTAAATTCACTAGTCATGCTCCCCACCATTTGCAGGGTTCCAACAATAGTACACATTGAGGCCTATATACTGTTTGTCTTGACTTTTAAAACATAAATTGGCCGGGTGCAATGGCTCACGCTTGTAATCCCAGCACTTTGGGAGGCCAAGGTGGGTGGATCACTGGAGGTCAGGAGTTTGAGACCAGCCTGGCCAACAGAGGGAAACCCCGTCTCTACTAAAAATATAAAATTAGCCAGGCATGGTGGTGGGCACCTGTAATCCCAGCTACTTGGGAGGCGGGGAGGCAGGAGAATTGCTTGAACCTAGGAGGCGGAGTTTGCGGTGAGCCGAGATCGCGCCACTGCACTCCAGCCTGGGTGACAGAGCAAGACTCTGTCTTAAAAAAATAAAATTATAAATCAAGCTATCTGTTAAATAAAATGTTTTATTCTATTATCTTGACAAATATACCTTCATAATGACCTGTCAGACCGGTTTGAATTTAGAATTCTCTGATTTTATAAGATTCCATGACAAAGCATGGCAATGCAGGGAGAGGTGGCCCCCGCCCACTGGGTGCCTCCTTTATTTCCCCACCCCTTGATTTGTTCTGCATCATGAGGAGCCCGGTGCATATATATATGTGGGTCCCCCACCTATATGTATAAGATCTGGCTACAGCCCTGGTATATACCATTGGCCCATTTCACTCTTAAGAGGTATGAGGCCTGAGCAAGCCCTAGAAGCAGGCTTGGAGCTATTTGGGCTATTTGGATGTTAGATGCACTTCTAGAAGGGGGCATCTGTTCTAACTGGGCACATCACGTTGGCAGTATGGATTCTTATCCTGTGGGGACAGAGCCAGAGGTCAGAGTAAAGTCTTCTAAAGTGTGGGTCCAGGTTAGGGCCTCCTCTTACCTAGGCCAAAGAGTGGTATTGTCTCTAGACATAAGGTTCTCTTTCAAATTGTATTTCTATTCCAAGGGTTTAAGTTGAAAATGAATGAGTAGATTCAAGAAAAAGAATTCCGTAACATCCAACATTTAATGATTTAAAAAGAAAAGCCTGGTAACTAGAGTGGAAGGAAGCTTCCTTAATCAGAGTATCTATGAAACATATATGGGAAAAAAATCTTATTTAGTGGTAAAACTTTTCAAACATTCACATTAAAATTTAGAAACAAGTTAAAAGATGTCTAGCCCCTACCTTCTGTATCGTATTAGAGGTCCTAACCGTTGCAGTAAAACAAGGGGCTAAACAGTTTAAGACTTAGGAAAAAAATCTGAACTCACTAATAAATCTCGACATCTCTAAAAGTGGGACAGTATGTATATGCCTCCTGCTATGATGCAAGGAAGTACCTATGAAGTATTCTTGCAAAAACAAACAAAAGCAAAAACTAATCAAGCCTCTAGATGTCACTGGCAGTTTCTGGAACAAATTAAGCATCACCGTGAAGATGTAATCAGCAGAATCACAAAGAGGGAAAGTCTATAGGACCAATGGCTTAGATTCTTCAACAAATGGCATGGGGGGAAGAAATGGAGAGGGAATCGTCATATGAACTATATGCAATGTGACAATCTTGTTTGGATCCTGATTTTAACAAACTAACTGTGGAAGGAAGGGCATTTTTGAGACAGAAAACTGAACATGGAACAAGTATCAGATGATATTAAGGAATTATTAATTTTGTTGGGTATAATAATGGGATTATCAGTATGTTTTTTAAAAATAAGAAAAGGCAGGCTAGGTGCAGTGGCTCACGCCTGTAATCCCAGCATTTTGGGAGGCCAAAGCGGATGGATCACGAGGTCAAGAGATCGAGTCCATCCTGGCAAACATGGTGAAACCCCATCTCTACTAAAAAAAAATACAAAAAGTTGCTGGGCATGGTGACATGCGCCTGTAGTCCCAGATACTCGGGAGGCTGAGGCAGAAGAATCACTTGAACCCGGGAGGCAGAGGTGGCAGTGATCACGCCACTGCACTCCAGCTTGGCGACAGAGCAAGACTCCGTCTCAAAAACAAACAACAAAAAAAAAGCCTTGTCTCTTAGAGATATACATTGAAGTATTTATGGGTGAAATAATATAATATCTGGATATGCTTTAAAATATTCCAGGAAGGCTGCGCAAGGTGGCTCACGCCTGTAATCCCAGCACTTTGGGAGGCCGAGGCAGGTGGATCGCCTTAGGTCAGGAGTTCGAGACTAGCCTGGCCAGCTTGGTGAAACGCCATCTCTACTAAAAATACAAAAATTAGCTGGGCATGGTGGCAGGCACCTGTAATTCCAGCTACTTGGGAGGCTGAGGCAGGAGAATCGCTTGAACATGGGAGGCAGAGGTTGCAGTGAGCCATGCTCACGCCATTGCACTCCAGCCTGGGTGACAGAGTGAGACTCCGTCTCAAAAAAAAAAAAAATTCTAGGAAAAACACAAAACAAAAAGAAAAAAGTTGTGGAGAGGAGAGGTAGGATAGATAAAACAAGAATGGCAAATTGTTGAAGCTGAAGCTGGGTGATAGGAACATGGGGATTCATTATATCATCTCTTGTGTTTGTTTGAAAATTTTCATACTAAAAGTTTATTTTACAAATTAAAACATTAAATAAAATAGAATTTAAAAGGTTGGTGTTTGCATAATGTTCTTCTAAATAAAAAATCCTAAAGAACTTTAGACAAATTTTTTTAAAGTCATTTTTATTTTATCACATACTAGTTTCCATCTACCATAATATGATTTTTTTTTTTTAGAGACAGAATCTTGCTATATTGCCCAGGCTAGCCTTGAACACCTGGGTTCAAGCAATCCTCCTGCCTCAGCCTCTCAAGAAGCTGGGATTACAGGTGTGCACCACTGTTCTGGCATAGACAAAATATTAGAATAACAGAATTCAACAAGGTTTTTGGTACAAGATTGCTGTACAAAAATCCACAGTGTTGCTATACCCCAATAATAGCCAAATAGAAAAAGAAAGATGTGAAAAACAAAACAATAAAACTATGAAAATAAAAATGAAAATCTTAACGACCTCAGGAGAGGGAAGGATTTCTTAAGAAAGCTACAAGTCAGCTATCATAACAACAGATTGATAAATTTGACTACATTGAAATTAAAATCTAGAGAACAAAAGCCCCATAAACAAAGATGACAAGTGTCAACCTGGGAGAAGGTATTTATAACATATATACCAAGTGTTAACTTAAAAAAATCCAACAATGGGCTGGGTGCGGTGGCTCATGCCTGTAATCCCAGTACTTTGGGAGGCTGAGGCAGAAGGATAGCTTGAGCCTAGGAGTTTGAGACCAACACCGGGCAACAAAACGAGACTCTGTCTCTCTCTCTTTTAAAAATGTATACATTAAAAAGCCCCACAATGAATAAATTTAGAAAAGAAGGGGAGACTTTATGGCCTACAAGGTGGCCATCCTGCAGGCTGGGAAGCGTGCCTCCAGAAACAGGCGCTTTGAAGGAGGAGGGCTTGGAGTGTAGTTCAGGCTGAATAGGTTGGCTAAACCTACATTTTCACCAGGTTACAGGAAGAGCTATGAATATTCATGAAAGTGGTCCTGACACATGCGTATTGAACAAAAACTCAAGTAACATATGACCCATATTCACTTTGGGATGGAGACTTAACTTTTTTGTTGTTGTTGTTGAGACGGAGTCTTGCTCTGTCACCCAGGCTGGACTGCAATGGTGCAATCTCAGCTCACTGTAACCTCCACTTCCCGGTTTCAAGCAATACTCCTGCCTCAGCCTCCTGAGTAGCTGGGATTACAGGAATCCGCCAGCATGCCTGGCTAATTTTTGTATTTTTAGTAGAGATGGGGTTTCCCCATGTTGGCCAGGCTGGTCTCAAGCTCCTGACCTCGTGATCTTCCCACCTGGGCCTCCCAAAGTGCTGGGATTACAGGCGTGAGCCACCACACCCAGCCGAGACTTAACATTTAAATGTATTAGGAGCGTTATCTGCCTTATCCGTCAAAAGGTCTTTCAGGACATGAAGCCATGCAAATGTGCAACCTCTGTAAACCAGCCAGAACCAGTCCATGGCCAGTGGTCTTCTTAACTGGAGAAAGTTACTGAAATCAACAAAAAGTTGTCCAATGAAAGCTGTAGCTACAGCTGGTGGAACGAGGACTGGGGGTCAGTAAGTCAGCATCTCGTGGAGCTGCACATTATTTTAATATTGTTTATCTTGAGGCCAGTACTTGTTTAGCTGCTAGATAAGAATCTTGTGGCAGTTAGAATACAGTTTGTTCTTTAAGTATAGGGGTGTGGGACTAACACCTTGCCTGTAATGGCTTTAGATCTTGTTTATAATTTGGCATCTTATTGCCAGAGTCTGTTCTGTCAGTCTTATCATCTCTGTTTTAACATTAATGCTGGCCAGTTGTTGTGTCTAAACCACAAAAGGGAGGGAGTATAACAAGGTGTGTCTAACTTGTCCCATCATGGTCTAGAACTCAGTTTTAAGGTTTTCTAGGATCCCCTTGGCCACAAGGGGGCCTATTCCGTTGGTGGGGTACTTAGGAGTTTAGTTTTAGTTTATACAGGTGAATGAATAGAGCAGGCTATCTAATGACGTACACATCATTTGTGAAAGAAAACTCCATAGCAAAGTTTATAAAAGGTAAGAGTGGACAGTTCACAGAAGAGGAAATAAGGTTTCATAAGTATGGAAGAATGCACCACTTTGTTAGGGAAATGTAAATTGCAATTTTCACAGTGGTAAAAATGGTAAGAGTCTGACCATATCTTGTGTTGGAGAGAATGTGGAACAAAGAGAACTCATCAATGCTAGCGAGGGTGTAAACTGATAAAATAGTACATACATTATTTAAGACATTCTTGAGGCTGGGCGCTGTGGCTCACGCCTGTAATCTCAACACTTTGGGAGGCAGAGGTGGGCGGACTGCTTGAACTCAGGAGTTTTGAGATCAGCCTGGGCAACATGGCGAAATCCTGTCTCTACAAAAAATACAAAAATTAGTCGGGTGTGGTGGTGGGTTCCCGTAGTCTCAGCTATTGTGGGGAGAGGCATGAGGATCGCTTAAACCTGGGAGGTCAAGCTGCAGTGAGCTGAGATGGTGCCACTGCAATTCAGCCTAGGGGACAAAGTGAGCCCCTGTCTCAAAAAAAAAAAAAAAAAAAAAAAAAAAGACGGAGAGAGAGAGAGAAATTGAGATTCATTCAAGGAAATACCATGGTAGATCCTTAATGTCCAATAAGAAAAATGATTTGGAGAACATTAAAGCTTACATACATTAAAAAAACCCAAATGACACTAAATGCATGTGTCTATAAACATGTTTAAGCACCGTAAAAGTAAAAATAAAAGTGGACTAGAATTACACTTTTATTTTTATAAAATAAAATTTTATACCCATAAAATTCATGGTAGAAGAGGCCTATGCCAAGGGAGGAAAATGAAGCAGGGAGGAAAGACGAATTCAATTCTGTAGTATTTAATTTCTTATGAAAAATCTGGGACAAAAATGAAAAATGTTAAATTTTTAAATTCTTGGTGATAGGTCACAAATGTTTGTTTCATAATTACTTGCACTTTTTGAATAAAAAAATCTTTTGGAAATTAAAAAAAATTGGCGATTTGTCATGGTGATTTTCTTAAAACACTAAGGTGTCCAGTGGGATACAGAAGACTCGATGATTTTATTTTATTTTAGGTTTTTTTTTTTTTTTGAGACGCAGTCTCGCAATGTCGACTGGGCTGGTGTGCAGCGGTGCGATCTCGGCTCGCTGCAACCTCTTGTCTCCCAGGTTCATGCGATTCTCCTGCCTCAGCCTCCCGAGTAGCTGGGATTACAGGCGCCCGCCACCACACCTGGCTAACTTTTTGTATTTTTAGTGGAGACAGGGTTTCACTATGTTGGCCAGGCTGGTCTCGAACTCCTGACCTCGTGATCCACCCGCCTTGGCCCCCCAAAGTGCTGGGATTACAGGCGTGAGCCACCGCTCCCGGCCTTATTTTAGTTTTTTATGTCAATTTTTGAATTTGTAATTGGGTGAGAATAAAAGTGTTATAAATTTCACCTTAAGTGAAAATTTATTAGTTTTCTGATGACAAAAGTAGTTACATCTGACGTAAGGGGATTTCATGATCTTTTTCTGGGCTTGCGTCCCGGAACGCTCCTGCATTATGTAATCTGTAGTAATATACAGCCACGAGCAGTTTGGAGGGTTCTGGGAAGCACATTTGTTTTGCTTACCTACCATGGGAAAGATTCCACGTGGTCCTAGAGGCATACGTATTCGTAGGTTAATATTAAATATTCACTGGCCGCTGAAATTTAAAATGGATGAAAAAGAAATTATCTTAAGTAGCGTTCTTGAAACTGCTTTATCAAACTCAGTTCATATTTTCAGTTGGAGTTCGTGATGTGTGTGAATTTCCTTTAAATAAAACCCGAATCTTTAGTAATACAAATATTGGGAACTTCGATTACTGTAGGTCTTAGGATAGGCTTGCTTGGACTTTGACTAAATACTATGCTTTAGAAATTCATCTTTAGGAGATAAATTTGGGGGGTTTATCTTTTTATATTTGCTTTGTTTCAATTTATTTAAATAAAAGTAGGCTTTCTAGAAGTATGTTTTATAGTACCACTTACCTCGCTTACTGTCCCAGTTAAGCAGTTTTCACGAATGTGGAAAAATAGTAGTGTTTTTCTTTCATACACGCGTATATGAATGATTTTTACATTGATAGAGAATTATTCGTAAAAATTAAACTAAATTTACTGTTAGTCTCTAATTTTGTTCTGAGATAGCCACGCTGTGGCATTAAGAAGGATAATCAAGGAATAAGCCAGAATGTTCAGAAAGGGGCTTTACTTTTTATTTTTAATATTATTGATAAATTTTGTTTAGTCGAAGCGATGTCTGCGTGTCTTCCCCCGCCTCCCCCATAAAACAGCGGGACAGAAAGTCCTGAAAACTCCAAAAGGGAAATATTTACTCAGAGGTCTATTCAAATTTGCTTAGTCTTTGACGTTCTCCTGTGTCGTACAAATCCCCCGTGCGGCAGAAGGCAGAAGTAGTTTGTCTTTATCCGGCCACCGTCTCGTCAGCGTTACGGAGTATTTTGTCCGCCTGCCGCCGCCGTCCCAGATATTAATCACGGAGTTCCAGGGACTAGGAACTTGTGATATGGGGGATCCGGCTGATGTTGCCGGCACCATGGAGTCACCGTTTAGCCCGGGACTCTCTCACAGGCTGGATGAAGATTGGGGTGAGTGGGATCTGAGAATGTACCAGGGTGGCTCGGGTTCGCGTCTACAGGTTTCTTCCTCCCTACTTCCGCCCACTCGTGGTGACAGGTGTGGACCAACCCTGCCTGGGGAGTGAGGCCCCTCGTCACTCCTGTTCGTGCCCCTGGAAGAGTCTAGGAGGATCGTTCGGCTTCTGTCCTGGCCACAGGGAGAGTAGAATATTGTCTAACTGGAGTTAACTGTCGTTTTTCACTGTTCCCGCTGGGGAAGTACCGGGTGGATCTTTTTGTGTGGCTAACACTGGACGTCGTTAGGAGGTTTAGGGCAAAATGGCTGGGACCGCCAAAAAGGCTACAAGCTATTTCCTGAGTGTGAAATGTGGGCGGTGAGCACAATGGAGTGGGTTTTTGTGTGTTTGGTGTATATGAGAGAATGTGGTTATATACAAGAAATCCTAATCTTACAGCTTTTAGTATTGGTTTAAGCCTGATGTCCATCTTGGCAGAAAAGCAAAACACCCAAGCACCTGACCTCGGGTCCCTGCTTAGCTACACCTAATACTTATGGTGTAATCCTGACTGCACTCCAGATGCAGCTCTTAATTTTCTTGTTAATGGATATTTTGTTTGGTTTTGGTGGTCAGGAAGGGTGGAATGGGATGAAGTGGAAATGAGAACGGAGAAGCTTTGTTATCTAAGTATTTAGAGGAGACTTTTATTCTCTTCTTGATTGCAAGATATAATAGTAATATTGTTCTTAAGTTCCAATATGAATTTGGGATTGTGTAGGTTCCCAAATGGGCCCCCTAGTGAGCCTACACCACTCATCAGCCTCGGAATTGGGGGGAACCCAGTTTATCTTTCTCCCTTGGATCAGCATTCTCAATAGCAGGAGTGGAAGGAATCCCAACTTTTTATTGAGCAAGGTCATTTAATTTTTTCAAGGGCAGATGTTCTCTAAAACTGTATTCTATTGGAGATTTATTTCAATCTTTGGGTAGATTTTTTAAGAGTTGCTGGAAAACTTAAGACTTTTCTATTCCCATTTTCCCAAGCCAAATACATTAGTGACAGTAACCATTTATTTAGCACTTTGTGTCAGGGACCCTGCCAAACTCTTGACATGAAGTATTTTGTTTAATCCTACCAACAGTCCAATAAGGTACTGTTCATTTTAGAGATGAGGAAACTGAGGCTAACAGAATTTGTGCTCAGATTCTTAGAGCTAGTTAGTGGCAGAAGAAGGATCAGACTAGGTTTTTCTACCTCCAAAGTCTGTACCCCTAGCGTCTACTCTATAATGCTTTCCTAACTCATGTCTACAGATTTTATTCGTCCTAAGATCCCTGGTTATTAATAAGACTACTTGAATGTATTGGGTAGTTATGATTTATTTTGTCAGCTGGTCAGCTATTATATTTTCATGACATTTCTTTTCTTTCTTTTATTTTCTTTTTTTTTTTTGAGATGGAGTTTCGCTTTTGTAGCCCAGGCTGGAGTGTAATGGCGCGATCTCGGCTCACCGCGACCTCCGCCTCTCGGGTTCGAGCGATTCTCTTGCCTCAGCCTCCTGAGTAGCTGGAATTACAGGCATGCACCACCACACCCGTCTAATTTTGTATTTTTAGTAGAGACAAGGTTTCTCCATGTTGGTCAGGCTGGTCTGGAACTCCGGACCTCAGGTGATCCGCCCACTTTGGCCTCCCAAAGTGCTGTGAGCCACTGTGCCCGGCCAGTGACATTTCTTAAACTCTAATTGTGGGACACTTCCTGGTAGCATTATTTTATGTCGTCTTCTGATACCCAGGCTGCATTTTCCAGACTTATCTGATCACTTGACTTAATGTTCTCTAACAGAGCGTTCAGTTCTTTGTAGTCAGTTCACTGACTCACTTCTATTGGGTATCCTGCCCTGCTCCTCCCTGAATGTGCCCATTTCCACTGTTTTCCAGGTTTCCCTTTTCAAACTGTTAACAGTCTTCTCTTCTTTGAAGACTTTAATTCCTTAGGTGTTCAGTAAGTAGGATAGATTTTGTTGGCAATAGAGTGAAACACTACCGTCTGCTAGTGTTTCATTCTGTGACAGTTGCTGTTTTGGATGTTCAAGTACTTCACTGATTTACTTGATTTTTTTTTGTTGTTGTTGCTTTTAGAGAGAGGGTCTCACTCTGTCGCCCAGGCTGGGGTGCAGTGATGCAATCATAGTTTACTGTGACCTGGAACTCCTGGGCTCAAGTGATACTTCCATCTCAGCCTCCTGAGTCGCTAGGACTACAGGTGCACGCCACCACCATGCCTGGTTAATTTTTAATTTTTGAATTTTTTGAAGAGACAAGGGTCTTGCTGTGTTGCCCAGACTGGTCTCCAACTGGCCTCAGTCATCCTGCCTCAACCTCCCAGGTGCTGGGATTACAGGCTCAAGCCACCATGTCTAGCCTTGATTTTTTTTTTAAATATTAGACACTATCTAGTTAAAATTAAAAAAATCAGATTCTGTAATTAGGATGTCCTGTGATTTTAACAACTGTAAATAATTTAAATAAAGTGATTAACTCAGAACAGCCTGTGAGGGATGTGCTTTCCTTTTTCTTTTTAACTTAGGTAGTGAAATTTAGAGCAAGGGTCTTCAAACATTTTCTGTAAAGGTTCAGATAGTAAATATTTTAGGCTTTGTGATTACATGGTCAACTGTTGCAACTACTCAAGTCTGCTCTGATAGTGCAGGAGCAGCCAGAGACAACATAAACAAGTGATCATGGCTGTGTTTCTATAAAGCTTTATAGACACTGAAATTTGAATTTCACATAATTATTTTAAATAATAAGCCTACTTTTTTAGTATAATTATAGATTTACACAATAATTGAGCAGATAGTACAAAGAGCCCATGTACTTCCCCTTCATCCCCAGCTTCCCCTATTGGTAACATCTTGCATTAGTGTGGTACATTGGTTACAATTGATGAGCCAGTATTGATATATTATTATTAACTAAGCCCATCATTTAAAGTTCACTCTGTTGTACATTCTATGGCAGGGATCCCCAGCCTTTTGGCACCAGGGACTGGTTTCTTGGAAGATAATTTTTCCACAGGGAGTGGGGACGGGGAGGCACAGGAAATGTTTTCGGGATGATTCAAGTGCATTACATTTATTGTGCACTTTATTTGTATTGTTATTACACTGTAATATATAATGAAATAATTATATAACTCAACATAATATAGAATTAGTGGGAGCCCTGAGCTTGTTTTCATGCAACTAGATGGTCTCATCTGGGGGTGATGGGAGGCAGTGATTAGATCGTCAGGTGTTAGTTTCTCATAAGGAGCGTGCAATCTAGATCCCTCACATGTGCAGTTCACAATAGGGTTCGTACTCCTATGAGAATCTAGTGCTGCTGCTGATCTGACAGGTCGTGGAGCTCAGGCGGTAATGCAATGATGGGGAGTGGCTGTAAATACAGATTAAGCTTCACTCACTCACCCACCTGCTGCTCACCTCCTGCTGTGCGGCCTGGTTCCCAACAGGGTTGGGAACCGCTGTTCTATGGCTTTTGACAAAGGTATAATGACATGTATCCATAATTACAGTATCATACAGAATAGTTTCACTGCCCTAAAAAGGCCCTATGCTCTACCTATTTTTTCCTCCTTCCTCTTCCCTACCTCTGGTCAGGTAACCACTGATCTTTTCACTGTCTCCACAGTTTTGCCTTTTGCAGAATGTCATATAGTTGGAATCATACAGTATGTAGCATTTTTGAATTGGCTTCTTTCACTTAGCAATATGCACTTAAGGTCCCTCCATGTCTTTTCATGGCTTGATAGCTCATTTCTTCTTAGCACTAAATAGTATTACAAAAATACTATTTACAGTATTACAAAAAATAGTATGTATGTTCTATAGCCTATTAGTCTGCCTAGGCTGCCATAAGACAACACCACAGACTGAGTGGTTTAAACAACGGAAATTTATTTTCTCACAGTTCTGGAGGTTAGAGTTCAAGATCCAGATGGCCACATGTTCAGGTTCTGGTTAGGGCCCTCTTCCTGGCTTGCACATGACTGCCTTCTTCTTGTGTCCTCACATGGCATTGAGAGAGAGAATCTTCTTCTTCTTATAAGGCCACAGTCCTATCAGATTAGTGCCCCACTTTAATGACCTCATTTAACCTTAATTACCTCCTAAAGACTGTATCTCTCGATATAGTAATATTTGGGGTTAGGGCTTCAACATACGAATTTTGGAGGACACAGTTTAGTCCATAAATTCACAGTTTGCTTATCCACTTACCTACTGAAGCACATCTTGGTTGCTATCAACTTTTGGCAATTATATATAAAACTGCTGAAAACATTTGTATGCAGGTTTTTGTGTGGACATGCATTTTCAAATTGTTTGGGTAAATATCAATGAACACAATTGCTGGATTGTGTGGTAAGAACATGTTTTTTGTTTGTTTTGTAAGAAATTGCCAAACTGTCTTCCAAAGTGGCTATACCGTTTTGCATTCCCACTAGCAATGAATGAGCATTTCTGATGCTCCACATCCTTGCTAACATTTGGTGTTGCCAGTACTTTGGATTTTAGTCATTCTAATAGGTGTGTAGTGGTATCTTGTTTTAATTTGCAGTATCCTGATGACATATGCTGTTGAGCATCTTTTCATATGCTTATTTGCCATCTGTATGTTTTACCCTCCTCTCTTCTTCTCTCTTCTCTTTTACTCTTGCTTGAATTTGTGCAAAAGCTGCTTTATTCTGCTTTCTTCTTTCTTCCCTCCTCTTCCTCCTTTCTCCTTTCTCCTTTTTCCTTCTTCTTCTTCTGTCAGCTGTACTTAAGATATGTGTATCAAGATCAGAAGCTTCCACCTGCCACTGTGGTTTCTTTTATGTCTTCAGTCTCATCTGTGAAGGTTCTCTTGGCTTTCTAGCACTAAACCAAAATCTGGTGCTCCTGGATGACACAACTTCCCTTAATGCCCCGGTGAACGGTTGCTAATTTTATTCTCAAAACCTCTTCACCATAGGGCCTCTGATGGTGGGATAGGTGTCTCCATTGTCCTTCACTACTATTCTCCTTTCCTTCTCCCTAAAAATATCTAAGTTTAAATCTCATTTTGTCACAATATCCCATCCTCTACCTCTCCTGTTTCCTGGATCACTCTCTTTCACCTTTTTTGTTTTTTTGAGACAGAGTCTGGCTCTGTCCCCCAGGCTGGAGTGCAGTGGCACCATCTCGGCTCACTGCAAGCTCTGCCTCCCGGGTTCACGCCATTCTCCTGCCTCAGCCTCCCGAGTAGCTGGGACTACAGGCGCCCGCCACCACGCCCTGCTAATTTTTTTGTATTTTTAGTAGAGACAGGGTTTCACTATGTTGGCCAGGATGGTCTCGAACTCCTGACCTCGTGATCCGCCCACCTCGGCCTCCCAAAGTGCTAGGATTACAGGCTTGAGCCACCATGCCCGGCCCCACTTTTTTTTTTTCTTTTGGAGATGGGGTCTTGTTCTCTTGCCCAGGTTGGAGCTGGAGTATGCAGTGGAGCAATCACAGCTCACTGTATCCTCAGACACCTGGGGTCAAAGGATCCTCCTGCCTCAGCCTCCCGAGTAGCTGGGACTACAGACACATGCCACCATGCCTGGCTTCTTTTTGACTTTTTGAAAAAATTTTGTCACTAGCTTACTGTTACTTTCTTCACCATCACTTCCATCATGATTCTTGGATGATTTCAGTATCCTTAGAGAAGATCCTTTGGATGCACTGACCTCTCATTTTCTGGACCTCCTCTTTATCACTGATCTTACCTTTTACCCAGTCTCGGCCATTTGCTTTCCTGACATAAGCCTAAGTCTTGTCACTACCAATAACATCTCACTTTCAAACATCCTGCTCTGACTGCCTTCACCTGTTTTACCAGCTTACTCCCTTTAGTATTCCAGTTTCAATAGTTGTTCAGTCCTTCTGAGATTTTGCCATGTTTCCAGCGTCTCTCATTACCTTCAGTTCATCACGTCCCTCTTACCCAGTTTAAATACCATGGACAATCATTGTCACCATTTCCTTCCTTTCACCTTTCATATCCGTGTCTGTCTCTTGTCTGGTAGGTTTCTGTTGGGTAAATCTATTAGTTAAATGCAGTTTTGCCCACTTCATGCCTGTCCTAGTATAGCTGAATCGGCTGAAGAAAACACTTCGACTGTCCTGACTGGTCTCAATTTAAGTGTTGCCAGACCTATCATATTTCCTTGGTCCTCTCACTGTCCCATTCTGATGATTGCTTTATAAAGTTTCTTCTATCTTCAAACCTCCAACATCTCTCCCATCCTTTGAATCAGAAGAGAGCTTCTACAGTCTCCCACTACCTCATTTACCCACCTACCAACATGTTTGCTTTCTCTTTTGTTGCTGAGAATGAGTGGCTTCTTGCTCCTAGCTAGAGCCAATCCTTCCATATTTGCTTTAGATTCTTCCTGTTTTGTTCAAGAATATTGCTCAAGCTATTCTTCTTCCTGTTTCCTGCATCAGCGTTTCCCCTCTCTACTAGATCATCTCTGTCAGTAAATGAACATGTTATTTCTCCTAGAAGTACTGTTTCTATATCTAGATAGTACTCTATCTAGAGTAAAAAAAAAAAAAACAAAAAAACAAAACCAACAAACTCAAAACTCTCTTCAGATGTTACTTCCCCTCTTGCTGTTACTGCATTTCTCTACTGTATGTTACAGCAGAATTCCTTTTAAAAAATGTCCATGTTCACTGACTCTAGTTTTTTATTTCTCCTTGTCTCTTGAACCGTCCAGTCAGGTGCCACCACTCCACTGAAACTGCTGGTTTTTTTTTTTTTTTTTTTTTTTTTTTTTTTTTTGAGACAGAGTCTTGCTCTGTTGCCCAGACTAGAGTGCAATGTGCAATGGCACGATCTTGGCTCACTGTAACCTCCACCTCCTGGATTCAAGAGATTCCCGCCTCAGCTTCCCGAGTAGCTGGGATTACAGGCGCCTGCCACCATGCCCGGCTACTTTTTGTATTTTTTTTTTGAGATGGAGTCTCTCTCTGTCACCCAGGCTGGAGTGCAGTGGCTCACTCAGCTCACTGCATGCTCTGCCTCCCAGGTTCACACCATTCTCCTGCCTCAGCCTCCTGAGTAGCTGGGACTACAGACACCTGCCACCACGCCTGGCTAATTTTTTTTTTTTTTGTATTTTTAGTAGAGACGGGGTTTCACCGTGTTAGCCAGGATGGTCTTGATCTCCTGATCTCATGATCCGCCCACCCACCTCGGCCTCCCGAAATGCTGAGATTACAGGCGTGAGCCACTAATTTTTGCATTTTTAGTAGAGACGGGGTTTCACCATGCTGGCCAGGCTGGTCTCAAACTCCCGACCTCAGGTGATCCACCCACCTCGGCCTTCCAAAGTGCTGGGATTACAGGCGTGAACCATCATGCCTGGCCTGAAACTGCTGTTTGTAAGGGCACTACTGATTTCCACATTGCTAAACCCAGTGACTGTGTCTCATCTTATTACACTTATAAGGAGTAAATGAATAAATAAATGGGCAAGGTGGAGGTGAGGTGGGAAAGTTTGTTGAGTACACTAAAAATAATAACTACCATCATTTACTGCTGTTGAGGGAAATCTAATAGTGTGGGACTGGTGCAAAGGATATAGAAATAGGTGATAGGTTTTAGAGATACTTTGGGGTAACTAATGCTAACAGTTTCTTATGGATTCTTTTGGAATGTTCTATAAATATACGAGTATATTTATCAACCCACCTTCAGTTATTTTTTTAACCACAGAAAAGTCGAAAGATCAGTACACTGATAAACCTCCGTTTTCCTTATCTAGATTTACCAACTGTTAACATCCTGCCACATTCACTTTATATCTTAATATTACCCACAGTTTCCTCCTCTTTCACATCTGAAAGTGGGCTGCAGATAATATGAAACTCCTGAACACTTCACCATGTATTTCCTAAGAATGAGGAAATATTTATTTTTAAAAAGCATCAATTCATTTTAATATACTTTATACTTCAAAGCTAACATCACAGGGTTCTTTTTCACCTTCTTGCACCATGTGCTTGTATTTCTCTTCTGCCGCTATGAGAATCCTGATTCCCAATAACATCCTTTGGTTTTATAGGCTCACTTTAGCAGCTGTGTTGGAAATAGACTGAAAGAGGGGCAAGGGCAGAAGCAGGGAGACATTTTGGAAGCTGCTATAGCAATCCCCATGAGTTACAATAGTAGCAGTGGAGTAATGAGAAGTAGTTGGATTATGGATATGTATACACACACACACACACACGCATATACACACGTATATATACATACATTTTAAAATTTTGAAATAGTTTGAAATCTATAGAAAAGTTGTAAGAACAGTGCAAAGAACTCTTGCATGCCCTTTACACAGACTCCTCAGTTGTTAAATTTTACTGCATTTACTCCATTTCTCTCTTTCTCCCTTTCAAGAGAGAGAGATGTGTTGACCCATCACCTTTAAATACTATAGTGTATACTCTCTATCCTCCTACCCCCCAAAACAAGGCCATGTTCCTGTATTACTACCCTATATTTCTTTCAGTCAGGAGATAAACATTGATACAACACTGTCATCCAATTCAAAGACACCATTCAAAGTTTGCCGTCTGTTTCAATAATGATTTGCTTTTCTAGTCTAGGATTTTACTTGTAAACACTCATTGCTTTTACTTATCATGTTCTCATCAGTGTCCTTTAATCTGGAACAGTTCTTTAGTCTTTTCCTGTCTGTAATGTCCTTGACAGTCTTAAAGAGTGCAAGTCTTTTATTCTGCAAGATGATCCTAAACCACTAAGGGGTTCCTTGGAGAAATGACCAATTCCAGGGCTGGGAAAGTGCAGGGAAAGTGCAAAATAAGCCTGGAAAATCTTGGGCCAGAAATTCTCAGCAAATGAACATGTTAAAAAGAACAAAGGCCCCAATATGAATGAACTCCCAGTGGTCAAATCTGGGAAAATTTGAGCATCAGAATAAAATGAGGGTATACATTATAGTATAAATACTATGAGATGTTCCTATGCCATCGTATCATCCTATGATACATTCACATGATGACTTGTTCAAGTTGGTATCTTCCAGGTTTCACCACTGTAAAGCCACTGCTTCCCATTTTGTATTTTATTGCTATTTTGGGGGAGATAATCTGACATGACACCAATATTCTTTTCTTGTTAAACCTCTAACCAGGAGCCCTAGCCTCATTAATAACCCCAGTCTATATCAGTTACTACTCTAATGGTTGCCAAATGATAACTATCTAACTCCATCATTCTGTCTATCATTGTCATTGTTGATTGACATTGCAGTATAAGAACCAACCTTCTTTCCTTCCTTGCTTCCTTCCTTGCTTCCTTCCTTCGTTCCTTCCTTCCTTCCTTCCACGATGAACTCATTGATTCCTTTTTTATTTGGTGGTTGGTAAACCGCTACTCTCATTTTATTCTGATGCTCAGATTTTCCCAGATTCGACCACTGAGAATTCATTCATATTGAGGCCTTTGTTCTTTTTGACATGTTCCTGTCATTTGCTGAGAATTTCTGGCACAACAAGATTTCCAGGCTTATTTTGCACTTTCCTTGCTGCAGCCCTGGAATTGGTTATTTCTCCAAGGAACCCCTTAGTGGACTTCTGTTTGGTGGAAGATGGTATTTAGTATCCAAGATCTGGTTACCCAGTATTTTCATTGCTACTGGGATGTCATTGCTTCTAGGACCTCTTAGCAGACAGAACTAGGAAATATATATACATTTATATATATATGTGTGCATGTGTATATATGTATATATGCATAATACAAACATCTGTATATGTGTGTACATGTATATATTTCTATAGCTATCTGTATGTGTTATATTTTAAATGAGTTTATTTACTAATACTTCTAGTTCTAATCCAATATCTTAGGATTCTTTTAGTCTCCTGACTCTTTCCATGCTCTTAAATCCTTTCTCAGACTGAGAAATCTGACTCCAATTATTTTAGTAAAAGGCAAAAGATTCATTCGTTCTGAAGAGAAACCAGAGCATTCTAATAATTTTAGATATATTCAACCATTTGCTCAGTCACCTAACATATTTGTTCAGTATGACCACTCTCCTAACCACTCAGGCTGCCTTTTCCATCTGCTACTCCATTCCCCCTCCCACTGGGCTGGGGCATGCTGGCACCTTTGCTGGGCAATAGTCTCTCCCACACCATCCTATTTCCTTGGATATGAGGCACATTGCTGGAGATGACTGTGCACAAAACCCCATGACCTTTGTTGCCCTGCTTCTTTGGAAGCTGACATCTCTGTGTTGGGAGGGGTAGGGAAGAAAAGGAAGGTTGGGAAGGGAAGGGAAGGAAGAATGGGAGGAAAGGTAGGAAGCCACATTACAGATACATATTTTGAGGACAGAGCTGACAGAATTTTCTGGTAGATTGAATATGGAGAGTGAGGAAGAGAAGTAAATAATTAAGTAATAATGATCCCAAGGTTTTTGGCCTGAGCAACTGGGAAAATCCAATTGTCGTTAACTGAGATGAGGACAAAGCAGTAGGAGGTTTGGTGGGGTTGATGAGGAGCTCATTTTGGATATGTTAGGTTTGACGTGCCTTTTAAACATCTAAGAGGAGATGTCATACTCACTGTACATGCATCTTGAAGTGTGGGTTGGAGATGTATATTTGGAAATCCTTGGCATATAGATTTTATTTAAAGCTGTGAGCTCAGCTGAGATTACCAAGGAAGTAAGATAGAAACGTTTATGCTGAGCCCAGGGACAATTTTGTGTTAGGGAGATGAGGAAGAACGAGCAAGGTGAGGTCAACCACTGAGGTGGGAGGAAAACCGGGTAAGTGTGATATTTTGGAAGTCAAGTGAAGAAAATGCTTCAGTTAAAATGAAAGGATCAACTATGTTAATGCTGTTGATAGGTCAAGTAAGATGAGGACTATGAGTTTACCATTGAATTTAGCAATATGGAAGTCACTGGGGACATTAATAATTATGTGTATGTGGAGCGGGGAGCTTGACTGGAGCAGGTTCAGAACGAATGGGAGGAAAGAAATGAGAGAGCCAGATAGAGAACTCTTTAAAGGAGTTTCAGCCTATATATAAGCCACAGTCCTCTGCTTACATGTTTGTTGGCTCTGCACCTGAGTAGTCTTTTCTGAGAGTCATGTGAGTAACCTTTTGTTATTACTACATATACTTTTTTTTTTTTTGAGATGGAGTCTCGCTCTGTCGCCCAGGCTGGAGTGCAGTGGCGCAATCTCGGCTCACTGTAAGCTCCGCCTCCTGGGTTCACGCCATTCTCCTGCCTCAGCCTCTCCGAGTAGCTGGGACTACAGGTGCCTGCCACCACGCCCGGCTAATTTTTTGTATTTTTAGTAGAGACGGGGTTTCACCGTGGTCTCGATCTCCTGACCTCGTGATTTGCCTGCCTCGGCCTCCCAAAGTGCTGGGATTACAAGCGTGAGCCACCGCGCCTGGCCTACGTATACATTTTTTTGCTAAATACTATTTTGTCTTAGGCCATGAAATGTTACTGTAATTGGTTAAGTTAATAACAGACTGACGGTGTAGTTCCTACACTTGTGCACTGAGGAAATCATCAGAGCAGTTTCAGCGGCATAAAATAGGTAGAGAGTACAAAGGAAGACCTAGTTTTGAAAAACTCTTCAAGGTGCTTAAAGTTTTGAAAGTGTCAGAGAAAATAGGAACTTCATAGATTCTATGGTGAGCAGCCTTCTTGGGCCTTGGTCAACACCTTGACCTTTCTCTACAAAAACTTTTCAGTATAGCATATTGAAGAATGTTTTCTGTATCCACATATTTCTTGATTTATAATGAAACCTCATTAGGAAATTGGAATATAGTTGGATTTGCTGAAATGAATTTGATGGTTCAGATGAATGAATCCTTTATTGTCTAGATAGAAAATTGGTTGCACCCTTAACTTAAGGCATGGATAACAAATACGCAGTGTATATATACTTTCCACAGCCCTCTCCTATTGCTTATGAACCATGTCTACTTTCCACAGTTGTCTCCTATTGCTTATGAACCACATTAACTTTTCATGCTGAACCCAGATGTAGCATCAGAATTCTTGTTAGTAATGTTCCATAAAGCCACTACCAATTTGTCTTACATGACATATGACATAAAACCTTTTTTGATCCCTGGTGTAAGAATTCAGTTCACAAGATAAAAATTATGCAGAAAACAACACATAAATTGGAAATGAGCTTTGAATTGTTTATTCACGTTACTAGAGTTTACCAATAATGGTAATGGCTAATGAAAAACCTTAATAGAGGTGACATAGGGATACAGTGCTTGTTTCTTTGTCAAATAATTGAATGGACAGTTCATTTCTATTCTTTTCCTTTGTCCAAAGATTCTGCCCTCTTTGCTGAACTTGGTTATTTCACAGACACTGATGAGCTGCAATTGGAAGCAGCAAATGAGACGTATGTAAGTATTTACTAAGGTTGAATAATGTGATATTTAGTCTTTAGAAAATTAGTATGAAAGTTAGTAGCCATTTTATAGTCAGTAAATGTAGGACAGTAGAAATTGCATTGGTCTTGGTGTGAGACTTATATTCTAGGCCCACCTTTGGCCCTAGGGATGGGTGACTTTGGAAAAATCAGTAATCTGCCTACCTGGTTTTTACAGATACTTTGCTACATAAGGGAATTGGCAGGTGACTTTGGAAAAGTCACTAACCTGCCTACTTCTTGGTTTTTACAGATTCTTTGCTTTTAAAAAGGAAGTTCTGCTTCCAAGCAGAACTTACCAACTTCCTTTTTAAAAGTTGTGTATTCGTGTAGAAAGCTCTGAAAAGTAGGTATATCCTTACCTTTGATTGGTTAGAGGTCTGTGTGAAAACTATTATGACACTGAGTCCCCAAGAATATCTTAGATTTTCTTTTCTTGATTAGTACATATAAAACTCTTTGCCCTATAGAAATTTGATTTTGTCGTATTCTTTAATGGATGAGGTGCTGTTTTCCTTAAGAAGTAATTTAAGTGAACAGAGTAATTTGTCAATCAGGTTGAATATCACATCATTTTAAGCTCTTATTAACTTGAGTACAAAATATGTAAAGATTGCTTAGTGAGTTTCAGATATTTCTTAAACAATGATTTAGCAGTTGTTTTACCATTAATCGACAGAAGAGAATGAAGGACATGATATATTTTAAAAAATCAGTACATGGGATTTTAATGGTTTCATTTACTCCATGAGATACTTTAGAATGTGGCCCATTGATTAAATTGCCTTTTAATATTGGCTATTTGAATAAGCAACTGATACTCATATTTCATAACATCTAGAATCCTAAAAGAAAGTGTTTCTTTTAAACTATGTCAAGAAGCTGTGTGCTCGATTGGAAAGATTAAGGGAAATATATTCCTGATTTTACAACTAACATTCTATTATTTTATGCAAATCATTCAATCTTTCAGTTCCTTAGTTTTTCTAGTATGACATGAAGGGATTGAATCTCTGAGAGCTCTCATGTCATTCTTCTTCCAAACGGCAGTAGAATTTCCCATGCTAAATCACTGAAGAGCTAGAGTATATAAGTGCCAGTATGCTTCATTTTGCATAAACTGGGCCTGTTAAATTTCTGATGAGATAAAATCTTTATGCTGTAGAAGGTGTTTGACTTATTTGGCTGAAGATTGAGTCAGAAGTTTCCTGAAGTAGATCATGCCCTTATTTAAAAGTATTACTGGCACTCAGGCAAGCAACATTGGTAACTTTACTTAGATTAAGGAAGTTTAAGGATTTTTTGGTTGCTAAACAAGGCTGCTTAATTTTTTTTTTTTTTTTTTTTTTTTAAGACGGAGTCTCACTCTGTTGCCCAGGCTGGACTGCAGTGGTGTGATCTCGGCTCACTGCAACCTCTGCCTCCCAGGTTCAAGCAATTCTCATGTCTCAGCCTCCTGAATAGCTGGGACTACAGGTGCATGCTACCACGCCTGGCTAATTTTTGTATTTTTAGTGGAGACAGGGTTTCACTACATTGGCCAGGCTAGTCTCGAACTCCTGAGCTCAAGTGGTCCACCCACCTTGGCCTCCCAAAGTGCTGGGATTACAGGCATGAGCCACCACACCTGGCCAAGGCTGCTTAATTTTTTGATGTGAAGATCCAAATAAGAGAAAAAAGTGAAGGAGATTGATTTTTTAAAAAATGGTTCTTTTATTATTTAAATACTTTTTTTTCATGTTCACTTTCACATGTTCTCTTTATGTACCTTGTACTAATACTTACTCAGTTATGGGCATCATAAGAAAATAGTTTCCCTTCTGTGTTTCTGTTATATTCTCAATAAAAATGAACCATATAGTAGTCATTTTGAAATGATAATATTCTTCTAGAAATTGTTAACAAATGGTCGTTACCAATTACTAGATACATTTTTACTTTTTTTGCCTGAGGTGTATTTTTTTTTTCTTTTTTGAGATGGAGTCTTGCTCTGTCGCCCAGGCTGGAGTGCAGTGGCGCAGTCTGGGCTCACTGCAAGCTCCGCCTCTTGGGTTCACACCATTCTCCCGCCTCAGCCTCCCGAGTAGCTGGGACTACAGGCGCCCGCCACCCCGCCTGGCTAATTTTTTGTATTTTTAGTAGAGATGGGGTTTCACCATGTTAGCCAGGATGGTCTCGATCTCCTGACCTCGTGATCCACCTGCCTCGGCCTCCCAAAGTGCTGGGATTACAGGCGTGAGCCACCGCGCCCGGCCGAGGTGTATTTTATTGTTGCTGGTTTTTTTTTTTTTTTTTTTTTTTTTTGTTGTTGTTGTTTTGTTTTGTTTTTTTGACAGGGTCTGGCTCTGTCTCCCAGGCTGGAGTGCAGTGGCATGATCTTGGCTCATTGCAGCCTCCATCTTTTGGGCTCAAGCAGTCTTCCCACCCCAGCCTCCAGAATAGCTGGGACCATAGGTGCATGCCACTATGCCCAGCTAGTGTTTGTTTTTTTTTTTAGGTAGAGATGGGTTTTGCCGTGTTGCCCAGGCTGGTCTTGAACCCCTGGGCTCAAGCAATCCTATTGTTGCTGTTTTATCATCTGTGACATTAAGTTAATATTTACTGCCTTTTGACTTTATTGCATTATTTATTAAGTCTACTTCTCTTTTTGTCTCTGTGACTCCAGACACTTAATTTAAAATAGTACTGTTTGGTACTAACTTGATCTCAGACTTACATGAGGACTCTGAAATTATGTGACACTTCTTTATTCATGTATATAGTATAAGGTGGTTATCTGGATGACCCAGAATATGCTTATATTTCGGTTAGAAAAACCACCTAAATGAAAAGAACTTAATGGAGCCTTTAAGAAGTTTGCTGGCCCCTGTTTTAGAAAATCAGTTTTATTTTATAGGATTAAAAAGTGGTGTTTTTTTTGATTCGTAAAAGTTTTAGAAATGTAAGAAGTATAGAACAGTAGAAAAAAAAGAAAATTACTCAGTGATTCATAAAAGTTTTAGAAATTTAGGAAGTATAGAACAGTAGGAAAAAAAAGAAAATTACTCAGTGGTAACTACCCTCTTTATGATTCTTGCCTGCCTTTTGGATATATCTATATTTCTATTGTATATAGAGATTATATGATGAATAGCATTTGCTTTGTCTTGTTTTTCTTTTATTTATTTATTTATTTTTGAGACGGAGTTTTCGCTCTTGTCGCCCAGGCTGGAATGCAATGGCGCGATCTCGGCTCACCGCAACCTCTGCCTCCTGAGTTCAAGTGATTCTCCTGCCTCAGCCTCCCGAGTAACTAGGATTACAGGCATGCGCCTCCACGCCCAGCTAATTTTGTATTTTTAGTAGAGACGAGGTTTCTCCATGTTGGTCAGGCTGGTCTCGAACTCCTGACCTCAGGTGATCCACCCGCCTCGGCCTCCCAAAGTGCTAGGATTACAGGCATGAGCCACCGCGCTCGGCAGTCTTGTTTTTCTTAATGGCAATGGGAAAATGTATTTTGCTGGATTTCCCTTAAGATAAAAGACACATTTTTGACTCCTGTAATGGTCATTCTCATAGAAAAGAATGAAACCAACTAAATGTTTTAAATACTGAATCCCTTACCTCTTTCCTAGTTGTTGCTGCTGTGCTTCTAGTAACTGAATTGATTTTATCTCTAGGCTATCCAAGATGTATTCTCATACAAGACTGACTTAGAATATTCTTTTTACTAGGTTGGCTAATAACAGTTAAATTATTTGTGGCAAATTTTATTGTGCCAAATTATTGTGCCAAATTGTGTCTCACAGTTTGATTTTAAGATGTGTATTCTTTTAATATTCTTTTGCTGATTTGAAACCTACAGGAAAACAATTTTGATCATCTTGATTTTGATTTGGATTTGATGCCTTGGGAGTCAGACATTTGGGACATCAACAACCAAATCTGTACAGGTAATTATGTGTTTCACTGGTAAAAGTTTTAAAAAGATCAATTTTATTTTGTAGTTTGGTTATACTCAAAATTAGGTGGTGTTATTGGGCTATATTGGTAGGTTAAAAGATTCCTGGTGTTATGCATTCTACTTCTGGTATGGCAATTATGTAAACAAATTTCTTGCCAAAAATGGATATGAGGAGTTTCATAGTTATGTTTCAGTAGTGTAATGAATGAATAGTTCATATCAGAAATAGAAATAGTGATTTTGAATTATGAATAATGTCTCTGTATAAGATTAACCTGAGAACCAGACAGGGCTTAGGGAATCAAAGGGAAGAGCCTGGGTTACCAGAACCTAGGAACTTGGTGGAGGAGTCCCATGCATTTAATACATGTACTTCTAAGAAGGGGCAGCACTTGGCTGATACTAATATCTTTAAGGGGGCCTGATGAGGTCGGGGTTGAGTATACTGAAAGAAGCCAGAACCTGGAGCAAATTGCCAGTGCTGGGGTACAGCTGATGGTAGAATGAAGAAAATCCCGTCTCCTCCCTTCTAGCTTCTTCTAGTATCCCCTATTGACAGGACCTAAAAGGATGCCAGCTGGGAATAATTTGTATCACCGATTATAGAAAGTGGACTTAGTGCTGAGAGACAATGAATAAATAACCAGCACATTCTCCTATCTAAATTCCTCCCTACCCCTGCACTACCTGTTCCTCTTCATTTTTTTTTATTAATTTTTTTTGCACACAAAAACAATAAACATTTTCTAAAAATACATACAAACAAAAAGATGCGTATCAAACATATTAGGAAGGTTGCACATGGGAAGACGGGGAATAGAAATGGGGAGTGGGAATCAAAATAAATGAGAGAGGGACTTTATATGGATCAGTGATAATAACTCAATCCTCTATTTGACGAAGAAGGAGAAGGAAGAGGAAGAAAAAGAAAGTGGGATAAAGGATCAGAAAGGGAGGAAAATAGAAAAAATTAGACTATGACTCCAGGATAGACCTGTTTTGTTGTCACTGAGTTGGTTGGTTGGTTTGTCTGTTGTATTTTTCATATGTCTCGCCATGTTGGCCAGACTGGTCTCGAACTCCTAGCCCGAAGTGATCAACCCGCCTCGGCCCCGCAGAGTGCCGGGACCACAGGCGTGAGCCACCACGTCCAGCCCCCAGACTGCTTCTGGCCTCCGTGGTATACCTCCCAGACGGGGCGGTCGGACAGAGGCGCTCCCCACATCCCAGACGGGGTGGCCAGGCAGAGGCGCTCCTCACTTCCCAGACGGGGCGGCCGGGCAGAGGCGCTCCTCACTTCCCAGACGGGGCGGCCGGGCAGAGGCGCTCCTCACTTCTTCCCGGACGGGGCGGCCGGGCAGAGGCGCTCCTCTCTTCCCAGATGAGGCGGCCGGGCAGAGGCGCTCCTCACTTCTTCCCGGACGGGGCGGCCGGGCAGAGGCGCTCCTCACTTCTTCCCGGACGGGGCGGCCGGGCAGAGGCGCTCCTCACTTCTTCCCGGACGGGGCGGCCGGGCAGAGGCGCTCCTCACTTCTTCCCGGACGGGGCGGCCGGGCAGAGGCGCTCCTCACTTCTTCCCGGACGGGGCGGCCGGGCAGAGGCGCTCCTCACTTCTTCCCGGACGGGGCGGCCGGGCAGAGGCGCTCCTCACTTCTTCCCGGACGGGGCGGCCGGGCAGAGGCGCTCCTCACTTCTTCCCGGACGGGGCGGCCGGGCAGAGGCGCTCCTCACTTCTTCCCGGACGGGGCGGCCGGGCAGAGGCGCTCCTCACTTCTTCCCGGACGGGGCGGCCGGGCAGAGGCGCTCCTCACTTCTTCCCGGACGGGGCGGCCGGGCAGAGGCGCTCCTCACTTCTTCCCGGACGGGGCGGCCGGGCAGAGTCGCTCCTCACCTCCCAGACGGTGTGGCCGGGCAGAGGCGCTCCTCACTTCTTCCCAGACAGGGCGGCCGGGCAGAGGCGCTCCTCACTTCCCAGACGATGGGTGGCCCGGCAGAGGCGCTCCTCACCTCCCAGACGATGGGTGGCCGGGCAGAGGTGCTCCTCACCTCCCAGATGATGGGGGGCCGGGCAGAGGTGCTCCTCACCTCCCAGACGGGGCGGCGGCCGGGCAGGGGCTGCAATCCCAGCACCCTGGTAGGCCAAGGCAGGCGGCTGGAAGGCGGAGGCTGCCGCGAGCCAAGACCACGCCACCGCACTCCAGCCCGGGCCACACGGAGCACCGAGTGAGCGAGACTCCGCCCGCAGTCCCAGCACTTCGGGAGGCCGAGGCGGGCAGAGCACTCGGGGTCAGGAGCCGGAGAGCAGTGTGGCCAACATGGCGAAACCACGGCTGCAGCCAAAGGAGGAAAAGCAGGCTGGCGAGCGCTGGCAGTCCCAGGCAGTCCGTGGTGCGGGGCAGCAGCGAGCCGAGTAGATTACATGCAGCCTGGGCCACAGAGGGAAAAGAAGAAAAAAGAAAGAAAGAAAGAGAGAGAGAGAGAGAGAAAGAAAGGAAAGAAAGAAAGAAAGAAAGGAAGGGAAAGAAAGAAAGAAAGAGAAAGAAAAGAAAGAAAGAGAAAGAAAGGAAAGAAAGAAAGAAAGGAGGGAGGGAGGGAAGGGTGTTCCTCTTCATTTTATGTATTTACTTATATTGCTTCATGCCTGTCTGCCTTCATAGAATGTGGGATACACAAAGTCAGTGTTCTGGTTTCATCGTTTGACAAACTACTCTAAATCATAGTTGCTTAAAGCAACAACCATTTTATTAGATTGCTAGAATCTGTGGGTCACGAATTTTGACTGGGTGCTCATGAATTTTGACCGGGTGCTCATGAATTTTGACCGGGTGCTCCAAGGATGGCTTGTCTCTGCTCCATGATGTCCAGACCACAACTGGGGAGATTTGAAGATTGTAGTAGCTTGACATTTGGGGGCTAGAATCATCTTGAGGTTTCTTCACTCATATGTGTGGCACCTGGAGTGGAATGACTTGAAGACTAGGACTACCAAATGGAGTGCCTGCGTAGGGCCTCTTTGTGTGGCGTGGTGTTCTCAGTCATGGTGGTCTCAGGGTAGTCAGACTTCAAAGGCTCCAAGTATGAGTGTTCCAGCACACAAAGCAGAGGCTGCATTTCCAGCTTCAGAATTCACATAGCATTACTTCTGTCTTCTTTTGATTGAAGGAGTCAAGCCCACCTAAATTCACAGGGAGGGGAAATCGACTCTACTTCTTGATGGGAAAGTGGCAAGATCACATTGTAGAAGATCATGAGGGAAGATCATGAAGGATGGTAGATATTGTATGGCTAATTTTGGGAAACACAGTCTGCCATCCCCACCCTATTCTATCTTTGACACCAAGGGATACTGCCTGGGCCATAGTTGCTCAGTACATTTTTATAGGATAAATTAATAGTTTAAAAGATATGAACTTTTTTATGAGTTTTATATTATCAAAAATGCTTTCCAAAATATTTCCTGTTTCTTTTTTTAATTAAGTTTTTGGGAATCTATAATATTTTGCATATGGTAAAATATTCAAAAGGTACAAAAATCTGTATAGTAGAAAAATGTCTCCTGCTTTTATTCCTCAGCCAACAAGTTCTGTTTTCCTGAGACAACCACTGTTACCAGTTTCTTCTGTTCACCCTTCCAGAGAATTAGTGCAGATGCAAGTGTACACATATATATATACACACACACAGACATACATATATATATATATATACAGCCCCCCTCCCCACATATATATATAATTTGTTACACAAGTGGAAACATACTAGATATATTGTTTTCTGCATCTTTCATTTTCACTCGTTATATTTTGGTGACCTTAGCTTCCATATCTGATTGAATTTTAAAAGTAGATTTTACCTTCTTTCTTGTTCATTTTATTATAAGTTTTTATTGTCCAGTGGGTAAAACCTTTCCTCCATGTTTTCCAGTTAAAGATATTAAGGCAGAACCTCAGCCACTTTCTCCAGCCTCCTCAAGTTATTCAGTCTCGTCTCCTCAATCAGTGGACTCTTATTCGTCAACTCAGCATGTTCCTGTGAGTAGCCAGTCTTTTACAATGATTTTGGTTATAATATGCTATCTGGAAAATATGTATATGGGGGAGGCAGTTAACATTTATTGAATACTACTGTGAGTTATATTGTCTCATTTAATGAGGGAACTGAGACTCAAGAAAGAGCCCTGTGGGAGCTAGAAAGTTGTTAATGCCTTTGGTTTTGCCCTCTTTCCCCTCTGTTCATGCCTCCATAATTTCATTGTTTCATTTGTTTCATTGCATTTTAACAGTATCCCGTATTTGTTTATTGGCTTACTGTCCTTTCTCCCTCCCTTTCTTTCTCCTCCCTATTAGGATGTACATTCTTTATATATGGACATAGAAGAATGTAAGATGGTCAGTTTTTATATCTCTTTAGTCACAGCATCTAGAATGATTGCCTTAGTTTGGGAATGCCTAGTGTTACCTTTTGAAGGGGCTGACGTTTTTATAGAACTCTGGTAGCTCTTTTAAGAACGCTTCTGCTCTGCGTCCAGACAAAAGCCCTGAGGCCAGGAAAAGGAAGTACCTGATTTAGGTACTTTTTAGAATGGGGAAAGGGAAAGTATAAGAATAAAAAAATCAAATAATATTTTAGTATATTATGTGTGCTATAAATTGTGGTATCTTTGTTCCTGCAGGCTCTACATTTAGTTACTAAATCCTGGTGGTTGTATGCACATATTAATTCAAGGATTTATCTTTTCTGCCCCTGCCAGGCCATCACCATCTCACCTGGATTAAGTCAATAGGATTTTAACTGGTCAGCCTTCCAACTTCTCAAACCTTTCTTAGCAGTGGAATCTTCAAAGAGAAATCTTTCAGTATCACAAGCTTTACTGTATCAGTCATTTGCTTAAAACTTTTTAGTAACTTCCCAGTCCTTACAAGGATGAAATTTAAATTTCCAGAGTACTAGGCTCTCCATGATCTGGCCCCCATTTACCTTTCCAGTCTCCTTTCTTGCTATCCCCTCCTACTTCCACATTCCCCTTAACTTGAGCCCAGTGAGAGTTCCTCTCTGAGAGCTGCTATGCACTCCACTCATTCAACCGCTGTGCCAGGCACTGTTCCAGATGCTGGCGGTGAACAGCAGCAGTGAGATCGCTGCTGTTACAGTTCTAGGTTTTTGCACATCCTCTTTCTTCTGCCTAGAATAGCCCCATTTTTTTCTTGTCTTGGAAAACTCATCCTTCAAGTCCCAGTTCAAAAATTACTTCCTTTATGAAGCTTTTCTCTGATTGCTACTATTGGTAGCTCTCTGAGGTCCCACAATTTCTCCAAATGATGTAATTTTTTAAAAAATTAATAATTACAAAAGGTAGCATACTATATACCCTGTCCTGTACCTTGCTTTTTTAGCTTAGCAGGATAACTCTAATTTCAGAGTATATAATTTTCTCATTATGCTACATAATGTTTCATTGCATGGCCTTATCATGCTTAATTCAGTGATTTCCTTATTGGTGAGTGTTTGTGTTGTTTTTAGTCTTTTCCAGACCCAATTAACCTGTACATAAGTCTTTTCCAGACTCAAATAGCCTATAGTAAATAACCTGATACATAAGTCACTTTATATTTTTGCCAGGATATTTTTGGGATATATTGCAAGAGGTGGGATTACTGACACCAGGGTAAATACACTTGAATTTTGCTAGATATTGCCAACTTTCTCTCTATAGGGGTTGTAAAATTTTACATCCTCATCAGCAGTATGTAAGAGGGCCTGTTTTCCCATCATCACTCCACAATAGGTTTTATTTTATATCTCTTTTATTATAAGTATGGTTAAATATCTATTCATATGTTTTATATGTTTAAGGCCTATTTGCATTTCTTTTTAAAAAATGAACTGTCATTTCAAATTTTTGTTCTTTTTTTTTTTTTTTTGAGATGAACTCTCTTGTCTACCAGGCTGGAGTGCAAGGGCATGATCTCAGCTCACTACAACCTCCGCTTCCTGGCTTCAAGCAATTCTCCTGCCTCAGCCTCCTGAGTACCTGGGATTACAGGCGCCTGCCACCACACCCGGCTAATTTTTGTATTTTTAGTAGAGACAGGGTTTCACCATGTTGGCCAGGCTGGTCTCGAACTCCTGACCTCAGGTTATCGACCCGCCTCAGCCTCCTAAAGTGCTTGGGATTACAGGCGTGAGCCACTGTGCCCGGCCTTTCGTTTTTTAATTGAATTGTATTGGTCTTTTTCTCTTTAATATTTTAGGTGCTTTATTATATATTGGGCATATTAGTCCTTAGTTTGTGAAATAAGCTGCAAATATTTTTTCCCCAATTTTTCTTTTGTCTCTTTGCTTTATTTCTGGTGTTTGTTTTTCCCCAGGTATACTGTTTTCTCTAGCCAAATTATTGATCTTTTCTTTAATTACTTTTTTGGTCACTCAAAGGAAGGTTTTCACCACTCAGAGGTTATAAAATAATTCACTCATATTTTTACTCTTGTTTTTTTGCTTATGTTAATTTTTTGTTTGGAACAATCTCAAATTCACAGAAGTGTTGTGAGTACATTGCAAATAACTTGTTTTTTCCTTATGCATTTGAGAGTAAGTTACTAGTCCGATGCTCTATCACTCCAATGCTTTAGTGTCTACTTCCTACAAGCACAGATATTTCTTAGCCATAATACAAGCACAAAATCGGGAAATAAACATTGATATGTTACTATAATCTAACCTTCAGCTCTCGTTTAAATTGTGCCAGATATCCCAGAGGTGTCCTTTAGACTATCAGAAGGACCCAGTTCAGAATCAAGCATTGCATATGGTTGTCTTGTCTTTTTAATCTTGTTCAGTATGAAACAGTTCTTCATTAATCCTTGACTTTCTTCACCTTCTCACTTTTGGGGATTAGGAGTTAGTTATTTTGAAGAGCATTTCTCAGTCGGATTTGTCTGATGTTTCTTTAGGATCATATTGAGGTTTTATATCTGTGGCAGGAATGTCACAGAAGTGCTGTCTGTGTCCAACTTTCGATGACCCAATTTTGATTTTTTCTAATACTGATTATGTTCACTTTGATCACTTCATAGATGTTATCTGGCAACCTATTCCATTGTGAAGTTGCTTTTTCTCTCTATGCCATACATATTTTGTGAGAAAGATACTTTAAGACTATGTAAAAATATCCTGTTCCTTATCACACTTTTTATTTGTTCACTTATTTGTTAATATTAGTATGGATTCATCGTTTCTTATTTTATTCAACAGATTATAATCCATTACTATAATTATTTATTCTAATTCTTACGTTGTCCTGGATTTGGCCAGTGGGGGTCCCTTCACACCAGCTCTTATGTTCTTTTAACATGTCTCCTTTGGGCTCTGATGTCCTTACACCAGGCTGTCTTCCATGTGCATGCCCTCGTCACTCTGCTGTGAGTCCTCATGCCAGGCCGCCTGCCATTTCAGTGCCCTCTCTACCCTTCTTGGACCCTGACATTCCACCAGGCTGCTTCTCTGCATGGATGGTGGTCTTGCTTTGCCCCATCTAGTGGCTTAGGATAAAATTATTCATGAAGGAATATTTTGTAAGTGACTATGAATAAGTATTTATCATGAGATATTATTTTTAGTGTTTAGATCTCTGATCCATTTGAAATTACCCTTGTGTATGATATGAGATACAAATCCAATTTTATGTTTTTCCAAATGACTATCAAAATGATTATTCTAGTGTCATTTATTAAAAAGTTCATCTGATTTCAATTATATGCATGTATTTTAAATTTATGTAAATGGTATTATAGTAGATATCTTTATATTATTTACTTTTAAAAATCAGCACAGTGTTTTTAAGGTAAATTCCTATTGCTCTATGTACATCAAATCTGTTGCATCTAACTCTGTACAACATTCAAGTATGCATTCACTACATTTTTACCTACACCATAATGAATATTTTAAAAAATGTTCCCTAGCGGACCCATGTGAGAAATCCTTTAGGATATATGCCTAGAATTGCTGGGTGGTAGAATGTGCAGGTATCTAATTTGACAAGTGCTTCCATATTGCTCTCCAGGATCATCATAGTACTCTGTGGGCTGGCAGCAGTGCCTGAGGATCCCTGTGACTTCTCTCCTGATACTTGGCATTGTCTGCCTTTTTAATTTTTACTCCATGGCACAATGTGTTTTATTGTCATTTGCTTTTATTTTGTTTTACTTTGTATTTCTTTGGTTATTGTCTTCAACATTTATTTACATTCTTATGAGCTTTTTGGACTTTTTTTTATTTTATACATTGTTTATTCCTGTCCTTTGCCAGTTTTTCTACTAAGTTGTTGTCTTGTTTATCTGCAGGAATTCTTCATATATTTGAAATAGTAAACTGTTGTTGGATTTAGACATTCAAATTGCCTATATCTTTTCCCTTTCTATTGTCTATTAACTTTGTAGTCTTTATTAAGTATAAATAGTTAATGTTCAATTACTCAGGCTTATCTTTTTTTTTTTCTTTTCCTTTATGGCTTATTTAAGAAGTCCTTCTATGCTTTTAGGGCACAAAGATATTCTGCATTTTCTTTTATTAACCATATGGTTTACCTTTCATATTTAGGTTTCTTAATACTCTTAGACTCCACTTTAATATGTGGTATTATGTAGGGATCTAGCACTAGGTAGGGATCTAGTTTTAATTTTCTCTATAGAAATGAATCAGTTTTCCTAACTGTATTATCTTTATAATCATTTGTAATCACTCTTTTCAACAATATTGTATATCTCTCTGTTTACTCAAATCTTCTTTTATGCCTTAGTTTAGTTGTGCAGTTTTCTTCACATGGGTCCTGCACATTCTTTAGAAAATTTCTAGGTATTTTGTAATTGTTATTGCTATTGTGAGTGAAATATTTATTTATTTGTTTTATTTAAATCTTTTTTATTTTTAATTTTTCTGGGTACATAGTAGGCATGTATATTCGTGGGGTACATGAGATGTTTTGACACAGGCATGCAATGTGAAATAATTAGATCATGGAAAATGGGGTATCCATCCCCTCAAGCATTTATCCTTTGTGTTATAAACAATCCAGTTACACTCTTTTTTTTATTTTAAAATGTACAACTGAGCTCTTATTGAGTATAGTCACCCTGCTGTGCTATTAAATAATATGTCTTATTCCTTCTCTTTTTTTTTTTTTTTTAAACCCATTAACAATCCCCATCTCACTACCAGCTTCTCAGTACCCTTCCCAGCCTCTGATAACCATCCTTCTACTCTATGTTCATGATTTCAATTGTTTTGGTTTTTTGATCCCACAAATAAGTGAGAACATGTGATGTTTGTCTTTCTGTGCCTGGCGTGAAATATTTATTTTTTATTATGTTTTCTAAGTGTGTATTAATACAATATTTTCAAGGTCAAATTTTTTTTTCAGTGGATTGTTACATGTGCTTCAAGTATATCGCATATTACCTTGCTAAAAGGCACGCTGTCTCTTTTGTTTTAATGTTTTTTAAATTTATTCTTTTAGTGTAATTATACTAGAATTACAGAAAAAGCAGGTATCTATTTTTTATCCTGACTTTAATTGTAATGCATTCAGCATTGGCTTTGGCTGTATAATTACTCACAGCTTTTTAATGTTAAGAAAGTATTCCTCGAATCCTTGTTTTCTAGGATTTTATTTATTTTTTATTTTTTAATTTTTATTTTGTTTCTGATTAAACATGCTTTTATTTTATCCTAAAAATATAATAATACATTTACACAGCACAGAACTACATACAATAAAAAATAAAAGTCTCCTGGTACATCAAGATTCTTCCAATCCTCTTGCCATCATTAATTATTACCAGCTTTTAGATTTTTGTTTACATTTATAAGCACACACATATATAATATTGTCTCATTACTTTTTTAAAAGTTTAAAAAAAGTAAAAATATTTTAATAACTGAAGAGGATTCCGGAATATGAATGAGCTGAAATTAATACAAATCATTCCCAAAGAAGAAATATTTAGTTTCGTCTAAATTTTTGCTCAAAAAATTTTGCTATGGTGACTAGCATTTCACAAATGCCTTTAAAACATGTTTTAAAAATGATTTATGTATGTGGTAAACATTCAAATAGTTTTTCAGTGTGGACAGTCCCTGTCTCTCTCAACAGAGAAAGTCATTGTCAGCAGTTTCTTCTGAATTTTTCCAGGGAGGCTGTGCTTTCAAGTGTGTATTTGTATAAATATATTACATGTATATGTATATAAATGTATAAACACATATACACACATACACACGTATACACATACATTTTTTGATGCACAAGTGATACCACACACACTGTTCTACAAACTTGCTTCATTTTATTTATATGGGGAAAAATTGTTATAAATCAGCCCATATGGATTTCCTGTATTCATATTTATGTAACCTTGAAGGGGTAATATATTCATTGCTCAAATACATATAAGAAAAAATATAAAATGTTTTTCTGTGTAATATATAAGAATGTATTGTTTTTAATAATTTTTAATATTTTTGTTTTTTATTTTTTATTGTTTTTTAAATTTGTTAGTCATTACTTATATAATACAACCATAACATATATCTTTTTTATTATTATACTTTTGTTATTATACTTTATTATTATTATAGTTTTTATTATTATTATTATTATTATTTTTTTCTTCCTGGGGTGACTATAATTGTATTTGGAATGTATGTTCTTTTTTTTTAAATTATTATTATACTTTAAGTTTTAGGGTACATGTGCACAATGTGCAAGTTTGTTACATATCTATCCATGTGCCATGTTGGTGTGCTGCACCCATTAACTCGTCATTTAGCATTAGGTATATCTCCTAATGCTTTCCCTCCCCCCTCCCCCCACCCCACAACAGTCCTCGGAGTGTGATGTTCCCCTTCCTGTGTCCATGTGTTCCCACTGTTCAATTCCCACCTATGAGTGAGAACATGCGGTGTTTGGTTTTTTGTCCTTGCGATAGTTTACTGAGAATGATGTTTTCCAGTTTCATCCATGTCCCTACAAAGGACATGAACTCATCATTTTTTATGGCTGCATAGTATTCCATGGTGTATGTGTGCCACATTTTCTTAATCCAGTCTATCGTTGTTGGACATTTGGGTTGGTTCCAAGTCTTTGCTATTGTGAATAGTGCCGCAATAAACATATGTGTGCATGTGTCTTTATAGCAGCATGATTTATAGTCCTTTGGGTATATACCCAGTAATGGGATGGCTGGGTCAAATGGTATTTCTAGTTCTAGATCCGTGAGGAATCGCTACACTGACTTCCACAATGGTTGAACTAGTTTACAGTCCCACCAACAGTGTAAAAGTGTTCCTATTTCTCCACATCCTCTCCAGCACCTGTTGTTTCCTGACTTTTTAATGATTGCCATTCTAACTGGTGTGAGATGGTATCTCATTGTGGTTTTGGTTTACATTTCTCTGATGGCCAGTGATGATGAGCATTTTTTCATGTGTTTTTTGGCTGCATAAATGTCCTCTTTTGAGAAGTGTCTGTTCATATCCTTCACCTATTTTTGATGGGGTTGTTTGTTTTTTTCTTGTAAATTTGTTTGAGTTCATTGTAGATTCTGGATATTAGCCCTTTGTCAGATGAGTAGGTTGCGCAAATTTTCTCCCATTTTGTAGGTTGCCTGTTCACTCTGATGGTAGTTTCTTTTGCTGTGCAGAAGCTCTTTAGTTTAATTAGATCCCATTTGTCAATTTTGGCTTTTGTTGCCATTGCTTTTGATATTTTGGACATGAAGTCCTTGCCCATGCCTATGTCCTGAATGGTATTGCCTAGGTTTTCTTGTAAGGTTTTTATGGTTTTAGGTCTAACATGTAAGTCTTTAATCCATCTTGAATTAATTTCTGTATAAGGTGTAAGGAAGGGATCCAGTTTCAGCTTTCTACATATGGCTAGCCAGTTTTCCCAGCACCATTTATTAGATAGGGAATCCTTTCCCCATTGCTTGTTTTTGTCAGGTTTGTCAAAGATCAGATAGTTGTAGATATGCGGTATTATTTCTGAGGGCTCTGTTCTGTTCCATTGATCTATGTCTCTGTTGTGGTACCAGTACCATGCTGTTTTGGTTACTGTAGCCTTGTAGTATAGTTTGAAGTCAGGTAGCGTGATGCCTCCAGCTTTGTTCTTTTGGCTTAGGATTGACTTGGCGATGCGGGCTCTATTTTGGTTCCATATGAACTTTAAAGTAGTTTTTTCCAATTCTGTGAAGAAAGTCATTGGTAGCTTGATGGGGATGGCATTGAATCTATAAATTACCTTGGGCAGTAAGGCCATTTTCATGATATTGATTCTTCCAACCCATGAGCATGGAATGTTCTTCCATTTGTTTGTATCCTCTTTTATTTCATTGAGCAGTAGTTTGTAGTTCTCCTTGAAGAGGTCCTTCACATCCCTTGTAAGTTGGATTCCTAGGTATTTTATTCTCTTTGAAGCAATTGTGAATGGGAGTTCACTCATGATTTGGCTCTCTGTTTGTCTGTTATTGGTGTACAAGAATGCTTGTGATTTTTGTACATTGATTTTGTATCCTGAGACTTTGCTGAAGTTGCTAATCAGCTTAAGGAGATTTTGGGCTGAGACAATGGGGTTTTCTAGATATACAATCATGTCATCTGCAAACAGGGACAATTTGACTTCCTCTTTTCCTAATTGAATACCCTTTATTTCCTTCTCCTGCCTGATTGCCCTGGCCAGAACTTCCAGCACTATGTTGATAGGAGTGGTGAGAGAGGGCATCCCTGTCTTGTGCCAGTTTTCAAAGGGAATGCTTCCAGTTTTTGCCCATTCAGTATGATATTGGCTGTGGGTTTGTCATAGATAGCTCTTATTATTTCAAGATACATCCCATCAACACCTAATTTCTTGAGAGTTTTTAGCATGGAGGGTTGTTGAATTTTGTCAAAGGCCTTTTCTGCATCTATTGAGATAATCATGTGGTTTTTGTCTTTGGTTCTGTTTATATGCTGGATTACATTTACTGATTTGCATATGTTGAACCAGCCTTGCATCCCAGGGATGAAGCCCACTTGATCATGGTGTGTAAGCTTTTTGATGTGCTGCTGGATTCGGTTTGCCAGTATTTTATTGAGGATTTTTGCATCAATGTTCATCAAGGATATTGGTCTGAAATTCTCTTTTTTGGTTATGTCTCTGCCAGGCTTTGGTATCAGGATGATGCTGGCCTCATAAAATGTGTTAGGGAGGATTCCCTCTTTTTCTATCAATTGGAATAGTTTCAGAAGGAATAGTACCAGTTCCTCCTTGTACCTCTGGTAGAATTCAGCTGTGAATCCATCAGGTCCTGGACTCTTTTTGGTTGGTAAGCTACTGATTATTGCCACAATTTCAGAGCCTGTTATTGGTCTATTCAGAGATTCAACTTCTTCCTGGTTTAGTCTTGGGAGGGTGTATTTGTCGAGGAATTTATCCATTTCTTCTAGATTTTCTAGTTTATTTGCATAGAGGTGTTTGTAGTATTCTCTGATGGTAGATTGTATTTCTGTGGGATCGGTGGTGATATCCACTTTTTCATTTTTTATTGCATCTATTTTATTCTTCTCTCTTTTCCTCTTTATTAGTCTTGCTAGCGGTCTATCAATTTTATTGATCTTTTCAAAAAACCAGCTCCTGGATTCATTAATTTTTTGAAGGGTTTTTTGTGTCTCTATTTCCTTCAGTTCTGCTTTGATTTTAGTTATTTCTAGCCTTCTGCTAGCTTTTGAATGTGTTTGCTCTTGCTTTTCTAGTTCTTTTAATTGTGATGTTAGGGTGTCAATTTTGGATCTTTCCTGCTTTCTCTTGTGGGCATTTAGTGCTGTAAATTTCCCTCTATACACTGCTTTGAATGTGTCCCAGAGATTCTGGTATGTTGTGTCTTTGTTCTTGTTGGTTTCAAAGAACATCTTTATTTCTGCCTTCATTTCCTTATGTACCCAGTAGTCATTCAGGAGCAGGTTGTTCAGTTTCCATGTAGTTGAGCGGTTTTGAGTGAGTTTCTTAATCCTGAGGTCTAGTTTGATTGCACTGTGGTCTGAGAGACAGTTTGTTATAATTTCTGTTCTTTTACATTTGCTGAGGACAGCTTTACTTCCACCTATGTGGTCAATTTTGGAATAGGTGTGGTGTGGTGCTGAAAAAAAAATATATTCTGTTGATTTGGGGTGGAGAGTTCTGTAGATGTCTATTAGGTCTGCTTGGTGCAGAGCTGAGTTCAATTCCTGGATATCCTTGTTAACTTTCTGTCTCGTTGATCTGTCTAATGTTGACAGTGGGGTGTTAAAATCTCTCATTATTATTATGTGGGAGTCTAAGTCTCTTTGTAGGTCACTCAGGACTTGCTTTATGAATCTGGGTGCTCCTGTATTGGGTGCATATATATTTAGGATAGTTAGCTCTTCTTGTTGAATTGATCCCTTTAACATTATGTAATGGCCTTCTTTGTCTCTTTTGATCTTTGTTGATTTAAAGTCTATTTTATCAGAGACTAGGATTGCAACCCCTGCCTTTTTTTGTTTTCCATTTGCTTGATAGATCTTCCTCCATCCCTTTATTTTGAGTCTATGTGTGTCTCTGCACGTGAGATGGGTTTCCTGAATACAGCACACTGATGGGTCTTGACTCCTTATCCAATTTGCCAGTCTGTCTTTTAATTGGAGCATTTAGCCCATTTACATTTAAAGTTAATATTGTTATGTGTGAATTTGATCCTGTCATTATGATGTTAGCTGGTTATTTTGCTCATTAGTTGATGCAGTTTCTTCCTAGCCTTGATGGTCTTTACAATTTGGCATGTTTTTGCAGTGGCACCAGTTGTTCCTTTCCATGTTTAGTGCTTCCTTCAGGAGCTCTTTTAGGGCAGGCCTGGTGGTGACAAAATCACTCAGCATTTGCTTGTCTGTAAAGTATTTTATTTCTCCTTCATTTATGAAGCTTAGTTTGGCTGGATATGAAATTCTGGGTTGAAAATTCTTCTTTAAGAATGTTGAATATTGGCCCCCACTCTCTTCTGGCTTGTAGAGTTTCTGCCGAGAGATCAGCTGTTAGTCTGATGGGCTTCCCTTTGTGGGTAACCCGACCTTTCTCTTTGGCTGCCCTTAACATTTTTTCCTTCATTTCAACTTTGGTGAATCTGACAATTGTGTGTCTTGGAGTTGCTCTTCTCGAGCAGTATCTTTGTGGTGTTCTCTGTATTTCCTGAATCTGAATGTTGGCCTGCCTTGCTAGATTGGGGAGTTCTCCTGGATAATATCTTGCAGAGTGTTTTCCAACTTGGTTCGATTCTCCCTGTCACTTTCAGGTACACCAATCAGATGTAGGTTTGGTCTTTTCACATAGTCCCAAATTTCTTGGAGGCTTTGTTCATTTCTTTTTATTCTTTTTTCTCTAAACTTCCCTTCTCGCTTCATTTCATTCATTTCATCTTCCATCACTGATACCCTCTCTTCCAGTTGATCGCATCAGCTACTGAGGCTTCTGCAGTCTTCATGTAGTTCTCGAAACTTGGCTTTCAACTCCATCAGCTCCTTTAAGCACTTCTCTGCATTGGTTATTTTAGTTAAACATTTGTCTAATTTTTTTTTTCAAAGTTTTTAACTTCTTTGCCATTGGTTTGAGTTTCCTCCCATAGCTTGGAGTAGTTTGATCGTCTGAAGTCTTCTTCTCTCAACTCGTCAAAGTCATTCTCTGTCCAGCTTTGTTCCGTTGCTGGTGAGGAACTGCGTTCCTTTGGAGGAGGAGAGGCGCTCTGCTTTTTAGAGTTTCCAGTTTTTCTGCTCTGTTTTCTCCCCATCTTTGTAGTTTTTTCTACTTTTGGTCTTTGATGATGGTGATGTACAGATGGGTTTTTGGTGTGGATGTCCTTTCTGTTTGTTAGTTTTCCTTCTACCAGACAGGACCCTCAGCTGCAGGTCTGTTGGAGTTTGCTAGAGGTCCACTCCAGACCCTGTTTGCCTGGGTGTCAGCAGCGGTCACTGCAGAACAGTGGATTTTCGTGAGACCACAAATTCAGCTGTATGATAGTTCCTCTGGAAGTTTTGTCTCAGAGGAGTACCTGGCCGAATGAGGTGTCAGTCTGTCCCTACTGGGGGGTGCCTCCCAGTTAGGCTGCTCGGGGGTCAGGGTCCCACTTTAGGAGGCAGTCTGCCTGTTCTCAGATCTCCAGCTGCCTGCTGGGAGAACCACTACTCTGTTCAAAGCTGTCAGACAGGGACATTTAAGTCTGCAGAGGTTACTGCTGACTTTTGTTTGTTTGTGCCCTGCCCCCAGAGGTGGAGCCTACAGATGCAGGCAGGCCTACTTGAGCTGTGGTGGGCTCCACCCAGTTCAAGCTTCCTGGGGGCTTTGTTTACTTAAGCAAGCCTGGGCAATGGCAGGCGCTCCTCCCCCAGCCTCGCTGCCGCCTTGCTGTTTGATCTCAGACTGCTGTGCTAGCCATCAGCGAGACTTCGTGGGCGTAGGACCCTCCGAGCCAGGTGCATGACACAGTCTCCTGGTGTGCCGTTTTCCAAGCCCGTTGGAAAAGCGCAGTATTAGGGTGGGAGTGACCCGATTTTCCAAGTGCCGTCTGTCACCCCTTTCTTTGACTAGGAAAGGGAACTCCCTGACCCCTTGCGCTTCCTGAGTGAGGCAATGCCTTTTCCTGTTTTGGCTCGCGCACGGTGCGCTGCACCGACTGTCCTGCACCCACTGTCTGGCACTTCCTAGTGAGATGAACCCGATACCTCAGATGGAAATGCAGAAATCACCTGTCTTCTGCATGGCTCACGCTGGGAGCTGTAGACCGGAGCTGTTCCTATTCAGCCATCTTGGCTCCACACCGGAATGTGTTTTCTAGGATTTTACTGAGGAATACTTGTCGAATATTATCGAATACCTTTTAAGCATCAAAGGCCATGAAGATAATAGTCTCCTCCTGTGTTACCTTGTACTCTTTGGTTTCTTGGAAGTATATTTTAATACACTCTACGTATTGCTCAGCTTACATGCTGAGTAGTTGTTAAGGATGAATGAAGATGCAATTGTCACTTGTCACTCTCACCAGTGAGACTGAGAGCATTTCTTTCTCCCATATCTTTTCCAGGTCATTTTAATTTTTTTTATGATTAAAAAAAGTTTAAATTTGCATTTGGCTACCATTTACATTTCCTTTTCAGTGAAATGGCTGTTACTGCCCTTTGTCTATTTTTCGCAAATATTTTCTACCAATATGTATCTTTTAACTTTGTTTATGGTCTAGTTTTTATTGTTAGTTTATTTATTATTTGTTCAAATCTATTTCTTCTTCCTTTGTGGCTTCTGGGTGTTCTGACTTAAGAGGGTCTGCAACACCTGAGAGTAAACAAGTATTCTGTTAAATTTTGTTTTATATTATAATGTTATAGGTTATTTTGAAGATGGTATGAAGTAGAGATTATGTCTATTGCGTGATCATGCATGCCATCTTTTCTGTCTGAATTGAATTGCTGCTTCTATGTTGTTTCTTTATTCTAACAAAATGAGACAGATTCACTGAATATTAAAAGACTTTGGGAAAATGCGAATGTTATCTTTATGTATCTCAATCATTATCAATTCACCTACTAAATTAAAGAAAATAGCACTGTTGGCTGGGCGGGGTGGTTCACGCCTGTAATCCCAGCACTTTGGGAGGCTGAGGTGGGTGGACCATATGAGGTCAGGAGTTCTAGAGCAGCCCAGCCAATATGGTGAAACCCTCTCTCTACCAAAAATACAAAAACTTAGCAAGGCGCGGTGGCACACATCTGTGGTTGTAGCTACTTGGCCGGAGGCTAAGGCAGGAGAATTGCTTGAACCGGGGAGGCAGAGGTTGCAGTGAGCTGAGATTGCATCACTGCACTCCAGCTTGGGCAACAGAGTGAGACTCTGTCTAAAAAAAAAAAAAAAAAAAAAAATAGCACTGCTCCATTCATGCATCTTTCTTTTACAACATTTGGAACAAAGGCAGTATTACAAAATAGAAAATAGAAAAGAATACAAATAAAATTATTTCGCTTTTGATATTCTTTTAAGACCAAATAAGAGAGATTATGGAGAAAGGATATTGGCATTTTAACTGCAACCTTATACGGATACTGAATGTTTGTATGACTACGAACCAAGTTTTATGTGTGTGTGCGTGTCTCTCTGTGTGTGTGTGTGTGTGTGTGTGTGTGTGTGTGTGTGTAGTTTGTAGGAAGAAATGTAGAAACAGATCAATGATTCATATCTTTAATATAACAGGATGGCAAAGACTTACTCTGCATTTTGAGTTATTTTTCCTTTGGTATAGATGGATCATGCTGATAGTCACTTATTACTTAATATATAGATACAGTTTCTAATATACCTTTCCTTTGAAGTTACCTTGAAGTGTTTTTCTGTTTATATATGGGTCTCCTCCTTTTCTGTGCAATTTGCTGCTTAAGGATTGTGCTCATTAACTTTTGTTTTTATTATGCTACAGGAGGAGTTGGATTTGTCTTCTGGTTCTCAGATGTCTCCCCTTTCCTTATATGGTGAAAGCTCTAATAGTCCCTCTTCAGCAGAGCCACTGAAGGAAGATAAGCCTGTCACTGGTCCTAGGAACAAGACTGGTATTACTCTATCTCCTAACTTCTGTTATTTCTATTTCAGATTGAGCTTAGGTTCCATTTCTTAAAAGAAAATGCTGGATTAAATTTATGCTTATTAGGCTGGCTTGCTGTTTTTTAATTGGTGGACCTATATTGTTTGTTGTGAGTGATTACCGTGGAGAGGAAAGGGGAGAAATAATCTTTGGTTGTCTCTGTCTTTACAGGTGAAAGATACTTTTTTTTTCTTCTTTTTTTTATTATTATACTTTAGGTTTTAGGGTATATGTGCACAATGTGCAGGTTTGTTACATATGTATCCATGTGCCAGGTTGGTTTGCTGCACCCATTAACTCGTCATTTAGCATTAGGTATATCTAGACTCAGACCCCACCATCTTCAGGAGAGATTGCAAAGTTTCAGTTAAAGATAACTGAATGGAGGGCCATTCAGCTATGACATTTGTTACCTCATTAATCTCTGGGTGTTATTCCGTGATTTCAGCTATTCTCCTTTACCAGTTAGTGTGTCCCATTCCCAAAACTGCAGCTTGGTTAGAAAAGGAGGTAACAGTTTAAGTACTTTTCTTCAGTTCATTTAGGTATATGTACTGTAGCTATGCTTAAACTTCAGTTAAAGATTGTTACTCGAAGTTAAGATAATGTGTAGAGAAAGGTGTGTGATAGAATCTGTTTTTTAGGGCTTGCTTAATTGCTTTCACATTGACTTGTGGTTTGTCTGGTTTTTCTCCAGAAAATGGACTGACTCCAAAGAAAAAAATTCAGGTGAATTCAAAACCTTCAATTCAGCCCAAGCCTTTATTGCTTCCAGCAGCACCCAAGACTCAAACAAACTCCAGTGTTCCAGCAAAAACCATCATTATTCAGACAGTACCAACACTTATGCCACTGGCAAAGCAGCAACCAATTATCAGTTTACAACCTGCACCCACCAAAGGTACCTGAGCAGAATTTAAGGCTGTGTAAATTTATTTGGAGGGCAGTAAGGGTTGTGTCATATGATTTGTTTTAATTCAGGTTATAATTTCTGAGCACGTGCTGTTTGTCAGGAATGTCTTTGGTTATGAGGACATTGCAGAGATGACTAATGTGTGGTTCCTGTCATAACAAGGGATATAGCTCTCCAGACCAGTTACATCTGATGGTTATTTTGAAAATTTGGGACACTTTCTTGGTGCCATTTTATTCTGGTGGATAAAATACAGAAACACAAATTTTAAGCTAGTTGAAGGCAGAGTTCAGGTCAGCCAGATTTTTGTGGCTGTGAACTTTTTTTGTTTTTAAGGAATATTTAAAATAATAGGGTCCATTTCAGGTGTGTTATAGCAATAGAATCAAGCCCTTAATCTCTGAGGAGGCTGCATGGTTTAGTAAACAGTATATTGACCTGGTCGTGAGGAGACCTGAACTCTGCTTTCAACTAGCTAAGAATTTGTGTGTTTCGTATTTTATCCACCAGATGGCCTCATACACTTGTGATTCTGTGAGAGGTTTAGGTCATTATTGAAAGAAGTTCAAGTCTGAGGATTTGGTACTATTCAGATATGGGAGTCATTTCCGTATGGAGATCTCTTAGGTAGATTAGTTATCATTGTACTCATACTGGTATCTGTATACATTGGGTACAAGAAAACTTTTGCAGCATTCTTCTCTCTGGATTTAGTTTGTTGGCACCAGATATGACTAGGCGATAATGGGGTATGGGTTGTAAATAAACACCAGTGTTACATTTGTACTGTATCTCCAATTGTGAATAGTTAGCTCATTTTTTGGAGCATAGTTTTAATGAGGATAAATTTGATAAATTTAATTTCCAGATACTCTTTTAGCTTTGTTCTATTACATGGTCATAGACAATATGACATTGATAAAAAGAAGACCTAGATGAGAGAATGGATGGATCAGTGAAAATTCATCCATCAGTCCCACCAAAAATAAACAGACAAACAATCAAACAAAAACCAGTTTGAAATGCCTGCCCTCTCAGTACAAAGTCAGAACTGCTGCCTTTTCCATCTGAAAAGTAGCAATGCTATAGAATAGGTATTCTTGTGATTTATAAATGTGTATTAAGCATTCATGAACTCCTTGAAATAAAATGCAGGATTTAATGTATGTTCATATGTGGATTATTCTAGGGATAGTCTCCAAAACTTTCATTAGGATCTCATAAGGATCTGTGCCTTCCCAAAGGCTAAGAATTTAAACTAATGAAGAACCTCATTGTAGTTCCCATAAGCTATTAAAATACGTCTATACAAAAAGTCTGACATTAATATGACTAGTGTATAAAGCAGGGGTATTCCTAAGAATTTGCCCTTAGCAGATCATTGACTATGTTTGAGTGATGGAAGATCTTACCTATAATAAGAAGACAAACTATTCTTTTCTGAGCAGTTCATCAGTTCCAGAAACCTGAATTACGCATTATTTGAAACTTCAATACTTTGCTGTCATCTGAAGACTATACTTATTTTTTTGTGAGCATGTGCTAATATGAGGAACTGCACCTTGTCTGTTTTTTTTCTTTTATTTGAGACAGAGTCTCGCTGTGTTGCCGGGCTGGAGTGCAGTGGTGTGATCTTGGCTCACTGCAACTTCTGCCTCCTGGGTTCATTCTCTGGCCTGAGCCTCCAGAGTAGCTGGGACTACAGGCACGTGCCACCATGCCCAGCTAATTTTTATATTTTTAGTAGAGACAGGGTTTCACCATGTTGGCCAGGATGGTCTTGGTCTCTTGACCTCGTGCTCGCCTGCCTTGGCCTCCCAAAGTGCTGGGATTACAGGTGTGAGCCACTGGGCCTGGTGCCTTGTCTATTTTTATAGTACAATCTAAATAGGTGATATTATTATAATAACATACAGATTTAAAGTATGTTTTCCATTTATTTGAGAATGGGGAGGAAGAAGGGAAGTATAGGCAAGACGTTATACAGTTAATCATGTTAATACTAGTAGTAAATATTTTACCATTGAAAAAGAAGAGGTAATTTCCACAGGTTTAAGACTGAGATTCTCTAGCTTGGAATGTAAAACTCTTCACAGTTTGGCTCTAGTTTAGTTTTTAGGTTGTTTTTTGTTGTTGTTTGTTTGTTTTTAATAGAGACAGAATCTCACTATATTGCTCAGTCTGGTCTCGAACTCTTGGGCTCAAGGGATCTACCCACCTTGATCTCCCAAAGCTCTGGGATTAGGGCATGAGCCACCATGCCTGGCCTTCTAGTTTAGTTTTCAAACTTTATAATATTACTCTTTTCTATAAATCCCTTATTCTAGCTCAACTAATCTGGCATTGTCCTTTGAATTCTCTTGCTTTTCCTAGTTTTTTGGCTCACCATTTTCTACCAACCAGCAACAACTTATGCCTGCTTCTACTTCTCGGTCCTCCATGTCCTTTAAGACTGTTTTGAGTAGTGTAGATGAGAGATAGTGAAAGCCTGGAATATCAATGAAAGTGGAGAACCAGAATGAAGAGTAGAGATGTTAAAAGTGTAGAATCGTAGAGATTGGTAATTGGATTGTGTAGAAGGAGGCTGAAGGATAGAGAGGAAGGTGTCTAGGATGACTTCTGTTTTTCTATCTTGGGGTTTTTTGGGTAGATGATGGCGAAAATTATTGAAATGGGAGACAGAGATAAAATACGTTGCCCAGATCACTCTGCTAATAACAAGTGGAGTCAGAACTTGAGCCCAGGTGGTCTAGCTTGGAGTCTATGTAAATAATCACTATACTGTATTGCCTTAAAAAAAAAAAATGACAGATGTATTCCTTGCTCTCAAGAATTCTACACTTTATTTGGGGAATTAAATTCATATAAACAGTTAAATAACAGTCACTGTGATAACTAATAAATTAATAACTCATGAAGTACCCATCTGGAAGCTATTATTATATAGAAAAGGAGATTAATAAAAATAATAATTGCATTTAAGTTCTTACTATGTGCCAGACACTCTTCTAAGTGCTTAAGTGCATTATCTTATTTCAAATAATATTTACACATTATTTGAAACTTCAGTATGTTTCTATGATTTATGGTGATGGGCTGTGATATCTCCATTTTATAGATGAGAATGCTAAGTACAGATTATTTGCCCAAAGTCACACACCTATGCTATTTCAGACAAAGTAGGCATTCAATAAATGTTTGATACATAGTTTAAAATCTTTGAAGAAAGTTTAAAAGAAAGAACTATCAAAATCAGTGAGTTACACATAGTCAAAAAAAATATATGACCTTGAATCCAGCCGTGTTCCATTAAGGGGGATTTGCATGTAATGCCAGAGAGGATTTTGAGCATGCTGAAATGGATAAACAGCCTTTGGAATGTCCTTTTTAACTGTTTCCACACTAGGAACAGTAGTAACTATGTTCAGCTGCTATTTAAGGCCCCAAACAATTCTTTGCATTGTAGTTTGTGGCCTGGTCAGCATTTACCAAGTCACCATGAGAGTTTTTTGTTCTTTCACTTGAACATATGTCATAGAAATTTAGTTGTTTCCCCTCATTCTGTGTTGAACCTAAACATGCCTAGAATATTTAGAGTATCCCTGATTTAGATGCTAGGTAATTTGAGGATAGTTGGGTACTCTGGGATGAAAAGGCTTGATGTACAATATGGGAAAAAAAGGAAGCAGCAGTGGCTTGGTAGGACTCAAGCCACATTTGGCCTTGCCTTGGTAGTCTTCCGTCTCCTTCTTTGTGTGATGCAGTCCTCTCAGCAAGGAGACAGTGGTAATTACACAATTGGTAGTACAGATTTGGATTATTTTTCTTAATTAGTTTAAGAAATATTACAAAGTACTTGTTATCTGCCAGGGCTTTAAACTGTAACTATAGCTAGAAATAGGATTCTTTCTTGTAAGTTGCCTAATTCATTATGTTTACACCTCTTCTGTTCTTTAAAATAGTCCCAAAGTTCCCTGAACAGTGTTTAATTTTGGGGAGGGGTCTTTTAATCATAATTTTAAACTCAGAGGATGTAGAACATGGCTTCCTATAATACTCTTCTCGAAGTATTGGTTTAAGTCAGTGGTTCTCAGTCTGTATATTGTGGACCCTGGGGTGTGGGTGATGGGGGTAGTAGCCTTATGGCATTTTGCAAAGCATCTGCAAATCCATACTTGAAGCAAGCATTTTCTGTAGACCAAATAAATAATTTATTTCATAGATCTTTGTATAGCTCTTCAAATTTTTATAGCTATACTTCTGACTAATAAACTCCAAGTTCATTTTAAATCTTCACTAAATTCTTAGCAGCCTTTTTCCATCATGTATTTTCTCAATACTCAGAAACCGAAAGGACAACCTTGATGGTTTTGGGTGACCAGGATATTATTTTGTATTAAAAGAGAGCTCTTATATTCAGGAGCCTTTGGGGAGAGACTATGGGTTTTCTAGGTGTAGAATTATATCATCTGTGTGAGAGACAGTTTGACTTCCTCTCTTCATATTTGGATGCCTTTTATTTTTTCTTTTGCCTGATTGCTCTGGCTACGACTTGAGCACTTGGGAATTCTTGTTTTTTTGTTTTTTTTCACATTATGGTAAATATATATTTCCATAGTGCCGGATTTACTGTAATTTCTTATTGTTATTAAAACCTAACACTTGGTCATATGCTCTTTACTTTATGTGTTAGTAATTTTTATTTGCACATTTGGCCTAAGCATGTTTATGTCTGCTTCTGAGTAATTTCTGCGTTTTATATGTTTTTACTTCATAAAAGAACGGAGTCCACCTCAAAACATATTAGGTATCAAAGGAACATACTTCAAAATAATAAGAACCATCTATAGCAAGTCCACAGCCAACGTCGTAATGAATGGGCAAGAGCTGGAAGTTCATTCCCTTTGAGAACCAGAACAAGACAAGCATGTCCCTCTCACCACTCATATTCAACATAGTGCTGGAAGTTGTAGCCATAGTAGTCAGGCAAGAGAAAGAAATAAAAGGCATCCAAATAGGAAGAGAGGAAGTCAAATTACCTCTTTTCACAGACAATATGATTCTGTACCTGGAAAACTCATAGTCTCTGCCCAAGACTCCTAGGTCTGATAAACAACTTCAGCAAAGTTTTAGGATACAAAATCAATGTACAAAAGTCAGCAGCATTTCTGTACCCCAGTAATATCCAAGCTGAGAGCCAAATCAAGAATGCAGTCTCATTCACGATAGCCAAAAAAAGAATATAAAGTACCTGGGAATACAGCAAGCTGGGGTGGTGAAAGATCTCTACAATGAGTTACAAAACACTGCTGAAAGAAATCAGAGATAACACAAACAAATGGAAAAACATTTCATGCTCATGGATAGGAAGAATCGATAGTGTTAAAATGGCCATACTGCTCAAAGCAATTTACAGATTTAATGCTATTTCTATCAAACTATCAGTGACATTTTTCACACAATTAGAAAAAGCTATTCTAAAGTTCACATGAAACTGAAAAAGAGCCTAAATAGCCAAAGCAGTCCTAAGCAAAAAGAACAAAGCCAGAGGCATCACGCTACCTGATTTCAAACTGTACTACAAGGCTACAGTAACCAAAACAGCATGATACTGGTATAAAAACAGACACATAGACCGATGGATTAGGTTAGAGAACCCAGAAAAAAGCTGCACCTCTGCAACCATCTGGTCTTTAACAAAAACAAACAGTGGGGAAAGGACTGCCTATTCAATAAATGGTGGTAGGATAACTGGCTAGCCATATGCAGAAGATTGAAACTGGATCCTTTCCTTTCAGTGTATACAAAACCCAACACAAGACGGATGAAAGACTTAAATGTACAGGCTCAAATTATAAAAACCCTAGAAGAAAACCTAGGAAATATGGTTCTGGACATAGGCCTTGTCAAAGATTTCATGATGAAGACTCCAAAAGCAATCACAACAAAAACAAAAATTGACAAATGGGATCTAATTAAAGAGGCCGGGCATGGTGGCTCACGCCTGTAATCCCAGCACTTTGGGAGGCTGAGGAGTAGATCACTTGAGATCAGGAGTTCAAGACCAGCCTGGCCAATATGGTGAAACCCCATCTCTACTAAAAATACATAAATTAGCCAGGCATGGTGGTGCATGCTTGTAATCCCAGTTACTTGGGAGGCTGAGGCAGGAGAATTGCTTGAACCCAGGAGGCGGCAGGTGCAGTGAGCTGAGATTGCGCCACTGCACTCCAGCCTGGGCAACAGAGCTCAAAAATCAATAAATAAAAATCAACTAAAGAGCTTCTGTACAGCAAAAGAAACTATCAATAGAGTAATAGGACAACCTACAAAATGGGAGAGAATATTTGCAAACAGTGTATCCAACAAAGGTCTAATCTCCAGAATCTACAAGAAACTAAATTAACAAGCAAAAAACAACCCCATTAAGAAGTGGGCAAAGGACATAAACAGACACTTTCAAAAGAAGACATAGACATGGCCAATAAGCATATGAAAAAATGCTCAACATTAGAGAAATGTAAATCAATCATTAGAGAAATGTAAATCAAAACCACAGTGAGATACCATCTCACATCAGTCAGAAAGGCTACTATCAAAAAGTTGAAAAATATCCGATGCTGGCGAGATTGCAGAGAAAAGTGAATGCATATACATTGCTGGTGGGAATGTATATTGGTTCAGCCACTGAACGCAGTTTGTAGATTTCTCAAATAACTTAAAGTAGAACTACCATTTGACCCAGCAGTCCCATTACTGGGTATATACCCAAGGGAATATAAAGACACTCACACACACACACACACACACACGCACACACACACACACACATATGTTCATCACAGAACTATTCACAATAGCAAAGACATGGAATCAACCTAGATGCCCATCAGCAGTGAACTGGATAAAGAAAATATGGTACATATGCACCATTCAATACTACACAGCCATAAGAAAGAATGAAATCATGTTCTTCGCAGCAACATGGATGGAGCTGAAGGCCATTATCCTAAGATAATTAATGCAGGAACAGAAAACCAAATACTGCGTGTTCTCTCTTATAAGTGGGAGTTATACATTAAGTATACATAGACATAAAAAGGGAACAATAGACAATGGGCCACTTTTGAGGGTGGAGGTTGCAAGGAGGGTGAGGATCGAAAAATTACCTGTTGGGTACTGTGCTCATTACCTGAGTGATGAAATAATCTGTATGCCAAACACCTGTGACATGCAATTTATCAATGTAACAAATCTGCATGTGTACCCCCTGAACCTAAAATAAAAGTTGGGGGAAAGAAAAACTGAGTCCAAGGGAAAATGAGAGGGTAAAAATATTTAATGATCATTTATGCCCAAGTATTAATATATTGTATCTACTCCAAATCCATGAAATTATTTTTAGATCTTCTTATCTGGGATAAAATGCTGTTTATTGAATTCTGCTACTTTCAGTGTGTTTTTTGAGGCCATCTGAAACAAGGGCTTTGCTTTTATAAGTTATCTTTTTAGCCAAGACAGATATTCTTGACAAACAGGTGTTCTGCAGCTTTATTTTGATTTTTAGTTTTCCCCGATCCTTTGAAATACTGAGCTGAGTTTTACATGGGTCAACCTGTCTGGAAGCATAATGCTTTTTTTTCTTAAACAAATTATAAATTTACATGAGATTTTAGTTGCCAGTTATTTTAGTACCGTCATTTTGTTAGATAGGCTCAAGCAGCTGTGGATGTTAGGCAAGGCTTTCAACACCTTATAAAAATCTGCCAGATCTGAAAGGAAACACTTAGCAGGCAAGTAAAATTTTTAATAGATTACTGTTATGAGTTGTATAAGTCTTTAGGTTAATGGTACAGGTTTAGTACCACTTAAATGAAATGCTTGGAACCAGAAGTGTTTCAGATTTTGGGTACTTTTGGATTTTAGAATATTTGCATATACATAATGAGATATCTTGGGGACAGAACCCAAGTCTAACATGAAATTCATTTATGTTTCATGTATATTTTATAGCTGAAAGGTAATTTTATATAATATTTTAAATAATTCTGTACATGAAACCAAGTTTGCATACAATGAACCATCAGAAAGCACAGTTGTCACTATCTCATGTGGACAATCTGTAGTTGTTTGGCACCACTGTCATTCCTGGCTCTGAATTCATATGCTACTGACAAGCAATCATTTTCTTACACTTACAGATTCACACCTAAGAACTTAACAAAAATTATGACATACCATTAATACAGTGAAAAAATAATGTGTGCAGAGTAACTAGGCAGGACAGTAGAATCACCAGAATACCAGTGTCAGCTACTACACAACAGCAACAACAAAAAATGGCAGCTTTCAGTGTCTGCCTTTGATGCTGTTTTCATTAAAAGCCTACTCTACCCTCTATTTTATGTCTTCAGGTGAGAAGAAACATCAGAAGCAGTTGAGGGACTGGAAGTGGGTCCTCTAGGGATGAGGAGGCATTCTGCTGGATGACTTCTAAAAATGTTTTCTATGGAGTCACCTGCCTCATTAACAAGTTTTTGTCTTAGAATTCTCTTTTTGATTTTATAAACTGACATAATTTCTTTTTCTGTTATGACTATATGCTGCTTTAGTTCTTCACTAGGCCCATCACACATTTTTACCATGTCATCTATAGGTACTTTTTCTGCAGCGTTAACAACATCATCTTCATTGTCATTATTACAGATTGAATATCCCGTATCCAAAATACTTAGGACCAGAAGTGTGCAGTTTTCCACTTGTGAAGTTGTGTCAGCACTCAAAAAGTTTTGGATTATGGAGCATTTTGGATTTTGGGTTTTTGGATTAAGGATGTTCAACTTCTACTAATTCTCCTCAGATTAGCATAAATTTAAAATAATGATACCTCTGAATACTCAGAAAAGAATTGAAGACCATTTTTGGGGGAAGAGGGAAAGGGCTGGTATCATGTACAGACTATTTTGAATCACAGATTTATGATGTTTACCGTGATTGTTAGCTAAGATTTAATCTCAAATGGTTTTAAGTTTTTTGGTATTTGTAGTCCTTTTTTTTTTTTTTTGTCCTTTTTAGGGATCTGCATGCCTCAGCCTCCTGAGTAGCTAAGACTCGAGGCACATACCACCATACCCAGCTAATTTTTTAATTTTTTTTTGTAGAGACAGGATATCACTATGTTGCCTTGGCTGGTCTCAAACTCCTGGCCTCCCAAAGCACTGGGATTACAGGTGTAAGCCACAGTGCATGGCCTGTAGCTCCTTCTTCTAATATTGAGTTACTAAGTTTATGTTCAGATATTTTTGGTATTGTATGCATTTGTAAATCCTATGAATTTAGAATACATGACTCTCCATGTTCAGTGTAAAAGATTTGTTATTTATAATAAGACAAATCCTTTTAGCACTAATAAATTTCAGAGGTTAATTCTTAGAAATCTAGGGATTACAGCAAATCTGATAGCTGTTTAGTTGAGTAAGATAAATAAGAAAGTATATGAAAGTATATTGTTAATGATAACTCAAAGAGATGAATTTAGTTGGTCCCATTAAAAACATAACAAAAAAAAGTCACCATAAGCGTGTGCTGCTATTGATCCAGTGTTTTAATTGGTGGTGTCCAATCCCTTGGTGTTGATCTCACGCATTACGTCTGCAGAAGAGACCTAATTATAAGCTGCTTCCCCTGCCACAATAGTTATGTACTGTTTGATTCCTTTTCTTTTTTCTAATGCAGGCCAGACGGTTTTGCTGTCTCAGCCTACTGTGGTACAACTTCAAGCACCTGGAGTTCTGCCCTCTGCTCAGCCAGTCCTTGCTGTTGCTGGGGGAGTCACACAGCTACCTAATCACGTGGTGAATGTGGTACCAGCCCCTTCGGCGAATAGCCCAGTGAATGGAAAACTTTCCGTGACTAAACCTGTCCTACAAAGTACCATGAGAAATGTCGGTTCAGATGTAAGTTTTGAAACCTAGTGCTTCTCTTAATGCCTGATTTAAAAACCAACTGAAAAACACCTTTTGCTTTTGTTGCCTTGTTTTTGTTTTTTTTTTAGAGTTTCTTATATTGCATCAAATAAAAGAGTGTGCTGAATTGCACATCTAGTCTTTGGAGGAAAATTAGGTTAAGGCTTACTACATTAGAATCTAAGTGAAAAGGTTTTTGAAAGTCTGAAGTGGTTTGATGAAAAGCAAAGTATGCATACCTCCCTCTTCTTTACTCCTTCTTTAGAACCAATCCTCTTATTATTCTCTTCAAGCCCTTACACCCTCAACCCAGTCATCCACTAATATTTTACAGATTCAAAGCTTCCTGAATGAAATGTTTTAGCAATCTTCAGATAAGAGTCTATAGACTGCTTTTTAGGCAGGTTTTATATTTAGCTTTCTTCCTTGCCGTTTTGAAGGGTTTTCACCACTTCATAATGATGACTTGCTACTCTTAGGAATTCTGTCTCTTAGTGATTATTTAGTGCTTTCCCATTTTTGCAAACCTTTAAATTTTCTACCATGTTGTAGGGATTTCTTATAATTTATAAATCACATAGTTTCCTAAGACCTGTCACTCTCTGAAGCCAGTTACTGCACTTGCCAACTAACTCTTGCTTTCTTTCAAAATGATTGGAAATAACTTATGTATTAAACAGTAATTGAACATCTTGGTCCTAAAATTTAGTGAATGTTAAAGTTATATAGTCAAACAGTGGATTCTCTAAAGTTATGATTGGGAAAGCAAAGTGTGTATGTTTTCTTTAAAATAAAAATGGATACTACTAGTTGTTAATATTACTACTTCATCCTTTCTTTAGGTAGAATGCATTTGAAAAGTAATTTTAAAATCTTGTGGGTTATAAAAGGTTGTTTATCAGACTACTGTCTGATCTGTCTACCAGAATTTATTAACCAGCATGTCAGTGACCCATTTAATTATAAAATTGCTCCACAGTTGCATAAACAGTAATCTTGGCCAGCAATATTGTAAAACTTTGTAACAAAGGAATATTGTCTAGTGAAAGTAGAACATCCAATTTCTAGAATAAGACTCCTATCATTTGTATAGGTATTGAAAACAATGCATGTCAAGACATGGAATAGGAAAATTAGTGTTGCTATGAGACTAGAGACCATGGACAGTACAGGATTAGGCTTGACTGTTATGTTGGTTTGTTTTGAGGACTAGAAAAGGTAAGCACAATGCTTATGGCATAACAGGCTCTAATACATAGCGTGTGTTTCAGTTGAAGATGAAACAATGTGTTGCTGGCATGGGAAGGTGGTGAGCACAGGATAGAGGCAACTGGATTGGCAAAATGTTGATAATGATGGAAGCTGGGTGTTTTCTATCCTTTTGGTTTTTCTATCCTTTTGGTGCATGGAAAAATTTCTACAATATGTAGAAAAAAATGACAATAACAAAAATCCAAAAGCTTTCTGTGATATTTTCGATTAAAAAGTTGTGTGACCAATAAGAAAAGAGTATGGTTTTCATGGGAGACCAACCAGGTTAAGAATGATGAAAAAGGATTTTTAAAAATAATGCTTTGAAATTTCTTTTTAATACTCTTTTAAATTATGAACTTGACTGTTTCTTATATAATACCCCCAAATGAAACTTATAATAGAAAATATCCAAAGTTGCCTTTATGTAATATGTTAGGACATTTAAAATATTTTTATGAAATATTTTAGACATGAAATAAGATAAAGACTAATTAGAACTTTAAAAATACATAGGTCAACAGTATATCACTGTTATTAAAAAATATTAACAATATTAATCTAAGTCATCCCAAACGTGGAAAAGTACAGAAAAGCATAGCTAGGATGGGGAGAGTATCTAGAAACCATGTCACAGATAGAGGAGTGGGTTAAGGGTTGGAATGATTCAGTAAACTGAAGAAGAGAGGATGGAAAGTAGACCTGGGAACCATCTTCCAGGAAAGGAAGATTGTTATGTGGAAAATAGAATTGTTCTGCTTGTTCCAGAAGAGTTATCTGGAGCAGGTGCAGGAACAATATAGAAAGGTTTCTTCTAAACATAAGGTTTTTTGATACAGTCATTGTATTTTAAAACCAGAAGAGCACCCCCCGCCGCCGCCTTTTTTTTTTTCTACTTTTAGGCTTACTATCTGAATAATGAGCATCTTAATGTTGGCAGTCATCATTGTATGCCATTGACCCATTTTATAATCTCTAAACATATTCCAATTAATTATATGTTGGTCTATTAGCCAGACATCCTTTATTAGTTCTCTGGTGTGAAAGACCGTGTGTCTGTTCAGCTTTTGTACTCCTAAGGGGGCTCTGTAAATTTAAAGTATTTTTAATGAAATATTTTGGACATGAATAAAGATAAAGACTAATTAGAACTTAAAAAATATATAGGTCAACAGTATATCACTATTAAAAATATGAGAAAATATAGAACCAATAAATACTGCTAGAAACAAAAGCTAATACTTAATGGTTCTATGTTTTCTCATCTCACACATCCCCTAGTTCTTCAATGTTAATTGAGACTTTGTCAGCAAAGTCTCAATGTATGAATGTCTACATTTATTGTATGAATGTATATTTAGATTATGTTAATTTTTTTAACAGTGATATACCGTTGACCTACATATTTTTAAAGTTCTAATTAGTCTTTATCTTTTTTCATGTCTAAAATAGTTCATTAAAAATACTTTAAATTTACAGAGCCCTCTTAAGAGTACAAAAGCCAAACAGACACAGTCTTTTTGAAGTTTAGAATTGACAGGATTATAAAGAAAGATTCAAACACTTTATGTTTAATGCAAAGAGACCTAAGGACAATTAGAATAATTTTCTAGTCAACCTGCATTGAGGTTTTTGTGCTTATTTTTACTTGGCCAGTACATCGAGATGTGAGCCAAGCCTTTCAATATGAGTTTTTTTTGGTAGAAATTTTGACTGAATGTTTATTTCAAGTAAAGAAGCATTAGTCTGCCCTAGCAGCAGGCCAACCCACTCAGGAACCCAAAGTAAATCTGTTCCAGAAGGAGTCGCAGAGAAGAACTTTGATCAGCTTGTATAGCCTTCTGCGTTAGTAACTTGTTTGACCTCAGTATTACATGTGTCTGTTAAAACACAAGTCCTGTTAAATTAGGATAAATTTGAATTAATATAAATTCCTAATTTAAAATGGTCAAAAAGAAAATATTTTTATCATATACCTTTTGTGCCTTTAAACCAAAAGTATGGTGAAAGAATTGTAATTCACCAAAAAAAAGTCATATCAGTTTTTTGTGGCTTTGTAATGCTGACATGGCTTCTTTTTCTACCTGTTTTAGTTCTTTTGTTTGGCTGGTTTCACTCTCCAGAGGCCTGCTACTGCCCTAAGTAGCGTTTTTAGCATACCATATTCTGCAAACTGCATTAAATGCCACATTTTCTGTTATGAAACAGTTTGCCTGGTTCAAATTATATCTTACTCTTCCTGTCTTTTGCTGGTAAATCTGTTTTGTTTAACTCTTGGAGACCTCACCTAAGTTTTCAAGAAATATGGTTTGTTTTTGGCTGTGATCCTGATGGAAAAAATGAACATGATCTCTCATTTCAGAGTAGAAGTTCTCTGTGCAGTTTCTTAATAAATGGCAATCTTGGAACTACAAAGTTGACTTTATGGGAGAGCATGCTTATCTTTCTTTAAAGGGCTATTTAATGTTGCCACACATCAAACCAAGGGCTTAAAAACAAGCAGTCTGTTTAAATCTGCATTGCACTCACTACTTTCACCTACCCATCATAATCCCATAAAGTTTATGAAACATTACTGCCCTGGTTTTAAGGTTATAGGAATTACATTGTTTCAGTTATTGGGACAAAAGACCAGAAAAAAAAGTGGTAAAATTCTACATCTTCCACGGTGGGCCACATTGGAGCAAATACTCTTAGTGGAAATCAGTAGGTGGGAATAATGGAAGGAAAAGTATCCAGAACTGGTATAGAACTATAAATAACCTCAGATGTGAGGTTGATGAAGGGATGCAAAATACTGTTAGGAGCCTCCTTCCTTCCGGCTCAGTCACCCCACTGAATATCTTCCAAACTCCGTATCACCTTTTACCCTGTTTCTAAATCCTATAGTTAGGAAACTTGATCCCTTCAATCCCAAAATGACGACCGTTTGGGAGTCCCTGTCTTGGGTTCCTAGAGCCATCATGAGAAGGTAGGTGCTGGGGGGAATCCTTTCCTACTGGTTTGCAGGTATTAGAAATGATGTGAAGGGGATTCTCCTGTCATACCAAATTAGAACTTTGTATTTCCTTTCTCTAGAATTGGTGTACAGTTAATTTAGGGATTTCAGGTATCTTTAGTATTGTTCTATGGGAGTGATGTGGTATGGGCCTAGATGGACGCCCTGCACACAGCGTTCCTCTCTTGCAGTGGGGGAACGTGAGCTTGGAGAATCTACCATGTTTATAGCAAGCAGAAAGCAAGCCTCCTCATTGTCCAGAGGGAGATTTTATCTCATCCTTCAAGGTTGCTTGTTGGAAACTGAACCTTGAAAATGGCCTGGGAAAAGAGTGGTCCGGGCCTTACATTCTTTGCATACCCAATAAGACGTGTAGGAGCAAAACTCATAAGAGACTCCCTGGAGGTGTGTTTCTCAAGAAAAATATGTCTATAATAATCTATTTGCAATGCATAGCAACTCAGAAAAACAGAGAGTGCCTATGTTCTATTTCAGAAAAAAAGCAAAACTTCAATAGACGTTTAAGTTGCTTGTTTATCTGTAACACCCAAGAATAGGACTCTGGTTAGGTCAAAATGTGAGCTGAATCTCCTTAAATTATATGGCTAGCTTAGATCTCAGAAGATAAATAATGAATAGGCACTTTTTAATAACTTCTAACAACAAACAAGTTGAGATCACGATATTTCTTTAGGCTGCAAAGTAGAGGAATCCATCAGAACAAATCCAATAGGAAGGATTTGGAGAGCTGGAGTTATCCAGAGTTTAGTAAAAAAATTACTTCTATGCTGACTGCATTATGGTTTTGCTGCTACCAGGGACTCTGCAAATAAAAGAAAATACGCTTTGTTAAAATATTTGCAGTACCTCTTAAATGTAGGTTTGGAGCTTCTAAAAATTTATCTTGAATAGCAGTTCCGTTTCATTTGAGGTTACAGTAGCTTTGGAAGGGGAAGTGAACAGGTTTTTTTGTTGTTGTTTATTTTTCCTTCCTGATGCATTGCATTAGGATAAATTTATGTTGTGGCAACCTTAGCATTCTTTGCATTCTTTATTCTGTACTTTTTGTACTTTTTAGTTTGGCATCTTTTTTTTTTTTTTTTTTTTTTTGAGAAAAAGTCTTGCTCTGTTGCCTGGGCTGGAGTACAATGGCATGCTCTTGGCTCACTGCAACCTCCACCTTCCAGGTTCAAGCGATTCTCCTGCCTCAGCCTCCCGAGTAGCTGGGACTACAGCTATGCGCCACCACGCCCAGCTAATTTTTGTATTTTTAGTAGAGACGGGGTTTCACCAGGTTGGCCAGGCTGTTCTCAAACTCCTGGCCTCAAGTGATCCACTTGCCTCAGCCTCCCAAAGTGCTGGGATTATAGGCATGAGCCACTGCGCCCAGCAGTTTGGCATCTTTATAAGAATAATAAATAATTATTTTTAAGGATTCTGATTTTTATCTTAAATAATGAAATACTTCTCTCTCCTTTCTCTAATTTCCCTTCTCAAAACCTTGTGGGGACTCATTCTAGGGAGACAGTCCTTTTATACCCCGGAGGCTTTCTTGCAAATCAGTTTCCCTGTCTGGTAGTCATTCTTACTAGTTTTGTGTGCATTCTTCTGGAGACAGTTCTTTAATATATAAGTACTTATAGTTTTATTTATTGACCTATTTCATAGAAAAGGTAGCATACTGTACATGTCATCCTGCAGCTTGCTTTTCTCACGTATACCTTAGAGATCTTTTCACATCAGTACATTAAAAGTTTTCTTATTCTTTTTTTTTTTTTTTTTTTTTTTAAAGACAGTCTGTTGCTCTGTTGCTCTGTTGCCTAGGCTGGTGTGCAGTGACACGATCATAGCTCACTATTGCCTTGAATATCTGGGCTTAAGCAATCCTCCTGCCTCAGGCTCCTGAGTAGCTAGATGTGTGCCACCTGGCTAAATTTTGATTTTTTTTTTTTTGGTAGAGATAGGGTCTTGTATTGCACAGGGTGGTCTTGAACTCCTGGCCTCAAATGATCCTCCTGCAGTGGCCTCCCAAAGCGCTGAGTTTACAGGCATAAGCCACCGTGCCTGGTCTTTTTCTTATTCTTTTAATAGCTGCATTTTAATAGCTACATAGTAACCTACTTCATAGGGGTGCCATAATTATTGTAAAATTTTGCAGTCCTTTTCTTTATAAACATTTCTTCATTGAATAACTTGGTACATATATCATTTTGTTCATATACAAATATATCTATGGGAGAAATTTTATTTTATTGTATTTTTATTATACTTTAAGTTCTAGGGTACATGTGCACAACGTGCAGGTTTGTTACATATGTGTACATGTGCCATGTTAGTGGGCTGCACCCATTAACTCGTGATTTACATTAGGTATATCTCCTAATGCTATCCCTTGCACCTCCCCCAACCCCACGACAGGCCCTGGTGTGTGCTGTTCCCTTTCCTATGTCCAAGTGTTCTCATTGTTCAATTCCCACCTATGAGTGAGAACATGTGTGTTTGGTTTTTTGCCCTTGTGATAGTTTGTTGAGAATGATGGTTTCCAGATTCATCCATGTCCCTACAAAGGACATGAACTCATCCTTTTTTATGGCTGCATAGTATTCCATGGTGTATATGTGCCACATTTTCTTAATCCAGTCTGTCATTGATGGACATTTGGGTTGGTTCCAAGTCTTTGCTATTGTGAATAGTGCTGCAATAAACATAAGTGTGCATGTGTCTTTATAGCAGCATGATTTATAATCCTTTGGGTATATACCCAGTAATGGGATGGTTGGGTCAAATGGTATTTCTAGTTCTAGATCCTTGAGGAATTGCTACACTGTCTTCCCCAATGGTTGAACTAGTTTACAGTCCTACAAACAGTGTAAAAGTGTTCCTGTTTCTCTACGTCTTCTCCAGCACCTGTTTCCTGACTTTTTAATGATGGCCATTCTAACTGGTGTGAGATGGTATCTCATTGTGGTTTTGGTTTGCATTTCTCTGATGGCCAGTGATGATGAGCATTTTTTCATGTGTCTGTTGGCTGCATAAATGTCTTCTTTTGAGAAGTGTCTGTTCATATCCTTCACCCACTTTTTGATGGGGTTGTTTTTTTCTTGTAAATTTGTTTGAGTTCTTTGTAGATTCTGGATATTAGCCCTTTGTCAGATGAGTAGATTGCGAAAATTTTGTGGGATAAATTTTTAGAATTGGATTTGCTGGGCCAGAAGGTAGGTACTTGTTCAGTTTTGATAGGTTTTACCAAATGGTCCTCCATTGAGGTAGTTCTAATTGAGAAGTCACAGGGCTTAATGGAGTCCTTGGATGGGTTTCAGTGTTTCCGTAATCAGCATCCTGTATTAGTCAGTTCTCACACTTCTATAAAGAAATACCTGAAACCGAGTGATTTATAAAGAAAAGAGGTTTAATTGTCTCATGGTTCTGCAGGCTGTACAGGAAGCATGGCTGGGGAAGCCTCAGGAAACTTACAATCATGGCTGTGGGTGAGAGGGAAGCTGGCACATCTTACATGGCTAGAGCAGGAGAAAGAGAGAGAAGAGGGAAGTGCTACACACTTTTAAACAACCAGATCTTATGAGAACTTACTATCATGAGAACAGCAAGGTGGAAATCTGCCTCCATGATCTAATCACCTTTCACCAGGCCCCTCCCCCAACATTGGGGATTACAATTTGACATGAGATTTGGGTAGAGACACAAATCCAGATCATATCACACGCCTTTACCCCACCTCACCTCATCCCTCATATAGTTGTTAGCAATGTGCAAATGCATTTGTCTGGGGAGTCCATAAGCTCTTTTGTTGTCTTTTTTTTTTTAACAGCTTCATTGAGATAAAATGCACATTACATAAGGATCACCCTTTTGAACTGTACAATTTAGTGGTACCGTCACTGCTGTCTAATTCCAGAATATTTTTGTCACCCTAAAAAGAAAACCCCATAGTCATTAGCCATAGTCTTTCCTCATTCCTTCCTCCCTGTAGCCCCTGGTAGCCATTTAATCTGTTTTCTGTGTGGAGTTGTCATCCCAGACATTTCATATGAGTGGAATCATACACTGCGTGCCCTTTTATGTATGGCTTCTTTCACTTACCATATGTTTTTCAAGCTTCAGCCATGTTGAAGCATGTATCAGTGTTTATTCTTTTTTATGACTGAATAATATTCTGTTATATGGATATACCACATTTTTGATAATCCATTCATTAGTTGGTAGACATTTGAGTTGTCTCCACTTTTTGTCTGTTATGAATAATGCCACTTTGAACACTCATGTACATTTTCACAGTCTTTTAAGAACCATTTTTAATATATAAAGAGTATAAATCAGTGAGAAAAATGCAAATTAATTCAGCCATCAATGGACAATATATACGAATAGATAATTCACAAAGAAGAGTGGTAAATTTTAAAAATGAAAGTATCAATGGCTGTGTATTCTTGAAGGGGTATTCCCTCTGAAAGATTACTGTTTTATAACTATGTGAAAGAATATTAATTGTTAGCAGGAGGGATCTTGTGGCTGGTTACAGGTAGTTCGAGAATGATATTCAAGAATTTAAAGTGTTATGGTTAGACTTTTCTGTGGCTCTTACCTCCCTTGAGTATGAGTTCTAAAGGAAAGTGTCTTATGGCTTCTTATAACTTCCCAGTGTGTATACACTGCAGCTGTGTGTGTGTGCTCACACATGTTAAACTTTGGTTATTATATGGATGCACATGTTAAACTTTGTATTTGGTTATAATTTTAAATTTCAAAAAGTACAAAAACAAAAAGTAGTGCAGAGAACACCCAGGTATTCTTCAGCCACATTCACCTGTTGTTAACATTTTGCCCAATTTGCTTGCTTATTCTTTATCTACCTCTACCCATCCATCCATCCATCCACTATCCATCCATCCATCCACCCACCCATCCACCCACCATCCAACCATCCATCCATCCGTCCGTCCGTCCATCCATCCATCCGTCCATCTCCATATACACACACAATTTTTTTCCTGAACTATTTTAGGGTAAGTTACATACCTCACAGTATTTTACCCTTAATTTTTTCAGTGTGCATTTTCTAAGAATAGGTACATTCTTTTATCAACTTCAATAATTTACATTAGTAAAATAGTTCAATCACCTGTCAATATTACAACTCTGTCAGTCGACCAAATATTGATTGGATTTTCACAAAATCTTTGTGAAGGGAGCATTATTTATTCCCATTTTACTACTGAAGGAATCAACTAGCTAAGTGATTCAGCAAATGTCATATTGCTAAGATGGCTAATATTAATAAAGTACTATGTGCCAGGCACTTTTCTACGTGCATAACTTGTAAATACTCTCTTTAAATCTTATAACAGCTCTTTGAAATGAATCAGGGCCCTGAGGAATACAGAGTAAGGAACAGACAGAGTGCTCAGAGGAATGTTAAGTTTTAGGCTCTTTTTCTGCTTCTGTAGTGACTAAAATAACATATCATGCTTTGTGTGTGTGTGTGTGTGTGTGTGTGTGTGTTTTAATTTTAAAACTTAAAATCTGAAAATGGGAGCTGGAATGGAGCAGGTATTTTCAATATTGCTTTAGTTGCATGGTATATCAGAGCAGCTGTGAGGTACATTCTTGATGGAAATAATAATTTTGCCTCCTGTGTGTGTGTGTGTGTGTGTGTGTGTGTGTGTGTTACATAATTTTCCTGAAAGCCATATTTGTATGGTACATTATAGCTTACAGAGAACCTTCATGTCTGTTACCCAGTTGATTCTCACCCCAATCATTTGACCACTTATAATTGAGTTAGCATTCAAGCCTAGCTCAATTATAACTGGTCTTCTCCTAATCCAGTGGTGTCATCATTACTCCGTGCTCCATTAATAGAACCTTTACTTTCAAGGTAGTCCTGATGCAGCTCAGACTTTAAATTACCCAAGTCCTTTGCTTACAACTTTATGGGAAAAGAAAAAAGAAAAAAAAGAACAGATTACCCAAGTCTTGAAACTTGCTGCTACCTTTTTTCTCCCTTTACAAATGTTTTTTCTTAATTTATAAAAATTAAGATAATTTTAAGATTTAATTTTTTAAAATTAAGGTAGCAGATAGTTTTAAGTCATGAGGGACAAAGTTTTAGAAAGATTGACCTTGCTGGGTGCGGTGGCTCATGCTTGTAATCCCAGCACTTTGGGAGGCCGAGGCAGGTGGATCACGAGGTCAGGAGATCGAGACCACGGTGAAACCCCGTCTCTACTGAAAATACAAAAAAATTAGCCGGGCGTGGTGGCGGGCGCCTGTAGTCCCAGCTACTTGGAGAGGCTGAGGCAGGAGAATGGCGTGAACCCGGGAGGTGGAGCTTGCAGTGAGCCGAGATTGCGCCACTGCACTCCAGCCCGGGGGACAGAGCGAGACTCCGTCTCAAAAAAAAAAGAAAGATTGACCTTATTTGAATAATTTGGTGGTATCAAATGAAACCTTTAGCAAAACTAATCAGATCCATATTTTATTATATAGTAGTCATTATTGTGCTATGTTGTTGTGCCAATTAAATTAAGTGTATCTATTTAGCATCAGCCCTAGAATTATTTTGTTTTTGGATTGGATGAGACCTTTAGAGGACTAATGAAGTGCCTTTAAACTTTTTTGTCCACAATCTACAGTAAGAAATGTATTCAACCTCTCTTTCTCTCTTATACACAATCTCATGAAACAACTCTTACTAAATATAATGCACCCTTTTTCTTTCATTCTGTCCTGTGCATTTCTGTTAAATTGTTTTTAAAGGCTGTGGTGATTTACTAAATTGATAAACCTGATATTGGGTTATAAATAATTTCAAAAGCACTATTCTGGTCTAACTCTCTCTTTTTACTAATATGTAAATAGACCCTACAAGGTGACGTGATTTATTTTTAAATTTAGATCTTCCAATTAATTCATTGCAATGCTGGGCCAAGAATTAAGGACACCTAACTTCCAATTTTGTATTTGCATTTAATGACTTAAATTACTATTACTTTTATTTAGTTACATCAAGTATTTCTTTTCTTTGTTTTTTTTTTTTTTGAGACGGTGTTTTGCTTTTGTTGCGCAGGCTGGAGAGCAATGGCGGGATCTCGGCTCACCGCAACCTCCGCCTCCCAGCTTCAAGCAATTCTCCTGCCTCAGCCTCCCGAGTAGCTGGGATTACAGGCATGCACCACCACTCCCGGCTAATTTTTTTGTATTTTTAGTAGAGACAGGGTTTTTCCATGTTGAGGCTGGTGTCAAACTCCTGACCTCACATGATCTGCCCGCCTCGGCCTCCCAAAGTGCTGGGATTACAGGTGTGAGCCACCGTGCCCGGCCTCCATCAAGTATTTCTAAAGACACTTGAAGCAGTGGAGTCATTAACTGAAATAACGAAACCATTTTGAGGCTCCTTTGAAGATCCCTGTGTACAGGACTTGGGTCCCTCCATTCTTCAAGAGGCTGTGCCCATGTGTGGCTTTCCTAAGAGCATCTGATGCATACTTCTGCTCTTACCTCTCTTTTGGTTGTTCTTTATCTTCATTCAGAAGATGAGATTGGTAGGGTATCCCCATCCTATAATCTAGCAGGTACTTTGTCTATTATCTGTTCTTATTCTGGAAATTATACTACATATCAGAAGGCATTCTTCATTTTAAAAAATAGAAGGAAATAGTTTGCAGGATGAAGATTATCTCCTTGATAATCTGCCACATAAATGGTTCAGGTTGCCAGTATGAAGCTTCTTTAATTTTTGGCAAATGGGAACTGGTTATATGCATACATACACACAGAACTTAATAGAAAGAGTAAAATAAAATTTTGACTGTCATGAGATTGAGAAGAGTAGAGATAGTGAAAGTCTAAATTTTCTCTTTTTTTCTGCTTTAAACAATTTAATGAGAAAAAAGAAGTGTACGTAAAATTCTTAACAAAAATCAAATTAAGTTTTTTAATGTATTTGAATATTTAAAGTGGGATTGCCACAAATTAAATTTGCCAATGATTTTTAACTATATGTGTTTTTTTAAGAATGTATCTATAAATATGTTTGCTACAATACATATGCAATAATGTATGTTATGTAATTTTTATTTAATTGAAAGATTGTATTTTTATTTTTGGTCTATTACAGTGAAGAGGTTAATCAGTAATGGCTTCCACTTCATCTATCAGTTTAGAGGGCAAGATTCAGCCAAATGAGAATAAGAACTGTTAGATGTGCAGCAAGTCAGTGATTACTGTGTGATTCATCCATAGGTTATCAATACTTGATCTGACTTGAGTTTACATGAGATATTCGAATGTATTTCTTAGCATAAAAATCCCATTTTAATTTTTTTTTTTTTTTTTTTTGAGATAGGCTCTTACTCTGTCACCCAGGCTGGAGTACAGTGATGCGATCATGGCTCACTGCAGCCTCAACCTCCTGGGCTCAAGTGATCCTCCTGCCTCAGCCTCTAGGGTAGCTAAGACTACAATTGTGCACCACGATGCCCAGCTAATTTTTTATTTTTAGCAGAGAACAGGTCTTCCTGTGTTTCCCAGGCTGTTCTCAAACTCCTGGCCTCAAGCGATCCTCCTGCCTCGACCTGTCAAAGTGTTGAGATTACAGGTATGAGCCACCACTACTGGCTCCTAATATTATATCTAATTTAATTTATGGTCCTTGAGCTCTTTTCTTAGCGACATCACAGAAACAAGGCTTTAGTCAATTTTGTTAATAAAAAGAGACTATAATAACTTACAGTGTTTATCAATCAATAAGGTTTTTAGTTTTAAAAACCTTATTGATTGATAATTAAATTGATAATTAAATTAAAACAAGCTGGGCCAGCACTTTGAGAGGCTGAAGCAGGAGGATTGCTTGAGCCCAGGAGTTCAAGACCAGCCTGGGCAACATAGAGAGATCCTATCTCTACAAAAAAATAAACTAGCCAGGCATGGTAGCATGCACCTGTAGTCCCAGCTACTGGGGAGCCTGAGGCTGGAAGATCTGTTGAACCTGTGAGGTTGAGGCTGCAGTAAGCTGTAATTGTGCCACTGCACTCCAGCCTGGGTGACAGAGTGAGATTCTGTCTCAAAAAATTAAATTAAAAACAAAATGTGGACGTACTTGAAACTTTGACTCTTACATTGATTCAACCTTCAAAGGAACTTGTCCATTTGTGAAAGTTTTCCTTTTATATAAGTCTTACAGTCAAATAAGTGTTTACTAAGTGAAATACTACATTTTAGAGTGCAATGGCACTCAAAGGAAACTATTTTGCAGCTGTAGAGTTTTTTCTTTTGTCCTTTTTACTTTTTCCAAGGCAAGATGCCGGGTGGGAGAGTTGTCTGGAGGCAGGATGATCAGAAGCAGGACCTGTCCAGCTGTTTGCTTATTTCAGTCTGTATTAAACCATCTGATATGCCCATAAGGGAGATGTGTCAACTGGTTAATGGGCCAGAGTATTGATTTTATGTTTTCAGATTGCTAACAGAGAGTTTAGGCTTCCAGATACAAGGAGTTCCACAAGTCTCTGTTTTCAGACAGGCACATAATTAAAGTAATCACACAGTTCTCTGAGGTTAGCATTCCATGCTGTAATGCACGCTGCTCTATTTGGTATTTAAAAGCAGTTTGAAGCTGTTGTGTAAGTATCACTGGGCTTGGAGTCAACTGACCTAAGTTCTAGCCTTGGCCCTTCTACTCTCTTAACAGTGGATTAAATGATGAGGCTTATTTTAAAGAATCTTGAAAACTATAGTAATTTCAACAAGAGGAGATTAATTGAATATATTATGAAACATCAAGATAATTTGAAAATGTGTGCTGCCATTATTGCATGTCAAAGGTCATTATGATACACTGTATGTGCAAAAGCAGTTTACCAAACAGAATTACATACAGTGTAATCCTTTTTTTCTCATATAGGAAAATACCTACTTCCCCCCACTTAAAAAAATACCAAACACCACAATGTGTGTATGTTTAGCCTAAAAATCATATTTTTTTGGCCTAGGAAGTATTGAATGATTTAAATATTTTATATTCAGATAGCTGAAGATGGCTTGCTGAGATAAAACATTGGAGCCGTGTGTTTGGTGATAGCTGTGGGTTTCATTTATTTTTACTGTCTTTACCCTCTGTATTTATTGGTAGTATTGAATATTTATTTTTAGAACTATTATAATGTATCTTTTTCTATGGGAAGAAATGAATATTTGACCACAGATGGTTTTCATTTTTTTAGTATGGGGCACGTGGATTGACAGCCTTTGAAACTTGAATGCTGTGTAATATGCAGGTGCTTTTATTGTTTATAGAAATGCCTAATCCTTGCTTGAAATTTATTAAATGCTATGCCATCTGTAAGCCCCTCTAAATTCCACAGATTAATTAGCCTTTAAAGTAAGGTTGCCTTTTGTCTAACTTTTAGTATAAACTCTTCCATCTGGGAACTTTCACTTTTATGTCCCTGTTCAGTGTTCTGTGTACTTCAGCACTGTAGTATTAGTTATGGACACTGGCATTCTAAGTAACAATGAAGATCACTGAAAATAAAAGTAGACTGAACAAAGTGGCATTGTCCAGAGAATAGTTTGCATTTGGTGAATAATCAATCCATCATGGCTTTGCCATTGCTCTTTGTATGTGCGTGCATGTGTGTGTGAGTGTGTGTGCATGTGTGTGTTTAGTATTACTTAAGAGTGAAATAGTTATTTTTCAGGGAAATTTTTACAGATGATGGTTTCACAAAAATCAGCCTTTTTGTAGTTTAAATAAAAAAACACCCTTTTTGACATTTCATGTAACATTTCTTTTCCTTGTGGGTTCTGATTTAAAGGTTGTTGAAAATATTTGGTGTTGGGAGATCACTTGGTTGGCTTTGGCATACTTCTCTTTCTAGGAAATGTAGTATCAGGGTGGGAATTGTGTTGTTGTTTTAAAAGAAATAGATTACAGGCTGGGCGTGGTGGCTCACGCCTGTAATCCCAGCACTTTGGGAGGCGGAGGTGGGCGGATCAGGAGGTCAGGAGATTGAGACCATCCTGGCTAACACGGTGAAACCCCGTCTCTACCAAAAATACAAAAACAAAATTAGCCAGGCGTGGTGGCGGGCACCTGTAGTCCCAGCTACTCAGGAGGCTGAGGCGAGAGAATGGCATGAACCCGGGAGGTGGAGCTTGCAGTGGGCCGAGATTGCCCCACTGCACTCCAGCCTGGGTGACAGAGCGAGACTCCATCTCAAAAAAAAAAAAAAAAAAAAGGAAATAGATTACATTCTTTAACTTTATTTACTGGTCTCAGTAAGAGTTATTGAACACTCTAGAGTGTTTGCTTTTTAAAATCCATTGCAAAATGTATAGAAATTAGTAATTCAGCCATCTGTGTACTCATACTAATCAATTTAATATAGGTTGGCACTTTTTATGGACTTAATTTTGCCACCTCTCTCACTTCCCCAAAGAAATTAGACTAATGTATAACAATAGGCTTCATAACTTAATTTAGAAGACATAACAAAAATAATTTCTCTCAGTAAGTTTCTATTGTAGTAGATATTGTTGGTATTAAACAAAAAAGTAGGATCAGATGTGGTTTGGCTTTCAAGGTATAAAATCTAGGTGGGGAGAGAGAGAGAGAGAGTTAACATTCTTGAAACAGTTGAGAGTATTAGAGTGTTCCAGTGTATCCTCCAAATTCTAAGGGTATAAGATGTTCAGAGAAAATAAAAAATCAGGGTGGGTTAGAATAATTGAGTTTGAATGGACCTTGGAATTAGGTTAGTGGAGGAGATAGCATTCCAAATGGAAATAAACAATGTGAATAAGGAAACAAGTTAGACATGTACGGAGATTATGAAGTAGCCTTAAATAAGATTGGAGGAGTGTGGCTTGAATAGCTGTAGATTTAGGGCAGAAGGTCTGGTTAGGCCGTGGGAGGTCACAATATGGAAGACCTTAAAAGAAAAGATGGGTAGCAGGCATACATGACTAGCTTGTTTTTGCAGTTGAGTAGTAAGATAAAAATATTTTGTTGGGAGAAGTTATCTTAGAAATGGTAGAGAGGATGAGATGGAAAACAATTGAAATAGGAGTCTGTTGCAGTAGTATAGGGATGAGTTAATGAGTGCCTGTATTAGGAGAGTGGAAGAGGGAATAGAGAGAAAGGAATAACTGAGACACATTTTCACTGGAATAAATTTGGTCATTAGTATATACTTTTAACATATTCAGTGAGTGAGTGAGGGGTTGAGAAGGACTGAATATAGTGAATAAAGTAAAATAATAGTTACTATTGATAGAAAACGGATAGATTTTTAAACATTCTGGTTAGAGGGAGATAGTTCAGTTTGCACATAATGAATTTGAAGTGGTAATAACTGTAAGAAATGGCCTTATAATTAATTGAATATATGGTTCTGGGGCATAGCCATTTAAGGGCCAGAGATATAGATTTAAGATGTATGTATATATGCATATATATTTAAAGATACTTTCTGAGGGAGTTTCTAAGGGGAAAATTAGAAGATTAATAAACAAGCCTTAGAAAACATCAGAAGAAATTATTTAACATTTGGGTTTTAGAAGGCCTTATTTAATCGTTTGATTTTAACTTATTTAGTTTGAGCAGTGTGTTTTCAAACCTCTTTTGAAACAACTAGTAACCTATGCTTTGAAAAAATAGTTGGTTAAAATAATTGTAAAAATTAGTATATTCTGATCTATTTTGATCTGACTTTAAAACCAGGATATTCTGATTCATTATAACTTTTTCTAGATTGCTGTGCTAAGGAGACAGCAACGTATGATAAAAAATCGAGAATCTGCTTGTCAGTCTCGCAAGAAGAAGAAAGAATATATGCTAGGGTTAGAGGCGAGATTAAAGGCTGCCCTTTCAGAGAATGAGCAACTGAAGAGAGAAAATGGAACACTGAAGCGGCAGCTGGATGAAGTTGTGTCAGAGGTAAGTGTTAGTAATAGGGCTGAGTCGAGATGGGCTAAAGTATCCTCTGGATAAATAAATAGAGAAACTTTTACATTTTAAATTAAATTATGTAAAACAATAATGCTAGGAAAAGGGGGGTATAATAAGTCCTAAAACATTTGCAGTAAGGATAAAGCCTTTGAAGAGGACCCTTTGAATTGTACTTCCCAATCTATGTAGAAAAGTTGTCTCCTTTTCCTAGGTTTCTCCTCATTCATTGCCTTAGCACCCTCTTTTCTGACTAAATGAATCACACTGAGGCTTCTAAAGTGCCCTGCCATATCTTCCCTTTTAAAAAAGAAACCAATAAAATAAAAGTGTTTTTATTTTTCCTCAGTCCACCTAACAACTAATGTGATTTTTGCATTCTGTTACTATACTGACTCCAAGAGGGTTTAATCTCCTCAGTTCTATTTGGGAAATTTGCTGTTTTCAGAATTTCTCACTGCAGTGCTGAACTATATAGATGCCTACTGAATGGGGCTTCTTACACTATTTTTCTCTTGGCCCTGAGTACATGGGAATACTCCTATATTTTACTGAAAACAATGATTTAAAAGGTTAGGGAGGCAAACTATAGAACTGACTCAAAATTATTTGGGGATCCGTAAAAATATAAAAATGTTGAATTCTGGCCGGGCGTGGTGGCTCACGCCTGTAATTCCAGCACTTTGGGACGCTGAGGCAGGCGGATCACAAGGTCAGGAGATCAAGACCATCCTGGACAACATAGTGAAACCGCATCTCTACTAAAAATACAAAAGTTAGCTGGGTGTAGCGCACACCTGTAATCCCAGCTACTTGGGAGGCTGAGGCAGCAGAATCGCTTGAACCTGGGAGGCCGAGACGGCGCCACTGCACTTCAGCTTGGCGACAAAGCGACACCCCGTCTCAAAAAAATATATATGCATATATATATTGAATTCTTTCCTCTTGGGTGAAGAGGCAACTGCAATGGAGTGGCTGCTGTGTTTTTTTTCTCTTCTGCTTCTCTCCTTTTCTCTCCCTGCTAGAAAAGGGAACTTGGAAGTCTCTGCTCTAGTCTTGAAAAGTATTATTTCCTCACCTTTGATGTTTTTTTTTTTTTTTAAAATAAGACAAGGTATTTACGTAACCGGTAAAGAGGAAAATTCTAATCTTGTGTTGCTTTTTCTGAAATTGATATTAGTTTAATTGTATTTAATGTGGTCATTTCCTTTAGAACCAGAGGCTTAAAGTCCCTAGTCCAAAGCGAAGAGCTGTCTGTGTGATGATAGTATTGGCATTTATAATACTGAACTATGGACCTATGAGGTAAGTGAATAGATATTTATTTTGGATACTAATGCTAAAAACTTAAATTCTCATTATTCTTTAGCTTTCATCATAAACTAGAGGAAAAATTATTTGTTTTTCAAGATGTGTAAAGAGTAATGGGACAGGAGCCATGCCTTCAAAGATCTCATGATTCAGCTGGGAGGAGAGACAAGTAGAAGGATGACTATGGTATAATGTGATGAACGTAATAATAACAATGTGAATGAGTCCTAACATAATATAGAGTACCAGTTCCTTGAGGTGAAGGTTCTTGTCCTATTGGTAGGTACTCAATACATTTTTTGTTGAGTGACTGAGTTATAAGAGAAATACCTATGAAGGAAGCTGAACATTGAACTGTGATATCAGTTTGCCATATGCAAAGTATGAGAAAGGCATGCCAGGCAAAGGGAACAGCATGTTTAAAGGCACAGTTTTGAAATAGCATGACATGTTTATAAAAAAGTGAAAAGTTCAGTGTATCTTGTATGCATGAGGCTAGATATATGGCTAGAGGTATAGGTGCTGCTGTGTACAATGAGGCATCCCTAGATTTTAGGTGGAGGGTAACATAATCAGCTTTGCACATTAGGAAGAGGGCTTTGAGGGCTGTATTGAGTATAGACTGCAGTGAGGAGAACTATTGGCAGAGAAAGCATTAGAAGACTATTGAGGTATTTCAGGTAATAAATGAGAGTCTGAACTTACACTGTGGTTACAAAAAGAATGGGCAGTCTTAGGGAACCTCTCTGATGTAGATTTTGTGGGATTTGTTAACTGGTATAATGTGGGACATAAGGAAGAAAAGAGGGAAGTTAAGGATAATTCAAAAATTTCTATCTTGAGGGACCGAATGGTGTTGCTGTCATCTGAGGAAGCAAACATAGACAGATGGATAGTTTTATGAAGAAAGACAATAGTTTTTATTTTAAGTATAGGAAGTTTGTGGCACTGACTAGATATTGAGAATTAACATTGTAGATAGGTAGGTAGACTGACAGACAGATAATGTTAGTGGAATAGGTGAGATTATCCAAGAACAAGTAGAGGAAGGAAAGTAAGAAGAATCTGGGAGACACCAGTATGAACAGTAGATAGCCTTGGGAAAAGAAACTTACAGCATATTAGGGGCAGAACTGAAAGAAAGTAGCTTTTTGAAGCCAAAGTAAAAAGAGCTTCAAGCAGGTCTTGGGCAGTGGTATCACATGCTGCTGAGAGCTTGGGAGATGCAGAAAGCTGAATTTGGCAATTATCAGGTCAGTTGTAATCTTGGAAAGCAGATTTAGTAGGGGTAGGCATGAAGTCTGTATTAAAATTGGTTGAGAACTGAAAGGAGTTAAAGTTGAATAATCACTTTTAAAAAAAAATAACTTTTTTTATGAAGATTTTCAAACATATAGGAAATTTGAGAAAATAATATAATCAACCCCCTGTATAATCAACCCCCTGCTCTCATGAAATTTATAATCTGATATAGGTGACATATACTAATCAAAATGATCACACAAATAAATGCAAAATTGTAACAATATTAGGTGCCATGAAGGAAAGGTACATGATATCATGAGGCCACATGATAGGGTCACTTGACCTAGTTAGGGAAGTAAGGCAAGGTTTCTCTGAGAAAGAGGTGATTGTGTTAAGATCTAAAAGAAGATTAGGAATTATTTAAGTAAGATACAGGAAGAACATTTCATGTAGAATATATAAACATCTATTCCCACATTTGTGTTGTGTCTTTGTGTTTATATGTATTTAGTTTAAAATTTTTGGTTTTACATGGAACAATTATATACAAATTGTGCTTTCTTTAAAATATGTGAATACATTATTCTCTTTTAATACTACATAGTTTTTTGTAGTGTAAATGTGCCGTAATTTAGCAATTCTCAAACTTTAGGTCTTGGGAACCCCTTTGTACCCCTAAAAGTTACCAAGGATCCCAAATAATTTTTGATTTTGTGGTTTATATATACTGATATTTATTATGTGAGAAATTAAAACTTTAAAAATAAAACTAAAAAATTTTTAATTCATTTAAAAATAATAAACCATAAACCATTACTTTACATGTTAACATAAATAACATGTTAATGAAGAATAATTATATCTCCCAAACCTCCAAAAATTTAGTGAGATACAGAAGAGTGGTACTACTTTATAGTTTTGTAAAAATTTTTTTTTTGGGGGGGAGCTCAAATACATCAGTTTTAGTTTTTCTCTATATACACATTTATTTGCTACTAAAAATTGAAACAGCATATTGAAATTTCCTTTTGTTGCAATCCAAAATTTTGAAAACCAGAAAACCAAATTAATTATTATTATGCTGTAGCCAGACTACCCAGTATTTTCTTTACATTCTTCCCCCAAGTTACTTTCCTTCAAATTCTTAATGTTGGGTTTTATCTCACTGACTTCAGGCTTCTAAAACACATGGGGATACTTGAGACCTATTGTTGCTTCTTTAGGTCAAATCAATAGTTTCATAAAAATCTTTGATGTCTGACTTAACAGAATCTGGCAGGATTATCTGTTTTTTCATGTAATCTGTTATGATATATTGTTTGGGTTGAAATAAATGAAGAAAATTTAGACTCCCATAGGTATGCAGTTGGAAAAGGGAGAACTTTGCTGACTTTGAAAGACTTTTAGGATCCCCAGAGTTCCTTGGACTGCTTAAAACCCCAGTGCACACTTGCCCAACTGCTGCCGTAATTTATTTAACCATCTTTTGATAGGCAGCTAGGGTATTTCCAGTTATTTATTGATATGTGTACACAAAATGTATTTCCATATATTTATGTGTCTGTATGTGTATGATAGAATCTAGACTAGAACTAGAGGTTACGATTATCTGAAATTGTGATAGGTTTTGCCAAATTGCCTTCCAAAAAGACTGTATCCGTTTACATTCCCACTAGCAGGAGAGAGGAGTATCCATTTTCTCACGTTTCCTAACACTGGATATTGTGTTTTTAAAATACTTGCCTATCTTGTGGATCAAAAATGTTATTGTTAGCCTGTCACATTGGCCTGTGTGCTCTTCCTCAAACACTCTAAGCCTGCTAGCACTTCATGGTCTTCACTTTTATTCCCACTGCCGGCAGTGCCCTTCCCTCAGAGATTCTTTCTGTCAGGTGTTAAGCTCAAATACCATGTACCCATGAGCTTCAAATAAAAGTTTTAAAAAAGTGATTAAAAAACATCAATTTTTTTTGGTCAAAATTAAAAAAAAAAAAAAAAAGCTCAAATGCCACCCCAGTGAGGCTTTCCTGGACTACCTTTTCTAAATGTCCATCCCAGCTCCTGCCATTGCATTCCCTATCGTCTTTCTTTCTTCATTGTTCTACATAGCACCTCTCCCCTATGTAACTTATTTATTTTATTTTCTTTCTTTCCCTGCAGGTATTTTTATCTCTTTTGTTTTCCAGTGCTTAGAACAGTGGCTGGCACATAGTAGTTACTCAATAAATACTTGTAGTATGAATGAATGAATGTCTCCCTCACCCAATTAGTAGGAATTATATATGTTCATAAACTATTTCTCAAAAAACTGTGTGTTCTTTTAGTTCCTCATTTCTTATCTGAGGCTATACGTGGTACTTATTTATTTAGTCAGACATACAGCAAATATTTATAGAGCACTTAATGTTTGCCAGGTACTGAGCAAGGAATCAAGGATGCAAATATGAATAAAAGTACAGTCTGGTAAGAGAATCAGATATGTAAACAACTGTTGTATGAGAAAGAATTATATGGATGTCATATAAACATATAGGCATTAAAAAATGACAAACTTTTTGTTTACACACTTCTGACACCAAATATGTGGATTTTCTACAATGAGCAATTCTCCAGTTCTCTGGACACCAACTGGATGTCCTACAATTTAACTCAATTCTTTTTTAAATTTTAATTGTAAAATATTTTTTATTGAGACAGGGTCTTGCTCAGTTGCCCAGGCTGGAGTGCAGTGGTGTGATTGTAGCTCACTACAGCCTCCATCTTCCAGGCTTAAGCAATCCCCCCATCCTCAGCCTTCTAAGTAGCTGGGACTACGGGTGCACCTCATCACACCTGGCAAAGTTGCTCAGGCTGGTCTTGAACTCCTAAGTTCAAATGATTCTCCTTCCTTGGCCTTCTGAAGTGCTGGGATTACAGGTGTGAGCCATTATGTCTGGCCAATTTAAGTCATTTCTGACACTAATTACCTGGAGTTAGCACAGGCTCCCACAGGTTAAGGGCTGAGTCCCCAAAGACTGCCCCTGACTTCAGCCACCAGTTGCAAGTCCCAGGTTGTGACCTGTAACTTCTGACTAAGTGGCTATAAGTTGAGGGTTCCCACAATTCCCTCTTGAGGTTTGATAATTTTCTAGAATGGCTCACAGAACTCAGGAAAACACTCTATTTACTATTACTGGTTTATTATAAAGGATATGTGGGGCAAGCTGAATGGGAGAGACACATAGGGTAAGGTATAGGGGAGGAGTGCAGAGCTTTCATGCCCTCTCCAGGTGCACCACCCTCCTAGTACCTCCTTGTGTTTGCTAACCTGGAAGCTCTCCAAATCCCATTGTTAGGAGTTTTTATGGAGCTTCATTAGGTAGGCGTGATTGATTAAACCATTGGCCATTGGTGATTGCACTTAAACTCCAGCCCCCCTCCACTACTTGGAGGTTGAGGGATGGGACTGAAAATCCCAACCCACTAATTATGGGGTTGGTTTCTCTGGCAATCAGCCTCCATCATCCAAGAGTCACCTCATTAGCATAAACTCAGGTCCAGGTGGAAGGGGCTTATTATGGATAACAAAAGATGCTCTTCTTACCCCCTATCACTCAGGAAATTCCAAGGGTTTTAGGAGCTCTGTGACAGGAACCAGAATAAAAACCAAATATATTATTTCTTATTATATCTCAAATTCACAGGCATATTCTTGAGGGAACATAGAAGTAACCAGTAACGCTGCTAGTGGCAATCATGGGAGGCTTTATGCAGTAGTACTCGATGAAAGAATAAAGAGGATTAGATTATGCTACAGGAAGTGACAGTGGGGTGGGGGGGACATCTCATTGTGGAAGCCCTCATGAATAAATAGAATTTTAGGAAAGAAAAGACTGGAACAAAAAAAATTTTTTGAGTGCCCCCGCCCACCAGACAAAAATTTTTTTAAATGAATTAATGATCTTCACAGCTGCTGAAGTAAAGGTGGGGATGGATCTCATTTCCATGGTAGATTGATTGATTATGAAAGGAAGAGATGATGGTCCCTATTAAGAAGTGGTTTGTGTTCAAAAAGGAATTAGTAGAAAGAGGGGATTAAAAATCAGAGAAAGTTTAGATATTTGAAAATCTTGAGGATCAATCAGTTAAGATCTGTACCTTTCTCTGTGCGAGGCTTTAGGAACAGCCAGCTAAGAAGTAGCGGGAATATTAGGAACTATTCAAGTAAAAAAAACATGTTAAAAGGCTTAAATTGAAGAAAAGCATCAAGGAGAAAAGCTGGAAGGAATGAGGGAGTGTAGAAAGGTATCTTAACAAGTCAGAATATCTTTAGACACTAACAAGGAAATATGGAGGAAACTGGCTGTGAAATTCATAAAAACCAAGAACTATTTCTTGTAGACAAAATTTGGCATGAACAGTGAAATATTAAAGCCCAGAGAACAACAGTGATTTGAAAGACTGAAACTTGTCCCTGAATCACATGTTGGGAATTGAGATGTTTCATCATTTGTATTATTCAAAAGCATGTTTTGATTGGACTCATTTTTTTTTGTTTTTTTTTTTTTTTTGAGATGGAGTCTCACTCTGTTCCCCAGGCTGGAGTGCAGTAGCACGATCTCGGCTCACTGCAACCTCTGCCTCCCAGGTTCAAACAATTCTCCTGCCTCAGCCTCCCAAGTAGCTGGGATTACAGGCACCTGCCACTATGCTCAGCTAATTTTTTGTATTTTTAGTAGAGATGGGGTTTCACCATGTTGGTCAGGCTGGTCTCGTGACCAGCCTTCTGACCTTGTGATCTGCCCACCTCAGCCTCCCAAAATGCTGGGATTACAGGTGTGAGCCACTGCGCCCGGCCTGTTTTCAGTCTTTTTACTGCAAGACTGTGATCTTCTCTGGTCCAGAAGTCTGCCAGAGGAGCAAGAACTTCCCATTTGAACCTTATTAGTAACCGCCTGGAAGATATTTATTGAACAAGTGTCACATCTATAGTCTTGTGTATCTAGAAACCTTAAGCATGCATTATTATGTTTTAATTGGAAAATGCATAGGCTTTAAAAGAAAAAAGATTGTGAGCTCTATCTGAACTTTTCTTAAGTACCACAAAATTAAGTTTGTCAGACAAATAGACATTTGAACCAGAGATTTCCAAAGTATTTTAAATTTAGGAACCTAAACTCTTTTAGAACAGATCACATTACCAAGTAAAGTGATTAATGTGGTTTCAGATGTTCAGTGTAGAATTGAATGTTTGTGCCTTATTGGTATGGGCCAAATGAAAAAAAAATATAAAACACACAAGTTTGCCAAATATTGATATGCCTTAAACATTTCCTGAAGGCATTTGGTGATGAAATATAAATATATCTAATATATAAAGTAAGAGAGTTTTGTCAAAGGTAATGTGCAGCAAAGCTGACTAGTTTGAAGAGGTTTGGGTTACTGAATAGACATCACACAGAAAAAAAAATAAACTAAATGGACTTATGAGGGTTAATTTTTCTGACCTTATTGATATTTTGTGGATAGTAAAGAAGGCATCTAGCTATTTTTGGCATAGGATTCAAGGAGGTGGCCCACTCTGGGTGGTCTATAAAAATAGTAACTCTAGGCAGCAGGGAGTGGCTAAACAGGACAAATGTGAATTGGTTAAAAAGAAAATCCTCTTCTTATTACTCATTGGGGTTAATTCTATGATTATTAGTCATATTTTATTGTTGAGAACCCGAAATTTAACCCAGGTTTTTTTTTAAAAAAAATTATCCCTACAGACTCTGCCTTCTCTACTATGCTGTAAAGTGTTATTTTATTTTTTCTACCTTATGGTTAAGGAACCTTAACCTTTTGTTTTTGGCAATATGGTAGGCTAAAGGTACAGAGAAACTCATTGCAGTTTAGCAAACTAAAAAATGATGGATTGAAAAAATAAATCAAAACTCTTATTTCCTGGCTCAACTGGAGACAAAGTAAGGGCTTCTCAGAGGCCAGAAATAATAAAAGATAAGACGAATCTATAACGGTAAGCTAGCATTGGAAGTGGTGCTTGTTCTGGATATAGTTCCTGATCCTTGTGGCTTAGTGTCTGGGGATGGGAAAGAAAGCTGTGGACCCAAGTGAGGTGGGAAGTCACAACTGAGGCCTCCCTTTTTCTCTACCCAAATAAAACCAGAACTTCCAAAGAATGACACTCTTGGTTGCCAAAAGAGGGGAACAAAAGTTGCCCTACCACTCAGAGAGACTGTTATTAAGTGCCTATCTTGGTTTTGGCTTTAGAGTGGAAACAAAAGAAAAGTCTTTCCTGATAATTCTTTACTCAAAGCCCCTAACTAATCAGGTTAGAGCCTAAATTTATACTACTAGTGTGATCCCCCCAAAATCAAGCCAAAAATGCAGTTTAGGTGGGCTTACGTTGGTGGTGCCTGTAGGCACCTGAAGGAATCGAATGCAAATTCTTCTCAGAAGAGACGCTTTATAAAAGAAAGTGTCCGTCCTAGAAAAATTGGAGATCCATCTCATGTGCAGAGATACACATAGGCTCAAAATAAAGGGATGGAGGAAGATCTACCAAGCAAATGGAAAACAAAAAAAAAGGCAGGGGTTGTAATCCTAGTCTCTAATAAAACAGACTTTAAACCAACAGAGATCAAAAGAGGCAGAGAAGGCCATTACATAATGGTAAAGGGATCAATTCAACAAGAAGAGCTAACTATCCGAAATATGTATGCACCCAATGTAGGATCACCGAGATTCATAAAGCAAGTCCTTAGAGACCTACAAAGAGACTTAGACTCCCACACAATCATAATGGGAGACTTTATTTTTTTTATTTTATTTATTTTTGTGAGATGGGGTCCCACTTTGTTGCCCAGGCTGGAGTGCAGTGGCACGATCTCAGCTCACTGCAAGCTCTGCCTCCCAGGTTCACACATAATGGAAGACTTTAACACCCCACCGTCAACATTAGACAGATCAACGAGACAGAAAGTTAACAAGGATACCCAGGAATTGAACTCAGCTCTGCACCAAGTGGACCTAATAGACATCTACAGAACTCTCCACCCCAAATCAACAGAATATACATTCTTCTCAGCGCCACGTCGCACGTATTCCAAAATTGACCACATAGTTGGAAGTAAAGTAGACCAATATCCCTGATGAACATCGATGCAAAAATCCTCAATAAAACACTGGCAAACCGAGTCCAGCAGCACATCAAAGAGCTTATCCACCATGATCAAGTGGGCTTCATCCCTGGGATGCAAGGCTGGTTCAACATACGCAAATCAATAAATGTAATCCAGCATATAAACAGAACCAAAGACAAAAACCACATGGTTATCTCAATAGATGCAGAAAAGGCCTTTGACAAAATTCAACAGCCCTTCATGCTAAAAACTCTCAATAAACTAGATATTGGTGGAACATATTTCAAAATCATAAGAGCTATTTATGACAAACCCACAGCCAATATCATACTGAATGGGCAAAACTGGAAGCATTCCCTTTGAAAACTGGCACAAGACAGGGATGCCCTCTCTCACCACTCCTATTCACCATAGTGTTGGAAGTTCTGGCCAGGGCAATCAGGCAAGAGAAAGAAATAAATGGTATTCAATTAAGAAAAGGGGAAGTCAAATTGTCCCTGTTTGCAGATGACATGATTGTATATTTAGAAAACCCCATTATCTCAACCCAAAATCTCCTTAAGCTGATAAGCAACTTCAGCAAAGTCTCAGGATACAAAATCAGTGTGCAAAAACCACAAGCATTCTTATATACCAATAGCAGACAAACAGAGAGCCAAATCATGAGTGAACTCCCATTCACAATTGCTTCAAAGAGAATAAAATACCTAGGAATCCAACTTACAAGGAATGTGAAGGACCTTTTCAAGGAGAACTACAAACCACTGCTCAATGAAATAAAAGAGGACACAAACAAATGGAACAACATTCCATGCTCATAGGTAAGAAGAATCAATATCATGAAAATGGCCATACTGCCCAAGGTAATTTATAGATTCAATGCATCCCCATCAAGCCACCAATGACTTTCTTCACAGAATTGGAAAAAACTACTTTAAAGTTCATATGGAACCAAAAAAGAGCTCCCATTGCCAAGTCAATCCTAAGCCAAAAGAACAAAGCTGGAGGCATCACGCTACCTGACTTCAAAATATACTACAAGGCTTCAGTAACCAAAACAGCATGGTACTGGTACCAAAACAGAGATATAGACCAATGGAACAGAACAGAGCCCTCAGAAATAATACCACACATGTACAACCATCTGATCTTTGACAAACCTGACAAAAAGAAGCAATGGGGAAAGGATTCCCTACTTAATAAATGGTGCTGGGAAAACTGGCTAGCCGTATGTAGAAAGCTGAAACTGGATCCCTTCCTTACACCTTATACAAAAATTAATTCAAGATGGATCAAAGACTTAAATGTTAGACCTAAAACCGTAAAAACCCTAGAAGAAAACCTAGGCAATACCATTCAGGACATAGGCATGGGCAAGGACTTCATGTCTAAAACACCAAAAGCAATGGCATCAAAAGCCAAAATTGACAAATGGGATCTAATTAAACTAAAGAGCTTCTGCACAGCAAAAGAAACTACCATCAGAGTGAACAGGCAACCTACAGAATGGGAGAAAATTTTTGCAATCTGCTCATCTGACAAAGGGCTGATATCCAGAATCTACAAAGAACTCAAACAAATTTACAAGAAAAAAACAACCCCATCAAAAAGTGGGTGAAGGATATGAACAGACACTTCTCAAAAGAAGACATTTATGCAGCCAACAGACACATGAAAAAATGCTCATCATCACTGGCTATCAGAGAAATGCAAATGAAAACCACAATGTGTTACCATCTCACACCAGTTAGAATGGCCATCATTAAAAAGTCAGGAAACAACAGGTGCTGGAGAGGATGTGGAGAAATAGGAACACTTTTACACTGTTGGTGGGACTGTAAACTAGTTCAACCATTGTGGAAGACAGTGTGGCAATTCCTCAGGGATCTAGAACTAGAAATTCTATTTGACCCAGCCATCCCATTACTGGGTATATACCCAAAGGATTATAAATCATGCTGCTGTAAAGACACATGCACACATATGTTTATTGTGGCACTGTTCACAATAGCAAAGACTTGGAACCAACCCAGATGTCCAACAATGATAGACTGGATTAAGAAAATGTGGCACATATACACCATGGAATACTATGCAGCCATAAAAAATGATGAGTTCATGTCCTTTGTAGGGACATCGATGAATCTGGAAACCATCATTCTCAGCAAACTATCGCAAGGATATAAAAACCAAACACCGCGTGTTCTCACTCATAGGTGGGAACTGAATAGTGAGAGCAGTTGGACACAGGAAGGGGAACATCACACACTGGGGCCTGTGGTAGGGTCAGGGGAGGGGGAGGGATAACATTCAGAGATATACCTAATGTAAATGGTGATTTAATGGGTGCAGCACACCAACGTGGCACATGTATATATATCTAACCTGCACGTTGTGCACATGTACCCTAGAACTTAAAGTATAATAATAATAAAAACAAAACAAAAAAAATAGATATACTTGAAGAAAGAAATAGTGAATGGGACGATGGATCTGAAGAAATTATATAGAATGTAACACAGGGAGACAGAGAGGTAGAAAATGTGAGAGATATTGGACAAGAGGTTATGCCACCATAACTGAGTAATAAAGTAACATTCCCAGTCATGAGACATATTGACATCTGCAGCTCCTGATGGGATGCGCTGAGAAGGGCACAGTATCACTTCTGTGATGTTCTTGTCTCAAAAAATGTGTAACCTGAATTGTCTTTATTTATTTATTTATTTATTTTAGAGACAGGATCTTACTTTGTTTTCCAGGCTGGAGTGCAGCAGCATGATCATAACTGACTGCAGTCTTGAACTCCTAGGCTCAAGCCTCTTGAGTAGTTAGTACTCTAGATACACGCTACCATACCTGGCTCATTTAAAAAAATTTTTTTGAAGTGATGACATCTTGCTGTGTTGCTCAGGCTGGTCTTGAATTTCTGGGCTCAAGTGATGCTCCTGCCTCAGCCTCCCTAAATGTTGGGATTACAGATGTGAGCCAGCATGCCCAGCCTTACTCTGGAATCTTAAAAATATTGCTACCTGAGCCCTACCCAAGACCTATGGAGTCTGATAGGGTAGGTCGAAGGCATTTGTTTGTAAACAAAACATTTTTCCCAGGTGATTCTGAAGTATGTCTAGGGTTGAAAACTGTTGTGTACAGTTTTGTATTTCTTTCTTCCTATACATTGTTGTGTATAGTTTTGTATTTCTTTCTTCCTATACGTTAGCCATTATGGAAATTGTAAAAGCCCTATTCATTAGATTATAAGATAATGTACGTAAGGGAAGTTTTTATTAAAATGTCTCTAGACAGACACCTCTATATAGATAGGTTTGTCTTATATACTTGAGGACATTTATGGACCTCTGTTTTGGACAGAGTAGGGGCCACAGCATAATCTGTGAGGGGAACTTCTTCCTGGCACATAGGATTGCAGAGTATAGATTCCTTTGTTATGTTTTCCCCTTTCTATTTTAAAGGTCGCTATAGTCATCCTCCTTTGCCGCAAATCATAAATGAACATACTAAGGAGGTTTTAAATATGTTTTAGTTAGGTCTTAAAAAAATTAACAAATGTTTGGAATTGACAGTGCTTTTACCCTGTTTTTGTTTTGGGTTAGTGCTGCGCCCTCACTAGGTCTGGAATCTTTATAGTTTGAGACATCAGACTTGGATGAGGAAGGATAAATCATGCTACTAGTGGGCCAGTTACTCTGTGGTTTTCTTATGAGACTGTGCTTTAAGGAAAAGGTAACCACGGAGCATATGGCATTGAGTTTGAGTCATCTGGAACTGGTTAGAAGTAAAATGTTTCTATTCCAGCATTTCTCTGAATTTGTCAGCTTTTCATTATTTTATAGGAAGAATTCTAGCTTCTTATCCTGAGATGAGCTTGTCCCCAAATCTGGTTCCAATTTTTTGTTGTTGTTGTTGAGCACATTTCGCCATATGATATCACTATTGGCTGTAGGTTAAAAGTTACTTTGTAACTTAAACGTCAGAATTCAAACCACCAAGTATACACGGTTTTTTTCAGCCAGATTTTTAAATGAAATCTAATTTGAGTTTTTGGCTAAAAATACTTTCCACATTTATCAAAGTGACACATGAACTGAAGAAATACAATGTATCTGAGTACCAGGTGTTATTGAATCTGGAATTGCAGGAGGGTAACAGAGCCAAAGGCAGTCCTTGCCCCAAATAGTCTAACGTATTCATGTTTGTCAAAAATGTGTCTACACAAAGTAATTGGTTCTCTTTTCTCTGTAGATTTCATCCTTTGTTGAAAAAGATGTCTTAGAGCCTATCAAGCACAGAGCTGGGTTTTGAGGGCATGGAAAATTCTGTTGATGCTTTTCTCTAGTTTTGGCTTTCATATGAGTTGTACATAGGGAGACTTACGAGGAGCATCCCAGTGGCTTTATCGTGTATCACTTGGCTACTTTTTCCCCACACTTCATTGTTGTAATGAAGGGAAAGGCAGTTGAAACCAGAAACCTACATCCCTTGCCAACTTAAGAGATAAAAGGAGATTTATCTCTTCTGCTTTCTACCTAGTGAGAAGGGGTCAGTGAGAAACTAGGCCAGGTGAGAAAACTGCTATCAGAGTTTAAGTTGAGTACTTCGATATGTTCTTCAGATCATACATCTTAGTTAACATAAAACAGGGACTAGTGGATAGTTTGTGTGAAATAGCATTTTCAATCACCATTTTCAGTACTTAATATAGCTGGGTGGAATCATGCTGTGTAAGTGCTGCAGAACATAAATAATAAAGGAAATAAAAACCTTAATTTTGTAACAAGTGAATGTCTAGGCTAATATTAAGGGTAGTATAGGATACCTTTGAAGCTTTTGAATGTACAGAAGTACACATGTAATTATTATATATTGCTTAGACTTCTAGGCAGTTTGCCATTCATGTCTTTTTTGTCTCCAGATTGACCTGTTTTGTCACTTTAGTAAGCATTTGAAACATGATTTTAAGTGTCATTCTACAAATGGTTCTTAATTGATTTATGACTAATGTCAGTATGAACTGCAGGTGTGTGCGGTGCCTTTGGACTTTTTGGTGTCTGTGTGTTCTGAACATAAATTGGCATTAGTATGTTGTGCACACAGTCAGTTTATCACAATCCATGGCCTCTGAGGAGCCAGAATTAGGGAATGTACAGATGATCTATATACCTTATATTATTTTCTGTCTCAGCCCTTTCCCAGAATTCTCAATAAAGCAGATTTCTCAGTTACTTGCTTTTATTTTTCCTTTCTCCCTTTTTTTTTTTTTTTGGTAAATTAACAATGACAGATAAATGGAAATAAGGCAACTAGAAGAAAAGAGGATGAAAACAGGTGAAGATTCTTAGTTTTGGAATAAGCTAGGTTGGCTATATGTTGATACCATGTGTGCTTGGGTAGTAAAGGTAGCTAGTTTTTTCTGCGTGTTGTATTAAGCCATTATTTATCAAACACTAATTACTTTTTATGCACTAAATACTAGTCCAAGTATTCTATTTGATATATGGATTAATTCATTTGTTCCTCCTAGTGCCATGAGGCAGGTATTATTATTCCTAATTTACAGATGAGGAAACGAAAGACACAGCTAATGTGTGGCAGAGATCAGAATCACAATCTGCCTCTGGAGCCTTGGCTTAATCACTGACAGAGCAACAGCCACTCAGGCAGAGAAAAAGGAGTTGGCATTTACAGTTAGAGGAGTTAGGAGTCTAGCAACTCTGCCCATTCCCCTAAAGCTTAGGATTGGCTGTGATAGGGGAAAGTAACTTATGAATTGACTGGATTGATGTAAGTATAACAGAAAAGAGAGATTGTACTCAAATTTACAGCCATGTTTTTTGACATTTAGAATAATCAGAGGATACTTTTCTGTAGTGAGAAACATACAAAGAGTTGTTCACACACATACCTTTTATATTAAAAACTGACTCAGTGATGTCAGCAATCTAATTACTATAGAGTATCAGTTATCTAATACTGTGGAACAAACCACCCCAAAACCTAAAAGCTTAAGACAACAGCAGTTACTATTTTGGTAAAGAAATCTGCAAATTGGGCAGGGTTCAGGACAGACAGTTCTTTATCTCCATGGAGTGTTAACTGGGGTGGCTTAGGTTGGAAGACCCACCTTCAGATTGGCTCATTCACATGGCCAGTAAGTTGGTGACAGCTTTCAGCTGGGACCTGAGCCTGGGATGTAGGCCAGGGTTCTTGGTTTTTCTTCATTTGGACCTCTCCACAGCTGCTTGGGTTTCCTCACAGTTTAGTGGCTGGGTTCCAAGAATAAGCATCATCTATTAGAATAGTGCTTGCTTTACAATTGCTTATTGAATGAATGAAAGAATCTCAGGTTGTTTTCTTGTTCATGTTGGCCCATTTGGCAAATAGCCACTGTAAAGTGCAGGTTTCTTCCCAGAGCATGGTAATCCTTGGCTCTGAGAACTGCTATTTAGAGGGTTCTTTTGTCTTGACTTGAAGGTCTGTTTCTTCATTTAACCACATTTATGTTTCTAATAAATTACCCCCAGTTACTACTAGGCTGCAAAAATCATCTCTGAACCATTCAATAAACAGAGAAGAGAAAACCTTTTTAAAATTTGGAAACTACCTTGAAAACTCCCCATTTTTTTCTCCTTTTAGCCTCAGTTGCATTGAAAATTAACATAATGTTCTGTTCCTGGATCTGGAAATGGTGTAATAGTGACTTCATCACCTGCCATTCTTGAGTTGTGGGTTAGTTTCCCTAAAATGTAGATCTTGACAAGAGGCAGATGGTGCACAAAGTTTATTTATTTATTTTTTGAAAAAGGAATACCTCTTATGAACCAGGAACTAGAACACCCCTTAGCTTACATTCTAGCGAGAAGAGAGACAATAAACATAAGTAAAATGAGAAAATTGTAAATTGTTTGAACAAAGGGATAATGTATAGTAGGGTAAATGGTTTTACACGTGGAAGGGTGGTTGTTGTGACTGTAGTTTTATTTACTTATTTTTAATTTTTTTGAGACAAGGCCTTGCCCTGTTCCCCAGGCTGAAGTACAGTAATGCAATCACGGCTCACTCAGCCTTGACCTCCCGAGCCCAAGCAGTTGTCCCACCTCAGCCTCCTGAGGAGCTGGGACCACAGGCACACTCCACCACACCCAGCTAATTATTGTATTATGATTATTATTATTGTAGAGATGACGTTTCACTATGTTGCCCAGGCTGGTCTCAAACTCCTGGGCTGAAGCAGTCTGCCCACCTTGGCTTCACAAAGTGCTGGGATTACAGGTGTGAGCCACTGTTCCCTGCCAGGACTGTAGTTTTAAATGGTGATCACTGTAAGGCCGGTGTTTGAGCCAAGGCTTAAAGGAGAGGAGAGGATTAGCCATATGGATATCTGAGGAAGAACAGCATTCTTGGCAGAGGAAACAGCCATTGCAGGGATCCTGGGGTGGAAATGTGTCTTGCATGTTCAAGGAAAAGCAAGGTGGTTAGTGTGGCTTTGCTAAAGTTAGAGTAGTAGGAGATGATGTCAGAGAGGTGAGATACAGGGAGAGGTCAATTGAGGTAAGACTTCTGTCATTTTAAAGATTTGGGCTTTTACCATGATAGAAATGGGAAGCCATCAGAAGGTTTTGAGCAGAGGTGACATAATAATCTGACCTAGATTTTAAAAGGATCACTTTAGTTACTATGTTGCCACTAGCCTGAACCTGGTAGGCAGGAAGACAAGTGTCCTGCTCTGTGTCATCTTTGGGCTTTATAAACCATGTTCCCATCTATTGTCTCATTTGAATCTCAGGAAAACCTTGTGAAATATTTGTTATTTTTCATGTTTTACATGTGAGGAATTGGAGGCTTAGAGAAGTTGACCAAGTATCCCAGACATACTCAAGTGACGAGTCTCAGAGTAACATCTTGAACCCAGATCTCCTGTCTCCAAATTTTGTGCTCATTCCACTATTTCACATTAAAACATGAAGATCTCCATGCTCTTTTCATCTTAAAGTAATTTCAGCTTTTCGTGTGTGGCTCTCCAAGCCACAGAGCAGCAGCAGCTTTTGAGGATAAGAAGCAGTATGATTCTTACCTGGTAAGATGGCTTGAATTCGAAATTGACCTACTTGTACCATAAGAAAGCAGGTTTGCAAGGAGTAGAATGGACTTGGAGATATGCCATTTTTTGTTCAGCTACTTGGTATGAAGACTGAGTATCTGAAACCACACTGTAAGGATTAAGTGGCTTCATAAATAATCTAAAACAGTTGTTGGCTTTTAGAATTTAATAAATGAAAAAGTAAGGTAACAATTCTTATAATACTTTTTCCAGACTTTCGGGGAAATTGAAATCATTTGTGTTTTATTAATCCATGCTTTTCAGGACCAGTGGCCCATAATATGAGCAAGGTTTATTGGTGTAATGATTATTTTCTGGCTTAAAACTACTGTTACTCTGTGGACTAGCATGTTTCTGATCATAGAGACATAGAAACTTCTTCAATTTTCTTAATATTTGTAGCTTGTTTTAAACGTACTGAATAGAACCTGATTTAAGCAATTATACAAAGTTTGGTTAGATTGCTTTATTAATATTATGAACTAGAAACAGTCACCAAATGTGCATTCATTATACTAACCCTTACTATGACTGAGTCATTTCTTTGAGTTCTTGGAAATTTAATTTTTCTAAAATTAACAAAAGGGGACATTTGAATGATGCAAAAGCACTCATGGCAAGAATCTAAAATTTCATATAAATAATAATTTTCTCATACGCCTTTATACATTGGACCATTACAAGAACTGTCAAATTCCTTTCAATATTTGCGATGTCACAGTTGTACTAAAACAATCTTGAATTCTGGCAGCGAAATGAAGTTCTTACCTGTCTTTCAGATGTTAATAAAAATAAGGGCATTACAAACCTGTAGTTATTCAGATAGTTAAAATTAGTTTCTGTGGGTCATTTTATAGAGTTCAAGTATTTAAATTTTTTTTTTAGCTGAATTGGACAATCAACTTGTCTGTAATTTAGCTTAAGAGAAATTCCATTTTAAGACAAAAAAACTACAGGGAATGGAGGCCAAAAAATAATAACAACCAAAAACAAACAAGTGAAAAACGTTAAAAGATTCTTAGCGGAATTTATTAATATATTACCTCTTCGAAATATTCTAGCCAATGGATAGATAATAAAATTGAGACCTACAGACTATTTGGATCCTAAATTTTGCTTCATCATGACTCCCTTGTTGAAAAATACTTTATTGACTCTGTATAATGTAAATAAGATAATTTTTGTGAAGCTCATTGAATGTGTCTGAGCTCCTTGACTCAGAAAAGGCTAAAAGTTACTGAAATAGCTATGGTTAAGGGTATATTGTCATTACAATGGATAATCATTACCAAAGTGGGCACTGGGAAAAATAGTGACCACTTATGAGCCAAACCAATTAACATTAAAACTGATTTTCAGTAAGTACAGCTGCTAAGTGATTATAGAGCAGCCTGGATACAGATGGGATAGACTACACAGATAGGTAAGCTCAAAGCATTTGCCTGTTAACAGCCATGAATTGTGAGTTGAAATGCCAGTTTTCATAGTGTTAGTAAAATCATTAAAAGAACAATGATTAGTAGAAGAGTTCTTTACAAACTTTAAAGTATCAATAGTTCTGAATTAATTCAATTTATAAATTATCCATAAGTCATACAAATAGCCACTTTGTACCCTTTCATGTCCCTCCAAACTCCCCCAGTCCCTATTTCCAAACTATCCACTTCTGTTGAATCCATTGTAAAAATGTGTACCTTTTAGGGAACTGAGATAGGAAAGATGTGAAAAACAGAGTTAGTTTAGAATAATGGTTCTCAAACATTGGTAAAGTCACCTAGACTAGTACAACCACTGTGGAAAACAGTGTGGAGATTCCTTAAAGAACTAAAAGTAGAACTACCATTTGATCCAGCAATTCCACTACTGGGTTTCTACCCAGAGGAAAAGAGGTCATTAAACAAAAAAGATATTTGCTCATTCATATTTATAGCAGCAAAATTTGCAATTGCAAAAATGTGGAACCAACCCAAATGCCCATCAATTAACAAGTGGATAAAGAAACTGTGGTATATATATATGATGGAATACTACTCAGTCATAAAAAGGAATGAATTAATAGCATTCGCAGCAACCTGGATGGGATTGGAGACTATTCTAAGTGAAGTAACCCAGGAATGGAAAATCAAACAGCGTTATATTCTCACTCATAAGTGGGAGCTAAGCTTGGGATATAGATGCACCAAAATCTCACAGATCACCACTAAACAACTTACTCATCTAACCAAATGCCACCTGTTCCCCAAAAACCTATGGAAATAAAAAATTTTTAAAAAGGATAATTATTTATCCAGTTTTTGGTGAATCAGTGAGTGACAGTGGTTATAGTAGTGGTGGTTTAAATCAAGGAATAAATGTTTGCAAAGTGAAAGGAGCACATCCTACCACACAGTTCAAAAGCAATCACAAATATGGCAGGCTTGCTGAGAGCTTTCATACATCATTTATTGTCATGCACTTGTATGATTATTGTATACTGTACACATTTTTATTTTACAGTGATTTGTATTTTCCAATGCATTTATTGCAGTTCAGGGTGGTAGGTGGCTGGAGCCTATCCTGGCAGCTTGGCACACAAGTCAAGAATTAACCCTGGACAGGGTGCCATCCCTTTGAAGGGTGCACTCACACATGTTCCCCACACTCATTCAGACTGGGGCCATTTAGACATGCCAGTTAACTTAACATGCACATCTTAAGGAGGAAACTGTGGGAGGAAACTGGAGTACCCACAGGAAACTCATGCAGACTTGGGGAGAGTATGCAAACTCCACACAGACAGTGACCTTGGCTGGGAATTGACTCTTTTTTTTGTCATCAGTGTTATCACAAAATGACATTGCATGAACCAGCATTATTTGAAGACTTGCTGTAATCTGATTTTTTGTATCTTTCATCTTTGAGTCATTAGCACCAAATATAGTTCTTGGAACATAATAGGTATTTACTACATGAATAAATTAATGGATGAATCATTCATTCTGGGAAATGTGGTCAACATAGCGCAGTGATGGAATTCCAATCCTGAATCCAAATCCTGACTTTCTTAGTTATTTAGAGCATAAACTTGGGCAAACTGTTTAAACTCTTTGAGCCTCAACTTCCTTTGAGCCTCCATTCCTTAATACATAGTAGGTACTCAAAAGTGGTAGCTACTGTTAAAATATACTGTATTTGCATCTTAGAAGAGCATTTAACATTCTTGTGATATCTTTATGGTCAAAATGGGAAATTTTGATCTAGGTGATATTTCAGTTAATTCGTAAGTAAATAAACCTACATTTTTACAGATTTAGAAGGAGCTTTTTATTTTAATAACAACTCAGTACAGGATATTGATGGCATGCTGATACTTTCTTGGAAGAATTTCTTTTGCTACTGAGGAGCCTAAAAGTTCTTGATTGATTAGTAGGCAAGTATTTTTAAAGGAATTGATATAAATTATTCAGCTGGATCCTAAAACTCAGTTACATAAATTCAGCGTTGAGGTGGGATAGGAAGAGAAGCAAAAGTCATGGTTCAAAATCAGTTTGTGTGAAAGGACTTAGGGTTTTAATTACACTGGGCTCAATATAAATAGAGTGTAATATAACTGCCAGGAAAGCCTATGCGATATTAGACTGCATCAGTAGAACAACAGTGTCTAGAACAAATGGTGGAGTTATCCTTTTCCATTCTGTAGTGGTCATACTACCTAAGAAGTACTGTGGCCAATTCTGGACATTACCTCTGAGAAGCATATTGATAGGAGAGTGACCAAATATGCTAAAGGAACTTCAGACTATGCTGTAAAGAGGAGTATGTGAAAGAATCAAGAAACTATAATCTTGAAAAAGAAAGCCTGGGGTAAGGGGGATGTTGGATGTCTTTGGACATTAGAAGAAGGCTTACTTAGACTTGTTCTGGATAGCCACAGAATCCAGAACTAGTATCAAAAGTTGGAAGTTTTTTTGTTTTTTAAAAAGGAAGCACATTTCTAGTTAAAACAAGGGGAAACTCTTAATAATTAGGATGGTAGAGATACTGGAGGGATCAGGGAGTGAGTACTTCCACCAAACAGGAACATTAGTATATGGATATTTCACTAATAACAATAGCGGGGTCAGTAGGGGTTGAATTAATTGAGATTCTCTAAACTTAGGGGAAAGTTCTTAACTTTGATTTTATTCATAGCTTACTTTCCTAAGTAGAATTTTTGGCACCATGCTTGAAAGAAAAAGTAAACACTTTTTTTTAAAGTTAGTTTCCAAAAGAAGAAATAAAATTTCTTAGTTATCATCACACTCTTCATTTGACTTCCCTCCCAAATTGCTATTGTTTTCTGCTTCTCTCATGTTTTCTTAAATACTCATCAGGGTGACTTTTCTTAAGTTTAGACAGACATTCCACTAGGTCTCTTACCTCATTTGTGGCAAGGTTTATATTGATGTGTGACTGCTCAGGTAAACATTTAGTCTGAAAGATACAACTGTGACAAAATATAGCCTCAGTTGTAGCAAAATTAAATGTTACACAATGGCTTTAATTGGTGGTACACCTTTGAAGAGTTTGCAGTATTCCCAAGTGCTACAGCATGCCATGTGAGAATCACTGGGTAGCAATGATTTCTGGGGGTGAAGAATTGAGGAGAATGGAAAATACATTAAGGGATCAGAAAAATATTCTAGAGAGATGTGTCTGCTCCCCGTCTTCCCCCAACACTGATTTCCCCAAATTTGGAGGCAAACTACTATTATCTCAAAGAACTGCTTTTCCTTTAGAACCACAGGCTCCTTAACTACCCTTTTTCATTAGCCTTACTTTCCTCTTGCATTTTATCCCTCCAAATAGAATCTTTTGTGCTTCTCTAGGGAGATTCCCTTTGTGTTGAATTTTAAGAAGTAGTTTATCCCTCCAAATAGAAGCTTTTGTGCTTCTCTAGGGAGATTCCCTTTGTGTTGAATTTTATGAGTAGTGTAAATTGTGTGGGTTGCATCATAAAACAAATTGCGAACACACCGACAAAGTCTTATTGATGAGCCAAGTTCCTAAGCACTATTAATGAGTTAAAAGTGTTAATTAAGGCGGGGCACAGTGGCTTACGTCTGTAATCCCAGCACTTTGGGAGGCCAAGGCGGGAGGATAGCTTTAGCTCAGGAGTTTGAGACTAGCCTGGGCAACATAGTGAGACCTCATTTCTACTAAAATTAAAAAAAAAAAAAATTAGCCAGGTGTGGTGGCACATGCCTATAGTCTCAGCTACTCAGAGGAGCTGAGGTGGGAGGATTGCTTGAGTCTGGGAGGTCAAGGCTTCAGTGAGCTGTGATTGTGCCACTGCACTCCAGCCTGGGTGACAGAGTGAGACCCTGTCTCAAAAAAAAAAAAAAAAAAGTGTTGAGTAAGTAGGCAGTATTTGCTTATATGTATATATTTTGTTGTTTTCTCCAAATGCTTATGCCTCTGAAGAGGATATACATTGATGAATGAAGATATTAGGGAGGGTAGGGAGAAAGAATGGAAGTTTTTACATATAAATACAAATAGAAGTATTTTTAAATTTTTTTTTTCTTAGCTGTATCTGATAGCCTGCCTTCTGGAATTGTGAAAGGCTAATAATGAATTTGACTGTTGAGAAGGAGAATACTTCCTACTTCATTTGAAGTATTCTCTCCTTGAAAACACCAGTTTGCACTGTCCAGGAGGCCTTCTTATTTCAGTTATTATTGGAGTTTAAAATTTGTTTTTAGGTGTGTCGTATTTATTTCTACTTCATATATACATGTAATTATCGAGTTTTTAAAGCATATAGAACACTACTATTGTTTAAACAGTTTATAAATAAGGTGCTTTTATACTTATAAAAATTGTTTTTGATATGTGCAGGTTACCATGCTAAGGATTTGAACACCTTCAGTACCCTATTTGTACTTGCTTCTATGCCTAGCATTTTTGTTACATGCATGGATCTACAAAGGAATTGTGGTTTGTTTCAGAGCTGCATGTAGCAGGCATATGTGTGACATATTTTTATTTCAGCTATTATTTCCTGCTTTTTATTTTCAGCATGTTGGAACAGGATTCCAGGAGAATAAACCCTAGTGTGAGCCCTGCAAATCAAAGGAGGCACCTTCTAGGATTTTCTGCTAAAGAGGCACAGGACACATCAGACGGTATCATCCAGAAAAACAGCTACAGGTAAGATGGCATGCATCTATCTTTTGGCCTAAGTGATTTAATGAAGCAGAAACAAGAGAATTATCTGTAGTATAACATTGCATCTAAATTGTTCATGTATCATTTTGAGTAGTAGAACACATAAATTACTGAAACCATTAATAAATTTTACTTTTAATATTCTAAAACTAAATTTACTTTGAAACCTTTTGTAGTTTTAAAATTCCTATAGAGATGTAATCTTAAAATCTCAGTTTGTGTGCATTAATATACATATTGAAATATATACATATTATATATAATGTCTTCAATAATTATCTATCATGTGTTTATACATATAATACATCTAATATTTGTTACTGTCTCACCTGTGGATGGATATGATATGGTGGAATAATATGATTGAACCTATTTGCAGTCATTAGGTAAAATCATTTATACTCATTTATTGTGATCTTTGTTGAATCCCTCCCTTGCTGCAATTTAATAATGACTTGATAAATTTCCATATTGCTTGTCAATAGCAAAAAGCTTTAATTGTATAAAAATGCAATTTCTGTATTATGTTAACTAGAAGAAGGTATAGTGGACATTTTTATAGTTGTATACTTTTTGATAAACATTTCCCTGTGTTATTTAGAATTTGTATTAGAGCCAAATGGAGCCAGGTCCTTGACTAACAAGGCAAAGGGAGGTCACAAGTATGGTAACCATTGCACAGTATAATGCTTGAAAATTATTGCAGATTTGTTTACTTTTATCTCTTTCAGGATTTGTAGGTTGAGGGCAATCATTCTTCCTGATTTTTACTGTGTTACATCCATACTGTTGAAAGATGATCACCACAATCCTGCAGGCTTGTCTCCACTTAGGCTTCCTGAAAAAACTGTTATTTTTGTAGGATACAGTATGCCAAGTCAGTGGAGGACCCAAAGGATTTTATGGCAGTAGCTGAAATGCAACATAGCAGTGATAGATGTCATAATGTTGGAAAACATAACATTTCCTGCTTTTTTACATGCCAAAATTCATCATACTTCTTAAATATTCACCTTGATGATCTCTTAACAGTGCCCCTGAATATTGGTAGAGTTTAATAGTATCTTTAATTTTACTAAGTAATTTGTCCAGGTTTGCCCTACGTGTTCCATAATTTTGAATTCTGTTAGTGTCCACATAAGATCCATCAAAAATTAAATTTAAATCTAACGGCCTTTGGATTTATGAGAGTTGAGATGGCTTCTTGCTAAATAATAGAACAAGTTATGGATTGAATTCTTGAAATTACAATTCAGGTAAGCTTTACAAGAATATTATTTATTCTGCACTAACTGCAGCAAATAGAAGCCTTCCACATTAGCGTAAGATAACATGGTGGCTCCCAGAAAGCATAGTAGTCTGATCATACTAGTTCAACCTAAAAGTCTGAATGACTTTCTGGCTGAAATTTATCAGCTTTCAGAGTAGTACATGGATGCAAGCTATTTTCTCTCTCCCTACTCCAAAGTCACCATTGAGTGAATAATCTGGGTTACTGGTCTTGGGGAAAAACAAAAAACAAAAAACAACCCAGGAAAGATTATGGATTCTTGATTACATGCAAGTCCTTTGAAATATTATTCAGCAACTTGAGAGATTTAAATAAATGTCAGTCCATTGATTTGATGTTCTTGCTTTTATCAGTATAAATACTGAATAAAAGATACCAAAAAATGTTTGTGAAACATTTGAAAGCACCTAAGATTACTTTGTTCTGTGTTCTGAACTGAATTTTAGATGTTTTATCTATTTTCAGCCATGATACCTATACATTTTTTTTAATGCAGCTTACTTTATGTTTTTCTAAGGAGAGCTATGAGACATGGTTCAAATAAAAAAGTAGATTCTAATCCCATAGTTTATAATATTGTATTAGCCTGTCATTTAGTAATTAACTGCATATATTTTTTCAGTCATAGAAATGTGTGGCATATAAATAGTATGACCATATAATGTTCTATCAAACTGGGACACTCTTAAGAAGGAAAGGTGGTGCTAGTAATAATTACATCAGAACACCAGTACTGCTGTCTTGGATAAATGGGAAAGGATGGTCACCCTATGTAAGATGTCACCCAGAACTGATCTTTACTCCAAGAATTCTCATTAACTCTAGCTCCCTAGCACTGTCCTTTACTTTATTTACTTTAATGATTTATTTGCTGAATTTTTTTCTCTTGGCATAAAATGTTTGTAAGCAGACTCGAACTCTGACTGTTCCTGGGCTAATGTTGGTCTAATTGTCTCCAGATTGTGTGTTGGCTGATTTTCTCTCTCCTTTAACTCCACCCAATCCTTGTCCTGGTATTTCTCCTATCAGACTTTTTTTTTTTTTTCCAAAGAATATTTTTGGCTGATAGAACAAAGCCAGTTAGCACAGATGTGCAGAAATCATTACTAGAGTTCAGATCAGAAATATATTTTCAAAAGCAGTTTTGGACTTTTCTCATGGACTACAGTGTTTGTATTTTTCTAAGTATGTAGGCATGATTTTTTTTTTCCTTAGTATTTATTGATCATTCTTGGGTGTTTCTCGGAGAGGGGGATGTGGCAGGGTCATAGGATAATAGTGGAGAGAAGGTCAGCAGATAAACACGTGAACAAAGGTCTCTGGCTTTCCTAGGCAGAGGTCCCTGCGGCCTTCCGCAGTGTTTGTGTCCCTGGGTACTTGAGATTAGGGAGTGGTGATGGCTCTTAAGGAGCATGCTGCCTTCAAGCATCTGTTTAACAAAGCACATCTTGCACAGTCCTTAATCCATTTAACCCTGAGTTGACACAGCACATGTTTCAGAGAGCACGGGGTTGGGGGTAAGGTTATAGATTAACAGCATCCCAAGGCAGAAGAATTTTTCTTAGTACAGAACAAAATGGAGTCTCCTATGTCTACTTCTTTCTACACGGACACAGTAACAATCTGATCTCTCTTTTCCCCACATTTCCCCCTTTTCTTTTTGACAAAACCGCCATTGCCATCATGGCCAGTTCTCGATGGTGGCTGTCTCTTCAGAGCTGTTGGGTACACCTGCAGAAAGGCTGTCACTTCACACTTGAAAGGTTGCACAGCGGCCAGGCAGAGGCTCTCCTCACTTCCCAGACCAGGCTGCCGGGCAGAGGTGCTCCTCACATCCCAGACGATGGGCGGCGGGGCAGAGGCGCTCCTCACTTCCCAGATGGGGCGGCCGGCCAGAGACGCTCCTCACATCCCAGACAGGGTGGCAGCCGGGCAGAGGCGCTCCTCACTTCCCAGACGGGGCGGCCGCCGGGCAGAGGCGCTCCTCACTTCCCAGACGGGGCGGCCGGGCAGAGGCTCTCCTCACTTCCCAGATGGGGTGGCCGGGCAGAGGCGCTCCTCACATCCCAGACGGGGTGGCTGGGCAGAGACGCTCCTCACTTCCTAGACAGGGTGGTGGCCGGGCAGAGGCGCTCCTCACTTCCCAGACGGGGCGGCCGGGCAGAGGGGCTGCTCACATCCCAGGCGATGGGTGGCCAGGCAGAGACGCTCCTCACTTCCTAGACGGGGTGGCGGCCGGGCAGAGGCTGTAATCTTAGCCCTTTGGGAGGCCAAGGCAGGCGGCTGGGAGGTGGAGGTTGTAGCGAGCCGAGATCACGCCACTGCATTCCAGCCTCGGCAACATTGAGCACTGAGTGAGCGAGACTCCGTCTGTAATCCCAGCACTTCCGGAGGCCTAGGCGGGCAGATCACTCGAGGTCAGGAGCTGGAGACCAGCCTGGCTAACATGGCGAAACCCCGTCTCCACCAAAAATGCAAAAACCAGCCAGGCATGGCGGCGTGTGCCTGCAATCCCAGGCACTCGGCAGGCTGAGGCAGGAGAATCACGGGAGCCTGAGGCAGGGAGGTTGCAGTGAGCCGAGATCACGCCACTACACTCCAGCCTGGCAACAGAGGGAGACCATCTCAAAAAAGGAAGAAAGAAAGAAAGGAAAGGAGGGAGGGAGGGAGGGAAGGCTTTTGTTTTTTTTTTGAGATGGAGTCTCACCCTGTTGCCTAGGCTGGAGTGCAGTGGTACGATCTCGGCCCATGCGACCTCGGCCTCCCAGGTTCAAGCAATTCTCCTCATCATTTTTAAAATAATGCGTATGTCATAGATTTATAAGGAGGTGTTAAGCAACCTCCTTTTAGAGGCATTCAGATTTATCAAACACAAGACAGATGTTTTTTTTCCTTCTCACTGAATGCTTCATTTTAGGCTGATCCTTTTGTGTTTTCAGTCATTACCTGTGCACCAACATGTCTATTTTATTCCAAACAACTTAAACCTACTTAACCCTTACAGCCACAAGAGAGGACATTGAGAATATTCCTGGTGCAAGTTGCAGGGAAGAATGTTCTATATATCCTCTGCTATTGTTTCTTTACTCTTGTGGGTGGCATAAATAGATATCTCTAACTTTTAACTTGAAGTTAGTCTTCCACTCTGCCAAAATTATTTCTGTTAAGGGGCCAGTGCTTTCTGCCATCTTACTTGCCCTTTCCTCAGCATTTGGCTATGTGGGTCATTTGCTCCTTGAAAGACTTTCCTTTTGTGTTGCTACGGTTTTTTAGTTTCCCTTTTTTATTGGCTGCTGCTTCACAGTAATCCTTGTGGGCTCTTTTTTTACCCAAATCTCAAGTTTGGAACTGTGAACTTTTTTTATTTTCTTTCTGCCTAGGTGACTCATCCATAATTTCATGCACAGTTCATATCTATATGTCCTGATGACTCTCAAATTTATGTTTTCAGTCCAGACTTCTGAGTCTCCAGAGTCACATATCCAATAGTCTCTTTGACATCTCTGTTTTAACATTTCAAACTTAACATGTGCACTGTGGAACTCAGTTCCTCTCCCTGTTTTACTTCCAACCAATTTTCTACAACTGTGTTTTTTCCTTTCCATTGCTTAAGCCAGAAATCCTGATTCCTCTCTTTCAACAAGTGTTGTTGTTAATCTTCCCAAAACTTGTCTTGAATTGGTCCACTCCTCTCGGTCTCTGCTGCCACAAACCTAGTCCATGCCATCATCAGTTCTTGCCAGGATTGCCATAGCTCTTTCCCAATCAGTGTCTCAGCTTCCCCTTTTGCCTCCATTGAGTCCGTTTTTGGTACCATGGCAAAGTATAAATGTAAATTGAAATATATCTCTTCTTTATTTGAAACACTTTTATGACTTCTTATTACATTTAGTAATTCCTTATTATGACCTGGTCTCTTATTATGACCTTATTATGATTCCTTTCCAGCGTCATCCTGTTCCCTTTCTACCTCCCCACTTGCTTGCAACTCTTCAGCCAGTGGTCTTTTTAAAGTTCTTTGAGCCTACCTTTCCCCCACCTGCCTCTTTTATGCCTAGAACGCTCTTACCCCAGTTTCTATAGAGGCGGTGTCTTCTCATCGTTTAGGCCTTGATGTAACTACCATCTCTTCTCGGACCATTCTATCTAAAGTATATACTACCATTGCTTTTCCATTTCAACCATTTGTTTGTTTCTTTCATAGCACTTACCAGTGTTTGGATTTATTTTTTGCATTTATTTTCTTCTATTTGGCCCATCTTCCCCATTAAGGTCTTTGGGGACAGAAACTTTGATTCTCTCATTCCCTACTGGATTCTCAGCACCTAGCACAATACCTGGCGCACAGTTGGTATGCAGCAAGTATTTGTTGAATGAATAAATGAAAAGTGTGAATCTCACTGTGTTCGGTTTTATATGTTTACATGTTTTCTTTTGAGATATTAGCATATCTAGTTTTCTAAATCCAGATCATCCTATGTAAAGAAATTCAGGAGAGATGCAAGTTTTGTTAGTGAGAGAGATTAAGATTGTAGACTGAAGAGCATAAATAGCAGTAATATCCCCATCTCAAATTCTAACTTTCAACTCCAGTTTTGCTTCCTACGTCACACCTTGGGTATGAATTCACATGATCTACATCAGTGTGATGGCTAGGAAAGTATATATTTTTGAAGCAAATGGAGTAACTAGGTAATGTCAGTCACCCTGTTGTTTTATTAGTGATTCACATTCTTCCATGATCCCATAGTTTACATTTGGCTTTTCAACTCTTTCACTTTTCTCCTGCCAAGCATTTTATGTCTCACCCTATCCTTAACATACACACACACACACACACACACACACACACACACACACACACACCCCTACCTGTTTTAGAGATACTATCCAGTTTTATTATCATAGAATTGTGAATGACCCCAAAACTTTAGTCTGGTCACATAAGACCAGTGATTTTCCCCTCAATTACCCCGTTACTGTGTTACTACCTCTGTACCAGCAGCATTGTGCATGTCTTAAGCTCATTGAAGACATGATGAACCATGTGTTATTGTATCCCTTATTCCAAATTAATTGCTCAATAAATGGTGACTAGACAAATGTGAATTACCATCCTGTCTCTGTAGAAATCAGAAAATGACATTTCATGTAAAATAAGGTTTTGTATTTTATACTTTATCTTGCAGTATATTCTGTTTACTATATTTTTATTTCCATGAAAAGTTAACGCTAATGATGATTTTCTTATAGCAAACTTCTTAGGAATTTAAGATATAAGGAAACAAATTTTGTGCATCCATGTTTCAGATATGATCATTCTGTTTCAAATGACAAAGCTCTGATGGTGCTAACTGAAGAACCATTGCTTTATATTCCTCCACCTCCTTGTCAGCCCCTAATTAACACAACAGAGTCTCTCAGGTGAGTGTCGTAGATTATTGCAGAAACATCTGAGTTGGTTCCTATGTTTAGTTTTGGAACCTAGACAAGTAGTTGGTCAGGTTCACTAAGTGACTAAGAGAATCTCTGAATTATTTGTGGATAACTGTAGGCATATTAGTTGTCCAGTTTCTCCACCAACCTGATAGAGATGGTGATGGGTCTATTTTATGTGATAGTTGCTTACTTAAATATGTCTTCTTTAAAAACTACAGAATGAAATTAATATTAAAATTTCAGGGTGTTAGGCTTACAGTTGGTAACATTCATAGCAGAAAATACCTTTTTCTTCCAATTAGGAAGATAATAATTTGTGGATATGTGATTCTGGAGATACTTTACCATTAGTACACACTTCTTTATCAAGTTTTCCCTTGAATTTTTTTTTCCTGTGATTTTGGACCTTATCCTTAAAACCTCAAAAACTACCTCAGGTTTTTTGTGATGTGTAGTAATCAACTACAGTTAAACATAGTTTAACATCTTCACAGCTGCTGTAAAAAGTAAGCAAAAGAAGGGAAGTTATATATGAGCTATGCTTTTGTTTCGTGTGTTGAACAATTTGAATTTTTTTTTACCCCAGGCAATTGAGTTCATTCTTTTTCTTCTCCCAAAAGAGCATGATTTTCAAGAGGTTTTAATGCATTTATTTGTTGTTAGGGGTCCTATGACTTGTTAAGTTCTCTACAGTGTGTCTCAAATGTTTGTGTTTATATAGCCCAAGAACAGAAATAGGAAATACTTTTTATTTTGTCTTGTTTTATTTTATTTTATTTTTAGACAGGGTCTCGCTCTGTTGCTCAGGCTGGTGTGCAGTGGCTGGATCATAGCTCACCGCTTCCCCAAACTCCCAGGCTCAAGTGATCCTCCTGCCTTCGCCTCCTGAGTAGCTGGGACTACAGGCACATGCCACCATGCCCAGTTAATTTTTTTAAAAAATTTTCTGTAGAGACAGGGTCTCACTGTGTTTCCCAGGCTGATCTCAAACTCCTGGGCTCAAGCAGTGTTCCCACCCCAGCCTCCCAAAGTGCTAGGATTACAGGTGTGAGCCACTGTGCCCGGCAGGGAAGTACTTTTTTTGGTGGAAAAACCTTAGCATCTAGTGTTTATATTTGGGAGGTATTTAGCTGTAGTTTTCTTTGAATTTTGAATGCATGGTTAACAAGTTTACCATGTAAAAATGCATGTCTTATTAAAAACAACATTAAGTGTCAACTTTTTCAAATCAAAAAGCAATATTGAGTCATCAGGCACTTGGAATGCTCTTTGGAACCTACAAATGATTAGATTCATTTCCACCCACAGGGTGAAACATTCATTTCTATGTTTAATTAATTTCTATGTTTAATTAATTAAACTGTATTTTATAGGTTAAATCATGAACTTCGAGGATGGGTTCATAGACATGAAGTAGAAAGGACCAAGTCAAGAAGAATGACAAATAATCAACAGAAAACCCGTATTCTTCAGGTATGTTTCTGCTTGTCTTTGAACAATAGTTGGTGTTTTTGTTGGAAGGCTTCTCCCAGCTGGGTTGCTCTCTTCCCTAGAAGATTTGGTAAACTTGAGCTTTAGCATCTTCCCACTGTCTCCTGCTGCTTCTGATGCAGCTATCATTGCCACTGAAGTCCTCCTCCCAGGTTTTATAGCACTAGTTTAGGTTTTATAGTATTAGTAGTTCCCTGATCAGGCATCGTGCTATTTCTTGCTCTCACCTTCAAATTTGCTTTCAAGCCAGGAGTTCCTATGCATGGATATCTATATCAAATGTCTTTGGCACAATGGTATAATAAATAATACTGCTTATCTCCTCTTTTCTTAGAACTTTTCAAAAAGAAAATGTTGAAACATGGGGCAGTTTAGAAATGAAGACATATCCATGGAGGGTATTTCTGAACTTAAGACATTTACTACTATGGTTTAATGACAGGTCTTACTTAGAATTTGTTAAGTAGGGGTTCCATCTCAATGTTGTTTGCCACAAAACACCATTAAGTCATTCCATCATTCATCAAATATTTGTTGTTAGAATTTAGACTAGCAACTGCCATCTGCAAGTTCCCAATAATGAGCCAAGGACTGTTCTTGATCCTGAAATAAAGTAATGGGTATGATAAAGTCCCTACCTTAATGGAGCTTACACTCTAGTGCAGAACTAAACAAATAAGCAAATAAATAAATACACAAATACACTCAAAATTAGAGCTAAGTTCTCTAAAGAAACACAAAGCAGCATAGGAGGTTAGAATTTGAATTGAGAAATGAGTGACTAGACTGAGTGATCAGGGAAGGCTTCTCTGAAGAAGTTCCACTTTAAGACAACATTGTCAAGGTAATTAATGCTAGCTGTTATAACAGCCCCAAAATCTCAGTAGCTTAATGGAATAAAAATTTTTCACTTGCACAAAATTTGACTTCACTTTTTAGGATTGCTTTTCTCCAAGCAGGGAATAAGGGATCCAGGTTCTTTCTATTGTGTAGCCCCAACAACTTGAAATTCTTTGCTTCTTGCTTGGGATGTTAGGGAAGAAAGAGTTTGGTAGATTGTGCAAAATGTTTTAAGAATCAGGCCTGGCTTTTAGCCAATGTTTAGTTGGCTAAAACTCTGTTACTTTGCCCAAACTACTGTTAGAGAGCCTGGGATCATGTATCTTCTTGTGTGCTGGAGAAGAAGACAAGGGTTTGGTGAGAACATTGCTTTTGCCATAGGCAGAAAAGTCACTGAAATAACAATGTAAAGATTTAGGGGAGGCTGGGCGTGGTGGCTCACACCTGTAATCCCAGCACTTTGGGAGGCTGAGGTGGGCGGATCACGAGGTCAGGAGATCGAGACCATCCTGGCTAACACGGTGAAACCCCGTCTCTACTAAAAAATACAAAAAATTAGCCCAGCATGGTGGCGGGTGCCTGTAGTCCCAGGTACTCGGGAGGCTGAGGTAGGAGAATGGCGTGAACCCGGGAGGCAGAGCTTGGAGTGAGCCAAAATCGCGCAGGCCAGCCTGGGTGACAAAGCGAGACTCCATCTAAAAATGAAAAAAAAAAAGATTTAGGGGAAAATCTGGTGAGAGAGCTTCTAGACAGAGGGAACAGCAAATGTAAAGACCCTCAGGAAGGAACATGAAGAAGCTGAGTACGACTGGAATGCAGGGGCTGAGGGGAGAGTGGTAGATGAGATTGGAGAGGCAGCAGATGTAAGCTCACAGCAAACTTCATAGGCTTTGGTGAGAACTTTGGATTTCATCATGGGTTTGAGGGGATGCCATTGAAAGGTTTGAGTAGGGAAGTGACTTGATATGATTTATATTTGAAAAAATTAGTAGTTGCTACATAAAGTGGACTATGGTTGGGAGTATGACTGGAAGTAGGGAGACAAGAAGCCATTTTAGTGGGCTAGGTGAGAGAAATTGTTGTGATCCATACTAATGTGGTAGTTGTGAAGGTGGCAGAAAGTACCTGGATGCCAAATATATTTTGAAAGTAAAGCTGATAGAAATTGTTGATATAATTATAAATCCTATGCTTAGGTACTGGATGATTGGTGATACCATTTACTGAGACCAGTACTGGGGAAGGAGCAGTTAGAGGTGGAAGTCAAGAATTTTAAGTATGTTAAGTTTGATATGGCTATTAGGCATTCAAGTGGAGAAGTCAAGTGGACAATCAAATATCTGGGTCTGGAGTTTAGGAGAGAGGTTGAAACTGGAAGTTTAATTTGTGGTGCTACTACCTAGAGAGAAATAAAGAGGAAAGAAAACAGAGTGAGGTACCAAGTTCTGGGCCATCTCCAACATTACAGGCTGAAAGAGAAAGAGGAACCAGTACTTGAAAAGGAAGAAGAGTAGCTGGCCAGTAAAATAGGAGAAATTGTAGGGATAGTGGTGTCCCAAAACTCAAGCAAAGAAAGTTTTTAAAGAAGGGGATGTAACAGTTAATTACAGGGGCTAAGAGAGCCAAGAGATGCTGATTCAGATAAAGAGTGAGAAATTACCTTTGGAATTGACCATCAGAACTTGTTAGTGACGTTCATGAAAGTTCTTTCATTGGAGTGGTGATGGCAAAAGCCAACTGAAGTGGATTCAGGGAAGTAATAATAGAGGAGGAAGTGAAGAAAATGATTTCAGCGTGATCCCTATACATGGGAATAGAGAAATGGAGTAGCTACAGGAGTCAAGAAAGAGTTTTATTTTTGGATGGGAAATATTTCACCAGGTTTACATGTTTACATGCTAATGGAAACATCTTAAAATACTTAATTATTTCCTGACTAATTGGAAGCAGTATGTGTTATATTCTAAAGTACATTAAAAGGATAACAAGAAACATGGGTTTTTAACCATTATGGAACTGTTTTCATACATAAAATGAGGGCTAGTCTAGGTGAGCTCAAACTCTGACATTCTGAAATTCTGTAATTATCTACTGTGTGCTTCTCTTGGCCTCTCCAACAACTTTTTTCACCTACTATAGTAGGCAACTTTATTGGTTGTTAATACTAATAGAGGCTGCAGACAGTCATTAACAATGTCACATGTACCCCAAAGTCCCAAAGCTGCTTATTGGCATTGGAATGTGGAGTCTAGTACTTCAAAAATTCATGTCTGCCAAAGCCTACACATAAGCTGCTACCATGGTCAGAGGAAAAATGGACCCTGTCTCCCTCCTGCTTTCCACATCTGAAGCAAGTGCATCTTATTGGTAGAATCTAAATTATATCCAGAGCTCTGGTGGCAAAATAGTTTGAGTGATATAGGTTTCAGGCTTCCATCCTTTGCTACACAGAGGAAGAGCACAGGAGTCAGGAATAGATCATTGCCAGTAGGTAATCCCACACAGCTAGTGTAATTAACTTAATGAAAAATTAGATTAAAATTCTTGCCCTAAATGCCTTTTTTTGGCCTTATCATTAGATGGAATTTGTCATGTTTTTCTTTCCTAGTCATTAAATGAATAGAGCATTTACCATGGAAGGGGTGCTTGATATTCTTTAATCTTAAAGGAATTCCAATGCAAGAAAAAGAGTTTTGTTTTAATTTTATACTGTCTTCGTTCATTTGGAGATGTGTAGTTTAAAGTCTTCTTTCATTCTGTGCTATTTTGGGTACATTTCTTTCTGTAGGGAGCTTAGATATGCTCAGAAATGTGAGAATCTTAGCTACTATAGAAGGGAATTATGGGGAAGAATCTATATTTGTCAGTAGTAAAGAAGTTCCTGGTTAGAGGAAGGAGAAGAATTATTCTGCTTTTATGCTGTTGTCAATGCCAAAGCATATCAAGATTTAAAAAAAAATTCTGTTTCTTAGTGTAAAGAGCCTGTAACTGCTCTCCTTTTTCTTTTCTCATTTCAACCTTTTTTCTTCCAGTTACCTCTTTCAGTTGCTAAGAGTATCCCAAACTCTTATAAAATATTCTGTAATTTTAGTGAACTGACATTTCTTTGAAATATCTGTTGTATTTAAGCATTATGTCTTATAAAATATTCTGTAATTTTAGTGAACTGACATTTCTTTGAAATATCTGTTGTATCTAAGCGTTATGTCTTTGATTTGACTTGTGCTATTTCATAGTTCTACCCTCTTCCTAGACTTTGAGTTTTTAGAAAAGGTAAAGGGGAAAATTAATGAATATCTTTCCAAATGAAGGCAAAATAAGGACATTTTCACATAGAGAAAACCAAGGGAATTTGTCTCCAGAAGACCGGTGCTATAAGAAATGCTAAAGATGTTTTTTAAAAGACTTGGGTAAATGATACCAGATAGAACCCCAGATTAGCAGGAAGGAAGAGCATCGGAATGGGCAAATATTTGGGTAAAAAGAACAGGCGTTTTTTTTTTTATTTTTTATTATACTTTAGGTTTTAGGGTACATGTGCACAATGTGCAGGTTTGTTACATATGTATCCATGTGCCATGTTGTTTTGCTGCACCCATTAACTCGTCGTTTAGCATTAGGTATATCTCCTAATGCTGTCCCTCCCCCCTCCCCACAACAGTCCCCGGAGTGTGATGTTCCCCTTCCTGTGTCCATGAGTTCTCATTGTTCAATTCCCACCTATGAGTGAGAACATGGGTGTTTGGTTTTTTGTCCTTGCGATAGTTTACTGAGAATGATGTTTTCCAGTTTCATCCATCTCCCTACAAAGGACATGAACTCATCATTTTTTATGGCTGCATAGTATTCCATGGTGTATATGTGCCACATTTTCTTAATCCAGTCTATCGTTGTTGGACATTTGGGTTTGTTCCAAGTCTTTGCTATTGTGAATAGTGCTGCAATAAACATACGTGTGCATGTGTCTTTATAGCGGCATGACTTATAGTCCTTTGGGTATATACCCAGTAATGGGATGGCTGGGTCAAATGGTATTTCTAGTTCTAGATCCCTGAGGAATCTCCACACTGACTTCCACAATGGTTGAACTAGTTTACAGTCCCACCAACAGTGTAAAAGTGTTCCTATTTCTCCACATCCTCTCCAGCACCTGTTGTTTCCTGACTTTTTAATGATGGCCATTCTAACTGGTGTGAGATGGTATCTCACTGTGGTTTTGATTTGCATTTCTCTGATGGCCAGGGATGATGAGCATTTTTTCATGTATTTTTTGGCTGCATAAATGTCTTCTTTTGAAAAGTGTCTGTTCATGTCCTTCGCCCACTTTTTGATGGGGTTGTTTGTTTTTTTCTTGTAAATTTGTTTGAGTTCATTGTAGATTCTGGAAGAACAGGCGTTTTGTAAAAGAAACTATATTTATCTTGTGTGTGTGTATTTAAATGTCTTTAAAAGACTATTGTCTTTTTAAAGCAATAATAATAGCAGTTTATTATGGGGTTTATTGCTTATATAGAAGTAAAATATAAGACAATAAGAACACAAAGTGGGGAGGGATAAATGGAATTGTACTCTTAATAAAGTTTTTATGTTGTTCAAATAATATTTCAAGATCGACTGCGGTAACATATCAAAGTATAATCTCTAGAGCAACTACTAAAAGCTAACATAAAGAAGTACAGCTAGAGCCAGGCACGGTGGCTTGTGCCTGTAATCTCAGCTACTAGGGAGGCTGTGGCAGGAAGATTGCTTGAGTCCAGGAGTTTGAGAAGCTGCGGTGAGCTATGATCACATCATTGCTCTCCTGCCTGGGCAACAAAGCAAGACCCTGTGTCTTAAAAAGAAAAGAAAAAATATAGCTAAAAAGACAATGTAAGAAATAAAAATGGAATACTAAAAAATATGCAGTTCAGTGAAAAGAAGACAGGAAAAGAGAAACACATAAAGAACAAATAGAATAAATTAAAAATGCATACCAAGATGATAGACTTAAATCCAACCATATTAGTAGTTAAATTCAGTGGGCTAAACACATCAATTAAAAGGAAGAAATTTTCAAACTAGATTTTTTTAAAAAGGGAAGATCCAACTATATATTGTTTATAAGAAATAACATTTTAAATATGAAGACACTGACAGATGGAAAATAAAGGTAAAAAAGGATGTATGCCATGCTAACATGAAGCATTAAAAAGCTGGCATGGCTATATTAATCAGAAAAAGTAGACTTCCAAACAAAGGTTATTCTAAGAGACAACAAAAGAAATTTTTTATTGATAAAAGAAGCATACAAAGAAGATAAAACAATTCTAAATGTGTAGGCCCCTAATAACAAAGCTTCAATGTACACAAAGCAAAAAGTGACAGAACTTGAGAAAAAGATCTACAGCATAACTGGAGATTTTAACATCCTCTCATTTCTGTGTAAATGCCTCTCACATTTTTGTCAATTATGATCTTTTGCTAAACTCACACAGCTGAAAATGCAAAAGCTCATGACTAGTTTTTCAGAGCTTCCTTAGTTAATTGGTATAAATCTTGGATAGGTAAATGGAATATCTATTTTCTGATTGCCTGATATCTCTGTAACTTGGCTTTTCCTAAGGCATACCCATTCCTTTCTGAGACTAGGGAAAGAAGTCTGGCTTCTTTCAAACTTCCTTGCTCATTTCATATGGGCCAAAGTAGCACAAATCATTTAAAATTCACCAGCTAATCTGTTCATTTTAAACCTTATATTTATCAACTAGCTATAATTTAGTTTTGGTTTTATTTACTACTTACTGGATAACTATGCCAGTAAGTGTAGTATTTTATTATTCAACTGTGTTCTTCTTTTCATTTTATTGGTGATTTTTTTCATTTGTTGTTAAACAAAACATTTATTGAACACCTGCAATATACAAGACCCACATTAGATTTTTATAAAATAAGATCCTTGACTTGTTACAGAGCCAGAAGTGGGAACCCCTATATTCATCTCTGCATATTGGTTCCATCCACCAAACAAAATTGTTTCCTTTTCTTTTCTCCCTTAAACTTCTGTTTTACCTCCTGTTTTAGCACTTATATGCATACATGCTTCTGTTTTAGCACTTATCACATTGTATTGTTTTCCTATATCTGTCTTCCCAGTTAAACTGTGAGCTTCTTAAAGGCAGAAGTCAAATATTTAATTTTGTAGCTTGGGCGCATGTAGGTGCTTTGATTACTGAAAGATGGATATATGGACACAGTAATGAACAAATGATTAAAAAATTATTTAAACCATTGTTTGACAGGGTAAGATTACGTTCTAATGTAATAGAACTTGGTAATATGCCCTTGAACTCTGATACCCTGACAAACCTCTTCTGAAAATCAGCTTACATAACTACCAGGGAGAATAAAAAGGCATAGTGCAAAGCAAATGCTATGTGAAAGACAGGTTTCCAGTGTAGCATATGTGGGCCACTAATGGGTGTAGATTGAACTGTTCTCTTGCCAAGAGTCATCAGTAAGAACTCTTTAATGATGGCTTAGTTCATAGATGTATTTTGGCATGAAGATCTCTGTGTTTAACTCAGTAAACAATAGGATCTACTTTCATTATGGACTTTTCATACTTCTTAGGAACTTGTCATTGGGAAGATAATTATTTTAGACAAGCATACATTGTTATATGTTCAGTAACAATTACATGGCTTGGTCATAAAATTTGTGGTGCTTGGACTAAGCTTTTGGGCTTTTTCTTTAAACTTAATGGAAAGCGCCTTAAATGCCTTAATCTCCATAATACACTTCTCCCAGACCAGAATGGACCTAAAGAGTTCTAATATCTGTCAGTGTTTAGTTATTTGAACTGAATATGTCAGAAATCTTAGCAATGGAAGTTTAACAAATGTAAGTATAGAATGAACCAGTATAGGAATATTTCATATAATTTCATGATACACTATTAAACTTTGTTTTTTTTTTAATATTCCAGGGTGCTCTGGAACAGGGCTCAAATTCTCAGCTGATGGCTGTTCAATACACAGAAACCACTAGTATAAGGTAAGACAGTGCAGAAGCTCTTGGCCAGGGAATTTAAAATAGCTGGTATTTTAAGAAAGTTGAAATTCACACTTCCTTTTCACCTTAAATTTGTTCTCATCTATGAGTTTTATATTAGTCATATACTCTGATATATATATATATATATATACACACATATATATATACACATATATATATATATATATATATAACATATACTACTGAGCAGTTGGAATAAAGCCAGATAATTCCAAAAGTTGAACTCTCCCAAATCCCTTAAATACAAATTTAGTCAGAATGCTGTTCCATCATAATTTTGATGAAAATCTTGAATACCCATAGCTTTCTTGCCCTTGATTTGCATCTGTTTCATGAACCTAGGGAAGGGAATGTTATTTTTTGAGTGCTTTGTGCCAGGTGTCCTGCTGAGTGTTTTACATGCATTTTATCTTTAAATCCATGTAATAACTAAAAGTATATTTTATATATAGAAAAACTGGTCAAATCATTTATTTTTTTTTGTAATTTTCAGAGTCATAAGACCTAGTGGCACACTCAGAATTCAGATCCTAGCTGTTTTACTTACAATGCATTTTTCACTACACAATAATACTTAAGATTTTGAAAGATTTCAAAGAGAATGCTGTATCTACAGGTTTAAATGTCTTCAAAGGGAAATATAATAATGGGAAGCAATATGGTGTCATGGTTAAGATGCTAGCTTTATTTGCCCTGTTGGGCAGAGTTAAAATCATAACTCTACCTCTTACTTTGTGGGCTCAAGCAGATTACATGCAATTGAAGTTTCCTCATCTACAAAATGCTGGCTGCACAGAGTTGATATAATGGTTAAATTAGATAATATATTTAGAGCACTTAGCATGGTACATAAGTGCCCCCCAAAATGGTAAATGATAATGATGCGACGTTATTTACAACAGTATCACCGAAGTGAAATTTGAGAATCTCAGCTTCTATCTGTAGCTCTACCACACATTTGCAGTTCACTTATACGAATTTAACATTTACTTAGAATATACTGTGTGCCAGTGTTCTAGGCACTGAGAAAAAAATATATATAGATAGATAGTAAAAATGTAAGTCGAAAGCTATTTTATTCATTATACTAATAACTGAGAATTCCTATTAAATAGCAATGAGCAGCATATCAGCAATCATGAATGTTTAAAATCCTGAGATTGTATTATCCTGTTGAAATTGATAATTCAAATATATTTAAATAATAACTAATAATTCTCTGCTAACCAGAATATATCATTCAATTACATTTATTTTAAAAATGTATCAATTTTTGGATGCATGGTTATGATGGCATGGTATTTCTTCATTAGTTAAAATGTTTTAGTGAATTACAGCCAATTTTCATTATTTGTGGATTCCATATTTGCTAATTCACCTACTAAAATCTGCTAAAATGTATTTGTAACCCCTAATATTAGCAGTGCTTTTGTCATCATTCGCAAACATGCGTGGATGCTCCCTGGTGAGGTTGAACAAGGCAGTGTTCTGCCCTCTAGTCTCAGCTATATAAACAAGGTCCTTTTCACAGTCCACATTTTTCATATTTTTGTGCTTTTTGTTGGTAATTTTGCTGTTTGAAATGGCCCTGAGTCATATTGCTGAATTGCTGTCTAGTGTTGCTAAGCCCAAGCGGGCTGTGATGTGCTGTGTGGAGAAGCTATGTGTGTTAGATAAGTTTCATTCAGGCATGATTTATAGTGCAGTTGGCTGTGAGTTCAAGTTAGTGAATGAATACTATATGTTAAAGAAGGTGTCTCTAAACAGAAACACATGAATAAAGTTATATATTTATCACTTAACAGAAACACTGTAACCAGAGGCTTGCAGGAACCTATCCCTGTATTTCCCCTAGGAGAACAGTTTAGGATTCACTAATTCTTGCTGGCAGTGACTTTTTAGAACACAACTGTCACAAAATAGCAAGAAGTGACTATATATTCAAAATATCGTAATCAGAAATGGCCTAGTGAACAGATGGAGTTATTTCAAAGGAAGTTCTTATGACTCATTACTTCAATTTAGGTCAGTCTTTTTCTCCTGTTAATTTAATTATATTTGATTGATACATACAAGTTTTCTCTTTGAGGAAAAATGAAGCATTACAGGATCCCTTTAACTCTTCGAGATATTGGTCCTAAACACTAGAAAATCCTGAACACATTAAGAACTCTATTAGAATCATTTGACTGTATCTTTTGGGGCATGTTGTGGTTTGAGGTATTATCATTTTAGTTTTTAATTTTAGTAAGGCACTTACGTGGTACTTTTAATATCAATGACTAGCAGTTGTTGAGTGACTCCCACGGGACAGGATCCATGCTTGGCACTTTACATATATAACATCTCCAATAACAGTCCTACAAGGTTTGTGTGGTTATCCTCTTTTTATTGAGGAGGAAACAGTTTGTTCATGGAGGGCGATTTCCCCGAGTGCCCACTTGAGAAGTGAAGCAGGAATTCTAAACCAAATCTGTTTCTTTTCAAATCCTAAGCTTTTTCCACCTTTTACACAGCCTCGTAGGCAAGCATACCTTCATATATTTGACATAGTGGTGAAAAATCATTTTTCCTCAGATTTAATTTGTATTACTAAAAAATTAAAAATCATTCAAACCTATGCAGAAATCTCTCTATTTTTTGATACTTTCATTATTTTTACATGCTTTGCAATGTACTTGACCATCTAGTACATTTTAGAGCCTTGATTCAGAAATCAGAATTTTAGCATTAGTGAATGGGTTCTTATAAAATATCTTGATCCTTGGGCTTTACAAAGTATTGTTATAAAAATTACTGCCAAAGTGCACTAATATTTTGGTTGAGAGAGATTCTTAGAATTCAGACATAGCCTTAGAATGGGAAGTATTTTGGGAAAGCATGAAACTTTTTATTTTAGTAATACCTTATATTTTTTTTACTTTAGCAGGAACTCAGGGAGTGAGCTACAAGTGTATTATGCTTCACCCAGAAGTTATCAAGACTTTTTTGAAGCCATCCGCAGAAGGGGAGACACATTTTATGTTGTGTCATTTCGAAGGGTAAGTTCATCTTGAAAGAATAGAGCAAATATTTTTGAGTGCTTGCCGTACACAAGACATTGGGCTGAATATTGTGGAAAATACAAAGATGTGAGAAATAGGAAGCAATATAAAATAAATTATGTGAGTGGAACAGTCTAAGTACTGTAATACATGCTTTACTTTGAGCTGTTGAGTATTTTTAATAAAAGATGAACATGGAATTGGTGTCAGACTATGAGTTTATATTTAGGAAATATAAACTACTTGTTGATTTTTATTGTTTGTAATCCTGATAGCCATGCTGTTTATAACAAAAGGAAAAGTAAAAACATAAAAATATTCTATTTAGGCTTTTCCTATTTAGGCTTTTAAACCAATTCCCATTTGGTTATTGAGAAATAGACTTCTGAAATGTAGGTTTGAGATGGATCATGGGCTGATTATTAATTGTGGAATGTTTGGATCTATGTTCCTAAGAATCTCTATTCCTCTTTTATCTCTTCTTAAACATTTGTTTGGTGAAGAATGTGTTAGATAATCAGTTAGCTTAAGTAAAAGTAAATGTTTATACTAGCACTTTTGAATGTTATGAATGTTAGGCTACATGGAAAAAATGCATAGCTATATTTCATCTGCTTTTTCTATAAAATGAAAATATTTTCTTCATAGAATTGCCTTGTGAATATCTCTGTTAGAGTGCTGTAGGTTAACCCAGGAACACATGAATGAATTAGAATTCCTCAGTGGTGGTTTCTATCCCAAGCTGTTTTTTCTTTCTTTCTCTCTTTTTTTAAACAAGAGAAGGGACCTCACTATGTTGCCCAGGGTGGACTCAAACCCCTGGGCTCGAGTGATACTGAGTAGCTGGCTTTCTTTTTTTCTTTTTTTTTTTTTTTTTTTAAGAATACACTGGTTGTGGTTAGAAGTAAGTACAGTTGACCCTTGAACAACACAAGTTTGAATGAAGCAGGTCCATTTATATGTGGATTTTTCTCAACCTCAGCAGGATGCCAAACCCACTTATATGCAGGGCCAACTTTTCACACATGTAGATTCCACAGGGCTAACTGTGGGACTTGAGTATGTACTGATTTGGAGTTATACAGGTGGCTCTGTAACCAGTCCTCCACATATATAAAGGGACAAGTGTCTATACTAACAATAGAATGAGCAAATTCATTCTCTGATTATTACCACTCACTATCACTGAAATTCTCAGTTAACTAGTTAATTCTTTTCCTAAGGTATAAATATCTAGCAGCTCAGGTTTTTAGGACCAGAGAACCTTGATACTTGAAAAATAGGGAGATCAAACATCTTATATATTTTCAGTTATTAATCAAAAATGCTAAGAGATTTGGAACACTTTAGCCATAGTGTCTCATGATCACTGCCTTTTCACAAAATTCCGTGTTCACCTTACTCTATCAGACATAACTGGTATGTTTCTATACAGCACCAGTCTCAAAGTTTCTTTTCAGCAGCAAGGGGGCAGCTGAGAACAATGTTTCCTGCAAGGCTCCAACTGTACTAATATATGAAAACAAAGTATTTCCTTACTATTGATGCAATTACGTTCAAAGTAGGAGAAAAAAAGTAAACATTTAAGAATAAGATTCAGTACTTTGAAGAAGAAACCTGCTGGGTGTTAAAATGATTGTGTTGAAGTGTATTTTATGGAAGTTACTGTAGAAGAATGTTTTTAACACTCAAATAGACAGTTTTTCTGAGGTTCAGGATAATTACTGTATTATTTGATCAAAAGAGTATAACAGATATTACAAGTAACACTTGTCAAGCCATGGATTGAAGTCATGGTTAGTAATGTTTTTCTAAGGGAAGAGAACAAGTATTTTTTATAGAGAAAACACTCCTAGCTTTTTTTTTTTTTCTTTTGAGATGGAGTCTCTCTCTGTTGCCCAGGCTGGAGTGCAGTGGCACCATCTTGGCTCACTACAACCTCCGCCTCTCAGCTTCAAGCGATTCTCTTGCCTCAGCCTCGAGTATCTGGGACTATAGCCGCATGCCACCATGCCTGGCTAATTTTTGTATTTTTAGTTCAGACGGGGTTTCACCATGTTGGCCGGGATGGTCTCGATCTCCTGACCTCGTGATCCACCCGCCTCGGCCTCCCAGAGTGTTGCGATTACAGGCATGAGCCACCGTGCCCGACCAGTCCTAGCTTTAAAGGGACTGTATTTTTTATAAAAGACAATGAATGGCGGTTTGAAATACATATATGTATTGCATTTTTTTGCATTTGTAAAAAGTGATTTCTCATTAATTTGCTGTAAAAGTGCTGTTAGAAAATTACTGATTTCCACTCCCTGCCAGTCCCTTGATGTTCACTCAGGAAGACCGTTAGGACTGTCTCTCACACAAATACTATTAGGAGTATATCTAACATTCTGTTTGGATTTTTCATTTTCAAATTACTGATTTATCACATTTTGGTGTTTTATATCAAGGAAAAGTAAAGATAAACCTGAACCAAATTAGATAATAGTAGTTAGACAACATCCTTTTTATTTTTTCTTGTTTTGTTTCAATAGTAGGGAAAAGGAAGTTAATTTTATCTTGATGACTGTAAACTATGTTATGGGACAGAAAAGTTCTTAAATACCTGGATTGTTCTTTTTGCTCTTGCTGAAATGAAAATGAAATAATAAATTACCTCATGCTTGGTGTTTTCTTTCATCTTTCAATATAAAATATTCTAACAGTTTCATTAAAAAGGTGAGTGGCATCATTTCTTGTGCAGAAGGATGTAGACTTTTTCTCCCACTTAGGTTCTTAATTTTATTGGCAGAAATTATTGTAATTGATACTACATTGGAAATTCAGAAGAAGATTCCAGAGCCCCAGGTTTTGGCTTAGCATGAACCAGACATTTATAACGAAGCCCATAAGCAAGCCATGTTATTTTATTTTATGAATGGACATGTAGTTAACAAAATATTTTAATATCTAAAAATGTAGAAGTAGCCATTGACTGTTTAGTACTGTTATTGAAGCCACTCTCTGCCAAACTTACCCTCCCTCACACCCTGCATTCCTGTACCTTTTAATCTCTTTACAGTTGAGCTGTTGAAATTATTTTCTCTAAAGCAGACACACTCTTGGATAACTACTGAGTTCCTGTTAGAGCTCAGCAAGAAAAAATGCTTATGATCCCAGCAGTCCAGACAAAGGTCCAAAGTGCTTCTGTTATTTTGACTCTCCTTAAAGAGTTTTTACCACCAACATAGTAACCTATTCTGCTTTCTTTGCTTAGTTCCGGTTATTTGTAGCTTATTTTCCTGTAAATTGCCTTTTTCTCCTCTCTTTGATTTGTTTGTTTTAGTATGATTTGGAGAGGGAGGTTGGGGAATAACTTTTTCTCAAACTTCCAAGTCACTTTGAGTGTAGAATAACTGATACATTAATAAGAAAAATTCCAATTAAGTTTAATGCTTTCTTTGTTGTTTTAAGAGACAGAGTCTCTATTGCCCAGGATGGAGTGCAGTGGTGTGATTATAGTTTACTTCAGCCTCCAACTCCTGAGCTCAAACAGTTCTGCGTCAGCCTCCAGAGTATCTGGGACTACAGGAGAGCGCCACCACACCCAGCTAATTTTTATTTATTTTTTGTAGAAATGGGGGTCTCACTTTGTTACCTAGGCTGGTCTTGAACTCCTGGGCTCAATAATGCTTATTTTAAAAATGCTTTTGTATGATAGTCTATTTAGGGAGGGAGGGAGGAGGTTGAATAAATAATATAACAAAATGAATTCAAGAGCTAAGACAGAAACAAATACTCAGGAAAGCTCAAATAAAGTTAATAAGAAGATTTTAAAAGGGCAGAAAAGAAACATTGAGAAGAAAGGTTGGGAAATGATATTAATTTATTGTTTCAATACACATTTAAATACCATCCTTACATGTTGCTGTCTCGTCCGCTAATATATAGGGAAAGAATTTCTTCCTGGGGCAGTTTTTCATTAAAAACATGTTCTCTTTGAATCAGATGGCTATGAATGTCAGTTTGCCATATTATCTCTGCTTGTTTAATATTTTTTCTTTTGCAAATGAGATGGATGCCGACTTTGGGAACATTTTTTATTTCTATTACATTTTCTGTTTTCATTACCTGTCTCAAATTGTAAGTAAACACGTAAAGTGTCTTTTCATCAGTTTCAAATAAATACATAATATTACAGAAGAACCTGAGCTATAGCCATATGAGTGCCTGAGAGATGTCTCTTTCTCCTCTCTTTCCAAGTGTTTTATATATTCTAGCAATAGTACCATATTTGGGTATTTACCACTTACTGGTCCCTTATAAAAATTATTAACACTATCACATATATGGCATGGATTACAAGGGTAACATTAAGTAATAGGGACTTATTGTAAGATATGTGAGATTAAAGAAGCACAGGAAACTGGGTCAGAATCCAAATAATCCCTCTGTGCTTGTGCTTCATCAGGTGGAATGTATACTAGTCTTCATGGAGAATTGGAATAGTGGTTTATTGTATTTCTGATTTGACAGCAGCTCCAGTGATTCCACTTTCGTCTTTTTTTACACATTACTGATTCATACTCCTCAAACACGAAGATCTGATTGGGTAGTTCTGGTCACCATCTCTTTTGCAGAGAATTACTATGGCAGCTTTGGCTTATGATCCACAGTTATTCATTTGTGACAAGAGAAATAGGGTTGGCTTCATTAAATGTATTCTCTTGCTTTATAAGCCAGCAACTTTATGTAGAAGGAAAAACCTGGGGCCACTCTTCTGAGAAAATGACCGTGGCAGGCACTGGGAGCTTCATAAACTACTATACCACACAACCTGTTTTTTTTTTTTTTTAATTATTCTTTTTTCCCCCGTTCTTAGTAAGTGTGCATTAAATTCTTTCTTGCATTGGTTCCTAATTGTTTGATCTAAAAGGCTCATCTTCTCATCTATATGATAAGCCTTTTGAAGGCAGGAAATATTGTATGCTTTTGTGACCACCCCTGACACTCAGCGATGCCTACCACTGAGTGCTTATTGAACAGAATGGTTTCAGACGTGATCCGTTGAGAGAAGTCCCGGTGATGGAAGTTTGTTGTTTTTCATAATCATTTAAAAGGTATTTTTTTACATTGTTTTGCTTAAAGAAATTGGGATCTATTTTACTGATCTAAGAAGTAATATAAGCTGTGCTGAACGCCAGTAGAAAGTTTAGTGAGAGATGATCTCTGTTTTTTCCATTTATGATTTGCACTAGCCAGATATCATCAGCTTATTCTTGTCTCTGAATCTAAGCTGTAGAGCTAAATAATTCACCTGAGTGTAGTGTTTAACAGCTTTCTATGTCAGTAAGTAGAACTTTGAGGTACTTGCATCTTCATTTTAAATATTTGTTGGCAGCATTTTGGAGTAGGTTGTTGTTAGACCTCATTGATTTCTTCTTTGGAAAAGGGATGAGTTCTACTATTTGTACAGATTCAAGCAGTAGGAGCCAGAAACTTGAAACTTTGGAAACACTGTAGGAAATACTGTGATTATTGCAAAAAAAAAGGTTGACTAGTGATGTTATTTGTTCAAAATGTTTGCCAGAGGTTTAGTCCCACGGATGGGCATAAAAATGAATTTCAAAAATAGCAATGATATTTTCTAACTTAATACCTAGATTAATACCTACCACATGAAGAATGACATATTTTCTTAATGCCTGTTATTTATTTCTTAGAAATTTATGTTTAGTTTATATGCATATATAAAAATTCTATATACAATTATATGTATATATATATATAATCTTCAGAGGCAGGAGGAATTTCTTTAGTATCAAAGGAAATTCGTTTATAAAGTCTACTTCAAAAGGGTACAGCTCCTTTGTTTCTGAGACCTCAAAACTTGAGCATACACATAGATCTTGGAGTTTGGCCATTTTCTTATCTCCACTTTCATGGCCTTTCAGCCAAATTCTAGCTGGAAAAAAATGTGAATAGATGAGTTTGGAAAGATACTTGCATTTTAGAAAAGAGTCTTATCTCATAAGAGAGATGTTTTAAAAAACCTTCTTTTAGAAGGCTTTTTAAAATTAATTTTTAACTTTAAAATATATTCTCATTCAGGTCTACAGCACATTATAAAAAAATAGAGCAGAGTTGACTGAGTACCCTAGGTTAATAAACTTAACCTAGATTTATTTAATCATTATACCAACAATGTTCTTTTTGTATGTCCATTTTCTATTTCACTTTATTATATACAAATATTAACACTTCAATGTATACTACCTTTGTAGTTTACAAACCTCTTTCACATACATAATCTTAGCAATTCCTTACATATAGTCACATAAGTATTCTTAGTCCTATTTTATGGCTGAAAAAGCTGAAGCAAAGGGAGATTAAGTAGCTTATCTAAGGACACAAAAATGGTAAGCGTTAGAACTAGGACAATAATTGATGGATTCTAATTGAATACAGTGATTTTTTTTTCTTTACATTGTGGTGCTTTTTTCTTTATATCTGGTACTTTTAGTTATATTACAGCATATGTAAATAACAAATTAATCTAACCCTCCAAAATCAAGATATTTCATTGAAAAATCTGCTGGACAGTTTTGGCAGATTCATTACACAACTTCAAAAATTTTTTGTTTGTTAATTACCTGATTATGTTTGTTTGTTAATTACCTGTTAATTATAATTGTAGATTAAGTACTTTATTAGATTATGCTTTCATAATGCTGGAGAATAACTTAATGGTTTGAAATATTATAATATAGCTTCAGATTTCAAGTCAGGGAATAGAATAAATAGGCCTTGAAAGTTTCTGGTTTCTTTTTAAAACAGTATCGGAAATTTTCAACATAGTAGAAAAGAAATGTCTTTGCTTTGTCTTAAAAAGGAAGTAGTTTAGCAAAAATAGAAGCTGTTTTAATTATTGGTATTCTAGAGCTTCTCATTGAAAAGAGTGGGATTTTGTGTGTGTAAACACATTTTATTATGGATTCTGTATATGGCATGCTAGATCTTTGAGATCAGAAGCATGTGATCTCAAACTCCTTGTTAAATGTGAGTTACTGTTGTGTGGTCTTAGAGGATTTAACTATTTGTTCTTTGTCTCTATAACATTTCTAGCTAACATAAAAACTTTTTTTTACTTACACTTTTCAATCACAAAGAGTCTAAAATAACTTGCTTTATGTTTGAGAAATGATTGTTCAGTAGTCTGTAACTAGACTTGTATATAGCCACAAACAGAGAACTTACAACTCAAGAATAATATGAAGTCTTCAAAATTCTCAGAATGGTCGGTCGGCAGATCCATCTGAGTCATGATAATTTTTCAGCGGTTCTTATTTGTTTGCTGTATTTGGTAGTCTTATTATTGTGAAATGTTTTTCATATGCACTTGTTTAATCTTTTTAGGTTGTATGCTTTCTCTGGGCAGGGATAAAGTCTATTCATTCTGTTTTGTCTTTTACAAGATCTATTGCAATGCATTGCAGGCTGGGCAGAGTAACTCCCAAATAAATGTTGACTACTCAGACCACTAACTGTTTATTTGTGCTGTTTACCCTTATTTTTTATGTCCTACTCTTCAAAAGATTACTAGAGGTGGGGTTTGCAGAAACAAAGGAGGACGTTTTTCTCAATGAACGTTTAAAATTACTTTGGTGACTTGGATAGCAATGAAAATTTTAAGAATATATAGTCAGCTTTGGTGTGGGTGGACTTTTAGCTGTGGAATAGAATAATTCCTGAAAGACTTCTAAAGTTACATTGAAAAAAGGCAGGAATTAGGGTGGGAGGTGGGAGGTGGGAGAGGAGCAGAAAAAATAACTATTGAGTAACTAGGCTTACTATCTGGGTGACAAAATAATCTGTACAACAAAGCCCCATGACATGAGTTTACCTATAAAACAAACATGCACATGTACCCCTGAACTTAAAATAAAAATTAAAAAAAGAAAAAAGGTAGGATTTAATGATTGATAGCTTAAAGTTCTCATCAAATTTTTTGTAATGAGGGAAGAAAATATTTCCCCCAAAGCAGAACTGCATTCCCCCCACAAAAGAATTTCTTCACATCATGAATATGTGAGGAAAAAATGTATTTTAAACAACTCATAGGTACAGACCCTAGGGACCTGCATTCTAGCCCCAATTTTGCCACTCAGTGACATCTGCTATGTGACTTTAGACAAATCACTTAGTCCCTCTCATCTTCAATTTCCTTATATGTTAAGTGATAAAGTTAGTGTAGATTTGCTTTTTTCCTTCTGGCTCCAGCAATCTATAGTTTTTTTTCTGTATGTTTGTGTGTGTGTGCTCACTTTCCTCTTAGAAAGCTGTAGTATTGCTTTAAACTCTTTGAAGTTACTAAGTGATTCAATCTAGTGGAGTCAGTATATTTTAAGAGTTTTGAAAAACAACCATAACAAAAACAACAAAATGTGAAGTTACAAGGTGGGGCTATACATTAATGAGTTTGTTTTTTGAATAGGTGGCAGTTTTTTAATTTATTTAATAACACTTATACAGTACACAATACAACAATCTTTAATCTTTATAATTGAGATAGGTGTAGTTATCATCATTTTACAGATGAAGAACCTGAGGCAGTCGTGTCCATTGTGAACTCCAATAAGAAAGATTAAAAAGAAGGAAGAAAAAGTCAGCTGTAGAAATGAAAAAACAAATTTATCCATTGTGACATAGTTTAGAAATGGCAGAGTCAGAATTTAACCAAGTCTGGCTCCAGAGTCTGTGTTCTTGATCATTTCCCTCTATTGCCTGTTTAAGATATCCAAATATCATATCTTTGAAGGTGGTCAACTTGGAGTTTAATTACATTCATCTCTTTTTTCAAAACATATTTTGAGTTGTTTCAGGATCATTTTCCAGAGACCAAGACAAAGCCCTGTGGAAAACCAAGCCACATGTTACTCAAAGTAATAGTGTGGGAGGAACAAGAGCTAGCAGGAAACACAGATGAAATTATTAGAAATATAGGAGAATTGGAAGAGTACAGATGAAGGAAAATAAATCAACTTGTTTATGTTATTTTAGAACATAGAGGTCAAGGAAGAAGAGTTCAGAAAAGGAGGCTGTCAGTGGTATCAGATGTTATAGAGCTCCCTGAGAATGAGAAATGAAAGAAACTCATTTGTCTTGTGTAAACATAAAAATCATTGGTAACTTGAGATTACGTTTATTGTAGAGTAATCAGAACAGAATCCAGAGTAGAGACAGAAGAGAATGGGAAAGAAAAACAATGGTTTGGTAAATCTGACACTGGAAGGAAGTGGAGATAGTCTAGATACAGATAAGGAGAAGAGAACTAAGAGTGTGTGTGTATGTGTTTGTGTTAAGGACAGGAGAGATATAGAGATAGGGTATAAGGTAAATAGGGACTATTGTAGTTAGTTTATATACATATAAGAATAGAGTATATATTTTATGTTTTATGCTTGACAGGTGTTCTAAAGGAAAACAAACAAGTCATTGTTCCTCCTCTATATTGTTTTCTGTTTAAAGTAAAAGCATGGAGAAAGTTGAACAGTTTTTGTTTATTTGCAGTAGGACTACAGAAAAGAAAAATAAAAGAGTGTATGGAATTAAAACCAGATTTTTGAAAAATAAAATCATATTTAATGATTTAATTTTAATATCTCCTTGAGATATCAAAAGTCTTTTAAATCTTAAATATGGAGCTGGTTTTTAATAATGGTAAAGAGTTTTCAAAATGTTAAAGTTGATAGAACTAGTTCTCATTTAACTTATATGTAAATGGTTTTATAATTTTTTCTCATATTAAGTTAGAAAACTAGCAAAGTAACCTACATAAAATTTGGTATAACCTTTCTTATGATGTCACAAAACTTAATTATGGAGGAAGCAATTATTATAATTAGGAAAAATTGATGACTTATGATCTGACTCAGGATCAAGGTCTGAAACACTCATGTCATTTCCTCCCCTCTCCTATATAGTATACAGTGATTTGTTCATTTTGGACGTTAATATTTTAACTTTTGACACCATCAGCAAATCTAAACACTGACAGTTGGTGTTTTCCTGAAAAATCTTAAGGCTAATAATTGTGTGATATTTATTTCAACACATTGCTGCTAGTCTTCTATAAAGATCTCATTATGGGTAGGCTTTGAGGAGATATCCAATTCATAATATGGGCATCACACTGGAAGCCTGCAAGATGGATGATTGGCTGAGAGTAGGAGTATAGTATCTAACTATAGTAATAATTATGTGATTGTTTAATGTCTGTTTCCCCTGGCAGGCTATAAGTACCCTGAGCGCAAGAACCCTCTGTCTTAGTCATGACCCTGTTCCCAATACATGGTATATCAGGCATGTGGCAGGTATTCAATAAACATTGAATGAATAAACAAATTAACTAGATACCAAATCCATCAGTTTGGCACTATATTCTAAATTAGTTTATATAGTCATCATAAAGTGATAAAGAAATTGTGATAGTCCAGTTTACTGAGTATTGTTATCAAGACCATCTGTGTCTCATGTTTAAGTCTAGCAATTAGTCTTTGAAAATGAGTGAATTCAAATGCATTTTTAAAAGTCTGCCATTTTGCATGAGGGAGATTATATACCTAGTAAGAATTTCTCTGTGTTTCAAAGTCGAAACAGTGATCTTGGTAATACGTGGACAGAAAGGATTATTTTTCAATTAGGGTGCTAAACAGATTGTGCTATCATTTTAACCTCTGGAATGAATAAGCCCCAGACTGAATAGGCTCCTTATGGATAAGATGCCTGTTATAATGTGTCTGTGATGTCCTAGAAAGATGAGAGTATCCCCTGCATAGTGCTTATTTCTTGTATGGAATGAATTTAAGATAAGCTTGTCAAATTGTTAAATCTGACATAGGCTATCTTTTGAATAATTTATTTGGAGTCATCTCTGTCTGATTATAATATGCCCTAAAATAAATCTTGAAAAATTAAACTAAAATATATCATACAGAATAAACAGTTTACGTGTAACGGTTAACAGTAACATGTAAACTTATTCAGATTACATTTTACAGCTATTTCTTTTCTGATTCTATTTTTTATTGAATAGAAGTTCAATAACTTTTATTCTGTTAAGAATGAGTCTGTCTTGGAGAGGGTCAGTGTCACATATTTACTTTGAAGTTCCTTAAAGAGGTTAGTTGAATTCTCCCCCCAAAATGTGCTTTGAATTAGCAGCTTTTGAATATCTATTCTAGTAGAGGTAGGAGCAATGTGAACTAGAGAGAATGATATACAGTAAAAATAATAATTTTTCTTTGACTTTAGAATGAGGATAATCTAAGCCACAGCCATGTAGGCAGACATTTTCTGATGTATGGATATGTTTGCATGTCCGTCTATCTATCCATCCCTTTGTTTTCTATATATTTGACCCTAACCTTTCAGGCTCCTATTTTGCCATCAGGTCCAAAACCAAACTGAGTGATAAGAGAGTGGAAATCCTTAAATCAGTGGTTCTCAAACTTTTTGGTTTCCAAATTCCTTTATATTTTCAAAGAAACATTAATGAGAAGAGTAGCATTTTTTTTTAACATTGAGAAAAACCTCTTTAATAACTGGCTTAATAGAAACCAGATAGATTCTTATATCTGTTCTTTTTGGTCAAAATATATGAAGAAAATCCAGCCTCACATGGAGCTGTAGTTGTAAAGGAAGGACTATTTTAAAAGCCTTTCAGATAATTGTGGGTATTCTTTGATGCTACACCAAAATGCAACAAGAGGTAGTTTTTTAAAGGTTAGTTGCAACGTGGAAGCCAAATCTGTGAATTTTAGTACTCTGAAATTAAAATCCATTGGTTGATCTTGCACTTTGAATGGATCTTTTACCTATGCAAGGTTTTGTTACATCATACACTGGTCATTTGAAAATACTGGTTCACTGAGTTATGCAGATCTTCCAAATGTTGACACATTTTATTATATATTAAAATGTCACATTCTTTAATACTATCACAAATCTTATCAGAAAAGTCTTTAAGTATTGTAAGCAGTTCATGGTAGCAGATACGAGTTTTCCAAAATTCTAGTTTTCACTTGAAGGTTCAAATTTTATCATTGTCAAAAATATGTCAGTTTTCCTTGAAGTGATAGATTCACTTAATTTATTTTCAAGAACATATCTGTCAGATACCCAAGGCTAAACAACTATAGTTTATCAGTTAGTCTTTCAAGTAAAAATGGTGTTCCATGAAGAAAGTAGCTAGTGCAGCTCACAACTCAGTTGCACAAGTGGTTTTCCTCTAGACAACAATTGTACTTTGATATGCAGCAGAAATGCTTTATTTGTAATTCCCATTTTGTCATACAGAATATTAAAAAGACGTCTACTCAAGGGTCAAGATTTCATAAAATTAATAACTTTTATTGCTTCATCAAAGACTTCCTTCAGTTACATTGACTGTGTGTGGTATGTGCACGTATATGAACATAGGGCAGTAATACAATGAACTATATAATACAGTTTGGTGTTGCTGTCTTAATTCATGCTAGGGCACCATCATTGCTTTTGCATCATCAGTGTAAATATCAACACAGTTGTTTCAAGATAAATGATGAGATTTAGGAAAGTTATTCAACACTGAATATTTCAGTACTGTTAGTGTTTTTTGCCAAGCATTCCTATAAAAGGTCTTTGTTGTTGATTACTTGAGCTCATACTGAATAAATATAAGCAAAACATAAAGTCTATAGATTCTTCCACTTGTAAAACAAAAGCACAATTCTGTAGTTGAGATACTCAGCCTTCATATTTGCAACTAAGTGTAATTTGATGAATTAACATATGGTTGGAAAGTGCCATGATTTCTTATACTGACTTTTCAGGAGGCATTGAGCAAGGTCGATTATCCACAATTTTATTAGTCTCTCAGCTATTGTATGCATTTTTTCAGTCATTGCATTATATTAATAACTTATAATGTAGGATACTTCCGTAGTCTTTTCACTTCCAGTATGAAAAGCTGTAACAGAGTTTTTTTTTTAGAGGATTCTTTACATCTATGTTTAAAATATCCAGTTCCTTTTTCTTTGAATTCTACATGATTGATCTCAGAATGACATCACAACTTAATTGGCACCATTATAGTATTTGAAAGATTTTGTTGCATAAGAGAGGAGAAGATAGATTATTCATACCTCTGAAACAAGAGAAAGATGGCTTTCAATGTATGGTCATTTTTTATTAACAATTTTGACTAGTTTCTTTGCTAGATTCCACCTTTCCATGAGTCATAAAATTCTCAAATATATCAGTTTTATCTTTTTCTGTATCTTATATGTAGACAATATAGTTGTGGGTTAAGGAGGCAAGTTTTCTCATCTCCTGTCTTTTAAGCCAACAATTCATTCTTAAATATAAGAAAAGTATGTAATAGGCTTTTATATGAAATATTAAAATTTAAGAAGTTTTAGATAAAAGATTAAGAAAACTTTTCCAAAATATTTAAAAATAGCATTATAAAACAAAACAAAGTATACATTCTTCTTTGTTGTATTTATATAGAAGTTTTAGTAGTGGAGTCCATATAACTAAGTTCCATAATAATGTGTTTCATAACTTTCTCCATTATTCTACTACTAGATCATAGAAGGCTTGTTTCTCTTAAGGTTTAGTTTTTCATGCACTCAGAAAATAGTTTTTCAGGAAGTATGTACTGAGTATTCTGAGGCTATGCAAGGAGCATGGGTTCCAGTGATAAATAATACATAGTCTCTGTGCTCAGGGAACTTATAGTTTAGTTGGTGCTAACCAGATAAATTAGCAAAATAATTGACAGGTATAATAAGTATTATGATGAAAACACACAATGGACTCAGAGAATAACAAGGATGCTCTCCTGAGACAGCGACATTTGGCTGATATCTCAAACATGGGGGGAATTCAAGGATTCCAGGCAGAGGAAAGAGCATATAAAGGCAGTTGAGTAAGGCAGGAAAGAGCTTTATTTGAGGCACTGAAAGAAAACCAATGTGACAGGAAACTAGTGAATGGGATGGGGGATGAGTAATGAAAATGAGGTTTGGGAGATTGGAAGGGGCTAGATCTACAAAGCCTTAGGAGCTATAGTAAGTAGTTTGGGTTTTATTCTGAGGGCCAGCGAAGGGATTTAGGCAGCAGAATAACATGAATGATTTAGTTCATAGAAGATATTCACTGCTACATGGACAGTGCATTAGAGAGAGACCTATTAACAGTAGAAGCAGAGAGAGCAGAGATACCAATTAGAAGACTTTTTTAGTAGCTCTGGCAAAATGATGATGGCAGCGAGGTGATGAATGGATTCTAAATACATTTTGTGGATAGATTTAGTGAGAATTGGAGATATATTAGATGTGTTCAGATTTCTGTCTTGAATTACTAGGTAGAAAGGACTACCATTTACTAAGATAAAAATATTTGTGAGGGGCAAGGTAATATGTTTGGTATAAATGTGGAGAGTTATTTTTGGACACATTTAAATTTGAAATGTCTGTGACACATTCAAGGGAATGTGTGCAATTGGCTCTATGAATCTGGGACTCAAGAGAGGATAGATCTGAGCTAAGAAGAGGAATTAAGAATTGTCAGCTTATACACATTTCTTTATTTATTTAGAGGCAGAGTCTTATTCCATCTTCCAGGCTGGAGTGCAATGGTGTGATCTCAGTCCGCTGCAACCTCTGCCTCCTGGGTTCAAATGATCCTCCTGCCTCAGCCTCCTGAGAAGCTGGGATTACAAGTGTGTGCCACCACCTGACTAATTTTTGTATGTTTTAGTAGAGATAGCGTTTCACCATGTTGGCCAGGCTGGTCTCGAACTCCCAACCTCAAGTGATCCACCCACCTCAGTCTCCCAAAGTGTTGTGATTACAGGCATGAGCCATCGCACCCGGTCAGCTTATACACATTATCTCATGGATTTACATGGGAATAATGGAATCATCAAGAAGAGAGTATATAGAACGAGGAGGGTTCAGGACCAAATTAGATTTTGAATTGGAGACGGATGAGAGCAGCAAAGGATACTAAATAGGATCAGCCAGCAAATAGGGAGAAAAACAAGAGAAGAGACTTTTGAAGAGGGAAGGAGTGGTTTATTCTTGAATACTGTTGAGACATTAGATAAGATGAAGAATTGGTTTTCACTGGATATGTCAACATGAAAGTCACTGATATATTTGACAAGAGCCTTTTAGTGATGACATGAAAGTAAAAGTTAAAGATGGATTAAGTAGTAAGGAAATGAGAACAGCATAACTATTTAAAAATGTTTGCCTATACAAGAAAATAGAGAAAAGTTAGGGTTTTGTCTTATTTTCAAACTCTGGATATCAATTATATATTTTAAAGGAATGAACTCATAGATAGGAGGAAAGCATTGTTAAAAGAGAAGTCAAGTCCTTGAGAAGGGGCAAAAGGGTGGAATTCAGATAACAGGTGGAAGGATGGCCCTTTGCTAGTAAGGCAGGACCTTATGGTAGAGGCAAGATGAGTTCATTGATAGGACCTTAGGTTCCAGGAAGATAAAGAGAAGACACTTCCAACAGTTTCTGTTTTCCCAGTGAAGGACATCTCAACTGATGTCAGCAGCTGAAAGTAAGGATATTAGAGGAGGTATAGGAGATTTAAGCAGAGAGGCACAAGTATGAAGTAGTTGTCCTGGCCAGTGGGATAGTGAGCCTACCAGAGACATTTGGATTGTGAGGCCTTGGTGGGGTGTCAGTATGCAGTATGCTTTAAAGTCAAATCACTACAACAAAACGCCAGGTGTAGAGTTACAGTTGATTAATAAGACACAGCCCCTGTACTCAGGGAGTTTGTAATCTAGAGAATGAAAGACATATAGTTAATTACAATATGGTGTGATGGTTGTGATGAACAAGGTAAATATAGGGTGTCGTAAGAGCACACATTAACCAATCTTGGAGGGGCTGTCCTATGCAAGGAGGTCTTCATGGAGACCTAACAGCTAAGCTAAGACCTGCCTGTTCTGCAAGTACCTTACTTAAAGCTATTACATAATAGCTCCTGGGGATGAAAATATTCTAGAAGGTATGATAGTCACACTGTATTATTATATCTTTATGCAGCAGCTTTTATTTCTGCTGACATCATCAGGCATCTTTGAAATTTCTTTTTTTTTTTTTAACACTTTGAAATGCTGTGAAGAAAAGTATCATCCCTCTCTTTCCTCACCCTCTTCTCTTCCCTAACACCTTTCTTCAGTTCTAGCTGTTGGCAACTAGATGCAACTTAATAATACCATTTTGTTTTCATTTGGCATGTCATTCATCATTTTCAAAATAAATGAACTTTAATTTTGTGCTGCCACAATCAGGAATATTTGAACATTTAGTGCTTATCTTGGGTATCTGTCGTTATTACTTTCTGAGAAGCTGCCCTTTATAGCAATCAGGGAACTATACCACTTGGAAGACTAATTGTCTTTATACAAAAATAAAATCCTTGTGTTCAGATTTCTGTCTTGAGTGGCTGGTTTGAATCTAGTTTTCTGTTATATGAAGCAAAGATTTATTATTTAACATAGTTTCAAAATTAAAATTGATAGTGAAATTTTATGTGCCATGCAATGTCATGTGTGTTCTTTTAAGGTGAAGATTCATTTTTAATAGCTTTATTGAGGTATAATTGACGTATAATAAACTACACATATTTAACTCCACATTTTATGTGTGATGTGTGTGTGTGCATGTGTATATATGTATATACTTATATAGGTGAAATCATCACCATAGTCAAAATAATCAGCATCCCCATCAGTCCCAAAAGTTTTGTTTCTGATGCCCCTTTCTAATTTTTCCCTGCCCTCTCACCAGGCAACTATCTTTCTGTTACTACAAATTAGTTTATAGTTTTAAAAATTGTATATAAAGGGATCTTAATTATGTATATATTTTCCTTCCAGCAGAATTATTTTGAGATTAATCCATGGTGTTGCTTGTATCAGTAGTTTATTTCTTTATTGCTAATATTCTGGTGTAGGGGTATAGCACAATTTACTAATACATTCACCTTGTACTGTTAGCTGCTACAAACAAAGCAACTGTGACTATTCATGTACAAGTCTTTGTAGGGACATATGCACTCACCTCTCTGGTGTAAATACCTAGGAGTGGGATGGCTGGGTTATATAGTAAGCATTTGTTTAGCTTTTTAAGAAACTACCAAACTACTTTGGTACAAGTGGTTGTACCATTTTACATTCCCACCAGTGGGAATAAGAGTTGCAGCTCCTCCACATCCTTGGCAACACTTGATATAGCCTATCTTTTTATTTTTAGCCATTCTAATAGAGGTAAGTAGTGGTAGCTCATTGTGGTTTTAATTTGCATTTCCCTAATGACTATTAATTTTGACCATCTTTTTATGTGCTTATTTGCCATCCATAAATCTTCTTTGGTGAAGGGTCTGTTCAAATCTTTCCCGATTTTTTATTGGGTTATTTTCTAATGATTGAGATTTCATTTTGAGGATTTTGTATGTGTGTTGTTTTGTTTAGCAGCTTAGAACACACACATTTATTATCTCACAGTTACTATGGGTCAGGAGTCCAGGCCTAGATTTGCTGGGTCTTCTACTCCAGGGTTTCATCTGAAAGTAACAATCACAGTCTTGGCCAGGGCTGCAGTTGCATCTCAAGGTTTTACCGGGGAAGGTTCCACTCATAAGTTCACATGACTGTTGGTAGAATTCAGCTCCTCATGGGATGCCGAACTGAGGGTCTCAGTTATTTGCTCGAGGAATTTATCCATTTCTTCTAGATTTTCTAGTTTATTTGCATAGAGGTGTTTATAGTATTCTCTGATGGTAGTTTGTATTTTTGTGGGATCGGTGGTGATATCCTCTTTATCATTTTTTATTGCATCTATTTGATTCTTCTGTCTTTTCTTCTTTATTAGTCTTGCTAGCGGTCTATCAATTTTGTTGATCTTTTCAAAAAACCAGCTCCTGGATTCATTAATTTTTTGAAGGGTTTTTTGTGTCTCTATTTCCTTCAGTTCTGCTCTGATTTTAGTTATTTCTAGCCTTCTGCTAGCTTTTGAATGTGTTTGCTCTTGCTTTTCTAGTTCTCTTAATTGTGATTTTAGGGTGTCAATTTTGGATCTTTCCTGCTTTCTCTTGTGGGCATTTAGTGCTATAAATTTCCCTCTACACACTGCTTTGAATGTGTCCCAGAGATTCTGGTATGTTGTGTCTTTGTTCTCATTGGTTTCAAAGAAGATCTTTATTTCCGCCTTCATTTCGTTATGTACCCAGTAGTCATTCAGGAGCAGGTTGTTCAGTTTCCATGTAGTTGAGCGGTTTTAAGTGAGTTTCTTAATCCTGAGTTCTAGTTTGATTGCACTGTGGTCTGAGAGACAGTTTGTTATAATTTCTGTTCTTTTACATTTGCTGAGGAGAGCTTTACTTCCAACTATGTGGTCAATTTTGGAATAGGTGTGGTGTGGTGCTGAAAAAGATGTATATTCTGTTGATTTGGGGTGGAGAGTTCTGTGGATGTCTATTAGGTCCCCTTGGTGCAGAGCTGAGTTCAATTCCTGGGTATCCTTGTTAACTTTCTGTCTCGTTGATCTGTCTAATGTTGACAGTGGGGTGTTAAAGTCTCCCGTTATTATTGTGTGGGAGTCTAAGTCTCTTTGTAGGTCACTCAGGACTTGCTTTATGAATCTGGGTGCTCCTGTATTGGGTGCATATATATTTAGGGTATTTAGTTCTTCTTGCTGAATTGATCCCTTTACCATTATATAATGGCCTTCTTTGTCTCTTTTGATCTTTGTTGGTTTAAAGTCTGTTTTATCCGAGACTAGGATTGCAACCCCTGCCTTTTTTTTGTTTTCTATTTGCTTAGTAGATCTTCCTCCATCCCTTTATTTTGAGCCTATGTGTGTCTCTGCACATGAGGTGGGTTTCCTGAATACAGCACACTGATGGGTCTTGACTCTTTATCCAGTTTGCCAGTCTGTGTCTTTTAATTGGAGCATTTTGTCCATTTACATTTAAAGTTAATATTATATGTGAATTTGCTCCTGTCATTATGATGTTAGTTGGTTATTTTGCTCATTAGTTGATGCAGTTTCTTCCTAGCCTTGATGGTCTTTACAATTTGACATGTTTTTGCAGTGGCTGGCACCAGTTTTTCCTTTCCGTGTTGGATGCTTCCTTCAGGAGCTCTTTTAGGGCAGGCCTGATGGTGACAAAATCACTCAGCATTTGCTTGTCTGTAAAGTATTTTATTTCTCCTTCACTTATGAAGCTTAGTTTGGCTGGATATGAAATTCTAGGTTGAAAATTCTTTTCTTTAAAAATATTGAGCACTTTGGGAGGCCGAGGTGGGCGGATCACAAGGTCAGGAGATTGAGACCATCCTGGCTAATGCAGTGAAACCCTGTCTCTACTAAAAATACAAAAAATTAGCCGGGCATAGTGGCAGGTGCCTGTAGTCCCAGCTACTCGGGAGGCTGAGGCAGGAGAATGGCGTGAACCCGGGAGGCGGAGCTTGCAGTGAGCAGACATCGTGCCACTGCACTCCCACCTGGATGACAGAGCAAGACTCCGTCTCAAAAAAAAAAAAAAAAAAAAGAATGTTGAATATTGGCCCCCACTGTCTTCTGGCTTATAGAGTTTCTGCCGAGAGATCCGCTGTTAGTCTGATCAGCTTCCCTTTGTGGGTAACCCGACCTTTCTCTCTGGCTGCTCTTAACATTTTTTCCTTCATTTCAACTTTGGTGAATCTGACAATTATGTGTCTTGGAGTTGCTCTTCTCGAGGAGTATCTTTGTGGCGTTCTCTGTATTTCCTGAATCTGAATGTTGGCCTGCCTTGCTAGATTGGGGAAGTTATCCTGGATAATATCCTGCAGAATGTTTTCCAACTTGGTTCCATTCTCCCCGTCACTTTCAGGTACACCAATCAGACGTAGATTTGGTCTTTTCACATAGTCCCTTATTTCTTGGAGGCTTTGTTTGTTTCTTTTCATTCTTTTTTCTCTAGACTTCCCTTCTCGCTTCATTTCATTCATTTCATCTTCCATCGCTGATACCCTTTCTTCCAGTTGATCGCATCGGCTCCTGAGGCTTCTGCATTCTTCACGTAGTTCTCCAGCCTTGGCTTTCAGCTCCGTCAGCTCCTTTAAGCACTTCTCTATATTGGTTATTCTAGTTATACATTCGTCTAATTGTTTTTCAAAGTTTTTAACTTCTTTGCCTTTGGCTTGAATTTCCTCCTGTAGCTCGGAGTAGTTTGATCATCTGAAGCCTTCTTCTCTCAACTTGTCAAAGTTATTCTCCATCCAGCTTTGTTCCGTTGCTGGTGAGGAACTGCGTTCCTTTGGAGGAGGAGAGGTGCTCTGCTTTTTAGAGTTTCCAGTTTTTCTGCTCTGTTTTTTCCCCATCTTTGTGGTTTTATCTATTTTTGGTCTTTGATGATGGTGATGTACAGATGGGTTTTTGGTGTGGGTGTCCTTTCTGTTTGTTAGTTTTCCTTCTAACAGACAGGACCCTCAGCTGCAGGTCTGTTGGAGTTTGCTAGAGGTCCACTCCAGACCTTGTTTGCCTGGGTGTCAGCAGTGGTGGCTGCAGAACAGCGGATTTTTGTGAACCGCGAATGCTGCTGCCTGGTCGTTCCTCTGGAAGTTTTGTCTCAGAGGAGTACCCGGCCGTGTGAGGTGTCAGTCTGCCCCTACTGGGGGGTGCCTCCCAGTTAGGCTGCTCGGGGGTCAGGGACCCACTTGAGGAGGCAGTCTGCCTGTTCTCAGATCTCCAGCTGCATGCTGGGAGAACCACTACTCTCTTCAAAGCTGTCAGACAGGGACATTTAAGTCAGCAGAGGTTACTGCTGACTTTTTGTTTGTCTGTGCCCTGCCCCCAGAGGTGGAGCCTACAGAGGCAGGCAGGCCTCCTTGAGCTGTGGTGGGCTCCACCCAGTTCGAGCTTCCTGGCTGCTTTGTTTACCTAATCAAGCCTGAGCAATGGCGGGTGCCCCTCCGCCAGCCTTGCTGCCACCTTGCAGTTTAATCTCAGACTTCTGTGCTAGCAATCAGCAAGACTCCGTGGGCATGGGACCCTCCGAGCCAGATGCGGGATATAATCTCCTGGTGTGCTGTTTTTTAAGCCCATCGGAAAAGCACAGTATTAGGGTGGGAGCGACCCGATTTTCCAGGTGCCGTCTGTTACCCCTTTCTTTGACTAGGAAAGGGAACTCCCTGACCCCTTGCACTTCCCAAGTGAGGCAATGCCTCACCCTGCTTCGGCTCGCACACGGTGCGCTGCACCCACTGTCCTGCGCCCACTGTCTGGCACTCCCTAGTGAGATGAACCTGGTACCTCAGATGGAAATGCAGAAATCACCCATCTTCTGTGTCGCTCACGCTGGGAGCTATAGACCGGAGCTGTTTCTATTCCGCCATCTTGGCTCCACTGTTTTTGTGGTTTTAAGAAATATTTGCCTAACTAAACATCACAAATATTTTCTCATATTTTTTTTTCTAAAAGTCTTACAATTTTAGGTTTTACATTTAGGTGTATGATCCATTTTGAATTAATTTCTGTATATGTACAAGGTGTATATCAAAGTTCATTTTGTGTGTGTGGATATCCAGTATTGTATGATATTCAATGCTGTGTTTTCACCTAATAGCTTTTAAAGGAAGAATTAAAGCAAAGCCAAGTTAAATAGGTTATACCAGACAGTTTTCTTTGTGTTATCCTTGACTTTGTTAGGTTGCACATTTTGCTGGAACTTCTTAAAACAGTATCCTATGATTGAACTTCTTCAACCTCAAATTTCCAGTCTTTATACTTAACCAATGAAATGTTATTTATATACTCTTTGGAAACATAACATATACTGTAGATAATTATAGCAAAAGTGTAATGGGTAGCAGAAGATATTGCCAAACCAAAATTCTGGAGACCAGATGAGACAAACACATAATATGTGCCTATATGGGTCACAGTGCTAGGAAATACACTGAAAAGTGAACGAAGAACTAAAAATAAGCCTCTTATAAGAAAAGTTGCTACTTCTGGGCTAATCTATTAGCAGTTTGTTTTCCTTAATTTGGTAAAGAAGAGCTTCAGAATCAGACTCTAAAGTGAATCTTTTAAAACTATATATATTATGCATGTATACACATATACATACTCTATGCATTGGCTTAAATAATATAAAAACAGCACAGGAATAGTTTATGCTGTAGTATTGTGCAGTCTTATTCAGAAATAAGAAAAAAAGTTTTTCCATTTAGCTGTGAGTCATTACTTTTTAGTTTTGTGGAGAAATTAAGTTTTAGTGGGGGTCGATACAGGTTTTTTTTTGGTAGAAAATCAGGTAGCATAGGCTTTGGAGTCAGACAAATCTTGGTTTTAATTTTCAGTGTCCTTATCTCTAATATAGTAATATTAATAGTTATCTCTTCCTGGGTTGTTGAGAGGTTTAAATGAAATAATAAGTACTGGCACAGTGCTTAACGCATAATAGGTATTCAAGATATGTATACTTCTTTACCATCAGGGGATTGACCTTGGAAGCATATGGATACATAGAAAGAACCCATAAATGGATATGGACAAGGGGAGAGGAGTTTGTTTTCATTAGATTTAGCAAATTCATTCTTTCCCCCAACTCCCCAGAAAGATTCATTTTAATGCTATTATTTTCCTTATCACCCATAAACGGACAGAAAATTGGCATGTTTTGAAAGAGTGTTAAAACTGCAAGTGTTACACGGTATCATTACATTACCATCCATTATCTAACTGGGTTTATTTATGAAGGTTAGATTTAGATAATTTAGACTTACCCTTTTTCCATTTTATGGGGAAAGAGAATCAGAAACGTGAAAAGAAGAGCCCTTCCAAACAGAAAGATAGCCAGAATCTCTCTCAATAGTCTATATAATCTCTTCTAATAATCTTTAGCAAAAGTGACTTTTGAGTTCTTTTAAGTATTTCCTGTATTGATTCTAATTCAATGCTCATTTCATGTGATGTCTATAGAACTAGAGACTTAGATTACAGTCAGAAAACTGAGTAACAGCAGACACCAGGTTTTCAGCTGTTTTAAGGATTTATTCAGATTGACTACATCACATTCATTTGGATGGATTTAGTGACATCAGTTGATAATTGTAAATAAATTAGCCTTTAATCTGACGTTTTCATATTGATATTAGATAGGAGCCACATGACTATGTCATGGGTTCATTCACAAGATATAATAAACATTATTTTCACTTGTAGCATAAAAGCAGTCTTTAATGTTATCTTAGAAGCATTAAAACACACACACATATATATAAAATCATATAGATTAAAAAATTCTATCAGCATAGGTTCTGTAATTGTTAATAGATGTAATTGCATAAGGTCGCTATTCATTGTTTCTCATTTTCAGATGAAGCCTGTCACCTGACATTTTTATATATAATAGGAATCCACAGGTTGTTAAAAACATAAGGAAATTAAGATAATTTGAATTCAGATTATAAAATAGTTCAGGTCTATTCTGATGAAGCAACTTCACTTAGGTCTGAGGCTTTTGGGTCAGCTTTTAAAAGTTTATCTTATTTTTCATTAAAATATGTATGTATAATTATCATGCAAAGAGAAATGGGCAGCAGAATTTCTGTGCATATATGGTTGCTGGTTATTTGAAAGCCGTTCTCCTCCTAGGATTATTTGACCAATTTTGTATTCAGCTTAGATTAGGGAGAATATAGTATCTCCTTAGGCAAAATACTTACTAGAACCAAAAAGTCCAGATTAAATTGTTTTAATTTTTATTTTACTGCAGTTTTGTGCAGTTGACCTGATTTTAAAATATAAAACTAGGAAGGCATATTTTCCATCTACCAAAATGTGAATCTTACTTTCATTTTGAAACAAACACCTCTGCTTTAAGAAGATGAATGGCAGTGATAAATACAAAAACGTTAAAAATTTTTAAATTAATAGCGTTTGTTGATCTTTAAAGAAAACATAAATGCGAAATAACTTTAGAGCTTAAAAGTTTTCTTCCTCAAACCTTTTAGGAATTGATTTTATTATCCAAAACAACTTTATTCATACTAAGTGTGACTATTTGAATAATTACCTCACTTATATAGTTTTTTTTTTTAAAAAGCTCTTCTAACTGTAATTATCCTCAAAGAATTGGATTAAGAAACTTAATAATTTTCTGTCATTAGTCCAACGAGATATTTACTGAATAGCCATCATGTTCCTGGCTGTTAACACTACAAGGACTCCAGCAATGAGCAAAGCAAACAAGCCCTTGCTTTTCCAGAGCCCACATTCTCGAGACAGATGCTAAACAAATACACAGATAAATATATAATAAAATATTGGTTTAAGTGTTGAAAAGCAAAATCAGAGTAAGAAGGCAGGTAGTCATTTTAAATTAACATTGAGAAATGTTCCCATTTGAAGCGTATAAATTCTTTGGCTTCTCTTTTTAAATTTGCCTTTGGCTGTTTGTTGCTGGCGAAAATTATTTAAAGTAATTAGGAACTGATCGTAAATATTTTGTACACTACTCTAAAAATCTAACTCCAACTAGTGAATTTAGCATTTATAAATGGAGGTGTCTATAGAGGAATAAAATCTTTGGTTAACCACTACTTTACTTTTAGCAGTAAAGTCTGCAGCTCATGAAATTTGTAATTCTGGAGTGGTTTCAGTTTGCACCATCCCCTGGGGAGCCTGTTGATACAGCACTGAGCTACAGATTATTATTCAGCTGTAGAATTTTTATGCTTAGGCATTTTCTTACGTCTTCCTCTCAGTCAGTTGAAATCTTGTATTTTTGCCAAATAAAACAAATCCTATATTAATAAGAAGCTATAAATAAACAGTAGGAGCATGAGTCAGAGCCAGCATCACCCCATTCCTTGTGTGTACCTCTCTAGTACTCCCCAGTATGTTCCTTTTGCACAAACATGTAGTACTGCGTAACTACTGTTCTACAGATGAACTCCAGTTATTTAAGTGAGGCCTGTTTTTTAGAACTAAGTAATACTGTAACTAGTAGAATTCTGGCATGTTACCACAGTCAAAAGCAGAATGTGAAGCTGTATGCTATTAATGGGAGGAAAAAAGAAATGTATTTCCTACCTTTCCTGTATAAAGCCCAGAAGATTCCTGTTAGATTTCCAAAATGGGTTTTTATATAATATAATTCAACATTTTTTTCAGAGGAAAAAAGAAAAAGATAAGTTGCTTGAAAGTCCTATCTCTTTTGCTAGTCGGCTTCTGTCTGATAAAATTTTATTCTTTTTTGCTTCATTGTTTATTCATTCAGTAAATGTTCATTGACCACTTACTGTTACCAGGCACTGTGCTACCATAGACTGTATAAAGACAAATAAGCTAAAATCCTTGTTCTCAAGGAATTTATTATTATAGAGAAAAGTGACTTGTAAATCCAAAATTTCATACTGGGATAGGAACTATAAAAGAGACATCCTGCAGAATACTGAGATTACAAATAAAACTACTATGTTTGAAGCATTTAGTGTCCTAGCTGTTTTACCGAAGTCATTTCATTTAATCCTTTCAACAGCTTTATGAGGTAGATATCATTACACTATTTTACTTGTGCCAAGAGCACTACATTCATCAAGGACGGAGGAGGTAGTATCAAATTTTTCAGAAAACAATAGAGTTGGTTATAGAAGGATGAGTAGGGTAGAGAGTGGGAGGAAGATGAGGCAGTGTGGCATTTCAGACAGAGAGGTGAATGCGTAAGCACACAGGATGAGTGAGAGAATTGTTGGAATGTGGTCAGTTCTAGGAAATAAAAGATGGCAGGGTCCAGATCATGAAGTTTGGTTCTTAACCTGTAGAAGACAGAAATATGATCGGACTTGCATTTCAGGAAGGTAACTCTGTAATTGTTTGCAATTCCTGTTAAACGAAGAAATTTTCTCCAGCATTGACTTACGTTTATTAAATACATACAGAAACTAAATTCTAGAAACATCTTATACAGTTATGCATCACTTAGCAATGGGATATGTTCTAGGAAATGCATGGTCAGGCAATTTCTTCATTGTACAAATGTCATAGAGTATACTTACACAAACCTAGGTGTATATCTTTATTTATATTTATTTTTTCATATGGAAAACCAAATTTCTTAGCCGTATTACTGAATGTCAGTCATTTCCCCTACTTGATCTGCATCGCCAACATTAAGTGCCATGTATCATATTTCTATATATGTTCCATTATAATCTTATGGGACCACCATAGTACATGCGGTCCATTGTTGACAGACACATCATTATGTGGTGCGTAAGTGTACTTATAGTTTTACAACTACAAAATGAAGCACAGAGAGGTTGCATAACTTAGCCAGTGTCACACAGCTAATAAGTAGCAAAGTCAGGATTCGACATGTTAAGCCAACTTCATGGACTTAACCAGAGTCCTGTATTGCCGCTCCTCTTCATTTAAAGGCATGCATGCACATGTTAGATTTGGAGACAGTTCTAGAGACACTGAATTGGCAACTACAGTCGACAAAGAGACATTGCAGCAAGTACCTCTACATTGTTTGTTTCTGTACTCTTAACTTGCAGTGGTCTAGGAGAAAGAATGAAGGAAGGGAAGTGATATATTTGTCAACCCCAACTACATTGTAAAATGAAGCTTTTTTTTTTTTTTTTGAGAGGGAGTCTCGCTCTGTCACCCATACTGGAGTGCAGTGGTGTGATCTCAGCTCACTGCAACCTCCACCTCCCGGGTTCAATCTATTCTCCTGCCTAAGCCTCCCAAGTGGCTGACAGGCATATGTCACCACACCTGGCTAATTTTTGTGTTTTTTTTAGTAGAGACAGGGTTTCACCACGTTGGCCAGTCTGGTCTCGAACTCCTGACCTCAACTGATCCGCCTGCCTTGGCCTCCCAAAGTGCTGGGATTACAGGCTTGAGCCACTGCACTCGGCCTGAAGCATTTTATGATGCTCACTACCAAGTGTGTTCATAAGAGGTAAATAAAGCCCTTGGGCTAGATAATGTAAGATCCACTGCAACCTGGAGATGAAGAACTTTGTAAAGGGGATAATTGTTATCACCCATCAGAGTTTTAAGATGATCTAGATTTAGTCCCACTAGTTATATTTCTCCTAACTTTTTTAGACAGAGAAATCAGTGAAAAATATGTATTTCTAAGGATTAAATCCCAATCCATAGCTCAAGGCTACCTTTATGTCTAATAGTTGTGATATAATGTGTTGCTTAGAATAGGTTCTATAAATGGAGTTCACACATAGGACCCCAGAATCGCTTCTTCACAGGGTTTCAGAGTTGGAGGACATATCAAAGGATAAATCAATCCATAAATCTGTTAAGTATTCCTAAAAGAAGAGTGGTGTGTCAGTTATTGGCACCAGTACATGATGAATCCTGCTGGGCTGTGGAGAAAGGAGAAACGGACTTGAACAAGACTATACTCTACACAGCTGTCCCTGACATTCCACCACCTGTTAGCATTCAGTATTAATTTCATGGATCAAATCAAGGCATGCAAGTGCATTAAATAACTTTTTAAAAAACAACTGCTGATTGCTGAGGGTCTATGAGGGAAGCAAAATTAGGGGCTGTTATTTTCCTATCAACCATTACTCTCATTAACAAGAACAGGAAACATTATGAATAAATAAAACTCTTACATCATACCAGAAAAAAGAACAGCTGAATCCCCTAAAGGATTTCATAGTCTATCATCAGACAGCTAAAAAAAATAATTCCATATAAATGGCTGCATTAATTATTGAAAGAAACGTCCCTGCTTTTTTAAAAGAGCAACTAGAAATATTTACTTTTTGAAAATAGAGTAACCATTTGTTAAACCATATATACCATTGAAGATGTTTTGGGTGTAAAAGGGAATTTCCATAATAATTACATAGTAATCTTTTATAGCCAAAGTTATGAAGAAGATCAGGATTTGGGAAAATTGTCAATATTTAATTTTCCTTTTCGGTTTGATAGCCTTATCTAAATTCCCATAGCTTAAATGTAGTAAATATGAGTGTGTAAAAATGTGTATCTAATTCACCTCTTGGGGGAGGTTTAATGTAACTATAAATAAAAATTCTTTCCCTAGGTAAAAAAAAAAATTACATAGTGTTTAATTCTACCTTTTCTCATTTCTCTACATCCAAAACTATCACCAAGTACTGTTAATTTTACTTTATAAAGCTCTCTTGATATGTCTCTTCAACCTCATCACCACTGCTTTAAATGAGGCATACTTCCTCATTTGGACTATGGCAGCAGTCTCTCTTCCTTTAGTCTCTCCTTCAAATCCACCTCCATCCTTCATATCATCCATCATGTATTTTTCCCTGCCTAAATTCCTTGGTTGGCTTCTATTAAATCCAAGTTCCTTAAGCATGGCAAACAGGGGCCAGCTTCCATGATCTGGTCCATACTTCTCCTGCCTTATTTCCTGACACTTTCCCTTATACCTTGAGATCCAGCTTGCCAGTAGTTCCCCAATACCTCCACCGCATATACAACCACATACATATACACCCTTATCCCCTCCCTCATGTACCATGCGTATATAATTCTCTTTACCACATCCTTTATCACACTCCTACAAGCCTTGAAGCAATCTGAACACAGAAACCATCTTTGATTTTCAACTCCTAATTGGGACTGAACATACTTGTCTTGAACACAGATTGCTGCCTTGTTAGTATAGGTATCCTAATATGGCACATGTGTATAGTTGAAGCTATAATGCATTCCCCAAGTTCCCTGTCAGGACTAAAGGGTTATTTCCCAACAGCTGGAAGTCCTGCTTCCAGACAACGTTCTTCAGGAATTGCCTTGTCCCCAACTCAAGACAACCCTGAAGGACCTTTCCCAGTTTTCCATGGGGTCCGCTGAGGCCTTGAGATTGTACTGAAGTCAGCGTCTCCCTCTGCTGTCGCTTCCCTTCCACAGGTGTTTATCACAAGAACAATCCCTAATAAACTTCCTGTAAGCACACTCTCAGAGTCAGCTTGCTGGGGAACCCAAGCTATAACAACATGTTTATCTTATTGACAGTTTCTTCTGAGTTCTAAATCACGGGAAGTTATGGTTATCCAAAATCTTACTAATTGAAGATCATTTCATCAGACGTGTATTGAGTACCTGCTCCATGCCAGGCATTGTGCCAGATACAATGGAAACAAATCAAGGCTTGGCCCCTGTCCTCGAGTTTACAGTCTGAGGTGACAGTTATATATGAACCTAACTGTACTAAAGCATCTTGAGAATCTTTTTGATTTAAACGTCAATCATTTTAGTATAAAAGTCAAAAGCATGGATTTTGTGGTATTACAAAGAACAAAAGGAAAATATTTCAGGGGAAGGAAAATGAATATAAATAAGTAGAATGAAATTTTAGAAAAGCACAGAATTTGTCTTTATAATTCTGAAAGCCTTTAGGGAAAAGGTAATTTTTTCACTTTTTATTTTGAAATACAAACTTACAGAAAAGTCACATGAATACTGAACTCCCATACACCCTTTATGCAGATATATCAGTTTTTAACATTTTCCCTCATTCTGTTTCTTTACACACATACAATTTATTTTTGTGAACTCTCTGAGAACAGGTTAAATACTACATTATATCACTTTATACCTTAAAAATGTAGTATTTCCTAGAAACAAGGGTATTCACCTCCATAACCACAATGCAGCTGTCAAATTCAGGTAATTTGACCTTGATCTTTAATCTAGAGTCCAGATTCAGGTTTTGTTAATTGTCCCCAAAAAGATGAGTTTAGAAGGAGTCATATAACTTAACATTTGTAATGTAAATTAAAGATCTTGGAAGTTTGCTAACCTGATTTAAATACCGTAGTGAAATGAACCACTTCTGATTTTCTAGGGAGAAAGCAAGGATTAGGTCCAGGTTACCTGTAAAGGTGTGACTTAGGGCTCCCCAGAAGTGAACCATGCTCTGGAGAGCCCATTTGGTGAGGTTCTTTTCAAAAGAGATTGTATATTTTTGACCCAGGGATTGTCGATTTGTTGAGCTCCCATGTCAGTATGCCGCCTTGCCATTAACAGGTCTTCACAATGCTTACTTAAATGACATTCTTTGGAACTGTCTTTCACAGTCAGGCGACCCGCCAGCCAGGCCGACAGGTAGGTAGAAGGGCGGCTTCGGGAACTAAATCTGGCTGGTTCTCCGCTAACACGTGGTCCTCGATGCTCTAGCGGATTGGCCCCGAACCTCAGCACACAGCGCTTTGGTAGGGCTGTGGATGCAGGTCAGCCTGCAGAAGGCGTCTAGAGGACTTGGGCGGGGGCGCAACTTCCTGCTGCACCACTTCCTTTCCAGCCGCGTGGGCTTCTGGGACCCTATGACATGATTTCTGGAGTGGTATGTTGGGAGTTGTTGCGGCGGTGAGGCCCAAGCACAGCCGGCCAAGGCGGGTGTAAAACCCAGGTTGTGTCCACCCCAAAGCTCGACGCCTCTAGAAGCCATGGCTTTTCCACTGAAGCTAGAGCCGGACATGCAGGGGAAAGTAGATTTGTTTCGGGCCCGTGTCGCCCAGGAGGCCAAGGATCTCGTGTCCATCTTCTTTCCTCAGAAGGTCTTGGAGCTGAATAGCGAGTTCAGGAGCTCCAGCTACAAGACCTGTCCAGAATCCATTTGGTGCCAACCCCGGAGTCCCTGGCCACCCCAGGCAACGTGGGAGATGGGCCCAACCAAAATCTGCCACTTCTGCTGACTCAGTTCTCCATCAAGGGCCCAGCACTGCTTGGCAGCGAGGGACAGTTTCTGAGGAGCAACCAGCATCTGGTGGAGCTGATTGAGTGGGTGAAACCTGAGATCAAGCTGCTGAGAGAAGAATGCAACACAGTGCGGATGTAGGTGCACCTGCTTATCCCAAAGATGGAGGAGGGCAACAACTTCAGGGTGTCTATCCAGGAAGACACTGTGGACCAGCTGTGGACTGTGGAGAGCACAGCAGCCTCCTCTCTATGCGGCTTCTCCACCTACTACAACACTCTGGCCAAGTTGGTATCCAAGATAGTGAAATACCCCCAAGTGGAAGATTATCGCCGCACTGTAGAGAGGTCGACGAAAACGAGTACCTGAGTGTGCGCCAGATCCTGCTGCACCTACGGAACGAGTATGCCACCTTGAGTGATGTAATCCTTAAAAACATTGAGAAGATCAAGATCCCTCGGAGCACCAACAGTGATAACCTATACCGATAGCCTTTCTCCACCCCACTTGCCTTCAGGAGTTGGCGGAGCTGTTTAGGCACCTAGAAGGCTGGTTATTAATGACTCTACAGGTGATGAAATTACTGGAAATGTGTGTTACCATTTAGAATTTCATACAGCTTATCCTCATACCGAATCATCTTTTGGTGTAATTTTTATTTGATTTTCCTTTTGTGAGGAGAATGGGGACAAACCATCAAGGAGAAAAGACTGCCGTTTTTAAAAGCAGCTTTGTAGGTGAATGTTGGCCAAGGTTTCTTTATTATGGCCCTAGCGACATTGAATGGTTTCACGGGCTACTTAAAAACTAAATCTTAAAGTTAAGTGAAGTTTTTCCTAAAGTTCTGCTATCCGTTAAACTTTGTTCAAACTTACAGAAATCTTCCTTTTACAGCATCATTTTTCTTTTTTTTGCAAGGAACGGAGTTTAAAGGGATATGTTTAGGTCATTGTATGCCTCCAGTTTAACAGATTGAAATAAAACTTGGTTATAAAATTTTATGATGGCCTGAGTGTGCTTATCTGAGCTTTAATTTTCGGATGTGGACAATTCAGATGATAATTTCCTACTTCAGATGGGCTCATACACTTGATATTTTTCTACTCTGATGGGTAAGAAAAGTGAACAAAGAGTAATATAATTATTCTAAACAAATGGACATCTACTTCCCTTAGAATGAAAAGAGGAATCTGTGGAAAATGACGTCCTTCCATAACCTTCTGTCATCTCAGCATCTTCATTTCTTTTTACACAATTTAGAATTTCTTCGGTGTATCCATTTGTCTCTTTAAGTCTCTGCTAAATCCATCAAGCTTTGTATCCCATAATACTTTTTCCCCCAGTTGATTTTCATTGCCCTTTCTTTTTGTCTCTTAGATATTTCTTAAAGTCCCTCATTAGCATTTCCCTCTCAGGTTATACAGGTCATTCTTTTTTTTTTTTTTGAGATGGGGTCTCACTCTGTCATCCAGGCTGGAGTGTGGAGTGCAGTGAAGCGATCTCAGCTCACTGCAGCCTCTGCCTCCCAGGTTCAAGAGATTCTCCTGCCTCAGCCTCACTTAGTACCTGGGACTACAGGCGCATGCCACCACACCCAGCTAATTTTTGTATTTTTAGTAGAGACGGGGTTTCGCTATGTTGGCCAGGCTGGTCTCGAACTTCTGACCTCAGGTGATCCACCTGCCTTGGCCTCCCAAAGTGCTGGGATTACAGGCGTGAGCCACCGCGCCCAGCCGGTCATTCTTTAAAGACTCTAAAATGTGGCTTTGCGTTCTTTTCCTACCTCGTTGAGGGAAAGCCATTGTCTTCTCAACAGTGAGCTATATGGTTGGTATTTTTAAAGTTCAGCATTTCCAGATTTCATTTGCAGGTAAGGTAAATTACTGCACTGTGAGTCTATTCTAACCTATGTAGATTAGAAAAATCATACACTGGTTTAGCAGAAACTTTCTTTCTCTTTTTTTCTTTTTTCTTTTTTCTTTTGAGATGGAGTTTTGCTCTTTGCCCAGGCTGGAGTGCAGTGGCACGATCTCGACTCACTGCAGCCTCCACCTCCCAGGTTCAAGGGATTCTCCTGCCTCAGCCTCCTGAGTAGCTAGGATTACAGGCATGTGACACTATGCCCAGCTAATTTTGTATTTTTAGTAGAGACGGGGTTTCTCCATGTTGGTCAGGCTGGTCTCAATCTCCTGACCTCAGGTGATCCGCCAGCCTCAGCCTCCCAAAATGCTGGGATTACAAGGCATGAGCCACTGCGCCCCGCCACGGAAACTTTATTTTCGAAGTAAACTCCTGAAAAATGATAACAAGTGAAACTGTTCTTTTGTTGACCTTCTGAAAAGCCTGAGTCTTTCAAATCTGTGCTTAAAAAGCAACAACAGCAAAGCTATTGCCTAATAGAAAGACTTCTTACTTCCTCCCCCTTCAAGTAAAAAGAGTTCTTTTTATTTTCCCTGTAAGGTGTTCTATCTGGTTCAGAAAAGTGCCAGGAACCCTAAATCAGTTCATACCATTTGACAGGCTTTAATTGCACACAAGTGTATAATGGGCAATGTAAGGGAAGAACAAATGTTGCTTAATTTTTCAACTAATGTTAATCATCTAAGACTTAACATATCTGTTCCTCACATAATATAATCATCTTTTGCTTGTTTCTTTTACTCAAACTGTCAAGCTTTATGACAGATTGAAATAAAATTTCTCCAATCCCTGGCATGCCTTTTACTGAGAAAATATGTCCTTTGTAGTTAAAGATTTCTGGTATATGCATTTTTCACTTTTTTCCAACTCTATGTCAAATTAAGTTGGCTCTGGAATTCTTTATAAAGTCCCTACTTCTGCAAAAGTTAATCCCTTTGTGATTTTCCCCTTTCTTGCAAATGGTTGGAAAAACTTTTATAGTAATAAACTAGGAACTGGTGTTAAAATATGGTATCCAATGTGAATCATTTGCCTGTTATTAGTACTAGATACTTGAAGCCACCTTTTTGTTCCTTTTAAGATGGCAGCTGAATTGAGCAGGTGTTGTTTTTTTTTTTTTAAGAAATGATTTTAAAAACTTATTTTGGAATTAAGTAATTTTAGTTTTAAATTCTAAAACTAAAACATGAAGGCCACTAAAATTTGATTGGAAGTTGAAATTAGTAGATCTAATTTTTAGAACTGAGTGAAATGTCTTTCTTAAACCACATAAATGATGGAGAAGAGTCTTAATTTTAAAGTTCTTAAACTTCAAACTTCTTAAACGTTTGGGCTTAGTTTTAAAAAATTACTGAATCATTTATAAATTTTTCTTTGGTTATTAGAGGCAACATTTGTTTTGTAGTCTTTTTTTTTTTTTTTTTGAGACAGAGTTTCACCCTGTCACCCAGGCTGGAGTGCAGTGGCGTGATCTTGGCTCACTGCATCCTCCCCCTCCCAGGTTTAAGCAATTCTCTGCCTCAGCCTCCCAAGTAGCTGGGATTACAGGCGCCCACCACTACACCCGGCTAATTTTTTTTTTTTTTTTTTTTTTGTATTTTTAGCAGAAACAGGGTTTCACCATCTCGGCCAGGCTGACCTGGAACTCCTGACCTTGTGAGCCACCTGCCTTGGCCTCCCAAAGTGCTGGGATTACAGGCGTGAGCTGCTGTGCCTGGCCTATTTTGTAGTCTTTATGAGGTTTACGTATTTATATAGAATTCTTACCAAGTGGTCTCAACTATTAATAGATAACTGTGTGATCAATTTAAGTGATTTTTAATTTCAGGCCAGATGCAGTGGCTCATGCCTGTAATCCCAGCACTTTGGGAGGACAAGGTAGGCAGATCACTTGAAGTCAGTTCAAGAACAGCCTGGCCAACATAGTGAAACCCTGTCTCAAGCAAAAATTACCAAAGTTAGCTGGGCATGGTGGTGTGTACCTGTAGTCCCAGCTACTCTGGAGGCTGAGGTGGGAGAATTGTTTGAACCCAGGAGGCGGAAGTTGTAGTAAGCTGAGATCATGCCACTGCACTCCAGCTTGGCTGACAGAGTGAGAACCTGTCTCAAAAAAAAAAAATAAAAAGCTTTTTAGTTTCAAAAGTACCATCTCAATGTTCAGAAATTTGAAAAGTATAAAAGGAGAAATCACGTATGGTTTACTAGCCTAACAAAATCATTACTATCTGTGTGTTTTACTTATTTTAAAGAATGCATATATGTTTTTACATCATTGCAATATAGTATATGCCTACTTTTATAGAGGATAAACATCTGCATTTAAATCCAATCTAATATTATAATTTCATTTGATAGATATCCCCTGATTCAGATAACAGATACATCCATTCCCCCAAATATTCTTAAGGCTCTGTTTCCTAATTCTGAAAATGATATTTGTCTGAGGCAGGAATTGTGATTAGAGTATGGAACATAAAGATCAAGTAGCTGGGAGGAAATGTGCCTATATGACTGTGAGAATGTCTAGATATTTAGAATAGGATTTTACTCTGCTTTTAGGTTGGGGCTTCATAATAGCTTTAGCAACATATCTGATCATTTTATTACTCAGTGCTTTTTCCCTCCTCCTAGAGCATTTAATTACCTCTAAAAGTATGTACAAGAAAGCATTCATGTCTTATACTGATTAGATGAACTGTTTCAGCTTTCGTGATTCGGTATGAGTAGGAGGGAATTCTACTTCCTCTGTCAGCACTTAAACATTTCTGGAAAATGCTGTAGTGCATTGACATCAGGCATTTTTAAAAAATTACTGATCTTTGAGAAAACATAAAGGACCCAGTGAGTTACAGAAATAGGTGCTGGACCATCCCTGTTCTCTGCATTAGAAAACTATACTGCTAACACATATAAATATCTGCTCACCTTGAACTGAAATTATCCATGGGAAGCCAAATACATCCATCTATCTATCGATCAATCAATAGATAGATGTATTTGTCTCATTCTGTCTTCCAGGCTGGAGTGCAGTGGCACGATCTCGGCTCACTGCAACCTCTACCTCCCTGTTTCAAGTGATTCTCCCACCTCAGCCTGCTGAGTAGCTGGGACTACAGGTGTGTGCCACCATTCCCAGCTAACTTTTATAATTTTGATAGAAACAGGGTTTCATCACGTTGGCCAGGCTGATCTTGAACTCCTGACCTCAAGTGATCTGCCTGCCTCGGCCTCCCAAAGTGCTGAAATTACAGGCGTGAGCCACCATGCCCGGCCTCCATATTGGATGATTATACATTTGTATATATTTTTCTTTGCTTGCTTTATTTTGATGAGTCTTCAAGTCAGTAGCAGAATTTTATTAGTGAAGTTTAGTAATCCCAGTTACTCAAATTTAAAATGTTTCACTAGTAAACTGAATTTAATGAATTCTCTTTCATAGAGAATGTTGTGTTATTTTTACTTATTGGTGAAAACCTAGCTGGTGCAGATGAACAGGAATTGAACCTATTATCGGTAAATTTAGATTTCTTTTATAATTTGGCCATTTATTTTAGCTTTATTATTTAATCTCATTTTTACAAAGTTATGCAATAGTATATTGGAAAAATAATATTGCTTTGAAAGTGCAAAGTATTTAGAATTTCTTAAATAAATATATAGTTTCCACTTTAGATGTCTGAGATTTAGAGGTGTACTTTTAGCCCCTTATTTTATAGATGGAGAAATTTAGACCCAGAGATATATATGGCAGCACACAACTCATCTGTGACAAAACAAGGTCTAGAAGTCAAGTCATCTTCCATTTCAGGCTAGTGCACTTTTCACTGCACTTTACTATGTTCTAATCAGTAAATAAAATTACATTAGAAGAGAGTTCTTTCAGAAATATGCAAACCAGTAAAATTTCAACAAATTAACATCCCTTTCAAGTTGTGTGTTATTTTTTTCTGCAAAATGTAAGAGAAGTTGAAATGTTTCCAACTCAGAATGGACTATAATATTTTTAGTGAATTAAATATTATGTAAAGAGCCGGGCTTGGTGGCACATGCCTGTAATCCTAGCACTTTGGGAGGCTGAAGCGGGTGGCTTGCCTGAGCTCAGGAGTTTGAGACCAGCCTGGGCAACATGGTGAAACTCCATCTCTACTAAAATACAAAAAATTAGCCTGGCGTGGTGGCGTGCACCTGTAGTCCCAGCTACTCACAGGCTGAGGCGGGGGCAGGTGGATCACTTGAGCCTGGGGAAACAGAGATTTCAGTGAGTCAAGGTGCCATTGCACTCCAGCCTGGGAAACAGAGCGAGACCCTGTCTCAAAAAATAAAATAAATAAAAATATTCTACTGGCCAACTCCTCCCCCACCTTCTAACCTTCGGCACCAAAGAACTGCTACATAGATTTGTCATGGCTGCTGCTCCTAAAAAACCTACAGAATAAAAGGGGGAAAGGAGAAGAGCTGTAGTTTTCTGTTAGGGAGGAAGCCTGAAAGGATCATTTCCCAAAAGAAGTTTATCTTTTAGAGCTGGACTGGTCAGTACAGTAGCCACTAGTCTTGAAATGTAGCTAGTCCTAACTGAGATGTGCTGTAAGTGTAAAATACACACTAGATTTTGAAGACTTAGGGTGAAGAAAAAGTAAAATATTTTAATAACGTTTATGTTGCTTACATGTTAAGTGATAATATTTTGAACACATTAAATAAAGTAGATTATTAAAATTAAATTTACATGTTTGCTTTTAGTTTTTTATTTTGTGTGCCCGAAATTTTAAGGTTATATATGTGGCTTGCTTATATGCCTCACAGTATATTTCTATTAAACAACACTGCTCTGGAACTAAGATTTCTAAGGTAACTGAGATGATCCTTGGAGTTGAGCCAAAACCTGCTATTGTGGTATATTTTGGAGATGTGGGTTTCCATTAAGTATAGATTTTTTTTGACTCCTAGTAAATTTTTATTGATTTGTCATCTGGTTCATAATGTACAATTCAGTAAAAGCCATTCAGAGAGAGGCTAAACATTGTGAGCCAAACCTTCTTACAACGCAACTTGGTCTTGGAACTTAGAATGCTTACAGGAATGGATGGCTAGCATGTGCTTTATGCAAGCCTTTTAAATATCATATCCAGGCTTTTGGTGAGAGACTAGAGTACTAATATTCTGTACTGCTAATTCAGGGCTGCTCCATATGCTTTATAAACCGAATAGAGGGTAGATTTAGCATGAATATTGAGACATTTACCCAGTGTTTTTATCTGGATGAAAGAATAATGTACCTTGAGAGTACCTATAGGCAGTTAGGCCTTTTCTCAAGGAGCAATATTTGAACACTGAATTAAATCCCCATGATTTCACTGAATTCCCATAATACAGTTATATAGTACTCATTGTATTCTGTGTGTGTGTGTGTGTGTGTGTGTGTGTGTGTGTGTGTGTGTGTGTGTGTGTTTGAGACAGAGTCTCACTCTGTCGCCCAGGCTGGAGTGCAGTGGTGTGATCTCAGCTCACTGCAACCTCCACCTCCTGGGTTCAAGCAATTCTCCTGCCTTAGCCTCCCAAGTAGCTGGGACTATAGGCACACACCACCACGCCTGGCTAATTTTTGTATTTTTAGTAGAGACAGGGTTTCACCACATTGGCCAGGCTGATCTTGAACTCCTGGCCTCAGCTCCCGCCTCAGCCTCCCAAGGTGCTGGGATTACAGGTGTGAGCCACCGTGCCAGGCCTGTATTCTGTATTTTTATGTATATCCTCACTAAATAAGTTTCTTGAGAATAGTGTAGGGTTTTTTATTCACCCTTTTTCCATTATGGTGTTTTGCATATGGTAAAATTCTAAAGTATTCTGAATTAAATTGAGCTAAACCAAACCTGGATGAAACTAAAGAAAATCATTTCTCCCCTTTCTGATTAGAGGAGGCACTTTGTTACAACAGAGGATATATGTGGATAAGTATACCCAGGAATATGTAAGTATGTTGAGACATCTACAAATCTGATTCAGAATTAAACAAAGGCCAATGAAGTTTCTACGCTGTTTTCTGGCTTCTAATTAAACATTTTTTTCATATCACAATAATATAAATATTTTAAAGTACTCCAGGCAGTTCTCCTTCAGTATTCCCAGGATGTCATTAAGCCTAGTCACCCTGCAACAGCTGCAAGTTATTCCAAACATCTGTACTGAATCTTTACACTCTACAAGCCCATTTGAAATCAACTGTGTCACCCTATTAACAGCTTCAGTAATTCTCTATTACTTTTCTAACCAAGAGTTAGGGAGAAATAAGTCTAGTGTATCAGAATGAAGAATCCTGAAAATTGCTTTTCAAGACCGATTCTCTGTGGTCACGAACATAATGTTTTTATTTACCCTTCCAGATTTTGGTACTTAAAAAGTTATTTTCTTAAATATGTAAAAGTTAGATCATTTGATAAATGATTAAAAAGAATTTCCCTGTTTATTAAGTCTTAGTTGGTAGTAAATATGAAAGACAAAACATTCCAGTTAAAAATTATTTCATACATTTTAAACAGTTTAAATAGAGTAAGCGTAGTCCTTGCCCATGCCTATGTCCTGAATGGTATTGCCTAGGTTTTCTTCTAGGGTTTTTATGGTTTTAGGTCTAACATGTAAGTCTTTAATCCATCTTGAATTAATTTTTGTATAAGGTGTAAGGAAGTGATCCAGTTTCAGCTTTCTACATATGGCTAGCCAGTTTTCCCAGCACCATTTATTAAATAGGGAATCCTTTCCCCATTGCTTGTTTTTGTCAGGTTTGTCAAAGATCAGATGGTTGTAGATATGCGGCATTATTTCTGAGGGCTCTGTTCTGTTCCATTGATCTATGTCTCTGTTTTGGTACCAGTACCATGCTGTTTTGGTTACTGTAGCCTTGTAGTATAGTTTGAAGTCAGGTAGCGTGATGCCTCCAGCTTTGTTCTTTTGGCTTAGGATTGACTTGGCGATGCAGGCTCTTTTTTGGTTCCATATGAACTTTAAATTAGTTTTTTCTAATTCTGTGAAGAAAGTCATTGGTAGCTTGATGGGGATGGCATTGAATCTATAAATTACCTTGGGCAGTATGGCCATTTTCACGATATTGATTCTTCCAACCCATGAGCATGGAATGTTCTTCCATTTGTTTGTATCCTCTTTTATTTCATTGAGTAGTGGTTTGTAGTTCTCCTTGAAGAGGTCTTTCACATCCCTTGTAAGTTGGATTCCTAGGTATTTTATTCTCTTTGAAGCAATTGTGAATGGGAGTTCACTCATGATTTGGCTCTGTTTGTCTGTTATTGGTGTATAAGAATGCTTGTGATTTTTGTACATTGATTTTGTATCCTGAGACTTTGCTGAAGTTGCTTATCAGCTTGAGGAGATTTTGGGCTGAGACAATGGGGTTTTCTAGACATACAATCATGTCATCTGCAAACCAAAAGCAATGGCAACAAAAGCCACAATTGAGAAATGGGATCTAATTAAACTAAAGGGTTTCTGCACAGCAAAAGAAACTACCATCAGAGTGAACAGGCAACCTACAAAATGGGAGAAAATTTTCGCAACCTACTCATCTGACAAAGGGCTAATATCCAGAATCTACAATGAACTCAAACAAATTTACAAGAAAAAAACAACCCCATCAAAAAGTGGGCGAAAGATATGAACAGACACTTCTCAAAAGAAGACATTTATGCAGCCAAAAGATACATGAAAAAATGCTCATCATCACTGGCCATCAGAGAAATGCAAATCAAAACCACAATGAGATACCATCTCACACCAGTTAAAATGGCAATCATTAAAAAGTCAGGAAACAACAGGTGCTGGAGAAGATGTGGAGAAATAGGAACACTTTTACACTGTTGGTGGGACTGTAAACTAGTTCAACCATTGTGGAAGTCAGTGTGGCGATTCCTCAGGGATCTAGAACTAGAAATACCATTTGACCCAGCCATCCCATTACTGGGTATATACCCAAAGAATTATAAATCATGCTGCTATAAAGACACATGCACACATATGTTTATTGTGGCACTGTTCACAATAGCAAAGACTGGGAACCAACCCAAATGTCCAACAATGACAGACTGGATTAAGAAAATGTGGCACATATACACCATGGAATACTATGCAGCCATAAAAAATGATGAGTTCATGTCCTTTGTAGGGACATGGATGAATCTGAAAACCATCATTCTCAACAAACTATCGCAAGGACAAAAAACCAAACACCACATGTTCTCACTCATAGGTGGGAATTGAATAATGAGAACACATGGACACAGGAAGGGGAACATCACACTCCGGGGACTGTTGTGGGGTGGGGGGAATGGGGAGGGATAGCATTAGGAGATATACCTAATGCTAAATGACGAGTTAATGGGTACAGCACACCAACATGGCACATGTATACATATGTAACAAACCTGCATATTGTGCACATGTACCCTAAAACTTAAAGTATAATAATAATAAAATTAAAAAATAAAAATAAAAAGTAATATAAAGCATTCAAATAAAAAAGAAAGAAGTGAAAAAAAATAGAGTACATGTAGTCAACTCAAAACTGCACTGCCTTATTCCTCTGGGTCTTGCATATTTATTGGTGGAAATTTTTCTCTGCTATTTTTTTACATTTTACATTGCGGGATAAGCACAGAATTATTGAACCTATGACCTATATATTCCACAGCTTACTTCAATGCTTCTATTAGGCACCCGTCCAGAGTTGAAGAAACGTCTCAGATCACAGCATCTTCTCAAAAAATGTCATTTTGTTTAGCTTCATTTCTATGTAACATTGATGAGAAAAAAAAATCAGTTCCCAGCTGGGGCCACTGTCTGTGTGGAATTTTCACGTTTTCGCCATGTGTCTGCACAGGTTTTCTCCAGTTTCCTCCCACATCCTTATAACTTTTGCTTCACAAACATTTATTGACTTAACGTAGCATCACTACGACCGCCATCACTTACTGATTCACCAAAAATTGCATAAATTATCTTACTTGTTTTTATTAGTCTTTATTAAATGTATAGCTCACATTTATTTCAATATTTAATATTAGAAGTGCTTGGGGTGTTTATTTAGAAGTTTGGTGATGTTTTTATAGCCAGAAATATGCTGTAGGAACGTAACTCTTGTTTGTATCAGTTAGGCTATCGTAAAACTGGTTTCCTTTATGTCATTTCACTTAAAGAATTTATGGATGACGTGAGGAATAGTACTCAACTTTTGCTTATAAATAATTAACAGATGAAAAGAGACTTCTTAGGAAGCAATTTTTACGAGCCTCCTGAGCTGGGAGTTAACATTTTCAATAAGAAGCCATTAAGTCAAATATAATCTTTTGCATTTAAACTCTACATCATTATATTATATTACTAGAAGTCTAAAAACCAAACAGTATGGTAGGAAGAATAAAATGTTACTTATGAATATAATTTCTGCTTATACTTTTAGAAAGAGGATTAAAAGTACTGACAACAAATGAAGTCAGAATAGCTTGATTAGTTTATTAAAAGTATCTCCTTAATGTTGTAGTATATGCTAATTATTTGCTTTGCATATGTACACATCATGACATACATTTATGCATTAGCTGAGACATGTTCATTCTGTAAGTTTTGTACAAAACTAATGATCTTCAGTTACACAAGAACATTTAAAAATTTTATGTTTGAAATAGATAATTAAGCAATGCTGTGTGAAACTGAAAAATGAAAACTTTGATTAAAAAAGTATTTTCAAATATAGGATAGTACATGTATATGAGAATACTTTTTTGGGTATAATCTTAGTAACATCATTATGATGTTATATAAACATATGACATATGACATAAAATTATAGTAGATAGATCACTATGTTGCCCACTTACACATTCTTCTGTCATGTTAAGCAACACACATTATTCTTATCTATAATAAAACATATTTCTGTCTGTCATACATATGAAATATTTGTATGTATTTATTAGAATTAATTTTTAAGGCTAGTCTTTTTTTATAATTTCAACTTTTATTTTAGATTTGGGGTAGATGTGCAGGTTTGTTACACTGGCATATTGTGTGATGCTGAGGTTTAGGGTATGAATGATCCCATCACCCAATAATGAGCATAGTACCCAACCAGTTAGTTGGGTAGACATTGTTCCTAAGGAAGATATACAAATGGCCAATAGCACATAAAAATGTGCTCAATATCATTGGCCATTAGTAGAAATAAAAATTAAGAAATGTTTAAAATATTTAATGTTTTATTTGAAAAAAATAAACCAATTAAAATTTTAAATAACATTTTTAATGGAAAATAATTATATATCCCAAAGCCAAAAAAAAAAATTAGTGAGAAGAGGAGCACTGTTTTACAGTTTTGCAGATTTTTTAATATGTGATTTAATGGAAGATAACAAGATTCTTATATATTTCTGTATTCAGTCTGTTGCAATATATTGTTTTAGTTGAAATATATGAAGAAAATCTATCCTCATGCAGGTAAGTAGTTGCAAAGGGAAGGAGTATTTTAATAGCCTTTTCAAATAATTGTGAATTATTCTGTTTTGATACTACATAAAAACTCAGCAAGTGGTAATTTCTTAAAAGGTTAGTTGCCCTATAGAATCTAAAGCCATATCAGTGACACTTTTATCCTCTGTAACATTAAAAATTCATTGATCTATCTTGCAGTTTGAATGGAACTTGTACCCATGCATGATTTTGTAACATCATTCACTGCTCATTTGGAAGATATTGGTTCACTAAGAGTTAGGCAGATCTTCCAAATACGAACACATTATACAATGTCAAAAAATCACATTCATTAACATCACCACGAATCACATCAAGAAAGTCATACTCATGGTGGTAGATAACATGGTTTCTGAAATTCAGATTTTCACTCAAAATCCCAAATTTTATAATTTGCAAATACTGTCAAGTGTTTTCTTTGAAATATCAGGCTTACTTCATTTTTAAAAAGTGCTTAATGGGTTACCCATGCCCGAATAACAATAATTCGCCATTATTTCAAGTAAAAGTGGTATTGAAAAAAGTGGGTTGTTCAGCTTGCAAATCATTCACCCAAATGCTTTTTCTTGAGATAGCCATTATGCTTCAGTAGGCAGCAAAACAGTTTTTTATGTTCTTGCCCTTTCATCACAGAGAATGTTAATAATTTTTACTGCTTCAACAAGGATATTCTAAATTGAAATTGGCTTTAAAATATTTTATTCACTTATTCATTTGTTGTTTGATTCATTGTTACTGTATGTGGCAGTGAAGAATACAGTGACTACTAGACTAGTTTGGTGCCACTACATAGATTTATACTAAGGCCTAGCAGTTTGGCTTTGCTTTTTCACCAACAGAGTAAATTTCAACAAAGTGAAAAAAGGCTTGAAAATAGTTTGACCTGAAAGGGTCTTAGAAATTCTTGCCTCCTTAGGGAAAAAACTAGTTTAAAAGCTATTGTAATAGTCCTCCTTTAGCTAGTTTACATTATAAATCGTTTGTGGATACCTACCATATGAAAGGTTGTAGTAGATCCTGGGGATTCACCAATGAACAAAGCAGATGAAAATGTCTGCTGTTATGGAGCTCATTTATAAAGGGTAAAGATATATAACAGGTGTTGGAGAGAAAAGTAAAGCAGAGAAAGGAAAGGAGGTGTGTTTGGTGGGAATGTGTGTGTACAATTTAACTAAGGTGGCTAGGAAAGACCTCACTGAGAAATTGACATTTGAATGAAGATCTGAAGTGGGGGCAGGTAAAGGTGTGTGCCTCTACAAAGGCCACAGCTGAGGCTGCCCTTCTTTATCCATCTCTTTTCATCCTTCCAACTTCCAGACGTTTTTTTCTGCTGATAACTCATACCTTTTAATTAAACTTTAATTTAATTTAATTTAGTTTCTTCGAACTCTGCTCTCCACCACTTCCTTGCCCCTAGCACACACACGATTAATCAGCACTTACAAAAACAAAAACTTAACCTCTTTACAAAAGGTACAGGGATAGAGTAGAGGCTTTGAATACTTGTGCTTCAATTATTTTTCCCCTGTCATCTTTTATATTAAAAGAAATAAAATATAGGGGTGTCTTCTTTTCCTGGTTGAATTGGTAGAGAATATCTATGGCAGTTAGTGCTAATGTTTATAAAAAGGAATAAACACAAGTGAGATCATGATGGAGAGAGATCAAATCAGTAGGGACCGAATTATAAAGAGATTTCATTTCTAGGCTAAAGAGTTTGGATTGGTCATGTGTGCCTGTCATCCTTTATTTCATTCAGTAGTGGAACAATGGCTCTCAACTATATGGTTGAGGGAATAAACTTAAACAACAAATCTAAATTTCCTCTATCAGTTGCATTTAACTGTTGCATTTCCTCAAGGACTTCACTCTCCTCAAACTTTTTGGTACCTTTTTTAAAAAAAAAAAATTATTGAACACTTACAAGTGTTGAAATACTAACTTGTCTAATCTTTATAAACAATCTGTGCAATAGGTGTTGTTACTGTCCCTATTTTACTAATGAGAAAATGAGGACACAGAGAGATTAAGGAACTTGCTGTATATCCTACAGCTAGAAATTAGGTGATGGAAGCAGAATTCAAACCCAGGAAGTCTAGCTCCAGAGTCCATCCTTTTAATCTCTGTCTGTGCCACTCTGGCCAGTGTTTGTGAATGCAGAGTCCTGGAACTATCTGCATCAGAATCACCAGGGATACTTGTTAAAAGTGAAAAATTCTGGCCCACTTCAGACTTACCATGTAAGAAATTGTTTTTCAAGAGTTGAGGAATGTGGGTATTTATATTATAAAATCCTGCAGGTGATTCTGTTATGCATCCTTTGTTAAGAACTTCTGTTTTAGAAGGACCTACTATTGGCACTGTTTTTGCTTCTGATCCCAGCTTCCTATGATTAAATGCTTTCTGAAAGATACATAGTTAGTACAGAACTTAATACTATTATACTGTTCTATACTATTATACCCCAGTTTGACTTTTAAGCTGTTATCACCTGAAATTTAAATGAAATCCTTTTTAGAACAATACTTGACCAAACAATTTAAAAATTGTATTTCCTACAAATGCATTATACCTTAAAAATGCACTTTAAAACTGAATGGAAGCCAGGCACGGTGACTCATGCCTGTAATCCCAGCACTTTGGGAGGCTGAGGCGGGTGGATCACCTGAGGTCGGGAGTTTGAGACCAGCCTGGCCAACATAGTGAAATGCTATCTCTACTAAAAATAAAAAAATTAGCTGGGCATGGTGGTGGGTACATGTAATCCTAGCTACTCAGGAGGCTGAGGCAGGAGAATCACTTTAACCCGGGAGGCAGAGGTTGCAGTGAGCCGAGATTGCGCTACTGTAACTCCAGCCTGGGTGACAGAATGAGACTCTATAAAAAAAAAAAAAACGAAACACACACACACACACACACACACACACACACACACAAACTGAATGGAAACTGAGAACTTACTGTTCTATTTATGATGAAAGAAAACTGGTAGGCTTTAGAAAGTACACCCTATGTGATATGAAAAGTGAACTCTTCTAGATTGTGGAACTGCTTTATATAGTATCATACCTCCATCTTTAACTAGGATTGCAGCTGGCAATAAAGCTCAGCTTCTAATGCGAGCAAGTGTTGAGTTTGGCTATTTTGTTAACCCAAGATTCTGAGAGAAAATTTGTTTACTGAAGTACATAAAGCATATTATGGTTAAAATTTCTTATTCCACTTTGTAGTCGGTCTTGTTAAGACTAGTCTTTCCTAAAATGTGCTTTAGGGGCATTTTATAGTCCTCCATATTTCTTTATGTGAAGCCAACATCAAAATTGCTTTGAAAAGGATCAAGATCTAGAGTGAAGGCTAGAGGAATAGCTAGACACTGAGGCTCATGCAAGGAGAGAGAACTTTAGAAATGTAAATTACATGAAACCCCTTTTTTCTCCCCTTCCAGAAATTTGTAGAATCATTGATATGAAAGAGTTGGTTAGTGTATCTCCCTGTGTTCCCTTCCCACCCTGCTGTGCTGTCTACATAAACACAAGTGGCATTTGAGGTAACTTTGAGATTCTGCTGGGTTAAAAAATATATATTTTTTGTCTCAACCCAACATGTTCCCTCTTTTTTTCAACAAAAAGTATAATGATTCCCTTATATATCTATGTTTAGCTTTTTGCTTGAAGTGTTTCCTAATAACTTTTCTCAGGAAACTTGTTGACTCAATTTGCTGTAGCCATAGACCCTCCTACCTGACCCGCTGTGGTCTGCTTTGGTAGCACACCTGTAGGGGGCAATGTAATCTTCAGGAAATTCACTTCCTACCAGTAGTCCTGAGTAAAGTGAATTTTCTAAAATGAAACATCTTGTAAACATTATATATGACAAACTCCCAAACGGTTAAACTCTTTATGCATTTAGTGTTTGATCTTTTTCCTTAAGAAGACTTTTTTTTGGATTGCTGTCCTGTTGGCACTCAACAAATTACAATTGCTAATAAGTTTCAGAGGCCCTAACTTATTTTCCTAAATCATATACTTCCCAGTTTTTGAAAAGGCTCTCTATTATAGCTAACAAAGTTTTGAACTTTGATTAACTCAAGTGTTTTTTGTTGTTGTTGTTTTGTTTTTTGTTTTTGTTTTTTTTGAGATGGAGTTTCGCCCTGTTGCCCAGGCTGGAGTGCAGTGGCAGCGATCTCGGCTCACTGCAAGCTCAGCCTCCCAGGTTCACGCCATTCTCCTGCCTCAGCCTCCCGAGTAGCTGGGACTACAGGCGCCTGCCACCACGCCTGGCTAATTTTTTTGTATTTTTATTAGAGACGGGGTTTCACCATGTTAGCCAGGATGGTCTTGATCTCCTGACCTGATGATCCACCCGCCTCAGCCTCCCAAAGTGCTGGGATTATAGGCGTGAGCCACTGTGCCCGGCCAACTCAAGTTATTGAATGAAGTAATATGAAGCACATGGGCAGAGACTTCCTGGTCCTATACCTGTCCAAAGCATGTAACCAACATTTTGTCTAAGAGCTTTCCCTGGGGAGATCAATCCTGACCTGGTTTAGAAACATTTTTTCCTGAAACTCTCATCAAAAGAGAAGAATGATTTTGGATGCTACTGTCTTATCCTTAGGAAATTATTTACAAGAAACCATTTTGACCAAGAAACTCAAAATTAATTCTGGTTTTTAAAAAGAGAGGCATATATCACTCTTAGATTGAACCTTATGAAATTACTGATATTTGACTCACAAAAATGACAGTTTTTTATGGTCCAACCTAATACTTTTTGGTGTTAATAAAAGGGGAGGCAGGGTTAGTTGGGCAGTTTGTGGGGGACATCCTACAGAGTACGACATGAAAAGTATATCTTAAATCAAAACTTGAATTTGTACTTATTAGGATTTCAAACTCATTTTTCCTCTGGTGACCTTGCCAGCATTATCAGATTTGTATTAAGTGTCAAAAGTTTCCTCTTGTCAAAGCGTAAACCTTGGCTCATTCTTGGGCCATCTGTTGTACACTAATAGTTTTGATTTATTCTTCTGGCTGGCATGCATACTAATGGTACAGATGCAAGCTTTATATTTCCTTTTATTGGTCTGTAGTTTTATTGCATACATTAGTGGCACAAATATAGCATTCATATTAGCTATTTATATTAACTATTTCTAGTTTTGGGGTGACTAGAAATAGTTAATATTCTAGCACATTTGGTTTTTGATCAGGAATTACTATAACTACTAGAAAACAATGCTAGTGCAAAATGTGAATTTAGATCCATAACTCTGAAAGGCCTACTTCTAGTTGATGCTTCGGCTCTAATTTTTGAGGGTTAACATGTTCTTCAACTTCTTTGACGGCTTGAAAGATATGAAATAGAGTGATAGAAGAAAACAAAAGCTCTCTAGGACAGGGACATAGGTTAGAGAAAATTTAATACAAAGCTGTTTTTGAAATAAGGCTAGGTGCTATTTTTATTTTTGATCTTCTTTTAACAGTTTCCTATATTGGAAAACCAACCCCATCTCTGGAATCCAGTGGATATGAGCCAAATATAAAATGTTAAGAGGCTGTTGTTACTATTGGTCTGCTATGCAAAACTTTTTCCCTAATAGAGGTCTGTGCTGATCCGTGTGAAGCTGCTCAGTGTCACAAGTGCAGCCTGAGTTTCCTTCATTTCTAGGGGAAATTATGACAGAAATACATTCCTTTCTGTTAAAGATAAAGGGCTCCAACCTTGAGCCAGAGTTTTCTAATACAGTAGAAGCTATCTTATCTATATAATGGATACTAGTAGATAGTCTGTTAATAAACAATACTGGTTAAAATTATTTTTTAAAAAGATACATATCTTATTTCATTTGATTATGTAAATGTGCACTCATTGGCTGGTTTTGTATGTAGGGCCAATTCCTCTTCTTTGAGTCCGAATCCACTCTTCAGAGTTCCATGTTGCCGTTCTCGCATAAACTATACTCACAATTCAGCAACCATAATTTCCAGTATTGGTTACAGTTACTGTACATTGGAATAAGAACTTAAAGGTACTTGTTAAGCAATCTGAGGGCAGACTATTAAGATTTTTATGGTTGCTTTGCAAGGAGAGAACATTTTAAAACTTATTTTTATCTTTTTGCTCTCTTTTCACACTATTAGTTTATGTAATATTTTATTACACAATTATACTAATACAATTAATGAAAGTAGTCTTGAAAAAAGACACAACTCAACTAGTCGTGAATGTTCCCTGTGCTATGGGCACCAGTTAGTGAGTTTTATAGGGGGAATGGGAAGGGTCATTTAATCAGTTTGTACTCTACATGGATGTGTAGAATCAACATTTGATAACTCTCAGTAGGGCCTAAATTTTATTGTGAGTTACCATAATTAATTTCAGTGGAGCAAAATGTGGTCCTTTTCTTTTGATAAGCCAGTCTCCAATGCTTTTGTTTTCTTAAAAAGAGAAGAAACGTAACTTTGAAGGCTGTGTTATGCACTAATATTTTGTTGGTTTCTAACAAATTGCTTGGAAGAGGGAATTGGGAGAACTGTATGAAAGTAGCATATTTTCTCATGTACAATATTGCATAACATTAGAAAACTGATGCCTTATTTTCATGGTGAAATGTTTTGGTGTTTCTCCGCCCCATGTTTCTCTAACTTTTTCTGGGAATAAGAGTAACAGTACATTGATTATAATATTTGTCCACATGATTTCATTCCAGAGGAAATCCTATGGTATCTAAGCCCTACAGAAAGCCTGATAAAGACATTTCAGGAGTCCATTCGAAGATGTCTTAAAATTAGTGACATAGTTTTTTGAGTGACAGTGCCGAAATATATTTCTTTCTATGGCAACATTCTTATTCTACTATCCTTTTTTATTTTTAAGTAGTTTCATTTTTGTCACAGTTGGGTTATTTTAAACGATTTAATTGGAGGGAAAGAAGTACAAATTCATCAAATTGTACCTCCGGAATTGAATTTCCTTCACTAGTTCCTTAATAAGTATTTAAGTAAAAGGGGGTGCGATATCAAGAAGACTAAATTATAAATATGGTTTCTATGCTTGTAAAAAATAACAATCCTGTCCTTTATTAACCATTATGGAGATTCCTCTTGACCAAATATCTTTAGAACTGTTTCACAAATTTATAATTTCACTAGTAATTTGGTTTAGGTTTAGGTTTGAGTGACAGAAAATCCAAAATAATAGTGGCTTAGATAAATTATAAGTTTATTTCTGTCTCATGTATAAGTTTCAGAGATCTAATGATAGCTACTTAATCATCAGGATCCCTGTCTCCTTCTGTCTTCTTGCTCCATAATCCTCAACTTGCAGCTTCTGTCTCATGGAACAAACATGGCTACTCCAGCTCTAGCAGTCATATCTGCCTTCTAGCTAGCAAGAAAGAGAAAGGGAAGGAGGAGAGAAGCCTTCTACCATTACCACCTTGAAGAAGTTGCCATTTCTTCTTACAGTCTGTTGACCAGACCGTGTAGCCTTATTTGGTTGCAAAGGAGGCTAGGAAATATAGTCTTTATTCTGGGTGGCCTTGTGCCCAACTAAATATCACAAGTCCTGTTGCTATTTTAATGTTATAGAGGAAGGAGAGCATATATTGGGTTTAAAAAAAAAAAAAAAAAAAGGCTGTTTCTGCCACAATTCAGTTTCCCCAACAAAATAAAAACTTGGATTTATATTCTTTAAAAGAAAATATCCTCTGTAGCACAGTGCTGAATACATGACAGGACACTGTGCTCAGTAAATTTTTTTTAAATGAACAGTAAGGGCCGGGCGCGGTGGCTCACACCTGTAATCCCAGCACGTTGGGAGGCCGAGGTGGGCAGATCACGAGGTCAGGAGATCGAGACCATCCTGGCTAACATGGTGAAACCCCATCTCTACTAAAAATACAAAAAATTAGCCGGGCATGGTAGCAGGCGCCTGTAGTCCCAGCTACTCTGCCGGCTGAGGCAGGAGAATGGCGTGAACCCAGGAGGCGGAGCTTGCAGTGAATGGAGATAGTGCCACTGCACTCCAGCCTGGGTGACAGAGCAAGACTCCATCTCAAAAAAAAAAAAAAAAAAAAAAAAGAACAGTAAGAGGCCAGTAAATATTTATTGAGTGAATATAGCTCCTTTGTTTCTGAAAATGTGACTCACAGTATTAATGATCTAAAAAAGAGTAAGATGAACACAGAGAGAAAATAATGATTCAGGGTTCATTGTTGTGAGGTTCAAGGAACATTTATTTTGAGGAAGTGGAGGTAAATATTCAATGAAGTAACTACATGTCCCAGATATATAGATAAGACAGATGAAATATATATATATATTATATGTTATATAGACACTTATTTTTATTATAAGATATGTACTGTTAGAGTTGGTAGTATACCAGCTTTTGTTCCCTGCAGTCTGATTTTTGGGCCTCTTGGTAAACAAGTACTTAAAAACTGTTACCCCAGTTTGCAAACCTTTAATAATTAGTGACAAGGCAGGTTAACTGTAATAATTTGTATGCATGCAAGGTGTGATTCTTCTTTTTCATAAATCATACCTAGTTTTTAGCTTTCTGCTGCAAAAATAACTAGTTTGTTAGAAATTTAGTGAAAAGAAAAAGTAGGAGACACTGTGTTCAGAAGATCATGTTTAAAAACAACAATTAGTATGGCATCTATATCTTAGCAGGAAACTCAGAATTAAGTCTGAGCTTGACCTTAACCCATGACCAGTGGAATCTAAGTTTGTTTATTTTTACAATAGCCTTAATTTGGGGCTTGCAAGTTTTTTGGTTTGTTTTCACATTCAATTTAGAGACCCTGAAGCAGTATTTTAATGATAGGAATTAAGCTATATATAACTTTCATGGCTTGAAGATCAGCAAATTCTGTTTTTTCTTGGTTATAATGTTATCTTACTCAGAAATGTGTGATCTTTGTGTCTAACAATGCACTTAAAAAAACAAAACAAAAAATTCCCTTGCTGCAATGCTGGAATTCTAACAGAATTTACTCATCTTCTCTCTCCTCCCCAATTTTTAAAAACATGTTCTCATGGAAATTTTGCCTTGAATTACACAAAATACAAGCAGTTACTGGAAATGTTTTCTACACAGTTCTGTTCATGTATATCAATTTCAATTTGTTTTTCACTTTTTAGATTTTTTTCTTAGTTTTGCTGATAATCACTTCATAATCATATCAACTTTGAACTTTGAAGTTGTGTTGAATTTTTATTGCTCTCAGCTGTATCAGATCCTACTTTTTGATGAGTTATTTCATATAGTAAGTTTGTTGAATGAATGGTGAAACAATGAACACAGGAACAAGAAAAGAAAGCAAAATGCGTCAAACTTAGGTTTAGTTTTATCTCCAGTTTAACCATGCTCCCTTAAATGGAAATGCTAATATACTTTTTTTTTCTTTTTTCTGTGACAGTTCATATGTTTTTGCTAGGAAGAAAAGGAGTTATTGAAAACAGTAGTTAATATCAAAGTCATAAGTCATTTATAATCAGCCTTAGAATGCCTACAGATGTATATACATTTTTCAAAACACTTATACTCTGCCTTTTCTGAAGCCAAGCTTCTCTTGGCTCATTCTTACTTTTAGTACTTGTGTGCTGGAAATTAGAAACCTCAGATGTCCCACACAATGTAGACTATACAATTGTGCTAGGCATGTATTTACAATTCTTTAACTCTTCTACCAAACTGTATGCTTTTTTAAGGGCAAAAACTGTACATCTTCTTTAGCATGCACCTGTTACTTGCAAATAAATGTCTAATGCTGTAGTCCCTTCAAAGGGAGAAGAGGAGGCTAAGCAGGCAAGGCTCTAGGCCTTGGCCCCGCTTCAGTCAGAATTTTTCTTCTACGTGTTGATAGTTTCTTTCTTCTACAGGTAGAAAATTCCTGGGATAACAGGAATTCTGATGGGAAAAAGAGTTTATTGCCTTTAAAAAAAAGTTTGAAAATGACTGTTTGGGGGATAGATACTTTCAGTATCTTGTGACATTATCTAGTCTAGCCCCCATCATTTTACAGGACTGGAAACTGAAACACAGAAAGGATATGTAGTCTTGTCCAGATTATACAGCTATTTAGTGGCAGAATTAGAATTAAAATCCCTTGTCTTGACTGCTTGACCAGTATTCTTTATAGTGTGCTACAGCATATGTGTTGTAAAAACCTAAGAGTTTTCCAAGATCACTGTATAGTGCCTGGCAACGGTAGACACTCTGTAAATGTGTATTACATGAATGAATGAATGATTCTAAGATGGTTTGTAGTTAATTAAGCCAACTCGAAATAAAAACTATAATTTTTCATCATCCCGACGAAATATTGGCCTCTTAGAAGCCCTGAATTTGGCCTGTTCTAGGACTAAGCCAATTGTTATATATAACAGATTGTTCTTTGTTAATTTTAGGATCACCTGCTGTTACCAGCTACTACCCATAACAAGACCACAAGACCAAAAATGTCAATTGTGTTACCAGCAATAAACATAAATGGTAAGTTGAAATTCTGGTTTATGAACAATATGAGATTTCTTTGTTTAACCAAGATTCTCTTTATTAGTTCAAAGACATTTAAAATGTTCAGTTAAATGAGTATATATCCGTACATTATTTCTGAAACATTTTTCCAGTGTTTTATTATTTTTAAAATCCATTATTCTTTTTTAAAAAATTACTACATCCCTAAAAGAAAAAGTAGCTTCCTTTTACTTACAAAATTGGAAAAGCTAGCATCTTGACTGCTCTACAGACTTGCGTCTGGGACCCTTCTAGTCATAAATGTAGTGTGAGAAGCCCCTGCTGTGTTCTGACAGTGAATTTGTAAATTAGATTTTTGGAACTCAAAGCAGTTTCCTGTGTTACCTAAATGTTGATATCATCCTAGACCATGCCACAGAAGCCTATTTATGTTTAATTGATAATACTGATGAGTTTGACACTGATAGTATTACTATTGCATTTTGTTGTATTACTAGCCCTGGACATTAAGCAAAATACAAATAATAATATAATGCACAGATGTTAAGGCATAATATACCTGCTTATAGTTTAGAAGAAAAAAAAAGACAAGCACAAAAATCACTGTACTCCAAAGAGAAAGTCACATAAGTAATATGTGAGATACTAAGAAATCTAGCGAAGGAGAGATTACTTCCAGCTTGATTCTTCATGGAGAAGAGAAATAACTCACTCCCATTACCAGTTGTGGATTATAAATGAGCACAGCGTTATGTTATTGACTAGTTGCTTTCTCTGACACATTATATTGAAAATCGGAGAGTTGGCCATCTTTTTCAAGCTTGTGTATCTCACATAATGGAGGTACTAGTAAATTTTCTGTCTGGTAGCAAAAACCTCATAGTATATGAAGAAGATGAAAATGAAAAGCCCTTTGAACTAACCTGCAGTTGAACCAGTTCACATTTTGATTGATAAATATAATTAAACCTTCAAATACAATTATAAAATAAAACACTAGAATTTTGGGGGGATTCCAGATAAGTTTCAATAAAATTTAGTCTTTAGGGGAAAAGTAGTATTCATCATACATTTTAAGACCATAGAGGACCTTAGAATTTCGTGAGCTGTATATAGACGGCTTATTAGAAATGCTTAGGAAGCAACTTCATAGACATAAACATAAATGGGCTTTTTGTTAAAGCATAAAAATTACAATATTTACTTAGCCTTACAAAGACATTCAGAATAAGTTTAAGAAAAACAGTAGCATTGAGAAGAACATCTCTTTCTTCAGTAAAGACATACCTCTGAAGTTATTCATGGAATAATCATTTACTATCTGAAGAAGAATATATTCCAAAGTGCATTTTATTACATTCCAAAGAATGTATTTAGGAAGTCTCACTTATTCTCAATCTATAGGTACTTAAGTTTCTCTGCCTAAACTAGAATAGACCAAAGGGTCAGCTTATGCTCAGAAAGGCTATTTTCTAAGCTTTATTAAGGCAGAATTCACTTAATTTTGTTCTTCTGATATTGGGTTCTTATGCAAGAGAATGCCTGGTCTTATTTTGTAACAGTGAGCTATCTATTTATATTAAGCCAAAACCAACAAGATGCTGTTTGACTATGTTTATCTTGGCCAGGTGACTGATTTTTGAAGAGGAGCCTTTCATGGATTTGGAAAATCCAGTCATTAGAGGATCATTGTCTTTTTAATCTGTTTCAGACTCTTTGTAAATAGTCTTTTTAAAAACTTCCCTTTTTAGGATAAGTCCTATTAAAAAATTAAAATTCAAATTCAAGAAATATTGATTGAATATATACCATGTTTCAAGTACCATGCTACATCCTCAGCCTTCTCTCTGAACAGTCTTGCTCTGAGGATACTTCTTAAATTAGAGCCTGATTTTTTCCCCTTCCTCATATACCTCAAAGTCTGCAGCAGGGCAGGTGGTATCCTTGCTTCCCACTACAACTTTCTAATTATTTCTCCTTCTTTCTCCTTCAGTCCCCTTAACATCTTGCAAATCTATCACATCACACTTTACTCCTCTAACCCTTATTTGTTGCTGTCATCTACTCCACCTTCACTGACGACTCCTCCACTGCCTCTGTCATCCTGCTGTCTAACTTCAGCATCCCCGTAGAGAAGTCATTAGTACTCTAGCCTTTTTTGATCCAGTCATCTTTTATTCTGCACCACCTCAGCCTCCCATCCATATGGTCATAATCTAGACCTTATCATCATCAATAGCAGCACTCCCTTTGAAATCTCCTTTTCAGGCATCCCACTCTCTGACTGTTACTCTCTTACTTTAAAACTCACACTCCAACTACTTTCTTACCTTACAAGTCTACAGTCCTTTGACCCTGCCACTTCTTTTCTGTGTCCATCACATCCTTAATGGCCATACATTCCTCCTTACCCAGCTTAAATTCCGTGGTCCTGTACTGTCACCACTCTCTTGTGAACACCCCTTACTTCCTGGCTCCTTTCTTAGGTCTCACTTTCTTGGAAAAACTGCTCTCTAGGTAAACCCAGCACTTCTCTCTATGCCTGCTCTGAAGCAGCTGAAAATTGCTAGAAAGTATCGTTCAGTGAGAACAAGTAGATTCACTTCAAATTTATGACCATTAATTTCAAAGGGATATTTAATATTGCCAGTCATTACTAGTAAATTCACTTTCCCTGTCTCTCTGAAAAAAGAATTTCTCACCTTCTCTTGTCAAAACTCCAACATCCTCTCTTCCCACCCCCTCAGCTGATGAACTCACCAAATACTACACTGAGAAAATAGATGTCATCATGCAAGAGCTACATCATGTTTCCACTGCTACCGGCCCAGCTGCATCTACACCCACAAACTCTGCCTTCCCTCTTGTTGCACTGAAAGAAAAGTCTCTTCCATTGGGTTCTAAATCCCAGCTTTGCTACTTGCTAGATATGTATCATTGGGCAAGTTAATTAACTTTTCTGTACCTCAGCTTCCTCATCTGTAAAAGAAGATATTAGTAATACCTTCCTCTAAGAGTTGATGTGAGAATGAAATGAGTAAAAAAGCTTTAAATAGTGCCTGACTATTTTGGGGTTAGCTGCTGTTTTACTGCAATAATCATCATTGCCATTGTCCTTAAGACATCATTGCCAACTTCTAAGGTAATTTCTTCCTTTTGGACCCTGACTCCTAGCACTTCTCACAGTGCTCAAAGACTTTACTCTGCATTTATACCATTCCTCTTTTATACAGTTTCTTCTTCTCTACTGGGTCATTCCCATCAGCATACAAATGTCTTTTTTTTTTTTTTCTCAAGGGAGGGACTCATTCTGTTGCCCAGGCTGGGGTACAATGGCGTGACCCGTGGCTCACTCCAGCTTCCATCTCCTGGGCTCAAGTAGTTCTCCCACCTCAGCCTCCCGAGCAGCTCCTGAACACAGGCACATTCAACTCCCAGCTAATTTTTAAATTATTTGTAGAGACAGAGTCTCCCTATGGTGCCCAGGCTGGTCTTGAACTCCTAGGCTCAAGTGATCCTCCTGCCTCAGCCTCCCGAAGCGCTAGGATTACAGACATGAGCCACTGCACCCAGCCCAAAATGTCTTAATATTACTGTTACCTCTGGTGTAGGGAGACTTCTTTGACTTCACATACTATTTCTCTGTTACCCTTTAGAGCAGAACTCTCAAAAGACTTACACTCACTGCTTCTACATCCTTACCTCTGATTCTGTCTTCTTTTCACCCTTACCAAGCTTTTGCCATTTCACTTCATGAAATGCTCTTGGCCCTTCCACTCCACTGAAATGCTGTTGCAAAAGGGAAGTCAATGACAAATATCTCTCCAAGTCGAAGGTCATGTCTCCATGGTCATCTTACTTGACCTCTCGACAGTATTTGACACAGCTAAGTATTCCCTCTTTTTTTTAGTCCACCCAATTCTTATTTTTAAAAATTTCAAATCTATAGAAAAGTCGACAGATGAGTGCAGTAAATATCTAGAGACCTTTAACTAGATATCACCAATTGTTAACATTTTTCTATATTTGTTTTATATCTATATATGTACACTCACCAGATTTTAAAACCTATTTGAGAGTGAATTGCAGATAACATGATGCTTTACCCCTAAATATTGGAAAATACATCTGCTATAGAAAGGACTTTCTCTTACATAACCACAATAAAATGACGATACCAAAAAAGTTTAACATTGATACAGTAGAGTTCAATGTATAGCATATATTCAAATCTCTCCATTTGCCCCCAAAATATTCTTTATAACTTTTTAAATATATGTTCCAAAGATTATACATTACACCACTCATCATACCTCTTTGGTTTCCTTTAATCTAGAAAAGCTCCTACCCTTTTTACTGTCTTTCATGACATTTACATTTTTAAAAATTAGACTTATTTAGGTATAATGTACATACAATAAAATTCACCAATTTTTTGTATACAGTGTAATGAATTTTGACAAAAGTAAACCATTGTGAAGCCACCATTTCAACCAAGATATAAATGTTGTCACTACTTCAAAAAATTCCCTCATGCTCCTTTCCAGTCAGTCCCCTCCTGTACATTTTTGACATCCCTTCCTTCTTGAAATGTTATTTTCTAGGCTTTCATGATACCATGACTTGTCTAGGTTTCCTCCTGTATCTCCTCAGTCAGCTTATCCAGCTTTTCCTCTTCTGTGAGGATGGAATCTTGTTTGTTATGTTTGCCGCTTACCACCATATCCCCAGCCCCTGGAACAGTACCTGGTGTAGGAAACCTTGAAAGATGAGGCACTTTCATTTACATTAACTCATGTCATGCTGAGCTGCCAGCTAAGTGCAGGTTAACTGTTCTTTATTCAAATGCTTGGGATCATGTGGTGTGAATCCATTGGTCAAAAAGGAAAGATAAGAAGGACAAAATGCATGGGACCAGAATTATTTCAGATTTTGGATTGTTTCAGATTGTGGAATATTTGCATATACATAAGGAGATATCCTGGGGATGGGACCCAAGTCTAGACATGAAATTTATCATTTATGTTTCAGATACACCTTATATAAACAGTCTGAAGGTAATTTTATACACAATTTTTTTTTTTTTTTTTTTTTTGAGCAGAGTCTCGCTCTCCCGCCCAGGTTGGAATGCAGTGGTGTGATCTCTGCTCACTGCAAGCTCTGCCTCCCGGGTTCACACCATTCTCCTGCCTCAGCCTCCTGAGTAGCTGGGACTACAGGCGCATGCCACCACGCCTGGCTAATTTTTTGTATTTTTAGTAGAGACGGGGTTTCACCATGTTAGCCAGGATGGTTTCGATGTCCTGACGTCGTAATCTGCCCACCTCGGCCTCCCAAAGTGCTGGGATTACAGGCGTGAGCCACTGCACCCGGCCTTTATACACAATTTTTAACAATTTTGCTCATGAAACAAAGTTAATATACATTGAACCATCAGAAAATAAAGGTGTCAGGTGTGGATTTTCCACTTGCGGCATCATGTCAACACTCAAAAGGTTTTAGATTTTGGAGCAATTTGGATTTCAGATTTTTGGATTAAGGATACTCAACTTTTATTCTCTTTATTTTTTATAGATAATGCCTCAAGAAAGTAATTCATATCATTTATACAACCACTATATAGCAGAGCCAAGATTTACATACATTGTATAAAATATCTTCTAATTAATTACATTGTTAATTCAGTATTAAAGACAGATGTGCAAGGATTGAAAATATTTGGGAATCCAAAATTTAAGATTTTTATACCATTTTATTCCTACACTATAAGGTTGAAAGATTCATTGGGAGCAGTATAACATAATACAGTCATTTGAATTTGATAGGTATACGTTTGTTGAATAAAAGAATAAGTAAGGTAAATGTTATTGAAAATATTTTACTAGTTTAATAATATTTTATATAATTAATAATAGTTGGAAAGCACAAATTAGTCTAATCTTTTCAAGTGTAAAGTAATTAAAACATATACTAGGCTACCTTTCTACCACATTGAGATTTGGACTTCAGAGTGAATTGAAATTATTAGCCTCCCTTTCAGCAATTGTTCTATAAATAAAACCATGCAAAAAGTTGTCCTATAGGAAACTATAATTCTATAGGATTCTTCAAGACCCAGAGATAAATTTCTTTGGCTTATTAGACTTATGGATTTGACAAATTATATTATAATTACATAATGTATAATCTGAAGAGTTTAAGTTATGTAGGCACAAAAAGTTTGAGTGCCTATTTATTGAAAGAGCAGAGACATTGTGAGGATATCCCTAATATCAGAGTTGTTCATTCTGAGCATATAAGGGTTTGAGAAAGTTGAATAAAATACATTTTCTGTCATTTCTGAGTTTAAAAGTTACATACAACTTGGAAACAAAAATGAGTTGTGGAGGTGATCCCTCTCTCTGACTCAAGTGGGGCTTGTAAAATTTTGGAGAGGGTGGCAAAGGACAGAAAGTGAAGACAGAAATTCAGATTTTATTGAGCAACTGGTTTGTGTAATATGCTGGATGGGGATATTTGTAAGATGAATTTGATTTTCCAATTTAAGCACAGTAAATTACATTTCCAGGTCAATGTCTGGTCTTAAACTGTAATGTATTATGATTATACTTTGTGGTTTTGAGCCATGGAAGAAAGTTTCAGAAATCGCTAAAGAGAGTAGGATATGGGTGTGAAATTAATGCCATTTGGAAATCACCACTCATATCGTCTGTGTTCTCCATGCCAGTTTTATTTTTGTAATTTATTGTTTTTTACTTTGCATTCTGTTTATTATTTAAATTCCTTTGTTTCATAAGAGAGTTGAAAACAGGTTAGTAAAGCTGCAAGAAAGTAAGTCTTTCTTTGTCCGAGGAAGTTGTCACACAGAAGATTATTGAAATAAAAATAGAATGCTAGGTATGCTTTGAAAAGGCTTTTTTAAAAAAGGATTGCATGGTTGGTGGAACAGTGGATGATGGACTAAAAGCTACTGATTTCTTTTTTTTAAAGGATTTTGGAAGTTCTACTAGTAGTTACTGTAAGCTAACATTTCCTGCTTTTAAGTTATTTCTACTTACGTTGTGGTAAAACTGCTCATTTCCTTTCTTTCACTCTTGATAAATAATTGAACAAGATAGAGCATAGAAGAGGGGTTTTTTTATTTGATTTTTTAGTGATAGATATGTTTGTTTTTTTTAATGGTAGATAGCTAAACTTTGTAGATATCTTTCATAAGGGAATGAATTCTGTGAACAAGCCATCAGCAGATATGTTTCATAATTTGGCCAACATGTTCATTGATTTGTTTTTACCGTTTCCCTTCCCTTCTGTATGCCATGTACCTGTTTGTGTGGTACATGTGTAATAAAAATAAACAACTGTTTATAACTGTTACTTGAATTAAGGGCCCACGTAGATGAACAAATGACTACCAGGCTAAACTGTAATTATATTTAATCTCAAAGTAATTTCCATCCATATAAAGAAAATCTAGAAGAGCTTAATAGCAATGGTTGCAAATACTAGTGCCAGCACATGCAACACATTTTTAGTTGGAGAGGTCGTAACAGAAGGGTAGGAAGCAAACCAACCAAATAAATGTGTTGGTTTTAAAAATAAAAGAATTTTCATATAACTGCTTTTGATGATCACAGTTTTTTGGACTATCCCAAGGCAAATATATTTGGAAACTGTCCTATTCATTCTGCTCAAGCAGCCTGGTTTCCTAAGCAGGTCAAGAGTTTTTCCTTTTACCCTTCTCAATTTATTTCTCCTTAAAGATCTGCAGGTTGTCTATTTAAAAAAAATGTATTATTTACCTTGCATTTTCATTGTAATTCATTTAATTTCAATTTCATATAATTGCATCCAGACAGTTGAATGGAGTCTTCACTTAAAACTATGTTTTAGTTTTTAAAAAATACATAATCATAGTTCTCTTTCTCTCTCTCTCTCTCTTTTTTTTTTTTTTTTTGAGACAGAGTCTCGGCTCTGTCACCCAGGCTGGAGTGCAGTGGCACGATCTCGGCTCACTGCAACCTCCACCTCCTGTGTTCACGCCATTCTCCTGCCTCAGCCTCCCAAGTAGCTGGGACTATAGGCGCCCGCCACTATGCCCGGCTAATTTTTTATATTTTTAGTAGAGAAGGAGTTTCACCATGTTAGCCAGGATAGTCTCGATCTCCTGACCTCATGATCTGCCCGCCTCGGCCTCCCAAAGTGCTGGGATTACAGGCATGAGCCACCATGCCCAGCCCTTTTTTTTTTTTTTTTTTTTTTTTTTTTTTTTTTTTTTTTAGGAGACAGGATCTTGTTATGTTTCCCAGGCTAAACCTGAGCTCCTGGGCTCAAATGATCCTCCCACCTCAGCCCTCTAGTAAGTAGCTGGGACTATAGGCATGTGCCACTGCACCCAGCTTTAGTTCTCTAACTTTTGACTCATTATTAAAACTAGTAGTAAAATTCCCATACTAAGAATTTCCACTGAGGAAAGGAGAAAAAGCACACTATTCACCTGAAAAAATAATTTTTTTTCTCAAAACATATATACAGATCCACTAATTATGTGCAACTGGCAAGTAAAAGATGAGAGTTCACATTTACTCTACTAACTTCAATAGGTACTACCTTTGTAGAGACCTGAGACCTGAACTGATTTGGCAGTTGTCTACAGAGAAGGCAATCACCTACAGAGACAGAGTATGAATCAAATTATCTTTAGAATTTAGTGGAATTTGGCTGAATTCCTTAGATCCGTTTTTAGCTCACTGCCCCACATTGATGCTAAGATACCAGTTAGGCCTAGACCAACAATGATGATTTAGATCAATTCTAAACCAGAAACAATAGGCTGATTTATTTTTAAGACATCAGTTAGGTACCAGGTAAGATAAATTCCCAATGTCTGTGGTATAGAATCAAAAATTAGAAGAATATGATACATAATAGAATATTGATGACTAGCATCAGTTGGTACCTTGGGAGATAAAAATTGAACTGGGCTGTCAAGGATATTTAGAATATAAGGATAAAGAAAATATAAGGTATTTGTGTAAGGCATCTAGCTACAAGTTGCAAAAACCTAAGATTTGGCTTAAATAAGTTGGTTTCATTTCATTTCATTTCATTTCTTTTCATTTCTTTTCTTTTCCTTTTCTTTTTCCTTTCCTTTTCCTTGCCTTGCCTTGCCTTGCCTTTCCCTTCCCTTTCCTTTTCCTTTCCTTTCCTTTTTCAGAGTCTCAATCTGTCACCCAGGTTGGAGTGCAGTGGCGTGATCTTCGCTCACTGCAACTTCTGCCTCCTGGGTTCAAGTGAGTCTCCTGAGTAGCTGGGACTATAGGCACACATCAGCATGCCCAGCTAATTTTTGTATTTTTAGTAGAGACTGGGTTTTGTCATGTTGGCCAGGCTGCTCTCGAACTTCTGGCCTTAAGAGATTCACCCTCAGCCTCCCAAAGTGCTGGGGTTACAGGTGTGAGCCACCGTGCCTGGCCATCAGTTGTTTTTTGTTTGTTTTATTATATTGAGAAGTCCACAGCAAAGAATCACAGTGAATGAGCCAGTTGCTGTGTTGAGTCAACAACTTAAGAGCGGCTAAGGCCAAGATTGCTGAAATTCTTTTGGCCCTTCCCAGATGATCACAAAGTGACTGTTGCAGCTCAAGCCATCATATTTGTATTACAGGCAGAAAAAAGGAGGTGTCTATTAAGAAAGCAGACATTTTCCAGAAATTTCTAGAAAGCTCTGCTTATGTCTTATTGAACATAAACTGTGTCAACTATTTAGGCCTGGCTTCAAAGTAGGCTCAGAAATATAATATTCTAACTAGGCACACTATGATTTGAAAAAAAAATTGGAGTCCTTTTAGTAAGGATCTCCCCTCGGCCTCCCAAGTTGCTGGGATTACAGGTATGAGCCACCGTGCCTGGCCATCAGTTGTTTTTTTGTTTGTTTTATTACATTGAGAAGTCCTCAGCAAAGAATCACAGTGATGAACCAGTTGCTGTGTTGAGTCAACAACTTAAGAGCGGCTAAGGCCAAGCAGCAGCTGCTTGCTGCAGCACTCTATCATATGCTAAATTGGAATTGAGCAAAGTGTCTGAGAAGAGACAGTAAAGAGAGGATTCATGTTGAAAAGAGAAATATTTATTTATTGCATGGGATGCAGCCAGATGATTTAGGTCATTAATGAGTTGAGGAAGTAACTTTAAACTATCAAACATAAGAATAACACAATGAAGACTCTATTAAGAGACTATTAATCTGGCTAAGAATTGTATATAGAAAAAAAATGAAGAGAGAAGATGAGCTAGGATAGATACTAGGATAGATACTTTGGAACAATCTCGAGATGAGGTGATTCAAAGCTTGGAATGGGAAGAAAGGAAAAATTTCCAAAGAAATTCCAAAGGAAAAATCTGTATCATTTGGCAGCTGATTATTTATAAAGGAGAGAGAAGGAAAAGCTGATCCCATGATTTTGAGACCAGAACACTGAGAGACTAGGACTGCCATTCAAAGAAATGGATAAAATGGGAGGGACAGTGTGAGATTTACGCATCTTGAATTAGAGATGTCATTGGTGGGTATTTTTGTGTATCTCTTGTAACAGATTGGTGGGTATTTCTGTGTATCTCTTGTAACGGAATACCAAGTAATTCTTTTTTTTTTTTAAATGATTTCCATAAGCTTTTTTATTACTACATCTATAATGTGTATTTTATGAGCAATCATAAAGAAAATTACATTTGGGAATTATCCTATGTCTACTAAAACATTTGCCAAGTTTAATATCATGTTGTGAAAAGTGGAATAGATGAATTTCATTTTCTTTCCTTTTTGTTAGATACTACCAGCCCCTCACAAGTTAGTGTCCCTTTCCGTCTGTTGTATTGTCTTAGACTTCTCATTCACCACCTTGATGCTTTTACAAGATACAAAGCCTATGGAGATAGGCATGGGGCAGCAAGAAATACAGAGTGGGGATCTGCAGAGAAAAGTAAGATGAGCCCTCTTTCTTTGCTTGTTTTCCCTGTTTGTTTGTCTTTTTTTTTCTTTGCTTTGCCTTGGGCATGATTGGGATTACTGAGATTATTCCTCTTGTCTATATTGTTGCGGTAGTATTTTAACTGGTCTCCCTAATTTGTTATTTTTCCATCTTAATTCCTACAATTCACCCTGCATACTGCTGCCAAGATGAGTCATCCTTACATACGGCTTTTGTTATATCATTATCCTTCTTGAGAACCAGCAGTGGATTTTCAGTGTCTATCAGATGAAATCCAAATGCTTTAGCCTGGCGTCAAAGGCCCAGGACGGTCTGTCCCCACATTATCTTTTCAATTCAGTTCTAACCAAACTGTTCTACTAACAGTTCCTTGAATCTGTTTTCATTAGTTCATTTAAAAATACTCATTCGCTGATTCTCCTTTATGCCTAATGCTGGAGATACCAACATAGAATAAGGTACCCATGATTTGTACTTTACTGTAGCCTCTAAGTGGAAGAGACAGAAGAAAACAACAAAAAAAAAAATTAACAACCCAAACAAAACAATTGCAGCTTATGACGGTTTGGGAGAAAGAAAGAAATATGGTCCCTTCATGAAATATGGTGGGAGTCAGGGGTAGAGAAGACCTTTTTGATTGGGTACTGAGGGGATAACAGTTAAACCAAGATCTGAAGGATGGGAAGAATCAACTGTGAAGAGCCAAGGGGCAGAAGAGTCCAAGCAGAGGGAGCAACAAGAGAGCAGAGGCCCTGAGCCTGGAAAGAATGTGTTAGTTTTAGGATTTGTCAGAACACCAGTAAGGCTAGAGTAGGACCCAGTAGGGAGAGGTAGGAATGATACGAGATCAGATCAGGAAGGTAAACAGGGGCCACATCAGACAGGGAATTGTAGGCAGTGGTGAAGAGTTGTGATTTATCAATATAGTGGGAAGGTGCTGAGGAGTTTGAGGTGGGAAGTGATTTGATCTGATGTACATGTAAAGAGATCACTCTATTTTTGCACATGTGGTGTCCATGTCTTAGATTATCTGCCCTCTTCCCTCCAGGCTGTCTCCTACCCATCCTTCAAAATCCAGCTGAAATCCTACCACCTCTGCAAAACTTTTGCTTTACTTCTGTGGACCACTAGAATACTTCTGTAGGTCCTAGAATAAATAGTCTTTCCTCCACTGAACATCCTTAATGTAACCACCTCTCATTTATGGCTTTATCTAACACTACTCAAAGATAATTACCTTGAAGGTGTTTGTTTGTTTTTTTTATCTGTGTCTCTTCTTCCTCTTCATCCCATGCCTAAAGAAATGCTCTGATACTTAATTTTTAATATATACTTAGTGTTGGGAAATTTTTGCCTTTTTATGATTCACAAAAAATATCTGTTCTATAGCTGTATCTTGCCTCCCTCATTTCCTCTGGTTGGCCTTACTTCTCTCTTATTTCTTGAAGTCATTAGTGTATACATTTTTAACTCTTCCCAAACCATTAGATTTTCTCCCACTTAGCAGAGCCTCTTCTGAACTCTCTACTATAAGGTAAACTTGGAAATAAATAGATTTCTTTAGTGGAAAAAATAGGGTTAATGGTAGAGCTGCCTTTATGTACTTGGAATGTTATTACTTTGCCAAGAATGGTTATTGTGTTGATGATTTATTGGCAGTTGCATGGGTAATTTTTCCATGAATAGCTTGTCTTTATTGTATTTGATTTACTAATTAATTATTTAGTTTATAGGAACCTTCACAAGACCCCAGAGGTTTAGATTCAATCAGCTTGCATTGAACCTTCTAGGATATTAGTTACTTCTTTGACCCAAATGAGCCAGTTGCTGAGCCCCCTGTACCTAAGTGACCTTCAGAGTCTTGTTAGCTTTCAGTGAGATCACATTCACTCTTTCTCCCTTGTGGCAAAAATCTGTTTTTACTCAAACAGATGATTTAGCTTTCAACAAATAAAAACTAGAGATCAGCATCTATTTAAGCCAACAGAGTTGGTTTGAGCCTCCCACTAACTCTCCAAAGTCTGTGTTATTTTTTATTTTTTAACGTTAAGCTCCTCATAATGGATTTATCTTTGTACAGGGAAATCAAGAACCTTGCACTTTGTCAGAAGATGAGCCACTTCACATAATCTCAAGTTTCTATGTTTTAGAAGAATTGCTTAGTAAGCACAGGTTCAACTGCTCTGCGTTCTCTCTTTTGCAGTTACACCAACTGGAAACATTGGGGATCATAACTTTCTGTGGAGTGTTACATAGGTGTGTCAGCACTTATATGATACTTTCTTTGTTATTTAAGACATCTGCAAGCTGAGGATGGCCAGTGTCATTTCACAGATGTACATGCCAAAGACATGGTAGTTTTCATTGACATTGGGAAATACTACTTCTCTTGAGCTTTTACAAATAAAAGTTAGTTCTAAGAAATCCGTATTTTTTAAAAAATCTAGAATCTTGACATTGAAAATATAAATGCAGATTGTTAATTATATGTTCCTGTGTTGAGAAAGCATTCTTGCTTTGGGGATCTTGAGTAATCAGACAAGAGTTGCCTTTGAACTCAACCAAGTATCCATAGAGATATTTGCCTCTATATGTATTATTAATTTTACAGAAACAAATGCCTAGCTTAAATATAATATTTAGATTAAATAATGAGACAAATGTAAGCTGCACAATGGTTTGTTGCTAGGAAAGGAATTGTTAGGAAGGCCATATAAGCAGTTTCTTTGAAGATACCTAGGACCTATGTCTTTCTTTTCACTCTAACTATTATGTAGGACAGAACCTTGTGGGAAATGTGATCTACTTGGCATCATTATGGTATGGATTAGGACAAAGAAAGATGCATTAATATTCCTGTATTCATGCCATAAAATATCATGGTTAAAAAGGCCTTAGTACAAAGTTTTCCATGGTAACTCCCTTCTAGGGATTGGATTCCTTTCTGCAACATGTTGCTCTGTGGCCAACAAGTTTAGATATAATCACCTCCACGTATAGAGACTGCCTGCTTTAAATAGCTCTGGCAATTTGTAAATTGTTCCTTTTCTGTCTCTTAAATCCTCAGGATTATATATAACTATAATATTTCTTCCACATAACAAACCTTCAGCTGTGTATATGCTATATACCCTCTGAGTCTTCACATCCCAAGACCTTCCAGTTTTTGGAAGCTATTCTTATGACCTGGGTTCATGGTGCCTCGATTCTGGTCATTCTCTTCTGAATGGGCCATGGTTTTTCCACATCTGTTAAAGAGGGCCGATGAATGCTGAGCATAGTGGAGTATCTCCTAATTCTATATAGTGTATTTCTATTGGTGAAACCAAGGTGTTTTTTTCTAGTTACATCATACATTGTGCCTTCTATCAAATATAGTCTTTAGCTTTTTCATATATGTTACTACAAAGCTTTTTAATTTTATTTGCTGATTTGGATTTTTGGCCCGAATTTAGAACTGTGTTTTTATCCTGATTAGACACAGTTTTTCATTAAGTTCCTTACTCAATAAACATTCAGAGAAGGCTTCCCTAAGTCCATGGAATAGGTTAGGATCCCTTCCCCACTTTATGTACCCAGAATACTCTGAACTCTCTTATTTTTGTAACATTCATCTTACTTGTAATCAGTAGTTATCATCTAACTTCCCTGCTAAATTGGAGGCTCCTTAAGGTTAGGAACTTGTTTATTCAATATTCTTTGTTATTCCTACTGCCTGACAAGAGTAAGTGCTTAATACATAGTAGCTGCTCAAAAATGTTTGTCGAATTGAATTAAATATATGAAGTATCTATATAAGCCAGGCACTGTCCATTGTATCTAAGAAAAAAATGTAATTAATTAAATGAACACACAGTGAAATTTGAACTGAATCTTCAATACTGGCCAAGCGAATGAGGCATTCTGAGCATAGGGAACAGTATAAGTAGGGATATCAGAGAAAGAAAAGTACTTAGTCCATTTGGGGAATTAAAGTTGGACTAAAGTGCACATGGATCCAAGGTACAGATGAAGCTGTAGAGGCAAGCAGAAGCCAGTTCATCATGGCCTTGTAGGACATGATACAGAGTTTGACTTAAGCCTGTGAGTAATGGGGAACTATTAAAATATTTTGAGCAGGGAAGAGGCACAAACAGAGTTACATTTCAAAAGATTTCCCTAGCAGCAACATAAAAGATAGATTAGAGGGGACGATGCTTTTATAGGGACAACAGTTAGAAAGTTATCATCTAGGCAATAGATGATGGGTACTTCATATTTAAAAAAGGATTCTTTCTGTATATTATCTATTGTGTGTAACAAGTTACTCCCAAACCTAGCAGCTGAAGGAAAACAAACATTATCTCAGACAGTTTCTGAGGGTCAGGAATCTAGGGCCAGCTTAGCAGGGTGATTCTGCTTCCAGATCTCTCTTGAGGTTGAAGTCAAGCTGTTGACTGGGGCTGAAGACTTGACTGGGTCTCAGGGATGTGCCTCCACATTCACTCACGCAGCAGGTGTCATCTTTCTGGGGCTGCTCACAACATGATTTCCCCAAAGCAACTGCTCCATAAGAGTGAGAAAGCAGGTTAGAGCACTCCCAAGATGGAAGCCACTGTCTTTTAAACTTAATCTTGGAAGTCTCATACCATCACTTCTGCTGCATGCTGTTGGTTACTTAGACCAACCCTGGTACATTGTAGAAGGGGACTGTACAAGGGTATGAATACCAGGAAGTGGGGATCATTTGGGGGCATCCTAGAGGCTGCCTTCCATGCTGCTTGTCAAAGAATGTAAAGAGTAAGTCTACAAGTCCATAATATTTTGATGGCTTATGGAGATAAGAGGACAGAACACTCCACCTAGAAACTATCCTATTACCTAGAGCAGGTAAATAAAGTCATTTGCTTGACTGAAAGGTAAGAGAGTTAAGACCACCATTATAAATGTCAAGTAATAGTTACTTTGCAGTCATTGCTTAGTTTTATACTATAAATTATGATAATTTGGTTCCATGTTTTTTTTTAGTAGAATGTGATTGCTGTTCAGCTTTATATTCAGCACATAGCACTATGCCAAGTAATGTACAGGTTTCAAAAGAAGACTAAAATGTGATTCATGCCTTCAGAGAGCTAATAATTTTACTGGAAAGCAAGGCATACATAGATCATAGAAAATCTTAGACCCCAGAGAAAACTTAGGGGAGTTTAACACAACAGCCTCATGAAACAGCTAAGAAAACAGGATGAGGGAGGTGAATGGCCGATCCAACCCAGCTACTGACGGAGCTGAGACCAGATCTCAGACCTTTAGGTCTGTAGGCAAGCATTTTATTTAAATATAAAATGTAATTTGTTTACAATACCAAGAACATTCTTTTTTAAATATAATGTAAAAAACATCTATAGAGACAGAGTCTCACTGTGTTGCCTAGGCTGGTCTCAAACTCATGGGCTCAAGCAATCCTCCTGCCTCAGCCTCTTAAAGTGCTGGGATTACAAGCGTGAGCCACCACACCAGGCCAAGAACATTGTCTGAGGACTTAAATCATTTTTCTATTTGAAATCAGAATGACTTAGTATATGATGTGGGGAAAGGCAAGACATAAATGTGTTAGAAGACATTTCTGTCTCCTCTTGAAAGACCAACTCGTCCTGTCACTGATTACTGTGTGACTTTGAGCTAAATTATAACACATTAGTAAATACAGAAGAAAATAATGAGCAATGCCACATCCCTTGTATTTTTTAAAGCAAGGACCACCCTAATTGACAGTGAGATCTTTATAGTAATTTTCCCATATAAAATAGATAATATTCAGTGTTTGATGAAGAAAGAATTATGGGGTAAATTATGAAATAATAATCGGAATACTATTACTGTTAATAGTAAAAAATGTCTGAACTATACTGTTGGAATAATAAGAGTAGAAATAAGTAAAATTAAGTATTTACAAGGTTTAAAGTATTTTGGAGTTTTGTTTCCTTTTTTAAAAACAAAATGCTTTTTAACTGTTCATTGCCTATATTACCAAATAGTTTTAAGTTGTACATTCAGGTTCAGCTCCCCTTTTTTGAGTACCCACCATTTATGTTAAGTATATTACTGGGTTCTTTAACAGATATAATTGCATTTGGTCCTCATAAAGCCTATGTGAGATAAACATTTTCCCCATTTTACAGCTGAGATGACTGAGAAATTAAGAGAACCACAACTGAACTTTCTGCATGGTCCTTTGAGGTCATTTTTCTGAAAAGCAAGTGCTAACTTTTAATAGTGTCTTTAGCCTTTCCCTCAAGCAACAGCATATGACTAAGTCAAGACAGCAGAACTAAATACGAGTTTATGTTACCATAATTTCAGAGTAACTGCTACTGTTTTATGTTCTGGTCATCTATTACATAAATATTTAATACTGAGCACATAATTTGGCATGATGGCAGCAAAAAGATGTCTATCCTGGAGTTTCCATGATAACCAGAAAGGCTTTTTTTCCCCACCAGTATGTTAAAATATGGAGAAATAAATTAGGAGATGGTAAGCTACAGCTTTCTTGTCATCTTAAGTTTACCTAATTAAAGCACTTTAAAATAAATTCATTCCATCCAAATTTAGCAGCCATCTATTGCAAAGTTTGCTTACTTTTTCCATGGCATTTAAATATACAAAAGCCCTTTTTAAAAAAAGCATTTTTTAGTAGGTAAATGTCAGTCACTTTCTTAAACTAGCCTGTCCTAGACCAACAGACCAGTTCTACTTTCAAAACAAAACATACCATTTAATAGTTAAACTATCTTCTCACTAACGAATTTACCATCTACATTTCTATAGATGTGGCCATGTGTTTTCCCAGGAAAACTGGCTTGAACTCAAACTAAGATAGCTGCTAAGATCCATTTAGACAAAGTGGGCTATAAACATGAGAAATCTCCTGCCCCCTATTCTGTGTTTGGTTAATTTTGCTGCTCTCATACATTCTAGCAATGTACCATTCTGTTCTCCCTTTTACTCCAGGGAGCCTCATTTGGCATCTAGTTAGTCATACGCATACACCTTTGAAAACAGTCAATGCAATTCCACAGTTATTAAGAACCTGATGGGTGCTAGGCATTTCCTTATGAACTGAGAAGTACAAATATGAAAACTATATAAAAGTTCCTGCCCCAGATAAACTACGATATAGAAGAACATTTGTTAGCTACTTTTTAGATGCTGTGTATCAATCAGTTTTCTTAGTTTCAGGTGACAGAAACTAACTCTGGGTAACTTAAGTAGAATTTCTAGGAGGGCCAAAGAATCTGACTTGGAGGTACGGTAAACAAAAACAAAGTCCTAAATTACACCACAGAGCTGAACATAGACCATAGCTTACATCAGTGATATTGCTGATCCTGAACTGTACTTCCAGAACCAAAGCCACGGCTGGCCCTTGCAACTAGATACCACTCCTTCTAGGGCCACCCTTCTTTCCAGAAGAGTCTCCTTTGCAGTCTGGAGCTGGTGCATCTGTGTGGCAGAGCCTAGGCCATATGCCTGTACCCTAGTTACAAGGAAGTCTGGGAAATAAATTATCTGGTACTTTATACACTTAACTAGTGGGAGGTCAGCTCTATCTCACAAGATAGGAGGTTCTGTAAACCTAGGTATGCAGTCAGGCACTAAGTGGCCAAAAACTTCTATCAGCAGCATTTTGAATAATCAGAGAACATTCAACACAGGAGATGAGAACCAGGAAACAACAACCAAAAAAGAAATATGGTGAGTTTGGCCTTAATATCACAAAAAGATGAAAAAACAATGTGTTCCTTAACCAGTTTACAAACCTACAGTTAGTGAAAGGCTAGGTGATCGCTTATATTCTCAGAAGTTATAAAGTCCTAAAGAATGTAGCCTCTACTTGAGACCCATTTGGTCTGTGCAGGTACAGGCGCTATCATCTCTGTAAAGGGTCAGTATGATGTTTAGGAAAGCAACCCACATTTGGAGTCAAAGCCTTTTGTTCTTACCCTGCGCAGCCCTTAACCAGATATGTGACCTGTAAGCAAGGAGTTCAGTTAGTATCCTCATCTATAAAATGAGAAGGTTGAGGTAGGTGATCTTTAAAGTTCCCCCTTGGCTCTAAAATTCTATACTTTATACATGATAGGCCAGTGACAACTAATGTTTTTACTCAAGTCGATTGTATGTTTTAGAAGGCAAATAAATTATGAGCTTATTTTTTGATGACAGTACATTTTCATAAACCCAAAATAATTAAATCTCCACCTCCCACTTAGTTTAGTTGTTTTGGGTTTTTTAAAACAATTTTATTTTCCCACACAGTACAGTTTAAGCATTCAAGTTGCAGCAGGGGAAATACTCATTGAATTTGTCATCATTATTTTTGGCTTCTCTCTTTATGAGAGCCATTTTAGTTTTCTAGTTTCAGTGATCTATTTTTTAGATTTTAAGCTACAATATATTTTAACATTTGAATATTAAATTGCATTTGCCATAATGAATTAGAATCTTATGTTTCTTTCAAAAATAGCTTTATCTCAATATGAAATGCAAGATTCTTCACATTTATTATAAAGAGGAGAATTTTTGAGACATTCTGTATCCACTGGTCAGTTACTATTTTGATTTGGTGATGGAAAATGGTAGCAAATTGTACATTTAAAGTAAACCAAAGAAATAACTTTATGCAGAGATAGAGATTGAAGTAGCCATTTGGAGATGAGAATTTTATTTCCATGCCTTCAAGAATGACCATATGTAAACCAGGTCAGAAAAATAAAAATTACACCATATTTATTTTAATAGGACCATCTTAGAATACAAGACATAACACAAGAGAGTTTATTTCTGGAATGACTTGAAGGAATTTATTATACAAACTGCTCCATCTAAAACATGTTCCTATGATGTAGGTTCCTAGAATTTTTTTTTTTTTTTCCTGGAGACATAGTTTCCCTCTGTCACCCAGGCTGGAGTGCAGTGGTGCGGTCTTGGCTCACTGCAACCTTCGCCTCCCAGGTTCAGTCTCTCCTGAGTAGCTGAGATTACAGGTGCACACCACCATGCCTGGCTAATTTTTGTATTAGTAGAGACGAGAGTTTCACCATGTTGGCCAGGCAGGTCTCAAACTCCTGACCTCAAGTGATCCACTCGCCTCAGCCTCCCAAAGTGTTGGGATTACAGGCGTGAGCCACCGCACCTGGCTGGTTCCAAGAAATTCTAATGTTTGTTCTGTTTTTAAGGAGAAAAATTATTGAACAACTTACCTCTAAACTATAGTCCTTTACTGATGAACACTACTGTTAAAAATCTTATAATTAACATAATCTGATATTGTTACTTAAGTCTTTGAGGAAATAGAGAAAAACTGGCTAACATCTCTTATGACTGCATGTTTTTATATATTAAATAGCAGTATCGAATTGCCTTCCACTATCTTTTTCAGACTAAATAATATATATTTAAACTTTGCAAGCCTTATCCTTTTTTATACTTCTTTTTTCTAGAACAGCTTTATTGAGTTATAATTCACATACCATACATTTCACCCATTTAAAATCTATAACTCAGTGGTTTTTAGTACAATTTTAGAACATATCACCCCAAAAGAAACCTATCCCCATTAGCAGTGACTCCTCATTCACCCCTTTCCCCACTCCAGTAATGCTGAGCATCTTTTTATGTGTTACTGGCTATTTGTATATCTTCTTTGGAGAACTGTCTATTCAAAATATTTGCCCATTTTTATTGGATAATTTATCTTTTTATTGAATTATAAAAATTATATCTTCTAGGTACAAGTCACTTATGAGATATATGACTTGCAAATATTTTTACTCATTCTGTGAGTTTGTCTTTTCACTTTCTTGAGCAAGCCTTGTCTTGAGCAAGCCTTATTCTTAACTCTGGTTAAATTTTGGTTTTCTGAACATTCTGCTAAATTTTCTAAAGGTCTCCAGTTGTGGAGTAACCTGAAATTAATACTTTGTTTTTTGAAAGTGGAACTAAACTCTAATTTAAGTCTATAATAGAAAAGAGTAATTGCTATAGGAACCAACATTTTTTTTTTTTTGGTTGTTTACCCTGTGCCAAGCATTGTGCTGAGTGCTTTGCAACCCTAAAATATAGGGTTATTATTCCTGTTATATAGATGAAGAAACAAAGGCTTGAAGAAGTTAAGTTGCACAAAATCAAAAAGTGCTAATAAATGGTCAATTGGAATGACAATGCAGGTTATTTTTTTGACCAACTTTCACATTTTATGTGGGGTGTTTGTATTCCACTATTGTACTTTTTAAGACAATATTATTTTACAGCCTCATTTTCCATCCACTACAATCCCTAGATTTTTTCAGGCATATTGGAACCTAATCATTCACTTCTGTCTCTTTAAAACTGGAATTTCATGGTTTCTGAACCAAGAAATTTGATTTGATTTCTATAACCTTTTGATTTTTTGACTGTCCCTTCCAAATTGGCCCTTTTTAAACAAATTATAACAATTTTCAAAGCTAAAAAAATTCTAAAGGTAAACTTGCTATTAAAATGATTAAATGTAAATTGCAGACCATTTTAAATGTCTTTTTGATTAGCCACTATTAAGAATTTAGCTGATCTACTTCATTAAAATGTTATATTAGCTCAATGAACAATTATACATTGCTATGTAACAAATTACCCCAAAACTTTAATGGCTTAAAGCAGTATTTGTTATTTCACAGTTTCTTTGGTTTAGGAATCCAAGTAGAGTTTAGCAATGTGGTTCTGCTCTAGGTCTCTCAGGAGGTTTAAGTCAGGCTCTTGGCTGGTGCTGTGGTCTCACTTTTGGGGAGGATCTACGTGCAAGCTCACTCGTATGGTTGTTGGGAGGATTCAGTTCCTTGTGAGCTTTTGGACTGAGACCTGCAATTCCTCACTGGCTGTTGGCCAGAGTTCTCCCTCAGTTCCTTGCCATATGCGCCGCCTCTCTGTGAGACAGCACATGACATGGCCTCTGGCTGTGTCACATTAGCAACACAAGAGAGTGTCCAAGATGGAAGCCATAGTATCTTTGTAACCTAATCTCAGAGTTGATATATCATCACTTTTCCCATATTCTACTCATTAGAAGCAAACTATTATGTTCAGCCCACTCTCTATAGAAGGGAAATACCAAGGGTATGAACACCAAAATATGGGGCTTCCTGAGGGCCATCTTAGAGGCTGCCTGTCACACTCAGTGAATCTGTTGTTTAATCATGGAGAATCCAAAACTCATGGTGTTTTTATATAGAACATTGATATACACAATTCCATCCTGCAAACAAGTGATAATTTTATCTGAAAATATATAAGGAAGTTTCTCCATCCTAAAATATGTGTATGTGTATATGTATTATTTTTAAAGCATCTTTAGTCTGTATATACATTTGCTACTTATTAATCTGTTTTATCAAGAGACAACATTAAAGTTGTAAGACACAATTAGAATAGAAAATTTTATGTGTAACTTTATGTTTTTCCCTCAACTTATAAAGATTGCTATTGAATTTTAGTATTGGAAAACTTTGGCCAATGTAAAGATGATTGTAATTTAAACATGTACAACATACAAAAGAATTTTTTTTCTCCTTAAATCATACTTTAGAATTCAACCCTAATTTAACAAAATAGGTGATCCTGAATGGACTTTAATTCATTTGTTCAGCAAGGCTTATTGAATTACTCTTCTAACTCACCATGAGTTACACTCATAATAAAAGTCTGCACTCCTAATTTTGGCCTCCCATAGCCCAATCAATCTCTATCAATCTTTCCAGTTTCATTTCCTATTGTTATCTCACTTAACCTTCCACTCCAGTACAGTTTTTCTTGCTCTTCCTCATGTTGACGCTCATGCATGCCTCAGGGCTTTTCCATCTTCCTGAAAACCTCTTACCCAGATCGTTACATGGCTCGCTTCACTTCATTTACTTCTCTGCTCCAGCATCACTACCATAAAGAAGCATCCCACCACCACTCTTCACAATACAGCAGGGACCATCAAAAAGCAAGAGACACAATAAAAATGATAGTTGAAAAGATTAATCTCATGACAGTGTACAAGATAACTTGTACGTAAACAGAGGCTGGATTAGACATGGATGAGCAGGGGCCACAATTAGGAACTTTCACATTCATTCAGGTATGAATTGATAATGATCTGGTTATGACCACCTTGGGCATGAGTAAAGCTACACAAACGTTCTCCCAAAACCGGGTCTTCCCTCGGATTTGTAATGCTGGTAAATTGTTGCCACCTTCCTCCATCCTCCTCTAACAGAGCCATTTCAGAACCAAAACTTTTTAAAGAAAAGTTTGAAAAAAATAAGAAGCATCAAAGAATTAGCAGGAAAAGCTTAGGTTTTAGGACTAGAAACCACGATGCAGTAGGGGCTCTGCAAGAGGAAGGAGTGAGTGCTTCAAAGTGACACAGCAGCTGTGTGCTGTTGTGCCTGAGGCTCCTTCCAATCCTGGATGTTTCCTAGTGGTGTTGGCAAAGCTTCTGTTGGCTGTACCACGTTCTTTCCCAATGCCCTTTTAAAGAAAGTGTATGTCCAGCTCCCTCTATGTAAAGTCTCATAATTCTCAGGATCCTGGGTTCAAATGTAAGTTTCTTCCATAGTAGTTACCATTTGGGTGTTTCTGCTTCTTCTAAACTCCCTTCTAATTGTTTTTCCCCTTGTTTTTAAGCTAGTGATTTTTTCCCCTGTATTTTACATATGCTTATGGAAAGAACAGATACGTTTTCATGGCACTTAGCATGTTATAAATGCATTGTTTTCCATGGAGTAAGATCGTTCTACCACTGAGAGCATTAAATCCATGTTCCTAAGGTAATCCATGTTTTCCTAGAAACAGGGGAAGAGTCATGACCAACTTTCACATTCTCTGGTTTGTTCTTGGGGCATCATTCATTGTGATAACCATTCCCAAGAAGTTTCCTCCCCAAAACAGAATTCTTTCTCTCCCTACCCTTGATTCAAGTGACCTTTCATTACAGATAAGCTGGTTTTATAGGGAAATCTAGTAGGTTCTGCACTCAGTTGTAAAGAAAGACAGATGCAAATGGGTTTCAGTAATTGGTACAACATTGTCACAAAGCTCTTTAGATTAGCAAGTACTTATAAACTAGGTGGAATATTTTTTATTCCATGTTGTTAATAAGAATGCCCTAATCCTCTTTACACACTTGAAAATATCCAGGGAGTGCAGAGAGAGACAGAGAGATACACTCGTATATAATCATGGACTTTTGAGATAGGTAGGTATAGATGTTCCTGTAAACTAAGTGTTTGTAGCCTCCCAAAATTTATATGTTGAAATCCCTACCATACTGTGATATGGAGCCTTTGGTAGGTGATTAGGTCATGAGGACAGAGCCTTCATGCATGGGATTAGTGCTCTTATAAAATAGGCCCTGGAGAGCTTCCTCACGCCTTCTGCCATTTGAAGACACAGTGAGAAGATGAGTATCTGTGAACCAGGAAGCAGACCCTCACCAGACATTAAATCTGCCAGTGCTTTGATCTAGTTCTTCTCAGCCTCCAGACTGTGAGGAACAAATTTCTGTTTTTTATAAGCCATCCTGTCTGTACAGTTTGTCACAGCAGCCTGAACAGAGACAAGTGTAATCCCATCTCTTCCTTAGCTGTATTATTAGGTTAGTGCAAATGTAATTGCTGTTTTCGCCATGTTAATGGCAAAAATCACAATTACTTTTGCACCAACCTAATATTTGCTCACTTTTCTCTGTTGTAATTTTCTCATATGAGATTGTAGGAAAGAATGATTTAATGTATTCTATAAAGTGCCTAGTAATATAATAGGTCCAGCATATGAAAGCATTCATAATAGGTTCTCAGTAAAGAGTGGCAATGCTCGAACATTTCTAAAGAAAGGGAATTGATTATATGTAGCACAGTCCATTCCTTTTTCAGACAGTTATAAATGTTAGAAATTTCTTTCTGTTACTGCTCCAGAATCTGTGCTTTTCAATTATTGGTTCTAATTCAGTATTTTCAGGCCTCAGAGAAAAAGCCTTAATGCCGTCCTCACGTGGTAGGCTACCAGGTCTTTGAAGATGGCCATTTTGTATCCCACATCTTCTCCACATCTGCTCATAGAAATACAGTTTCTTCATCTGCTCCCTTATGGTCTAGGTTCGAAGCAGCTCAGAATGGAACGCAATGCTACTGGTGTGTTAATTAGCAGGTGAGAATGGAACTATCACCTTTTTTGTTGTGTTCTTAACACAACCTTAGTTGGCATGAATTTGAGGAGCAGTTATATTTCACTTTTGTCAAACTTACACTTGACTAAAACCTACAGATGTTTTTCTTTTTAATTTTTTTTAATTTTTAATTTTTGTGGGTACATAGTAGGTGTATATATTTATGGTGTATGTGACATGTTTTGATACAGGCGTGCAACATGAAATAATTACATCATGAAGAATGCGGTATCCATCCCCTCAAGGATTTATCCATTAAGTTGCAAACAATCCAATTATTACACTCTTTATTTTAAAATGTTACAGATGTTTTTCAAACATGTCTCTGTTCTATCCTATCTCTCTCATCATATATTTGTATGGGATTTTACATTTTGACATATTAAATTTCATCTTGCTGGAGTTTGCTCCTTTTCTTCTTACCTATCAAGCTGTTTTGGGACCCTAATTATGACAGTAAGTGACTTGGCTGTGCACTTAATCAGCATGTGTTTAATATCCACACTCACATTTTTATAAATATTTAACAGGAAGGGAAATTTATACCTCCAAACCCACTCTAATCCCTGAACTCCAAATGCATGTACCAAACTGCCTGTTAAATATCTTCACTTAGATGATTCCTGTCAGTTCACACTTAACCAGACTGATTTCCACCCTCAACCTTCTCCTGTAGTCTTCTCATCCTAGTCACAGTGAAGCATATCTATCCTTCACATTGCACAGCCAAAAACCTTCCTTGCAGTCATCCTTGACCCCTTTTGTTTCCTCCCACATCCCATATCTAATCCCTCAGCAAACTCCACTAGCTCTACTTCACAATGCATCCTGAGTCATACCTTTCTTACTTCTTACCTTCTTGCACTACCACTTTGGACCAAATCATCAGAAATAGATTCCTAACATTTCTGTATTTACCCTTGCATTCTTTAGTCTTTTTAAAATATTGACGCTAGAATGAACCTGTTAAGACTTAAATCATGTCATTCCTACTAAAAATACAAAAATTGGCCAAGTGTGGTGAGGCATGCCTGTAGTCAGTCCCAGCTACTCAGGAGGCTGAGGTGGGAGAATCACGTGAACCCGGGCGGCAGAGGTTGCAGTAAGCAGAGATTGCGCCACTGCACTCCAGCCTGGGCGACAGAGTGAGACTCCCGCAGTTAAAAAAAAAAAAAAAAAAATCACCTTAATGCCTTTTATCTCTGGTTATTTCAACACCATAATTACATAAATAATTCATCTCTGTTGGAATATTTGCGTCCCGTTAAAATTCATAGGTTGAAATCTCTTCACTAATGTAATGATATGAAAATCAGCCTTTAGGGGGGTGATTAGGTCATGAAGGCAGAGCCCTCATGAATGGAATTACTGCTCTTATAAAAAGACAAAGGACTTTGCAGGGACATGGATGAAGCTGGAAACCATCATTCTCAGCAAACTAACACAGGAACAGAAAACTGAACACCGCATGTTCTCACTCATAAGTGGGAGTTGAACGTGAGAACACACGGACACAGGGCGGGGAACATCACACGTCGGGGCCTGTCGGGGGGTGGGGGACAAGGTGAGGGATAGCATTAGGAGAAATACGTAATGTACATGACAGGTTGATGGGTGCAGCAAACCACCATGGCACATGTATACCTATGTAACAAACCTGCATGTTCTGCACATGTACCCCAGAACTTAAAGGATAATAAAAAAACAAACACCCCACTCCTCTGTTCAAAACTTACCAGTAGCTTTCCATCTCACTCAGAGTCAAAGCTAAAGCCCTGACAATTGCCTGCACAACTCTACATGGTTCTGCCTCCCCTTCCCACACATGTACACAAACACACTTGCTTTTCTGACCTCATTTTCTAGCCTTCTACCCTTGCTTCCTCCTCTGCATGCACAGAGTCCTCTTTGCTGTCCACTGAACATGCCAGGCATACTCCCACCTTAGGGCCTTTGCATCTACTGTTCGCCTGCCTGGAGTGCACTTTCTTCATCCCATGCACTGGGAATCTTCCTTCTGCTCTCATTTTTGTTTAAGGTATTATATGAGACTCTGTGCTACTAATAGAAATTACAGGGCTCTTTTGGCTAGTGTCAGGTATAGATTTGCCTTTTGGACTCACATAACTGAGTATGTTAGAATTACATCTAAAGAAATAATTGCCTATAAATGGAGTATTGTGTGTGAAGAGTTAGAGTCCTGCCCCATCTCTTTCCCTATTAAATGATAGTGATTTTCATAGTATCTGAGATAGCCCTTTGAATATCAGAGAAACATAAGAGCATAAAGATTTTCAAGGAAATGGTCATATTTTTCAGATGAGAAAAGTTCACCAAAGATTTTACCCATTGGTGCCAAAAATGTAAGGCAGGCAAGAAGTTAGTAGAAGAAAGTCGTCACACTGTAACAAATAAATTTTTTAAGTTGTAGGCACTGATTTCCAAATGAGTTCCGTAAATCACTGCTATTTCCATTTGTAGTGTAGCAATAGGTTGTGATACTAACCTTAAAGGTCTCAAGTTTAACAGCTTATTATGAGGAAAACTCCCATTCCTTTAAGAAGGTGAGTTTCTATTATCTTTTTAAAGAGAGAATTACTCCTTTATAAAAATGTAACTACTTCATACTGTATTTCAGAACTCTTGCTTTTTAGTAAAACTTTTCATTGCAGTGGGTTTGATAATACTAGTGCTCACTTTAAAAAAATTCCCTAAATTTTAGTTTCCCCTCCAGTCACCAGCTCATTTTTCTGTGATCCTCTTTAGCAGAACTCCTTGAAAGACTCATCTATACTTGCTGTTTCCTTCTTCTCTCCTGCTGTTCTCTCTTTAACCCACTCCAAATAGGCTTTTATCTCATCACTCCACTGAAACTACTTATCAAAGTTTCCATCACCATCATGCTACTATATTATCTTCTCCATCCTCATCTTATTCCCAGCAACATTTGACATCACCTTGGAACAGTTTATTTACTTGATTTCACTGAGACCTCCTGTCTGGTTTTGTTTTTCATCTTATTTCATTAGATGCTAATTCTCAGTCTCATTTGACTCTTTCCCTTCTCCCAAACTCTGTAGGTTGAAATATCCCAAGGCCTAGACCCTCTAGTCTTTTGCCTAGGTGATCTTTTTTTTTTATATACTTTAAGTTCTAGGGTACATGTGCACAATGTGCAGGTTTTTTACAAATGTATACATATGCCATGTGCCGTGTTGGTTTGCTGCACCCATTAACTCGTCATTTATATTAGGTGATCTTATTCAATCACATGGTATATAAATTACAATATAGTTTAGGCTACTATGACAGAGGCCCCAGAATGAAGGTGCCTAAACAAGATGAAAGTTGATTTCTTTTTCCTGTAAAAGTGTGGGAGCTGGTCCAAGACTGATAGGATAGCTTGTTAGTACTGGAGACCCACGCTCTTTCTTTCCTGCACTCTGCTGTTCTCAACATGCTGCCTCCATCTCCTGGTCCCAGATGGCTGCTCCAGCCCCTGCATCCTGTCAGTATTCTAACCAGCAGGAAGAAGAAGATAGGAAGTGAGAACGTATCCCTTCCCTTTAGGACTCAGAAGTTAAACATGTTTCATCTGCTCTCATTTCATTGGCCAGAACCGAGTCACATGATGGTAACTTGTTGAAGAGAATTTAGGAAATGTAGTCTTTAGGTAGGTAGCTATGGCTTCCAGCTAAAATGGAGCAGTTCTTTTACTAGAGGAAAAAGAGAGTGATGGATTTTGGAGGACAGGGAGCAGTTTCTGCTGCACATGGCTTTAAATACTATCTGTGAGCTAATGTCTCCCAGATTTGTGGCTATTTCCTGAGTTCAGGACTCTTTCCTCAGCTGCCTCCCTAACATTCTTGAACACCTGCATGTTCAAAATTGAACTCTTCACTTTTCTCCCCAAACTCCTACCCATCTTAGGTCTCCCAGGTGCTCATGCCAGAAACTTAGAACCGTCTTGATTCCTTGCCTTCTCTTTCATCCACTTTTGACCCATCTGCCAATCCTATTAACTTTACCTTCAAAATAGACTCCAAGTCCAACCACTTCTTATCAGATCTATCTTCCACATTATCACCAATGACTTATTTTAATAAAATACATATCCCCATCCTGTTTCTCACTTCCTTAAAACCTTCTTCTGTCTCTTTATTGCCTTTGGGATAAATTCTAAACCCTATGTGAACCAACTCTTTCTATCTCTCCGGCCTCATTTTCCCACTTTCCACTTATATTTTGTATTTCGGTACTACCTAGCACAACACACCTCATGACTTGATATATTTACTAATGCTTATCCCTCTGTAGAATTTCCCCAACCTCAGACCTGGCTGAAGAAGAATCCTTTAGTCTCAAGTGTCACCTCCTTCAGGTCTTTTTTTTTTTCTTCTTGAGACGGAGTCTTGCTCTGTTGCCCAGGCTGGAGTGCAGTGGCACAATCTTGGCTCACTGCAACCTCCGCCTCCCAGGTTCAAGCGATTCTTCTGCCCCAGCCTGCTGAGTAGCTCGGACTACAGGCGTGTGCCACCACACCCAGCTATTTTTTTTGTATTTTTTAATAGAGACAGGGTTTCACCATGTTGGCCAGGATGGCCTCGATCTCTTGACCTTGTGATCCGCCCACCTCGGCCTCCCAAAGTGCCGGGATTACAGGCGTGAGCCACCGTGCCTGGCCAGAAAATCTTCTTTGTCATCTCTCCACCTCCCCAGGCTAGGTAGGCACCTTCCTCTTTGAACCAGATGCACACCCGTATCACACCTATCCTGGATGATATCAGTTTACATAGCTGCCTCTTTTCCTAGATACAAGCGCCTTGGTCAGGGGCAAGGTCTTACTCGTATCTCTCAGTGCCCAACACATAATAGCTGCTGAGTAAATATTTATGTAATTGAATCATATTGATCATAGGAACAAACTCCCATTGGGAGAGCATCACCTCTGCCTTACATATCTGAGAAAAGCCCTTGTTTATTGTACCCTATCAACTGAATCAGATGTGCTGTATATTAAAGTGGGTATTTTAGTCCCTGCTTAAAAAATAAAGGTTAAATTGAGCATATTCATTGCTCTGTTAGGATTACATAATGCCTGATAGTGCAAAAATATGGGTGTTGACTGAACTTTATAGTTGTCTGGGGTTTGTGAGGCCCAGCTGTAGTCTAGGTAGCTTTGTGTGTTTGAAGGTCTTCTGACTAGATGAGTCAGTAGTTTAAAAGTAACAAGTCACTGTTGGTCTGTGGAAGAAGTTGTGTGGACTTAGACTTGCCTTCTCTGCTTTAAAATCTTGCTTTTTAAAAAATCCCAAGAAAGGTAGGTTCTTTTAAGAAAGTTTATGGCCTGCATTTGCTGTCATAAACCAACCCAGTTTTCAGCCTTTAGCCGGGCTCCCTTAGAGATGAATGGTAACCCATATAAACTACATGGCGATTCTAGTTGTTTTTAGTCAGGAAAAGCCCCAAGGTTTTTATTAAGAAGCCCAGAAAGAAGAGATGTCAAGGATTCCGGTGAGAAGTACTATGTTATAAGAAGCAGATTAGGATAACTTGTCTTAAAAATGAAAAAGGGATGAGAAACTTGACAAGCTTTTAGTGCTTTCTTAGCACTAAATGATGACTTAAAGAAAATTTAGTCCTTGCCAAATTTTCCCCTTTGGAGCTGTTTCCACTCTGTGATAGAGATCTGCCGCTATGAGCTTGTCATCATTCTCATCCACTGTCTTCTTTGTCTTCTTCGAAGTCATGTCCTACTCCTCTTCCTCTTCTTTATCTTTTTTGTTTGTTTGTTTTGGTTTGTTTGTTTTTTGCACTAAGTCATAGAACTGAAAAGACTCTGGGTAATGTTTTCAAAATAAAGCCACATTGTTTCCAATACAACAACTTTCTCTGGGTTCTTTCACTGCCTCCTTAATGTAAGTCTTAGTCACACTTGTATTAACAGTAGAAACACTCTCCAGTATCTCATTTCATACAGTGGTGTTAGAAGCATTAACTCCTCAGCCCTCATACCACCACAGGAAAACAGCAATCATTGTTAACCCCCATCCATTGGGGAGATGAAGAAAATGAGCAAACTATGAAGAATGTAGTTTATTTCTTCTCCATAAGACTGCGAGGCAGTGGAAGGTAAGGGCTAGATCCCAGGATGGCTGGGGTCTTTCCTGTGCTCCAGAACGCAGTGACACCTTTCAGTTCTTGCAGTATTCAGAGGGGTATGTTGCATGTGATAGGTACAGTACTTGACATTATTAACTCTTGCAACCACCGTATGGGTTAGGTATTAATATCCCCATGTTATAGATGAAGTCTGTGATTCCAAAGCCTGATGTCTGTCCACTGTGCCACACACACTGACTCCACACAATCACAATTACTCCCATTTTATATCACTTGACATCCTGAAAGTCCTCCCCAAACATCATCATATTTAATCCTTAAGAACTTTGGAAATATCAGTGATTATCACACACTTTGAAATAAGCAAGTCACTAATCAATGTGAACTTATTAAAATTTAAGTCAGTTCATGATGCTACTGCTCCAACCTTCCAATCGTATCGCATCTGTCTAGAATCAAGGCCCAAATCTGTGTGACCTGTGATACGGTTTGGCTGTGTCCTCACCCAAAACCTCATCTTTTTTTTTTTTGAGACAGAGCCTTACTCTGTCACCCAGGCTGGAGTGCAGTGGCACAATCTTGGTTCACTGCAACCTCCACCTCCAGGGTTCAAGTGATTCTCCTGCCTCAGCCTCCCAAGTAGCTGGGATTACAGGCATGCACCATGACACCCGGCTAATTTTTGTATTTTTAGTAGAGACGGGGTTTCACTATGTTGGCCATGCTGGTCACCATTTCCTGACCTCGTGATCCACCCGCTTCGGCCTCCCAAAATGCTGGAATTACAGGCATGAGCCACCGTGCCCAGCCCCAAAACCTCATCTTGAATTATAATTCCCACATGTCAAGGTTGAGACCAGGTGGAGGTAATTGGATCATGGGGGCTGTTTCCCCCATGCAGTTCTCATGATAGCGAGTCTCACGAGATCTGATGGTTTTATAAGCATCTGGCATTTTCCCTGCTTGTACTAACTCAGTCCTGCCCCCTTGTGAAAAGGGTGCCTGCTTCCGCTTTGCCTTCTGCCATGATTATAAGTTTCCTGAGGCCTCCCCAGCAATGTGGAACTGTGAGTCAATTAAACCTCTTTCCTTTATAAATTACCCAGTCTCAGGTATTTCTTCATAGCAGTGTGACTAATACAACCTGTAAGGAGACTGGTCCACTGGTTTCCTCTCCAGCCTCATCGCCTCCTACTCTTCCCTTGATTCTCTCTGCTTCAGTCACACTGGTCACCTTACTACTCCTCAGATACTCAGGGCACGCTCCTAGCTCAGGGCCTCTATACCTGCCGTTCCCTCTATATGTAATGCCCTCTCCCCAGACACCTGCTCGACTAGCTCCCTCAGTTCTGCCAGGTCTCAAACAAAAAATCACCTTTTCACACTCACACAAAAAGCCATCTTGCTGGTCAGGACTTCCCAGACCACTCTTTGCAAAATTCCAGTCTAGCCCCTAACATTTCATATCCACCTTCCATGCTTTAGTTTTATCCTTAGTCTTTATCGTTTTCAAACATACTGTATATTTACTTACTTCTCTCGCTTACCGTCCGCTCACTAGAATGTGAATGCTGTGAGGGTAGGGCTTTCATCTGTTTTGTTGTTCACTTCTCCACTCCAGCACCTATAACATACCGGGCACATAGCAGGCACTCAATAAATATTTGATGAATGAAAACAGATTAGAAAATAGAAAGTCAAAGAAGCTGAGTTTCCCCAAAATAATATGGTGTAGCAGCATCAAAACTAAAACCAAGACTGGTCTTCTGATCCACATGCAGTTTGGCGCCCAGTTAGGCCAGAATTGGAAAAAGTTGTAAGTAAAGTTCTGACATAAAACTCAGCTAAATAAGGTAGTTTTGTGTAATTTGCACTTTTAAAATAATGTTTTTCATCAGTTACTATATCATAGAGGATGAAGAGCAGTCCTTCCCTTGGACTGTCTCCAAGCAGCAGGAATAATGAGAATAAGTTACAGAACTTAAAATAAACCCAGGTGTTTCTGGGCCTCAGATTCTTAATGTCCACAATGAAGGGACCATGTCATTTCAGAGCTCTTCACAGCTCTAATCTTGAATCCATCTCATGGATGAATGAAATGCCTGGTTTTCTTTGTAATTTGTTCAGTTCTATGCATACAAGGTATGCAGTTTGTTCTGTAGATAAACTACACATGGGTATTTCTGTAACTCTTCTTTTATCATCATTACCATCTGTTTGATTCTTTCCCCTACATTTGTGCAAAATGTAGCCTTGTCATCTCACTGTGTTATACTGCAGGATCAGCAAGCATGTCAAGGATCTCATGTGTCTTCTAATCTCGTGCAGCCTCTGCTGCAAGGAAGCTCTCACCACTGCCTCCTCAGAGTTATCCAATGGGCAAAGAAACCAGAAGGCAGGACCACTTAAGGCCAGGGAACTAAATATGCAATAATGGTGTCTGGGAGTCAGGAAAGGAAGTAGTTGTACCACATGGCCTAGCACTCTGTCACTCTGAATTAAATCCGCACGTGGTAATCAAACCTAAAAGAAGTGCACCAACAAGTCAGGCCATTGGTTATCCAGCTTTGTACAAGTTTTGGCAAAGAAGGTTAAATGCAGTGTCTGGCATTGTGTCTCAGCCTGGTTCATTTCTTCGTTAAAAATTCCCTCTGTAGAGAGTAAAATACAGTTATTTTGAGGTGGTGTCCATATCCTTAAGAACAGGAGGCACCGTCCTAAGCTCCTTTACACATACTAGCTCTTAAATACACAACTTGAGTAAGGTTTGTAATTCTCATTTCTATTATATGCTGCACATGGCTTATGATAAAGTGAACGTGCAGATGATGGCAAGATAGAACAAGTCTGCAAAAGTAAGAATGGCAAGTTAATTACAGAAGTTGGGATCCTGTCAGTAATTTAAACCAAAGCATTTATTTGAAAACAAAATAAAACAAAACACCAATGCCTTCAGTCACCTTCTTCTTATTACATTCCCCATTTGCTCCAGAAGGAATTAATCTCTTTATTTCTCCTTACCCTTGAGCACTTTTATATATCTGCACTTGGGTTAAAGGCAGTTCTATTAATTTCTTTGTTTGGACAGAAGTTTCCTTAATTTACCATAATCATTACTGCTGTCACTATGCCAGTCCAGTATGTTTGGACTTCACAGATAAGTCTTGCAGTTTCCAAAACACCATCCCATCCTTACTGCGTTTATTCTTGAATGACTTTTCACTGGGAGATAGTATAATTATCTTTTACAGGAAAACTACAAGTGGGATCCTAATAACAAGTTTACTGTTTGTTAATTTGTGTCAGATATAGGCATACTGTCATATTTTCCTATAATTTTTCATATCTGGTCTTGTGAACTGTTGCTAGTATTTTTCTTCCATATGTATTTTACCTACCAACTTGATTGTAAATTGCTTAAAGATAGAAGCTGTGCTGGCTCAATGAATCACAAATAATCGGGAATTTGGTTAGACATCTCATCTGAACAATCCCTGCCCTGATACCACCCTGGGACATTCAGCCCTTGGCCACCTGCTTTGATGAGCACATTTCTATGTCTCCGGCTTAAGTACTTACGTAAGATGCTGCTGAGTACCTGACTTCAGACCTACAGAGTCTGTTTTTGTTTTGTTTTGTTTTGTTTTGAGACAGGGTGTCAGTCTGTCACCCAGGCTGGAGTGCAGTGGCTAGATCTCAGCTTTCTGCAGCCTCAACCTCCCAATCTCAGGTGTTAGCCTCCTGAGTAGCTGGGACTACAGACACAAACCATCATGCCCAGCTAATTTTTGTATTTTTCATAGACACAGGATTACTCCATGTTGCCCTGGCTGCTCTCGAACTCCTGAGCTCAAGCAGTCTGCCTGCTTTGGCCTCCCAAAGTGCTGGGAATTACAGGCGTGAGCCACTACACCTAGCCCTTGGAGTCTTTATCAAACAGAAGTGAATATTAGGAGGAGCCTGGGGAAGAATTCTCTTTGATTTTAACCCTGGTGTTAACACTCCAGCGATACAACTATGGATCCTCCAGAAAGACTATGTTTTTGCTGTATCAGTGCCACCTATTAGGAATTATTCCATAAGAGAGCATGAGAAACTCTCTGGAGTTCAAAAAGTCAAAATGACATCCTTGCTAAAAAATCTCTTTATGGTTTGAGTTCCATAGTTAAACCAGGAATCTCTGGGAATTTGGTCTCCAAGCTATTCTCAGAGCATGTGTTGCATACATTCTGCAAGGCCCTTGGGGGATGGAGCAGGCCTAGTTTTTGGTTTTCAGCAGTGTTTGTTATCTTCACAGTTAAATGGAACACTGGAATGTGATATTTACTCAATTTTGCCCATTTTTCATTGAGTATTTATAATTTTTAATGTGGCAGGTCTTCTAAAAAACCAACAAAAAATCACTGATTTTGTGATTTTAGTTTCTAAAACAAATGAAAGCAAAAACCTTCTCTCCCCTGAACTCCATCCCTGGCTGTTATCCTTCACTCTCTGTTCTTTCTCTTTCCTAAGTGAGTAAGATACGACATTTATTCATCAGAGCATTTTATGGTTAATTCACTTTTCAATTTTCTAAAATACCATTTGGCTTGTTACCTACAGAGCTATAGCACCAGAATTCACTCAGTATATGTCTAAGAATGACTGCTTCCATTTTCTGAAAGAAGTACAAATAGGACTAAGAGTGGTGATTTCCTTGTGTTAAAGAAAAATTATTCATGGCACTTGTTGAAGACAATAGAGAGGACTTTATTCAAGGGAGGCTATGGGAACAATACAAGGATTACGGCAGTGGAGTCTTGCAGTGTGGGAGAGAGATTGGGCTGGAGTCTGACTCTGACAAGGACAAGTAGGGATTTGTAGCCAAGGAGCAAGGTGTGGGGGTCAGTAGATGGAAAATTACTAAGTGGAAACATCAAAGGTATGGGAGATTCTTGCTAGACAGACTCAACAGAATTCTTGCTGAAGGCAGGCCAGGGTGATTAGATGTCGAGGGTAATCAGATACCAAGGGTGGAGGATTTTTGTTAAACTTTAGCCAGATTCTTGCTCAAACTGGATTCTATAAGAACAGAGAGGGAAGCCCAAGGTCAGGCCCATTTTAGCAGGGGGCTTAGGGAAATCTGATTAGAGTTAGTTTAAGGAGAGTCTTTGTCACCTCCTAAAAAGAATTCATTTTTATGGCTCAGAATAATAGTGTAATCATAGCAAGAGATGACTTGTCTATGTCCATTTTATAATAATTCAAAAATCTCGATAATTTCTAAAAAAAGAAGCATTTGTTATCAGAGTCATGAATGTTGCTATTTATATGCTTAAGTAGTAGTATATCAGAATTCACAGAAAGGAACAATTATTTAATGTGCAGGATAGTATATTCCAAATTATTTCATATTATGGAAATCAAAAACATTCCATAGTCCTTAAGCCACGTTTTTTTTTTTTTTTTTTTTTTTTTTTTTTTTTTTTTTGAGTGTCGCTCTTCTTGCTGAGGCTGGAGTGCAATGGCATGATCTCAGCTCACTACAGTCTCTGCCTCCCGAGTTCAAGCGATTCTCCTGTCTCAGCCTCCTGAGTAGCTGGGATTATAGGCGTGCGCCACCACATCTGGCTAATTTTGTATTTTTAGTAGAGACAGGGCTTCGCCACATTGGTCAGGCTGGTCTCGAACTCCTGACCTCAAGTGATCCACCCCCCTCAGCCTCCCAAAGTACCTTAAGCCATTCCTTTTGAGACTCTGAAGAAAGGGTACGTTCCTAATGTTTTTGGTTTGGATTATCAGTTCGTGGCAGAGCAGTGCCTTAATTGTACTTGGTAGTGACCCCTACTGGCTGTTCAATCATGAATCCTCCAGTACTTTTTATCTGAATGATATGAAGATCCTTTCTTAGTACTTTGTTAGACAACTTTTCTAGATCGGTTTCCAATAGTAGCAAAAGAGAAAATCCTTTATCCCCTCTTTTCCAGAATTAATATTTTCTAATCACTTCATTTGCAAGAGTAAAGTGAATATTGAAAATGCCAAAGTGAGCTTCAGTCATTTATAAGAATTGTTTAAAGAAGGCAGTAATCAGTTACTTTTTTCGTATGATTGTATTACTGAGAGTAGTATCTGCATTAGTCTCTTAAGCAAGACTTTAAAGAATCCTACTGTTGTCCCCACCTTTATTTTCAAAAGATAAACTTAAAATTTACATTTTTAAAAATTTTTTAAAAGTAAAATTTTAAATGACTCAACAGGGGATTAGATTCCATCTAAGGATGAGATTGAATTCACGATCTCAGATTCTCAACATATATTTGGCCTTACCTATTGTTAATGGAACTTGCCTGCAAGTAGGGCTGCATGTTGCAGAACTTAAACAGAGCAATAAAACTATTTATAAATCCAGAAACCTTTATGAGGATGTTTCCTTGGTTTCACTTATGTAAGCCGACAAAATGATCAGTTGTAAGGAACTGAAGGAAGTAAACACTTGAATGTACTCAAACGTCTAGGCTTTGCTGAACATTATATGATTAAAAAGCAGCCAAGTTCAGCGTGGACTGAGAACTGCTGACAGTGGAGTACATGAGACCCAGAATGGCAAATAATGTTTCAGACATTGACTTGTAAGCCTGGTCTCCACCCTGTACTTAACACCATTCTCACCCTTTTTTGGAGGGGAAAGGAATTATCTAGTTAAAAACTGAATCTATAGGACAGCCTGTCTCTCCTGAGGCAGCTGACTTATGCTAATTCTTGCTTAGCTCGGTTTCTTGAGTTTAGCAGAGGAGATCACTGTCACCCACACCCTCTTTAAATCAGCCTCCTCTGGGGCCATTTCTACACAATCAAGGCCTTTCATTCATTCATTTATTCCAAAATATATTTATTGAGTGCCTTCTGTGTGCCAAGGACTGGGGATTCAGTGGTGAATAAACAGATAAAAACACCTGTCCATAGGGAACTGATATTCTAGTGTGATTACTGCTAGGAGTGTGTCTGAGTTGAATTGAGGCTCAGAAGTAGATGTGTCTGAGAGGCCTCAGGAGTTTGGAAATGGGGGTGTCCAACCTGTTTCTTTGTCCTCCAACAGGCTTTATTACCTGTGCATGTATGGTAGTAAGTCTGTTTTGTGTTCCTTTAAGGAATACCTGAGGCTGGGTAATATATAAAGAAAAGAGGTTTATTTAGCTCACAGTTCTGCAGGCTGTACAAGAAGCATAGTGCCAGCATCTGCTTCTGGTGAGGAGCTCAGGCTGCCTCTTCTCACAGCAGAAGGTGAAGGGGAGCCTGTGTGTGCAGAAATCACATGATGAGAGAAGCAGCAAGAGAAAGAGGGAAGATGCCAGACTCTTTAACAACCAGCTCCCATGGGAACTAATAAATCAAGAACTCGCTCACCCCTGAGGGAGAACATTAATCTCTTCATGAGAGATCTACCCCATGACCCAAATACCTCCCATCAAGCCCCACCTCCAACATTAGAGATCAGATTCCAACATGAGATTTGGAGGGGTCAAATATCCAAATCGTAGCAGGAAGAGACACTCCCTCCTATGAAAACACAAATTTGAAGAACAGTTGTCTTCAGTGTTATACAAACTGCTTTCTGACTGCATATAAGAGAATTCCGTTTATGGGGTTTTGGTCTAAAATTATAATGTCATGTCAGATCTCAATCATTTTAACTTAAGGCCGTTATTCTAGCCTTTGAATACATTTTTCCCCTGAATATTTGTGGTGTGGTGTGACAACCATCCAAAATATTTTAAGATTCCATTTTATCAGTAAAACGTACGCCAGGCTTTTTAATAGGCAGAGAGTAATTTGGTAGTATCATTCCTCTTATCCTTTAAAGTTCCTTCATGCTCTAGAATTTAATTCAGTGATTCCTTGTAGAAGCTAGCCTGCCCAACACCATGGGCAGAGATATTGCAGAGAATGCCATTTTGATACTCTGAGAAGAACATGTAATTCCCATGCCTTGATTTTAAATGCAATTAAAGAGCCATAGTTTTTCAGAAGAAAGAGTACTCTTTGGCCTAACAGTAGTAATTGCAGAGGTTTGGTCCTTAATCCGTTTTCAGGGTAGTTATTTCATGGTTACTGGATGTTATAGGGACGTGCTTCTGAACATTGGTTTAGTTTTTATGGGTCTTGAATTTCAGATTGTGACATAAAACAGTTTTCTAGTATGTAGTGCCAGTGATTTAATCATTAGAAGCCAGAAAGTAATAGGCCATTCCTTGTGTTAGCTGACGACCCCAGGCTAAACCTCCAAGCTGTGTTTAGGACAGTGAATCAGGTTCCAGGGCTAGTTCACTCAGCCTTCAAAATGATTTTTTACCCCAACCCAGTCTTCTCATGGGCCTCTTTGTACACACACCTGAAGTTCATTTGTTTTCTGTTTTTGAGGCACTAATTGTAACTACATAATCAGGTGTCAGTTTGGTAGTCTAGAAACTCAATTTGAAGAAAATGAGTAATAATTTTTTTAGTTGTATTCTTTTTAATGGTGTTTCAGGAAGTATTTGAGATCGATGAAATGGTATTCTTTTCTATGATCTAATGAAGAAACCTCCCACAGCTGTGGGCAGCATTTTTGGAAAAGAGTAGCCAGGTCCAGTGAAAAGCAAATCTAATACCATTAGTCTTTGAACTTTAATGGAATTAGCCAGATTTTCGAAATAGTCCTAGAAGACTATCAAAAGCCCTAGGGGAGCTAAACTTGATTGAAAATATTATAGGAACTTGACCATATATACCTTAGACCTCTGTGGCATAGGCTGCTAAATTTCCCAAGGGAGAAATGTCATCGGGTTACCTTTCAAAGAGTCGTTGATGGTTATGAATTCAAAAGATAAGTTTGAGGTTGAAGAGAAGTGATTTTGTGTTTTAGGGGCAAGGTCTTAACAAAGTATTGTCTAAATTTGTATTTTAGGATATTAGAAATCCAGAAACCACCATTTCTGGAACTATTCTGGGATGGCACTTTCTCAAGTTAGAGCCAAGAATAGTTGAATTTTCAGAAAGCAAAGGGTTTCTTGATGACTTGACCAGCAAGCATTAGAGGACAGCCTTCTCAGTACTGAAGGTTGTGTTCTATATTTTCATCATCTGCTGGGTGCCAGGCACTGTGCTAGCTTTGGGCATGTAGTGCTGAACAAAACAGATGTTCTCTCTGAATTTATGGAGTGGATAGTCTAGTGGGGGTGACACATATTATTAAATAAGCAAATAAGCCAAAGTTTAATTATACTTTGTAACAGATGCTATGAAGGAAAAGAACAGATATGATTTGGGGGTGCTACTAGAGTTTTGGTCATAGGAGAAGACCTGAGGAAATGCATTTGTTTGATGATTTACCAGTATTTTAAATGGAATTTCTGCTTTCACAGAACTTGAGTAAGCTGCACAAGGGAAAAAAACTCATCTTCTGTAATTCCTCCCAGTTTCTTAAGCCACTCAGTAAATGTTGACTATGGTTTTGTGGATCTATTTTGTGGTGTCTGTTTTCCTTTAGGCAATCCTCCCTCTGTCTAATTTGCATACAGAATCTAAATCTTTATGAGTCTGTAACAGTACGTGGCCATTACCAGTCTGTAATCAGTGCTCATATAATTGTTGAATGAATTAGTGAAGGTTACAAATTGAGTGTGGTTTATCAGTTAAAAGTGCTCTCTCAATTATCTGATGGAACCACAAACCTTCTCTTTTCCCATTATGCCGCTCCTTCTTTTTTTTTTTATAGTTATTTAAATTTTTTTTTTTGTTATTATACTTTAGGTTTTAGGGTACATGTGCACAATGTGCAGTTTTGTTACATATGTATCCATGTGCCATGTTGATTTCCTGCACCCATTAACTCGTCATTTAGCATTAGGTATATCTCCTAATGCTGTCCCTCCCCCTTCCCCCAACCCCACAACAGTCCCCGGATTGTGATGTTCCCCTTCCTGTGTCCATGAGTTCTCATTGTTCAATTCCCACCTATGAGTGAGAACATGCGGTGTTTGGTTTTTTGTCCTTGCGATAGTTTACTGAGAATGATGTTTTCCAGTTTTATCCATGTCCCTACAAAGGACATGAACTCATCATTTTTTATGGCTGCATAGTATTCCATGGTGTATATGTGCCACATTTTCTTAATCCAGTCTATCGTTGTTGGACATTTGGGTTGGTTCCAATTCTTTGCTATTGTGAATAGTGCCACAATAAACATACGTGTGCATGTGTCTTTATAGCAGCATGATTTATAGTCCTTTGGGTATATACCCAGTAACGGGATGGCTGGGTCAAATGGTATTTCTAGTTCTAGATCCCTGAGGAATCGCCACACTGACTTCCACAATGATTGAACTAGTTTACAGTCCCACCAACAGTATAAAAGTGTTCCTATTTCTCCACATCCTCTCCAGCACCTGTTGTTTCCTGCTTTTTTAATGATGGCCATTCTAACTGGTGTGAGGTGGTATCTCACTGTGGTCAGAAATGATGCCGCGTATCTACAACTATCTGATCTTTGACAAACCTGACAAAAACAAGAAATGGGGAAAGGATTCCCTATTTAATAAATGGTGCTGGGAAAACTGGCTAGCCATATGCAGAAAGCTGAAACTGGATCCCTTCCTTACACCTTATACAAAAATTAATTCACGATGGATTAAAGACTTAAATGTTAGACCTAAAACCATTAAAATCCTACAAGAAAACCTAGGCAATACCATTCAGGACATAGGCGTGGGCAAGGACTTCATGTCTAAAACACCAAAAGCAATGGCAACAAAAGCCAAAATTGACAAATGGGATCTAATTAAACTAAAGAGCTTCTGCACAGCAAAAGAAACTACCATCAGAGTGAACAGGCAACCTACAGAATGGGAGAAAATTTTTGCAACCTACTCATCTGACAAGGGGCTAATATCCAGAATCTACAATGAACTCAAACAAATTTACAAGAAAAAAACAACCCCATCAAAAAGTGGGCAAAGGACATGAACAGACACTTCTCAAAAGAAGACATTTATGCAGCCAAAAAACACATGAAGAAATGCTCATCATCACTGGCCATCAGAGAAACGCTCCTTCTTAACACAGATATTCCCAACATTCTCTCCCCAAGAGTAATACCCTATGGCCCCAGGGCTCCATCTATCTCTTTTCTACAGATAAGTCCCAAACCTACAGGTTCTAGCCCTGTTTTCTCCTGCAGAGTATGAGTCCTCACCCCAATTTCTTACTGCTTGTCAGTCCTCTCCACTAAAATGCCCTCCTGGAAACTCAGACGTGTGTGCAACTCTTCTCCCTTTGCCTCCTTAAGTCTTTAGAGGTCACCTTCTCAGAGAGTCCTCCTCTGGGCCCTGCACTTAAAACTGCAAGCTACTCTCCCATCCCACCTCACCCCACACTCACTCCCTAATCAACTTCCATGCTTTTCCCCCCATAGCACTTATTCATCATTCTCTACACCTAACTTACTTTCTGTATTTTCTGTATCCACCCTCTCACTCTCTTTTTTTATAAGAATTAAGCTCCATGAGGACAGGATTTTTTTTTTCTGTTTTGTTCACTACTATGTCCCCCAGTGCCTGTCATGGGGTAGGAATTCACTAAATGTTTGTTGAATTAATGAATATTTAATGTTCAGGCATTATATATATATAATATATCATAATGCTTCTATTGCATTAGGAGATAGTGAACAAGTCAGACGCTTGCACTGATCTGTACTGTCACTGTGAATGTAACAAATACAGACTGATCCAAGTGTTCCTGATGGTGACTCAGATATCAAGAGCGTCTTTGACCATAGATGATGTGATTTTCTGAAATGACAGACAATTCTTGATTGAATTCAGACAAAAACGATGCTCCTAGCAAAGTGGAATGGTGGTGAGAATGGATTCTGAAGCCATACTGCTTAGGTTTGAATCTCTCCTGCCATTTGCCAGCTGAGTGGCTAGTCACATGATGTCTCCATGTTTCATTTCCTCATCTACAAAATAGGAATAATAATAATTCTTCCTCATTTAGGAGCTTGTTACAAGAATTAGATGAGCAGTGTTTAGCACACAGAAACACTAAATGTTTCTTAAGTAAATTACTATTCAGTAGTTTCATTCCTGGAAATTTAGGATATATTAAACTCATGTAAAAATACTTTATATTTAGATGTAAAACAGTGAGCTTCTAGACTAATTTAGTAATAATCAAGTTTCTTTTTAACCTACATGAATTATATGAGGTACAAGACAGTTGTCATATGGGACTGTCCTTGTCCCATATGGCTGTCCGAACGGCCAGCAGCCCTGACCCCTGCTCACTAAATTTTAGTAATACCCTTCAATCATCATGACCACTTAGAGTGCCCTGGAAGGTTGGTGGTTTTTACATACACTGTTCTAGCGAGGCCCATACATTTGTTTTGTGACATCATTATAGATCATCTAACTAGACAAGCTCTCCTTATCTGAATCCTCACTGCCCAGTGTCCACAATACCCTTATCACAGTGAACACATTCTGCTCTGTCACAGCCGAATGTGTGCTATCTGCTTTTTTCCCTCCCTGCCTTTGGACACTTCCCATCCTAAATCTCTCCTGTCAGAGGAACTGTTTTTAATTTATTTCAGCAAAAGGAATACGTGGTGGTGGCCAGAAGCTCTTTGCCCCATGCATGTGTTCTCCCTTAAGCCTCCAGAAAGATTCTTCAGTTTGGAAGCACTTACCCCATCTGCAGTTTGACTGTTACTCACTCAGCGTTCTTCCCACTTATAACTGAGGGGCTCTAGTTTTACCACCCTCCCGACCAGCTTCAATTTCACCCTACCTCAATTTTTGCCAGGCACTTCTTAAGGGAGCCAAACCTCATTTCTAAAAGTATTTTAACATTATTCAATTAAATGGAACATTTATAAATTGGTTATAAGGGAAAAGGTCAATATTGGAGTTCCCATGGAAGGTTTATAAGAAGAAGTGGGCCTCAAAGAATTAATAGAATTGGACTAAGTAGAAAATTAGACTGGGCAGAAAAGAACAGGAAAGGAGGGGGTTTGTTTGTTTGCCAAGCAGAGGGAAAAAATACTAACAGAAATGCAGTGCATGGTGTGTAGGGATGGTCAAAACCAGGACTCAGATTGAAAATTAGAAGTAAGAATGGCATAGTAGAGTTAACTTAGGGAAGTTATTGGAAACCACAGTAAAAACACGACATTCTACCACTTCCTTGTTCATTGTATTCCCACCTCCCTTGTTTTTCTGTTTGTTTTGGTTGAAGGTGTCTCTCGTGGTCCATGAGTGAGTGGATATTTATTTACCTTCCATGCCCCCATACACGTGTACCCCACACCCCAGGGTATTCAGGCACATATACAGCAGCACTACCTGTCACAGAGAAAGCTACCTCTTTTTAGGATTAGTGTTTGATTCTGAATAGAAATCTCATTATTTATGCTTCTTTGCAAAGTACTGGTGAAGTCTTATCACTTTTTAATATTAAACTTCATGTAAATTTTTTGGATATTTAATTGTTTATGATCAAGGTTCTGGCTTGTGTGTTAGTCATCTTCCAGGTAACAGTCTCTTGGCAGGCCATGCTTAATTCAGTTATTGCGCATTAACAGGCTGTTTGAAATTCCACATTGCCTAGAGTTTTTCCACCTTCAATGTCCAGACACTTTTTCTGGCTTCTCCAACCCTCTGGGCATTCAGAATCATAGTTTAGTGCTCATATTTGAAGCCACTTAGCTCTTTCCTTTTTATTTGCCTGATTAATTTTGAATTTGAATTAATCATATTTTACGTCCTTTTCCTGACTCAGTTCAGTGTTCATCTCATTCTGTTAGAAAGCCTAGAACATAAGATTTGAACCATTTGTGTAGTGCCCAAATGTGTGCTGATGGAAGAGTGAACCTTTAACGTTTTGACTCCCGTACTATTCCATTTGGTTCTATTTTTCCTAAATAAGTCATTGTCTTTTTTCATTAAGTATACATTTACAAAAATGGTTCATCAGTCTTTGCACATAACTCAGCTCTCACAATTCCCTAATCTAATGTTGACCATGTTCTATTTTGTCATAAAACCCATGATTTTACTGCTTTCTCTTTACTAGAGCCCTGCATATTAGCAGTGAAGACCTGGTCCTTAATGAAAGTGTGTGGCCCGTCCTCAGTGTCTCACATCCCTGCCTGTGTTTTCTTTCAGGAGACCTTCCTTGGCTTCCTATCTAAGCCAGAGTCTTCTCTGTTTCCCCGGTTAAAACTTGATCTGATAGTTTTTATTCACACTGACAGGCAAGTTGTAGGCAACAATCGAAGGTGCTTTTCTTCCCAGGGATGGCCAGAACTCAAAGTCTTAAAGTAAAGGGTAGCAGGAGCTTCATCTGCTACGATTAAGAGGAGTTCTGGGGACTCTCTGCTGCTCCTGGGTGCGTACTATATAAACAGATGCCCAGCCACCCAGGGGAGGGACCTACAAAGATCATGAGTTACCACAAGCTGTTTCCAGTTTGTCCTCCATTAATTAAAATAATTACAGCCTCATCAGTAATGATGAGATTGCCTCACTAACTGTCCAAGGGTGTTAGTACTAAGCCACCCAAAGAACCTTTTTATAATGTCTCGTAGAGTAGACCAGAGAATGTTGCTGTGACTCCTTTATCCTTTATAGAGATGTGGCTATGTTGGGACTCCTAATGGCATGTTACTCCAAATGGTGAACTATCCAGCTTGTCACTCAGAAGGAGCTTCCCAACTTCAGCTTCAGGCATTCACATGCTATCTGGTAGAGTCGTCTTCTAGCAATGCTGATAGTTTCCTTGGTCCAGAATTTGTTACCTTCAGAAGAAGAGTGTGAGGAAGAGATCCCATTCTAAAGCCACCTAGACCAAACCTAGCCTGAGTCTCCTTCTGGTTGGGCTTAAGATGACAATGACATTCCAACCATGGCTAGGAACTCCTGAGTCTTGGAATCAGATCACAGCTTTATATTTCCCTCAAAGCATCTGAGCTTATATTCCCAGGTTTTCCATCTCTTCTTGATATTTGAAGCTTTAAAAAACCGCAGTTATCAGTTTAAACCATTACAGGCACATGGGCTCTAATGACTTCTGCAGGTGGTTTGGGCTGTATTAGAGAACCTAGTCTTGATCTTAAACTGTCATCTGGATTCTGAGTTAATCCAGGAAACCAGTAAAAATTAGTAATGTGTATTGCATGTCTCTGATACATGTGTTTTCCATTATTTGGTCTTCCACAGTGCATGCGCATACACACACACTCACACACACACACACACGCACACACACAGCCCTTCAGTTTTTCTAAAATGGGGAGAGAGGGACTGTGGTTCCAAAAGGAAATGACTGGTGTGGCGCCTTGAAATCTGAACTTAGTCACGTGTTCTAAATGAAATGACTCCAGGCACATTAACAAGATTTCCAAGATTTCTTTCTTTCATCTCCTACTTTTTGGAAAACACTTTGATGAGAAACATTGGCTAACTTATAGACTTTCAAATTTATTTCTGTAAAGATAAGTAATAGCCATTGCAAAGCAGCCCTACTTGTGAAATTGGAGTTAAGCTTCCATAACAGTGGTCTTAAAGAATAGGTAGGGTTAGTTAATACACAGCAGCAACCAGCTGTTCTTCATCCCTGCTGAGGCTGGGAAAGAAGGAAATTAGCTTCAACTATAATGGAAGAGATTTTCAAGACTGGTAATGGGAAATTTATCATCAATGAAGACTATTTTAAACATTGGAACAAATGAGTGACCAACAGAAGTGGAGGAATTATGTATTCTATTGGATTTAAAATAGAATATATCATCTGCTCAAGACACTTAGAATTGGTAGATTAGATCTGTCTAGTAATTTTTAACTTTTGGGGGTCACAGACCCCATTCAGAATCTGATGGCCCCTCTCTCCAGAAACATGCACACAGAAAACTTTGTGTATGATTTCAGGGAACTTACAGACTCCCTGAAGTCTATAAATTAGACCCGAATTTAGGACACCCTGGACTAGATGATCTCCAAAAGCCTGTTTTAGCTCCCTAAGTGACAAGCTCCACAGCGTAGTTGTCCCATACATAGCAATGGAATCTGAAGATCAAATGTCAGACTTTGGATTTTCTTCCTCCAGATTTGTAATGCTTGGCATGCTCAGTGTCAAAGTTTAAAAAAAAAAAAAGTAGAATAGAAAGAATTCTACATTTAAATTCAATTCTTTGTCTTGGAAAAGCCAAACATTTAATTTTAAAAATGATTGGTTGGCTCTGTGTCATCTTTGTAGAAAGGCAGTACAGAACTAGGCTGTCACCAGCAGTTTTTCCTCAGCCCCATACCCCGCTCTGGATTCACGGTTGAAAATGCAAACTCAGATGCCATATTAACTACTCAGAATTCTTCCATGTTCACACATCCTTTTACTGTATTGCTGTGATTGTTCAGCTGGGCTTGAAAAATATTATCTAATTTTCTCATCAGTTTTATGTCTAAGTTTCATTGACTACGAGTTGGAAAATGACCACCCAGAATTACAAATCAGGGAGTAATTTGGTCCTCTCCCTAAAATAAAGAGCTTTTGTCCTCTTAGGAAGTAGGAATGGAGTATAGTCTGTGTCTGTGTATTTTAAACTCATGATAATGAGTTGCTCCATATGTAGAAAGCATGTTGACTCTATATGGTTTTCCCATTCCCTTCTGCAAATATTCTCTAGCTTACCTGCAAGTTCTGTAGACTCCCTTTAATTCCATGTTGGAGTTGTACTTGACACTTTGTGCCTGGAATCAAGAACTCTGGAAATAAAGATCGCCTCAATATGGAAGGGAAGTGATCTCTGGAAAAGAGCATAATTGTTAGATGTCTATAACTTGTCAGTTTTCACTGTACCTCACGCTCCTAATGGCAAACCTTTAAGTTCGTAGTTGGAAGTGTCTTAATGAAGTCAGAAATACTACTGATGAATAGGAGCTAAGCACACTTGGCCAGGGTCTCCTTACTATTCACATGGAATGCTGGTCCTTTTGACAGTTGTTTCTTCCCATTGTTGAAGGCAGGGAGGAGGACTTAGGGATTCTTCTCTGTATTCCCCACTAAAAACCCATTCTGTTCCAGTTGCTCCGATCAGAGTAATACACTGCACAGAAAGCATACAGGATATACGATGTCTGTGGACAGATGCTCTGTGGCATTATTAACCCTGGCAGTTGCTTTAGCCCTTGTTTAGTCAATGTAGGTTGTTTGGGAGCTAGAATTGGGAGAGAACAGGCGATCCTGACACCCAGCCCACTTGTAGCTCTGCTTACTAAGAGTCTCTCTGCACCCCTTGAAAGTTTACTGACAGTTCACACCCTTAAAGCACATTTCTGTCTTTCTGGGCTGAAGCTTATGGCAGAGATGCACATTCTGTTGAATATTTATTCTTTGTGTATATTCCTGTCTGCAGAGAATGTGATCAATGGGCAGGACTACGAAGTGATGATGCAGATTGACTGTCAGGTGATGGACACCAGGATCCTCCACATCAAAAGCTCATCAGTTCCTCCTTACCTCCGAGATCAGCAGAGGAATCAAACCAACACCTTCTTTGGCTCCCCTCCCGCAGCCACAGAGGCAACCCACGTTGTCAGCACCATCCCCGAGTCATTACAATAGCACCCTGCAGCTATGCTGGAAAACTGAGCGTGGGACCCTGCCAGACTGAAGAGCAGGCGAGCAAAATGCTGCTTTCTGCCTTGGTGGCAGGCAGAGAACTGTCTCGTACTAGAATTCAAGGAGGAAAGAAGAAGAAATAAAAGAAGCTGCTCCATTTTTCATCATCTACCCATCTATTTGGAAAGCACTGGAATTCAGACGCAAGAGAACAATGTTTCTTCAGTGGCAAATGTAGCCCTGCATCCTCCAATGTTACCTGGTGTAGGGTTTTTTTTTTCTGTACCTTTCTAAACCTCTCTTCCCTCTGTGATGGTTTTGTGTTTAAACAGTCATCTTCTTTTAAATAATATCCAACTCTCCTTTTTGCCATTTCACTTATTGATTCATAAAGTGAATTTTATTTAAACCTATGCCACACATGCATGTTCAAATGGTTTCCACTGATTCAATTTTTCATTCATTTAATGCAAACCCATTCTGGATATTGTGCTTATTTGAGAAAACACATTTCAAAACCAGAAAAGCCAAAAACACTCCCAAAACAATCAAAACAATTTGGAGCTTTAGATAAAAGGAAAAACTCCCAGTTGGTAAAGTTTATCTTTACTTAGGACTTGTGGCTCACACCTAAACAAAGGGGGTCAGGGAGTGGGTACAAATTTGAGAAAATAGAAAGGGAAGGGAAGGGCCAGTGGTGGGGTTTGGAGAGAGGAGATAGCTGCATTAATACACATGTTTAAAAGATGGAAAGTTCGATGTGATTGCAGTATGAGATTAAAGCCACAGCTATTGTTTATTTTGAGGACTCTAGGCCACAAAGTATTAGCACACATACTTATGTTTTCTCTTTACTAATCTGGTCCAGGTCCTCATGGACCACAGGACAAAGCTTTCATTTTCATTCATTCTTCTATTGAAATTATACCAAATTCAGCTGAGGAACATGGAAGTAACTTTAGACTTAAACAAGACAGAAGTTTTTTCACTGGAGAATTGAGAAGTATTTGCTCCTTAAAACAATGCAGATTAGTGAACGTGGATTCCTGCTGAGGGAGTGCATCCCATAACATGGCAATAATTTTCAGTTTCTCCAACGAAAAGACAGTGAAGGAATTAAATCTTTTGTCCTCCCATGGTTAAAAAAAAAAAAAAAAACTGTGTCCATTTTTACTGTACTATGCCTCTTTTTTCACCATAGTAGACAATTTTGTTTCATTTGATGAATTCATAGAAATGGATCTCAGACAGCGATGTCCTCTCTAATGTTCTCCCTTCAGTTTCTAAAGTGAGTCTTCCTCCCTCTCCTACAAAACTTTTCAATTTTTGGATGTAACTCATCTATAAACACTGTTGCTTACCCCAGTTGACTTGCCTTTGTCAGATTTCTTCTTGTTCCACACTATAGCAATCAGTTTCTCTTTTTCCTTGCAAGAAAGGGAAAGAGAAATTATAGCAACCTTTCAAGGATTATATGCAGCTAGTTAGTTTTCTGCCTGTGAAATTAGGCCTGGCTCCTAAATAATTTTAAAGAACCATCAGCACTTCTAACTCTCTGGACAGGTGCCTCTTTGTCCAAGCTAGTTAAATGCTTTCCAAGGAAATCAGTTCAACTTTTGTGAGCGGGGAAAAGCAGGGCTTTATTGTTGTATTACCTGGGAGTCTGGAGTTTGAAAAGTGCTAATTAACCTTCCTCTTTTTCCACATTACAAACCTTTTCAAGTCAGCACAGTACTCCCCTTAGATTTGGCTATCCTGGGTGATTTTCAGACAAGAACCATTTTTTCTGGGGACCATTCTTCTACTGGGTGCCAAGGAATATAAGGCAAATGCCCAGAAGACCTTCAGGTGACTGGGCAGTCTTATCGTGGGATATTTCTTCTGGCCCTGCCCCTTCCCATTCTGTAATGTGAATTAGCCACACCAGAGGCTGTGACCATGGCTAGTAGACAGTGGCAACGTAGTCATCCCCAAGATGCTAATCTTCTGCTGGAACTGTCATACGTTATCATGGCCAGTGTAAACCTGGTTTGTGTGGGGTGATTATAAATAGAGTTTCCCTCCTCTCCATGACAGAATCACAGGAGAAGGACCCATCTCGTGGCCTTCTTGTTCTTATCGCTTCACTTTTACTTCATCCCTCGATTCCCAGCTTTTTCTATGATCATTTTACCAACTCCTCAGATGCAAGACTTTGGTTATGTCATACTCACCAACATTAGTCCCTGTCTTCCAGGTGAAAAAGTGGGTAGCAGTTGGGAGGGAGTCTCCACTGAAGAGCAGAAAGGTGGTAGCAGGGCCGGCAGCTCCGCCACAGAGCTAGGGGTGCCTGTGAGGTGCCGCCCAGAGCAGCCTGGGAGTTTTACCATCTTTTGTCTCTCACTAGCCCTTCTACCCTTTGTCATTGCCTGTTCTTGAATGGATCTTTGAGATGAGGGGACAGGATTCTCCTAAGGGTAGAGTTTCAGGAAATGAGTGAAAGGCAATTGACAAATGCAAAGAAGTAGTCTACTTTTTAAATTGCTGGCAAAGCTATAATTAATCCCTAGGCACAATTGTAGTTTTTATTTTAATGTTTGTATGCACAAGGCCCTTTAGGAAATGAGAAGTTGTCATGCCAGATTAATTTTTTTTTTTTTAGTGGGATTGCCTTTTGGGGGTTGCAGCCAGAAATTGTGGGTAATATGTGTATTTTTTTATTTATTAAATTTTAAATGGGATTTTGCAAGCTTATGAGACAATTAGATAAACTCATGGAGGAGGCAGGTCCTCCTGTTATTAGATGATTTTGTGCTCTTTGGGCTGACAATAATACAGTCTTGGGAAGTGGTGGTGGAGACTGATGGGAATAGTCTTTCTGCCTGGTTGCAAGTCCCAAATTTTTAAGGCTTAATGGAAGTAAGTGGATGTTTCCTCATGTTAACTACTGAATCAGATGTTAGGAGCCTGTCCCTTTGGGGTTGACTTATGCCCAGCAGTACAGGGACACAGCTTCGTTAGAGTGTTAGTGTAAACTAACTCCAAAGTTAGGAGTTAATGTGAAAGGATCAACCTTGAAACAAATCTGCTGTTTGCTATGCTTGTAGTACAGAAACTTCACATTGAGTTTTGGGTGGGATTTGTGTTTTTCCAAATAAAAAATCCCCCATAATTATAAAACTCAGAGCATCATCTAATTTTTTTTTTAAATGACTACAAGTTCCAGCACAAAACTGGCATTTCTTTGCCGTTTCTTGCCAGTAAGAAGTTGACATGGAGGTATTTGAAAGCAATGTTATGTGAGTCATTCTTAAGTGTTCCAAGTAAATTTAGAAACAGACAAGGAACTTGGGATTCAAATTGATTTTTCAAATCATTTTTAAAGAGACATCATCCTGATTAAATCTTCTTAGCCTGAACGTTCCTCCCCAGTGTGTATTCCCTGGTAGTCACTGCAGCGAGATGCTGGTGAGACTGCCATGGCAGCATTTAGCATCGTTAAAACTGGAAAACTTTCAAGCTCTTTGCCACTTTCCTACTATTTTTTGATTCTTGCCATTTTACCAAGCTTAGGTTGTGAAACTTGACAGAAATGTATTACAGGAAAAACTTGTAATTGTATTTGACTTTCTAACACATTGCAAAGTTTCAAAGTGACTTTCACTTTCAACAACATATTAGAAGTAACCACTTTTGCTTTCACAGCCTAAAGAGTTAGAGCCTGATCTGATGCCCCCTTTCACTCTAAAGTCATGGGAAATTTTCCAGCCATGAAAGCCCTCTTTCCACTGCATACTGATGGGCTGACTCAGCTTCCTTCAGCTGACTGAGATCTTTTCATACTATTGGCTATTTCATACCAATTAACCTCTTAAATAAGATTGTGAATTGCCAAAATTGATAGACACGTATTACCACCTGTGGACTCTATATTCCTTACCAAAAATGTTATTTTCATCAGTCCTGAGTCATTTTAACTTACAGAAATTAGGATTGTTGCTGCTAATATGAATACCAATTATAACTTTTAAAAACAAGAATAAAGCCTAAAAGAGAATGAAATATAAGAAATGTTTGTTCCCACCCCTAATAACATTTGAAGTGAATATTCCCATTTCCTTCCACCCACAGGGATTGGGACTGATTTTTAATTTCCTAGGAAACAATACTAGACTACCCAAAAAGATGTTGCCAGAATCCAAAAGGAACTATGCTCGTAAAAGAAATGCAGTTTTCTCCTACCTAAAAAAAAGGAAGTAAAATGTGTTCTGTTCTTATCTTTTTAATGACTAAGCGTTAAACAGTTTATTTTGGGTAAGACTAGAACTTTCAGCGTTTGTTCTAATATCTGTTATTGGATGCAATAGAATTTATGAAAGAAGAATGACAAAGGTATCTGATTAGGAAATTTGATCTTACATATGAATCCATGTCATGGCCAGCCACTGTCACATAGTGGGTGCCATTCTCAACATATTGGTTTGCTAACTTTAAGCATTAGGGATTTAGCACATGAAAATACTTTTAATTATATTAGGCTTGGTAACTAAGGAGTAAATAAATCATAGTTTATCATTTGCCAAGGCCAGCAAACAACACTGTTGTGCTGTTTGCTCTCAACGAAGTTGAATAAACCAGGAGGCTTGGCATATCCCCTTTATGTTAATCCCAGCTAGAGATTAGCAGATTGACTTTCACAGCAATTGTATATTGATCCATTTTAACTCATTAGTGCCATAATTTCCAGGCCAGTCACCAGGACAGAGGAGATGATGGGGAAACAAGCTTTAGATGAAAACTGCTATGCACTACTAGCCTTAGAGGCACTGGTTTCCTGTTACCACTTTGGCAAGTATGGCTGGTCTAAGTCCAGTAGGGCTTCATCCATGGAGCCATTAGAACTGAGGGGGGAGTGTTAGAGATACCATTTCACCAGGATCTTTTTGCTCAGGTTGTACCCATGCCAATTGAAGAACGTGTTAAAGATGAGGAGGAGAGATGTACCAGTCTCTCCCTTAATAATGATGTTGGTTTGCAAAACCTAAAGAAATAATAACAACAGACTATTTCATACTTTCAAGCAAGTCTTTATAATACCTGTTATTTCTCTAAAATTCAAATAAAGAATTTTTAAACTTACCTTGTTTTATTCTGTATGTAGAAAGAGAGAAAAAAGCCCCCAAATGAATCTTCAGTGTTGGGGGGTTAGTAATGAAAAAGGAACCCTGAAAAGGCTTTGTGGCTTGTGTTACTGCTAAGATGAAACTGCTGAACTATTTTCCACTCTTCTCCCAAGCCTAATTAAGTAAAAATTTCCTATATTTAAGTGTCCAGATATTTAAAGTACAATCTTATCAAGGAAAAAAAAATCTAAAAACACATATTTTATCATATTTTATCTATGTCTTCAGGAAAATGGGTTACTCGGTCACGCATCCTGTCCTCACCAAAGGCCTCTTCCCAGCTTGCAATGGCAAATGCCACCACACCTGAAGCTAGTCACTGCAGACTGACAGCAAGGGATCCATCAAGGAGTAATTAATGCAGGCATTTACTTAGCACCCAATGAATACCTGCGACACTGGTTTATTACTATATTATCTTATTTCAATCTTCTCTACATCCTATTTTGTAAAATGATTATTAATAAGTAGTGGAGCTGGCGGGGTGCAGTGGCTCACGCCTGTAATCCTAGCACCCTGGGAGGCCAAGACAGGTGGATCACCTGAGCTCGAGACCAGCCTAAGCAAAATGGTGAAACCCTGCCTCTACAAAAAATACAAAAATTAGCCAGGCATGGTGGCAGGTGCCTGTAATCCCAGCTACAAGCTACATGGGGAGCTGAAGTGGGAGGATCACTTGAACCCAGGAGGCGGAGGTTGCAATGAGCCAAGATCACATCACTGCACTCCTGCCTGGGTGACAGAGTGAGACCCTGTCTCAAAAATAAAAATTAAAAAATAGTGGACCCAATATTTGGACCCAGGCAATTATGTGAATTATTCACCACTGTATTGTTCCACCTGCTGATGCATAGATCTGGCATAAGCTCATGCCCTAAAAGAGCTCGCAGTCAGCCCATGGAGCCATATACATAAATTACAAAATTACAATAACATCAGCGTTCTCTGAGAGGCAAAACTACATTTGTTTCAGAAGATACTTTAATGGACTTATTTAGAAAATGAGACCCCCCACCCCCTCATCTAGGAGACCAACCTCAAATCACCTCTTCTGCAGACAAAGTTAGCAGAGATTGGAGGGTAGAGGGTTGAACAGCAGAAAAGAGAAATGGGACCAAGGAATAGGGCTGGAGACTAAAGCCCCCGAGGGGAGTGTCATGAAAAGACCCCCTGGTGGCAGGAGGGCAGAGGACTTTTACAAACTGTAATGCTGAAATGCAAATCCTCTTCATTGCCCCAACTCTTCATTAAAAGCAAATACACAGTTTTGTATCAACATTGCCTTGGGAGTGACAGACTGAGGGTAAGACTCAATGTGATATTACTAGTGAAGAAGAAGACAGCACAGCAAGATAATTCATACACTGAAATGTCAGTGGACGTCACGTGAAACGGAAATAAAAACTTCCTCCAACCCCCCACCCCTGGGACATCTCACTCTGTGGGGTATGGTTCTTTATGGCATTGTCCCCTGGGACTTCTCACTCTATGTGGGATATGGTTCAAGCCAAGTTTTGAATCTCAAAGGGTAACCACAAATGACATTTGGGTTATATAATACATGGTATCATAAATAGAGGGCCTCTTTAGCATTTACCCTGTAATTTACCTAACTGGTCCAATTTTGGTAGAGATTTAAATCACTTCCAATGTTTTGCTCACCATAGGAAACCTATCGCATATTTCACTCCATCATATTCATTCGGCATGATCTGTACAAATGCCTGAAGAGAATCCTTCTCTTAGTTCAGTTCAGAGTAGGAGCTGATGGTTATCGAGGACTTAACCTTCCAGACATCATGCTAAGCCTTTACAAGCATTAGCTCATTTGAACTTTGCAGCAAGCCTTCATCATTGACATAATAATACCTATGTCTGTGAATTACAGATGAAGAAATAGTCACAAGAGATTAAGTAACTTGCCCAGGATCTCACAACTAGTACATAGCAGAGTTGAGATTTGAAATTAAGTCTGTCATGATTTTAAAGCCACATTCCTTCTACTATGCTACATTGTCGTTCATCCTTTGAAGTCATAAAGAGACAAATGAGTGAGGAAGAAACCAAGCCACACAACACAGGCAACCAGGGTATTGAGGCATGTTCAGGAAAGAGGGAGAGTCGCTAAGAGGCAAGGTCCAGCAGTACTCGAGGGTTTTCTGTGAGTAACTCAGAAGGCATACATTCAATGCTGGCTGCATGCAGAGCCCATGCTGGGCTGCTGCACCAATTCTTCTAGACTTCAGTCCTTGTAGTCCCCATCTTGGATGAGTTACCCAGTGGGGTGGATACAAGCTGGCTCCTCCATAATTGAAGATCCCAGGCTCTGCCAACTCTCCTACTCTACTCATATCCAAGAGCCCACCCAAATGTGACATCCAGCTCCATCCCAGGATGTATCGACTGTTTGCCCTGTGATCACAAGTTCTATAGAAAGTTTTCACTGCAGAATTAACTGCTGATGTGGATGCTGGACTATGAAATAGAGATGCTTATGTAAGCGATCACTAATCTGCAGACCCAAAATTGAAATGATTTGTTTCAGAAGTGGAGGATATATCTTTAAAATAAATACAACACACCATATTAGTAAATGGATCATCTTGTAAGATTGAGTGCAGCAGTGTCAGTCCTAAAAGCTGTATCCATTTAGAAGGGGGACCTTGCCAGGCTAACAGAAAATACTGTTGCCAATTGTTTACAGTACAGCCCATATTTCTGCAAACATCAACTGGGTACAAAGGAAGAACTGAGAACCTCAAAAGCCATCTCAGATGCTCCTTCCCTAGGTGTCCTGCTTGACTTCTGAAGCCTCCGAGGTTATCTCCATTTCCTGAGCACCTGATGGAGCTTTGATTCTTGGACTGCATTTCTTCATAGTGGGCTAGAGGCAATGGCCCTGGAATTTAAACATTTGCCACTAGTTCTAAGTGTTGTGTGAAGCTCCGACATCTACCATGGAGCTGTAGGAAACCATACAGATGAACCAGACAACATCCTTGACATGTCCTTCACATGTCTAGAGACATGGGTTATGTCTCTTCCATGGGACTATGTGGTCACCCTTCTGTCCCCACAGAAGAGTAAAGATCATTTCCAGGTGAGGGTAAGATTTCTGGTCAGCCTGAAAAAGAAAGTTCAGTTGGACACAAGCTACTCTCAGGAGAGTTTGGGGGTGCGAGGTTCATGGCCAGCCTCCTTGCCATGGGCACAGATCTCACCCACTCACTTGGCTGTTGGCCCCAGGACATCAAATGATCCATTTCGCCATATTGCCTCTGGTTTCCTGGAGTTGCTGGAATTCTCCTCTGCTAAGCCACTCATTCACATGAGATCGACACGTTGTCCCCTTCCGCCTGGCAGCCTTTAGGAAGACAGAATTACAGCAACCCCCACACATCCAACTAGGCTATCTCCATGAAATCGCCAGCTAGGGGGAATGGGAAATTCATCTTAATTTAGACAATAGGAGCAGGAAAGATGCTGAAACACTTAATCTCTTGTTTTAAATGACTCTATAGGTCACCACCCAGGGGAGCACAACTAGAAGCGCATTGCAAGTAGCAGCACGGTTGGGGCTGATTCCGTCTTCCCAGGATTTATCATCTGGTACAAGTCAGCAGGGTTCAAACAGTCCAAGGAAGGAAAAGGCCACTCATAGAAAGATTGTTTTTGTTGCCATAGCAGCATCTTGTACTTATCCCTTCCTAATTCCCATCACCTTTGCAATTACCAGTTAAACATTTATCATCCCTGTGGGACAGTGAGCTCCAGAAGAGCAGGAACCCTACTAATGTCTCGAATTCGATTTTTTTCTCCAGTAGTGCTGTGGATATAGTGTGCTTGGGACATGGTGGTTTGGGCGTTTTAGGCTAAATCAGGATTTCGTTGAATTATTGAGCATTTAGAAAGCCACAAATATACACTGTCCTTCCAGGAGTCTGCATGATAGACTGGCATTTGTCACACTGCACTAGCTACCGCACCCTATTCAGATATTCACAGGGCACAGAAGTTGCAGGATGTGCGATGCCCAGTGCTGAGGCAGGACTGCAAGGGAAACAGCAGAGATCTCTGCCTTCCCTTAAAAGACGAGGCATCATTTGTTTTCCTCTTCCCCTTTTCTCTTTTTTTTTTTTTTTTTTTTTTTGAGACGAAGTCTCACTCTGTTGCCCAGGCTTGAGTGCAGTGGTGCAATCTGGGCTCACTGCAAGCTCTGCCTTCAGGGTTCATGCCATTCTCCTGCCTCAGCCTCCCAAGTAGCTGGGATTACAGGCGCCCGCCACCACGCCCTGTTAATTTTTTGTATTTTTAGTAGTGACGGGGTTTCACCATGTTAGCCAAGATGGTCTCCATCTCCTGACCTCGTGATCCATCCGCCTCAGCCTCCCAAAGTGCTGGGATTACAGGTGTGAGCCACTGCACCCGGCCTTCCCCTTTTCTTTTCATCCTATTGCTTTTTCCTCTGGCTTCCGTCTGTGGCATATTAGAAATGGGCTTGGAAAGAGGATGTAAACCAGCGAGTCTGCAAGCGGGGCCCTGAGACTGCAGCAGCACCTCAAAACTTGTTAGAAATGCAACTTTCCTGGCCCCAACCCAGACCCATTGAGTCAGACTCCAAGGCCAGGCCTAGCACCCTGTGTTTCAACAAGTCCCCCAGATGACTCTGAGAGGGGACTGAGAAACACCCGTGTAGTTCCCTGTCAGCGAGACTGGAGAATGGGAAGATGCAGACTCCTGACGGAGATGAACCTTCCCCTGGCTGCTGTTGTTGGGGTGGGTGGGAATATCAGGATCACCTGATGTCAGGAGTTCGAGACCAGCCTGGCCAACATGGTGAAACCCCATCTCTACTAAAATACAAAAATTAGCCAGGCTTGGTGGTGCATGCCTGTAATCCCAGCCACTTGGGAGGCTGAGGCAAGAGAATTGCTTGAGCCTGGGAGGCAGAGGTTGCAGTGAGCGGAGATCGTGCCACTGCACTCCAGCCTGGGCGACAGAGCTAGCTAGACTCTGTCTCCATTAAAAGAAAAAAAAAAAGAAAGAAAGAAAGAGAAAGAAAGAATTGTGTGTGTGTGCTGCCTTTTTGGAAGTCCACAGGGGTTCCATCTTCAGCATCCACAGCCTCCATCCCTGCTGCTGCTGCCCTGGGTGGCTGCACTCCCAGCTGAGGGGCCTGAATCAGGCCTGTGGATATAGTGTGCTTGGGACATAGTGATTTGGGCATTTTAGGCGAAATCCGGGTTTTGTTGAATTATTGAGCATTTAGAAAGCCACAAATTATACAGTGTCCTTCCAGTAATGTGCATGATAGACTGGCATTTTTCACACTGCATTAGCTACTGCACCATATGCAAAAAGAAAAAGAAAAAAAGAATTGATTAAAGAATCAGATGCATGCACTCAGCCAAGTCAGCCACCATCCAGGCTCGGGAGATGCATCCAGGACGAGAGGCAGAACTGGCTGCTTGCTCCTCCACAGGTCCACAGCTCTCCTGGGCACTGAACTCCTGGGAGCCCCTGCTCTGAACCAGCACCCTTTGCTGTGGGAGGCGGCCATCAGCCTCCCTGGAGCAGGTCTTCACTAGGTGGCTGGGAGAACCCCCAGCGCTGGGCAGGGGCACCCCAGAGAGAATGCTCCTGGCCCCTCCTTCACAGCTCTGAAGACAAGGTGTGTGCCCCAGGCTCCATGGGCAGAGTTGGCTAAAGACTGGAACCCCCTTCACTTCAGCCCTAGCTTGGTGGTTCTCAAACTTTGCTGCACTTTGGAACCACCTGGGGACCTTTAAAAAATACTGGTGTGTGGCTCCCACCCTCAGACATTCTGACTGAATTGGTAGAGGGTGTGACCCGGGCATAGGAGTGTGAACATTTCCCCAGGTGATTCTAATATGCAGAAAAGCTTGGGAACCAATGGACGCTGTCTTTCGAGGCCTAGTTCTGATGTTTATGGAGCACCACCATCCTAGAGGTTGAGGGTGGAGTAGGGTCCCTGGAACAAGAAAAAAAATGTGTTTGGATAATCAAAGTCCAAACCTAGCAAACAGCTGGTAAAGAAAGGAGGGGAGAGAGGTAGGGGTGGGGACTGGAAAGTGCTGGATTCACTTGTGGAGATGATGTCAGACATTCCTCTGCGATGTTAGAACGGGGAAATGCATGAAAATAACCATGGCTGTGAAAATGGAACTTTTTGGGAAATGGCATATTCTTGGAAGAAGAGGGAGCTGGGAGAAGAGGGAGAGAGGGGGAGAAGGAGAAGAGGGAGAGAGGAGAGGAGTGGTGGGGGGAGGGCCTGGAGCAGAGAGAATAAGAGGGAGAGTCTGCTCCCAGACCTCAGGAAACTGGAAAAACAAAAACAAAAACGGAAAGATGTGAAAAGAACTGCAAAGGAAAGGAGAGAAGGTTTGGGTTGGGTGAGGAATGGGGAAAGAGGATAACTGCTGACCCAGAAGAAGCGTGAAGCAACAGAAGAAACGGTAAACCAGGAGGGAGAGAATAGTACACAAACAGCGGGCCAGCCAAAGCCACCCCGCTTCGGGCTCTCGGGCCAGTGGGAGGCTGAGTGCACCCCTTCTCATGGCAGCCCTCAGGCAAGGGAAAAGACACTGCAATTTGCCTGTGTGTTCGGTCCCTTCCATCCTGAAGGTTCTCTCCCCTCCAGACTTTGCAGAGCTCCTAGAGGAAGGAGCTCTGGGTCTGTGGCTGGAAAGCCAGACCCTCCCTCTTTGAAATCTCCCTGCTTGGGAGAGGGCTTGTGCTGCCATGGCAGCCAAGGGGCAGTGCCCCAGGGACAGGCAGGTGAGTTGTGGGTGCAGGCCTCTGTCTCCGTGACTGTTGGGGTGGAGGCAGCTCCCCCTCCGTAAGGTTGGCACCAGCCTGATTCTTAGATCTTACCCTGATGGCTTCTCTCAGGGAGAGACATCCAAATATTGAGTCACAGAGGAAAATTAAAAAAAAAAACTTTGAAGACAAAACCAAGAAAAATTATACAGGTTCTTAAATTCCTAGAGGAAAGATTTGACTCCAACTTTGTACAAAATCAGGAGACGCCTCACAAGTGGGTGTGATTGTAACCCACCTGCTATGACAAGCCATCAGCAAAGTCAAAATACCAGCCCATGACACAGCCCCTCTGGTTCTCAGTGTGCCCTGAGAGCAGGCGGGCAGGTCCCATCTTTGCTAGTGGGACAGCACAGGGTGGAGCAGGTGTGAAGACCCTCACCAGCCCAGCCTGCAGTCAGTGCTCCCCACCAGTGGAACTGTTTTCCTGACAGTGTCAAGATAGGTGAACCATTTGGGTTTATTCAAAGCTAATGTCAACATCAAGTGCTTCATGATGCTGAGTGTATCTACCAGCCAGTTTCACTCTTCTGCGGCATGGCAGGCCCCTCGGCACCTGGGCTCAGGCTGTCCTCTTGCCCCGGACTGTCCTCTCCCTAGGACTGTCCTCTCCCCCAAGACTGCCCTCTCCCCCCATGACTGCCCTCCCCCTCCAGACTGTCCTCTCCCTCAGACTTTCCTGTCCCCTCCCCTGGACTGTCCTCTCCCCGGACTGTCGTCCCCCCACGCCTGCCCTCCCCCCAAGACTGTCCTCGCCCCCAAACTGTCCTCTCCCCTGGACTGTCCTGTCCCCTGGACTGTCCTCTGTCTCAGATTGTCCTCTCCCCCCCCAGACTGTCCTCTCCCTCAAGCTGTCCTGTCCCTCAGACTGTCCTCTCCCCCTGGAATGTCCTCATACACTGGACTGTCCTGTCCTCTCCTTCTAGACTGTCCTCTTCCCCCAGACTGTCTTGTCCCTCAGACTGTCCTCTCCCCATGAACTTTCCTCTCCCCGCAGACTGTCCTCTTACACTGGACTGTCCTCTCCCTCAGACTATCCTGTCCTCTCCCTCAGACTGTCCTGTCCTCTCCACCTGGACTGTCCTCTTCCCCCAGACTGTCCTTTCTCTCAGACTGTCCTGTCCCTCAGACTGTCCTCTCCCCCCAGACTGTCCTCTCTCCCTGACTGTCATCTCCCCTGGACTGTCCTGCCAGCTAGGTTTGAGGTGCTCTGAGAATTCACAGGACAATGCTTTGTGCCCCACAGTGGAAAGCCGCCTTGCATGCCTCCAGACAGCAGTTTCCTGCAGAAAAGCGGCCTGGGGCCTCCGCTCCTCACTGCCTGACTGAACTCCCTTCTCTCTGCGCGGCTTCATGTCCATCCTCACCAATGGCCTGGCCTCACAGAGGAACAAAACGTGGACTGGCTCCCTCAGAGTAAGAAAAGCAGCAGAGCCTGGGGCCAGTGCCAGCTACTGGCCCTTCTTTTTCAAGAGAGAGGAGAGAAGTTAGGGGTGGGGCTCACCCTGGGTACCCAGGGGCCTGTCTCCTGCAGATCTGCAGAGAATAGGCCAGTGCACTCTGCAGGAATGCCGTAACCCCAAGGGCATTCCAGTGAAGGCCCTTTCTGTTCTGAAAATGCGCCACAGCAGAGTATGGCCGTTCCATAACAGAAGTGGCCATTGTGAGGTGAGGGAGTCAGCACAGGGCTAGGGTCTTTCAGGGCCAGAGGGGAATTCCACTGCTGGCAGAGAGGGCTAGAGGGGCAGGGTGACCTAGGGGCCACTGGGCCCTGGTGGGTTCTAGGGGCTGTTGAAGGGTCAGAAGTCCTTCTGTGTGACCAGAACTGGAGCTCTCTGGTGGCAGCCCACATCAGCCCATCAGCCCCTTTACTCTCCTGGCCACGCTCTGACAGGACACAGAGACATCCTCCAGCAACCAGGCTAGGGAGGAAAGCACACACAGGCGTGAGTAGCTGGGAGGCGGCCAGATGCCAGGCAGGCTAAGACAAAGGTGCGGAGGCCCGAGGGAGAAGAAGGGGGAGGAGAGGATGGGGCTGGGGCCTTCCTGTGGGAGGTGGGCTTTGGCTAAGGCCTAAGGGAGTGGGAGAGGTCAATCAGGTCGTGACTGGGGAAGGACGCCTGTCCAGGCATGGCAGGGGTGAGAACAGCTTGAGCACAGGCAGGGAAGAGATACTTAGGAGCCATTGCAGCCTCCTGGCAAAGGCCTGTTTGGCCCCAGTGGAAGTAAAGCTGGTGGGTAGACAACTTTCTGCATTCAAGTACCACTTCGATGTGAAATCAGTGTTGAATAACCCTCCGAGGGCTCACATGGTTCCTTGAACTTGGGTAGCTCTGTCTCAAGAGAGTCATGCTGGAGGAGGTCCCTAGCAGGAGCTACGCAGGTGTCAGCCTGCAAAGTGAGTCTGTTTCTTCGGAAGTCACAGAGCATTGCTCTTCTTCAGTGACCAAACACACCTCGTGTCCTCAGAGTCCTTGAGCCCAGTAACCCTGGGGTGCAGGAATCCCTCCCACAGTGCTCTTGATAGGAGTCAATCTGGACCCTGAAGCTCTTGTGGGTCCTCTCAGTGGCCCTTCCACTAGAGGAAGAACCAGTGTTGACTCTTCCCAATGGGATCCACATGTATTGAGCCCTCCTATGAGCCTAGGGGTCTACGCGGCCTGTTCCTCCTACACGGCTGGTTGGACAAGGGGTGGATATGGTCAGTCCACATGCTCAGCATGGACAGATGAGCTGAGCCCCTCAGGGAGTCTGAAGGGGACAGGGAGTCGTGGATGCTCGAGCTTGGGTGGCTTGGGGAGGCTCCTTGTGCTGCTGCTGAGCAGAAGTGAGAGAGCTCTGAGGGCCCAGAGAACTATAATCCCAGCACTTTGGGAGGACTGACACAGTTCCAGAATTTCCTGTCCCAGTCCTTGAGAGGAGCATGAAGCTTCACTGAGTATCTGTGGGCTGCCTGGGGCACTCTTACAGCTAGCTTCTCTTTGAACCAGGCTGAGTGGGTTTCTGATCTCCACCACCAAGACATCCTTGATAAGCGCACAGCCCTCGGGCCTCTCCTAGCCTCTGGGCTGAGGGGGGAGAAGCCAACTTATCACAGAGGTTGGAGGGTGGAGCTGGGGTTCTTCTGAGGGCAGCTGGCAGACCTCCCGCTTTTCTCTCCAACCCCAGACTTTCGTCTCCAACTCCACACTTTCCTCTCCAAACCATAACTGAAGTTGCCGTGTGACTCTGGGAAGTTCACCAGCATTTTCCAGCCCTTTCCTGGCACCTGCTGCCGTTGGCCGCACTTTAACTCCCTCAGGCACTGCCAAATTTTCCTTGGTGCTCCAGAGCCAGGCAGGCTCCTCCAGAAAGAGAGAGCTCAGCTGAGGTCACATGGAAAATAACCCCAGAGCAGGGCCCGGCCCCAGGCTGCCTCAGCCAACCTCCCTTTGTTCTTGTTCATTCTCTCTCTCTCTCTCTCTCTCTCTCTCAACTGGCCTGTCTTACCATGTGTCAAATTGCATTCCCCTAACCATAGGAATACTATGCAGTAAGAGTTTGATGCAACTTGTCTGCATCTAAGTGCTCTGGGAAAGCTTTAAAAATAGAGAACTCCAGGGATTCTGTGCCAGGACGACATCTTTGTCACCGTTGACTTCCAGACTACAAGCCCCAGGGGGAAAACTCACAGCACAGACAAACCTTGCTTTACACCATAATGCATTTCTGAAGAGTCACAGATAATCTGCTCATTTATATTCTGCCTTATTCCAGAAAAAAAAAAAAGTCACAGCATACACCAAGGCAGCAAACTAGAGATAAAGGAACATTAAAAAAACAAAAACAAAACAAAACAAACAAACAAACAAAAAACATAAAATAGAACCAGGAGAGAGGCAAAGGCAACGTGGACACCATCAAAATCCTACATGCTTGCTATGAACTTTAAACTTTCCAGCAGGTAGTAGGAAAAGAGAAATTCAGTTAAACAAAGAGTTGTGTATACACTGAACTTTGGAAAACTGAATCATGTTTCAAATATATTAGTGGAATTGTTTTTAGTGGCCATCTGGTTTTGTTTTTTGGTTTTTATTTGTTTGTTTTTGTCTGCTCAACAGCCCTCCACTGGGGGAACTGGCCCTTCCCGACTTGGTGTGATTAGGGTGGAGCTGTCAACCACAAAATCCAACCCTGGTGACAAAGTGGTCTTTGGACTCAAGCTCACCAACCAGACTCTCTCCTAAAAATTTGTGTCTTGAATGGAGACAACTGGGGGCTGAAACAGAAGCTCCCATGAAGGTATCTTCAAAGAGAATGTCGTGCTGCCCAGAGCCAGCCTGCTTCTTGCCTTCCCATGGCCTGATTTTCCAGGTTTCCTTTTGAGTCTGTGAACTTCCAAGTATCCTCCTAATAAATTCCTCTTTGCCTAAGCTAGAAAAACTCTATTTTTATTGCTTACAACCAAGGACTCCTAAAGGTATAATGCTAATAAGTTCATAAGGAATATTAGAATGCTCTCAAAAAGCAAATATTCCTTCTGTGTTGTCTTCTTGGAAAGTCATAGTCCAAGACCTTTTCTTGGTGCCCATTTGTGATTTCATGATGGTTGGGGACAGACTGAGAAAGTCAAGCATTGATGGAGGAGGTGGGGAAGATGACCCGGCTGTTGAGGGTGCATGGGCAGCCACATGAAGCTCCCTGGTCAGGAAGGCTGAGGTCACCCACCAACCCACCCAGGATCAAGGCCTCAGACACTGAGTATTGCTCGTCTGTGCTCAATAAAAACCCCAAGTTGTCATATTTCCTGTTAGTTGTATAACTGGTTGAGAAACTGGGCATAATTCTGTGTCTCTTGCTTTCAAGTGGGGAAACAGCCCATTATCCTCAGTGAGACCTTGGTGATATAAGATGAACAGGACACGTCCTGGGCTCACAGATGACCACAGGGTGGAGATTGTTGGCCCTTGCAGCGATTCTCTCTTAAGAGTGGCCTGCACTTCTCAAGCTTCAACTTCCTGAGTTCCAGCAACCAGATCCACCTGGTCTGTGGGCATTGTACTATGAGTCTGTGGGCAGGATAGCCTTGAGAAAAGCACTGTTTGAGAATGGCTCCCCAAACACAGATTGCAGGAAGGCCCGTGACTTTGGTCAGGTTCCTGTTTGGGAAGGCACTGATGTGACCTTGAATTTTGTATGGCCAAGATGAATTCCTTGTTCATTCATTTATTCATTTAGCACATCCCTAATGAGCAGGTATTGTGAGTCAGGCTCTGTGCCAAGTGCTGTGGAGAATCCTGGGTGAATAAGGAACAGCCTCTGCTTTTCCAGAGAGAGAAACTTCACTGAACTGATTAGATTTGTTCTAATACATGCAAAATACAAATACATGCAAAAAAAAGACACATGTAGTCGGTGCCATGCATGGTAGTAAGGGCTACTATTGCTCCAGTTAAGGAATTGGACAAGACTTTACTTGAGCTGGATCTTGAGGACAGTCTAAGGTGTCAAGAAGGGCAGGGTGGCTGGGAAGGCATCCTGGGAGGAGGGAACTGCCAAAGCATTATGGGGTGTAAGAGTGGGAGTTTTCAGCCAAGGGCCCAGGAGATGCCAGATCTCACATTCCAAAGGATGGGCCAGACTGCAGGCAGCATTCACCAAGGAGGTGTCCGGAAACTGGTTAGAGACTTTTAAACTCTTCAACCACATTAAGAGCGTAAAAGAATTGAGAATTGGAAACTTTAAAAGAGAATGTTAGAAGAGGATTCCTCTGGAGAGAGCTTTCTGAAGTCCTACCCCTTCCACCCTGGGGTGAGACGTGCCTGCCCTTTATCTTAGGGCTAAGAGAAGAGAGTTTTAAGTGGACTTCTTGGGGCACGTAGTCCATGTTCTTTGCAGTTTGGGGGTAACAGTAGATCAGTGACGCACTCCCATTTGGGAGACCTAACGAGAGAAGGTGGGCTGGCTAGCTACTCTTCAGCAAAGATGACTTAGCTGAGGACCAACCTGCACTCCAGCTTTGTCAGGATACATCACGTATGGGAATTTTCTGTGCACCAGATATGTCCATGAATGGGGTCATCTTAAGTCCTGTCCAAGTGGACCATTTAGGGTGGCAGAGATACCAGTAGAATCAGCCAGATGTACCCCTAGATTTCTAAGGGCTGGGGAAGGGGAGGACAACCAGCCAGAACGGAGAAGCTTTAGTCCACGTGAAGAGACAGTGACAAGGCATCCCTAGCAAAAAGGGGGAGTTCTTCAAAGAACCCACAAAAGTGCTCAGCAGACTTTAAGCACCTCTCAGGAGTGCTAGACCCTATGACTTTACCAGCAGAGTAACACCTTTCCTGCCTCCTTTGTCCTCCCCTCTTTCTCCTGCTCAACTCTGGAAGGGCAGGTACCAAAGTTAGCCATGGGGGAAGTGGATGACCCCTCACCAGTGGCCTCAGCAAGGACAAGGCTGGGAGCAGCAACCTGAAGTCAAGTTCAACATTCTGATGATTAAAATGGACTGGCTGTTTCAATTACCCAACAGAATCTGTGTTGTTCTTGTTTTAATTTAAAATGACCACAGGACTTTTTATTACCTGAGAGTTGTCAGAGAAATCAAGGGGTCTGTCCAAGTTTTCATCCAGGAGAAGGAAAAGAACTAGACCCACCAAATAAATTCATGGCGATATTGACAGGAAAAAACCAAACCTACTTGATGACTACTGCCCAGGAGGCACTCTTGTTTAACCTGACAGTGGTTACAGGGACAGGACCAAAGCAAGATTCATTTGTCAGCATGGGAACTACAGATGTGTGGGGGTGGGAGGGGACCAAGGGGGCAGGCAGAACATGTATGGGGTGTTTGCAGTGCATCATCCTAGGGTGGTGAGGTTGACAAAAGGCACTGAAAAGAGTAGGGCAAGTATGAAAAATATGGAGCACCAAGTTCACAGCGTCACAATGAAGTCTTTTGTCAAAAATGTCTCTCCTAAATCTAATCAAGCTTTTAGATCTAACCTCCACTTTAAGGCAAAAGCTGGAAAGAGGATGTTTTAGGCCCCTCAGACTACTATTGAAAAGGGATAGTTCCCTGATTCCCCTGGCAGCACGCGAGACAGGGGTGTGGTTCGCCTGCTCAGTCGCCCTGCAACCCCTAGGGACACGTGCAGAGGCCGCCGCCTCTGCTTTTGGGCTCTGGCTCCACAGCAGCATCTAGGGGCGGGTGTCTGTGACTCCCGAAGCCCAAGTAGACGTGTGTCACAAGGCTCTTTCAGATTTGCTGTCTGAAGACGGCTTGTGTGTTAATCAGCTCAATGGACCCTCTGCCTTCTGTATCCCCAGCTCTTGCCCAGTGTCCTGAAAGAATCAGATCACACGCAAGCTCGAAGGATGAGTGCAGGGTTTTACTGAGTGACGGAGGTGGCTCTCCGAGAGATGGATGGGGAGCCACAGGAGGGGATGCAGTGGGAAGGTGGCCTTCCCCTGGAGTCGGGCTGCCCAGTGGCTGGACTCTTCTCCGACCGCCCCTGGACAAACTCCCCTCGGCCTCCAGGCGTCCCTACTCTTATCTCTTTCTCTGCTGCATTGTTCCGCTGTTACTGGTCTGCTAGTCTCAATGTTCCCTATTGGGAAACTGCCAAGCTGCTTGTGTGTTCCCGCTAAGGTCTTGGGTTTATATGGGGGCAGGATGCAGCGGGCGTGGGGGATCGAAAGGCAACTTTTTGGGCTCAAAAACAGAAATGTCTGTCCTCATTTAGGGCTGTGGGTCTTCAGGCTTGAGGGTGGGGCCTTTGCTGGGGAACTGCCCTCTTCTACCCAGTATTTCCCTGTCTCCTGTCTGTATCACTATAACAAAAATACCCTAGACTGGGTAATTTATAAAAAACAGAAACATAGCTTACAGTTCTGGAGACTGGGAATTCCAGGATCAAGGCACCAGCAGGTTTAGTGTCCGGTGAGGGCACTTCTGCTTCCTGGATGACTCCTTGCTGCTGTGCCCTCACATGGCCGAAGGGGCAAGGGGCCTGCTTGGAGCTTCTGTTTTGTTTTTTTATTATTATTATACTTTAGGTTTTAGGGTACATGTGCACAATGTGCAGGTTTGTTACATATGTATCCATGTGCCATGTTGGTGTGCTGCACCCATTAACTCGTCATTTAGCATTAGGTATATCTCCTAATGCTGTCCCTCCCCCCTCCCCCCACCCCACAACAGTCCCCGGAGTGTGATGTTCCCCTTCCTGTGTCCGTGAGTTCTCATTGTTCAATTCCCACCTATGAGTGAGAACATGCGGTGTTTGGTTTTTTGTCCTTGCGATAGTTTACTGAGAATGATGTTTTCCAGTTTCATCCATGTCCCTACAAAGGACATGAACTCATCATTTTTTATGGCTGCATAGTATTCCATGGTATATATGTGCCACATTTTCTTAATCCAGTCTATCGTTGTTGGACATTTGGTTTGGTTTCAAGTCTTTGCTATTGTGAATAGTGCCGCAATAAACATACGGGTCCATGTGTCTTCATAGCAGCATGATTTATAGTCCTTTGGGTATATACCCAGTAATGGGATGGCTGGGTCAAATGGTATTTCTAGTTCTAGATCCCTGAGGAATCACCACACTGACTTCCACAATGGTTGAACTAGTTTACAGTCCCACCAACAGTGTAAAAGTGTTCCTATTTCTCCACATCCTCTCCAGCACCTGTTGTTTCCTGACTTTTTAATGATGGCCATTCTAACTGGTGTTAGATAGTATCTCATTGTGGTTTGGATTTTCATTTCTCTGATGGCCAGTGATGATGAGCATTTTTTCATGTTTTTTTGTTTTTTTTTGAGACTGAATTGTGCTCTTGTTGCCCAGGCTGGGGTGCAGTGCTGCGATCTCGACTCTCTGCAACCTCCATCTCCTGGGTTCAAGCGATTCTCCTGCCTCAGCTTCCCAAGTAGCTAGGATTGCAGGTGCTCATGACTACACCTGGCTAATTTTTGTATTTTTAGTAGAGATGGGATTTCACCATGTTGGTCAGGCTAGTCTTGAACACCTGACCTCAGGTGATCTACCCGCCTTGGCCTCCCAAAGTGCTGGGATTACAGGTGTGAGCCACTACGTCCGGCCCTTGGAGCTTCTTTTAATCCCATCATGAGGGATCTGCCCTCATGGCCTAATCCTCCCAACACCGTCACACGGGGGAGTAAGTTTCAAAATAAGAATTTGGGGATGGGGGGAACAAACATTCACACCATGGCAGAGGAATAAGTTAAATGACACCTGAAGGAGGTAATCAGATAAATCTAGAAAGTGATGTGTCACCAAAATCCCAACACAGTTTCGTCAGCAAATCAGACATGAAAGAAAGATGTCGGTCAGGGAGAATCATGCTAGATGAAAACAGGCTTAACTGGAGCTGACAATAATTCACTAATATGGGTTTCTCGAGCTTTGACAAATACTATGATTATGCAAGATGTTAATATTAGGGGGAACTACTTGAAGGGTGTGCAGGAACTCTCTTTCCTACTTTGCAACTTTTCTGTAAATTTAAAATTATTCCAAAATGAAAAGTTGACAGGAGAGGAGGGGAGAGGAAAGGAGAGGAGGTAGAGGGAGATTTCAGATACAAAAACATAATTCAGTGTGTGGATACTGATTGATCCTGGTTCAAAGTCCCAGCTGTACAAGACACTTTTGGGAACATTGGGGAAATTAAATTTGGGTTGTATGTTATTGATTTTAAGGAATCATAATGAATCTTAAGTTTATATTAAAAATTTCCTTAAGAGATACTTACCAAAGTGTTTGGGTAAAACGTCATGCTGTCCTTAATTTAAAATATTTGCACAAAAAAGTTTGTAAAAGATGAAAGGCTGGGTGCAGGGGTTTATGCCTATAGTCTCAGCTACTGGGAAGACCAAGGCAGGAGGATCACTTGGGGCCAGGAGTTCAAGACCAGCCCGGGCAACATAGGGAGCCTCTATTGCTACAGAAAGTAAACAGTAACAAAGTTAGCTGGGTTTAGCGGCACGTGCCTATAGTCCTGGCTACTCGGGAGGCTGAGGCAGGAGGATGGCTTGAGCCCAGGAGTTCAAGCCTACAATGAGCTATGATCGCAGCACTGTACTCCAGCCTGGGCAACAGAGTGAGACCCTGTCAAAGAAAGAAAGAAAAGAAAGAAAGAAAGAAAAGAAAGAAAGAAAGAAAGAAGGAAGGAAGGAAGGAAGGAAGGAAGGAAGGAAGGAAGGAAGAAAAGATGAAGCAAATATAACAAAATATTGATGATTGTCATATCTTAGTGATAGGAATGTGGAGTTTGTTACACTGTCCTCTCTATTTTTTTGTATGATTGAAGGTTTTCATAACAAAAAGCTATATAATTATGTGTCAATTAAAAAACAAAGAGTATTGAATGCCTGTTACTTGCCTTGTGTTTCATAATCTTGTTTCATTATGTCCCCAAACAGCCCTGTAAAAAAGATTCATTACTCACTTTTTAAAGAGGAGGAAAATGAGGCTCAGAGAAGTCTGATGTCTTATCCAAGATCATAAGCCAGACTGGGCAGAGCTGGGATTTGGCCATGAGAGCCCACTGTGTTCCATGGTGCCTCTGTGGGAGGAAAGGACCTGAGGTCTGGGTAATTAAGTTGTTATGGAGACCCCGGGAGCAGGGAGTAAACAGAGTGCCCCTAAGCTTATATCCCAGGGGACCAGGAGATCATCAGGGAAGGCCAGAGGCGGAGCTAGTTTGGGAAATCAAGTTAAGGAATTTCACTTTAGACAGTGATAATGGCCAGTGTTTTACACTCTTTTACTTGCCTTGCTTTACTTGAATCTTCATGAATCTACCCTTCTTGTAGACAGAATGTGGTCCTTTTTACAGACGGCAGACAGGCTCAGAGAGGTCTTATCCAAGGTCTCACAAATGCCAAGTTGGAGAGCCAGGACTAAGACCCAGCCCCTGGAGATGGTCTTCTCCATCAAACAGCCATCTTCACAGCGGGGAAGGAAGCAGGTAGGAAGAAGGCCTGCGCACCATCACCCAACTGTGCTCAACTATGTTGGATGCCGAGCGAGAGCAGAATGCACCTTGTTCCTGCCCAGGGTGCTGGGTTGGTTGCAGGTGCTTCCACCAGCCTCACTTGGGGTGCCCGTGGGGCCCCTTCAGGCCTCTAGCTCCCTATTGTCTGCCTGCCCACAGCCTCCAGGTCTGAGATTCGCTCAACCCCTCTGCCTTCCGTTTCTGCTTCATATCCCCTGATCAGATGGCTTTCTCGGACCTCTTCATGTAAACTTCAACCCCCTCCCTTCCCATCTTTCCCTGCTTTATTTTATTGTCATCTGTCACATTACACGTAGTGTATTTCTTTTTCTCTCTTCCTCTCTAGAATATAAGCTTCATGAGGGCAGGGACTTTGTGTTATTTACTCCCATCCCCAGTCAGGGCTCCATAAATATTTACTGAATGAATAAATGTACACGTAAATCAATGAATGTAAAAAGAATGAAAGGATAAATTGTTAGGAATTTTTTCTCTACTTTTGAAATACACTGTTGGGAAGTCTTTTAACAGGAAAAAAAAATATTTCCCATCAGTATCAAGCAATTAAAATGCTCTAAGTTTGACGAGGTATTATAGAGCTGGAGAAGACTCAGCCAGCAAGTCTGAGGGCTGGGAAACACCCCCTCATTTTACAGGTGAGGGCAGAGGCCCAGAAGGGTCGGGCTGCGGGTCTCAGGTCTCACCCTAGGCAGCAGGTGGAGCATAGCCTGGTCATGATTCTGCTCTTTAGGCTTTGGAGAAACTCATTCTTTGTTTAAATGTTGGTGTTTAAATCTTGGTGTTTCCAAAGTTTAATCCCACAAAAGAAAGCTGCTTGAAGAAGTCCTGGATGTTGTGCCCAGGGTAAACATTAACGACCACCCAGCTTCAGGCCTGCGGTTACCCCTGCCTCTGCTTCCTCCTTCTGGCATGTGGGAGGAACCTGAGAAGTGTCCTCACCTGGCCTGAGTGGGCAGTTTGGCTCTAAAGCCAATTGATTCACCCAGACAAGCTGCAGCCGGCCTCCCTGGAGGGCTGTTCCTCATGGCCCCCCACCTTGTTCTCTACACAGCGGGGGTGCTCCCTGGCGTGACCCTCTAACTTGGGGTCAGGAAGTGAGGCCGCCTACAGAGGGGTCGGGAGGAGGCTGAGGGGAGCTGCAACAGGAGAGCTGTGCTGATCTCCCTGCGGCATCCCTGGGTCCTGCCCTCCTTCGTAACCTCAGGAGATGCCTGCCTCTTCAGGCTTTTTCAGATGTTCTATCTCCTGTTTTGTGTAATGTGGAGGAAAAAATCACACTTGTGGACAGCAGGCACTGCACAGGGCTCAGCCCTGCACTGGGAGGGGCTGCAGTTCTTCCCCATCCCTCAAGTGCTTCCCTCAAGGACCTTGTTTCAGAAAGGGGCCCCTTTCCTGGAAGGGAAGGTGGGAGGGAAAGCCTGACCGAATGAGCTTGTTCAGGAAAAGGCAGACAGGGTTATGGGCAGAAGGAGAGAGGAGGAGGGAGATGGATTGATTGATTGAGAACTTCTTAAGGAAATGCAGGAACAAGGTCGCACTCACTCAGTTTTGTATTTTCAACAGTGCCTAGGACCAGACCTCGAGAAGCAGGGCTAACGAATGAACGGGTTCCCCAACCTTGGGTGAAATGATCAGAGGAGTAGCAGAACAGAGCAAGGAAGCCAGTGTGACAGAGAAATGAAGGGATCAATGCCACAAAATTAAAGAGAACACAGGGGTCAGCTCATTCCAAATCCCCCATCAGGAAGCCCCTATCAGGAGGGGAGGAGGAGCTCCTAGGAACTGAACTTGGACGCAGGCCACTTCAGCTAGAGAACATTTCTGAGGAACACCAGACCTCGTCTCCTTCCGGGAGCGGGATCCAACACCTGGCCAGACATATTGGTGCTAAACAAAAGTGCACTGGGGGCTGATTTTAAATTTCTTCTTTATTTAAAAAAAAAGCGTTTTTCTGGGTTTTTTTAAACTTCTCCAATACATTAAAACTTTTTTTCCCGCCACATAGCACTTCTTTCTTGCCTCTTTCGTTTCTGCTCCTGGTGTTGTCTGCCTCCTGCAAGACCCAGATGAAGAAACCTTTTCAACGGTTGAGATCTGAGACTTGGAGCTGGAGGGCTGAAGGCTTGAAGGAAGGTGGTTACTGGTCAAAAGGAGAAGTTCATTTGCACAAAAATATAAACTGGGGAGGATGAGACCAGCACATACACGTATGGATTGATCTACAATCCATATAAAAAAATAGACCCAAATTGTCATTTTACATTTGCAATATTATACAAAATAATATATATTTTTAAACAACACATACCCACCTACACACACATGCACACACACACATACACACAAGGTGCTAGTGACCCCTCTGTGCTTCTGCTTGTGGGGACAAGGGTGTCAGTAGGCAAAGATGACGTGGTAAGTGACCTGGTGGCCATTGTCCCAGGCATAGAGCAGGCGGTCCTTGGGGTTGTAGTCTATCTGGGTCGTATAGGAATACTCATTCTCAAACAGCAGCCTGGGGACGATCTGTGTGTTGGTGTGGGTGTCGAAAGCGTAGGAGATGTTGGCATTCCGCTGGTTGTAGCTGTCTACGGCGTACAGCACCCCACAGATGACAAAGCAGTTGCCGTAGAAATTCCTCCGGAGCCCCGTGCGCCATGTGGTCTCCTTCTGTGTGCTCAGGTCTGCGGCATTGAGCTTGCTCAGGACAATGACCTCCTGGCTGAAGCCCTCATCGTCCAGGGCCGGATAGATGAGCCATAGGCCATTCTCGTCCACAGCAAAGTCCACGTCTGAGTGGCCCTGCCATCGCCAGGGGGTGGCCTCCTCGTAGGCCACGTCATGCAGCATGGCCCAGGCAGCCACGTAGCGCTGCTTCAGGTCATACTTGATGATGTTGCGGGTGAAGGCGCGATTATAGTAGAAGGCGCCATTGTATACCACGTGGCCTGTGCCAATCCAGCTGTATGGGAGCTTGTAGGAATTGCTCCAGCGACCTGCAGGTGGGGAGAAAACAGGAGGCTTCAGGGTGGCATGGCAGAGGGTGGGCAGCCCATGTGGTTAAGTGAGTGATGATCAACGAGGGGTCTGGAAACCCAGGTTTGTGTCTTGGCTCTGCCACTTTCTAGCGTCCTGTAGCACATCACTCAACCTGTCCGCGCCTCAGCGTCCTCATCTGTCATAGGGAAGTGACAATTCCCATCTGCCTGTTTCAAGGATCCAGGGAGCTAATATACATGAATGTGGTTCGTAAATTATCAAGGGCTGTGGGAAAGGGAGGCTGTCTTCTGGACTGGAGGTTTTTCCATGTCCCAGGAGCTCGGGTGGAGGGGCAGAGCTGAGAGGCAGAGAATGTGAGGGAGTGGGGAAGGGGGACCACTCTCCAAGGAAAGGTCCTTTAATCATCAGAAGAAGGTGTCATCCTTCCTATCTGCCATTACCACCCAAAGAGGCCTGGCTGTGATAAAAACAGAGGATGTGGGGAAGGGAAGGAGCAACCTGGGTTGGATCTTTATCATGTACCTTGTTTGAAGTTCTCCAGGTTCCGGAACTCTACCAGGGTGTTGCCGTAGTAATAGTTGGTTACGTAAATCCGCTCATCCTTGGCCAGGGGGTCCTTCATCCAGGCCCCTTCATTCCGCCCATATGTGTTCTGGGTGGTCGGCCCCGTGATTGTGGAGAGAGTGTCCTTGCACCTTCCTGGTGGAGAAGAGGTGGATGGAGGTTTTGGGCTGATCTAGTGATGCCTCATCCCTTAAACCTTTGCTGTTCCTCTATTTGGAGTCTGGACTCCTCGGCAGGCTTTAACAGCCCTGTATAACCTGACCCCAAACATTTTTCCACACCGTCTCCTGCTACTCCCCTGATCCACCCTACGCTTGACCCTACACTTGAGCCTCCACCATGCCCAACTTTCACACCACTATGCTTTGCTCCTGTTCTGACTTCTCAGTCCTATCCTTCAAAGACCTAAGATCCAGAGTCCTTTTATGACACCATGCCCTCCTCTGGAGAACTATTCTATTCTATTCCATTCAGCTCTCAGGGTACCATGAATGCTGCTCTCTTACAGAGCATGTCATCCTGCATCTCCACAATGCTTGCGCTTCTCTATCCTCCCTCCACGCCTGCCCCCAACTGGAGTGTAAGCACCAAGGGATGAGGGAATGTGGCTTTTCCTCATTGCATTCTCAGTGCTCAGAACACAGTATCTAGCTTGCTGCAGGCACCCAAATGTCTGATCCCCGGGTGAACACACAGCATGAGAAGTGTGGCCAGAGGAGAGGACTCTGCTGGGTGTAACCAGGAAATCGACTCTGCCAGCTGCTGAGCTGCCCCAGGCTGTGGGACCAGCCCTAATGGAGCAATGGCTATTCATGTCCCTGAGGCCCACCTGCTGTCCTAGAGAGCTGTCCCCAAGCCTATGCCCCTGTCACTACTGGGAGCAGGATGCCAGGGCCCTCTGCTGGGGAACTGGGGGGCAAGATACCAAGTTCTTGAATAAGGAGCTGACTCTGCGTATAGAAGCCTCCTTCAGAGATCAAGTCGGCCACGATGGGACAGGAACTCAGCAACATCTTTCTGAGTGGCTCTGGACCCGGTGCCCAGGAGAGGCCCTAAAAAGCCACTTTAACTATACTGGGTTCTAGATGAAGTTGAGAGCCTGCAATGCTTATATGCAGTATTATTATTGAACATAGCCTTGAATGATAGTGAAGTCACACGTGACTACTAAGGGCGTGTGCTCTTCCTGTCCTCACACTTGTGGATTATGGAGGAGGTGGGAAGAGGGCAGTGGAAGTGGGCAGTGAGAGAGCCATATGAATCCTGCCCTCACAGCTTCCTTACCCCCTGCTGGCAGCTGGGGCCAGCAGAACCCCTGCCCCACCTGCCATCAAGACTGACAACACTGATGGGTGATGAGAATAACTGGTCCTTGACACTCACCTGGGACAAAAGTAACAAAGACCTACAGTTTGGATTCCAGAATTCTCTAAATTCTAGGCCACCCTCATTTCCAAACTGTTCCAATCCGTTCCATCTATTCTGCTCCCCCCGGAGTGGTCTGAGGAAGGAGTCCAAGCCCTACAGCTGACAGAACAGGGGCAAGCAGCTGGGCCCTTGGCCCTGGGTCTGGGGCAGTGGGGGATGGAAGAGGCATGAACACTGTTTTGCAGGCAGGCCCCGTAGCTGGGTGCAGTTGGCAGGGTTTAGGCAGCTCAGTGTGGGGTTTATTAGGTACTGGTCTGATGGAGCGGGGAGAGATTCAGTCTCCATAAGACAAACAAAAGAACCTCCCTGCCAATGCCTCATTCCCCCAGAGCTGAGCTCATCTGTTCAAGACAATAAAACAGAAAACTCTGACTGAGCCCTGGCAGCAGAGATCTGATGAAAAAGCTCTCATTCCCTGGAGCTAAGCAGGGCCCTGGCTGCCAGTGAGGACGCCACGCTCCTTCTGCACTGAGGTGAGCCCTAGCTCACCATGAGGACTGCCATCACCAGGCAATCCTCTGCCCTGGCAAAGCCCAGAAAGGACACCAATTCCCTGTCCGGAGGCATCCCTGGCTCATGCCCCCAAGCCCCACAGATGGCCATGAGGTGAGGTGTTTTCTGTCTGGGGATTGCCATGGCCACGCCACCTCTCTGACCAAACACAGAAATTGCAGATGGACTCTTGAAAGCCAGGACTCATCTGTGCAGCTCCAGCAGCCCTGAAAATCCCTGCAGGGTCCCGTCTCACACCGGGGCTCTGCAGTGGCAGGGCCCTAATGCTGGGCTATAGACATGCCCCAGGCTGGGGCCAGAGGCCTGGCTCTGGTCTTGGCCCAGCCACCGACTCCAAAGTCTGTGTTGCCACTATAATGTTAAAAAGTTTTAATCTCTTCAGAAGTAAATTGATTGTAATGGATGCCCTGCCTCCTTCACCAGAGTGCATGGAGAGTCCCCTCTGAAGATGATGTGGTAGACTGAGTAATGTCCCGTAGAGATATCCGGGTCCAAATCCCTGGAGCCTGTGATTGGGACAAAAGGAAACAAAGGGGACTTTGCAAATGTGATTACATAAAAAAATCCTGAGATGGGGAGACTATACTGGACTATCTGGGTGGTTCTATTGAATAAATACAGTCACAAGTATCCTTATAACATGGAGGCAAAGGGAGATTTGACCACAAGAGAGGAGGAAGCAATGTGATGAAAAAAGCAAAGACTGAAGTGATGTGGCCACAAGCCAAAGGATGCTGGCAGCCATGAGAAGCTGGAAAAGGCAAGGAACGGATTCTCCTCTCAAGCCTCTGGAAAGAACCAGCCCTTCTGACACCTTGATTTTAGCCCTGCAAGACTCATTTTGAATTTCTGGCCTCCAGAACTGTTAGAGAGTACATTTCTGTTTTTAGCTACTAAGCTTCTGGCAATTTGGAGGCATAGGAAATGGATACAGATGGAGTCAGCTTCTTGGGTTAGGGCACCCTTATTTCTGCAGGAAGAGGGGAGTCCCTGCTTGCATTTTCATGGTCCTAGTACTAGGACCTCAGGCTGTATTTTCACATGCCCTCAGAGAGGGCAAACACTGCTGCCCTGCGGACGAGCCCAGGCAGGACAAATGCGAATGATTTCAGAGCATCTGAAGATGGGATCAAGGGAAGAGGTCAGTAAACCATGAGACCCAGACACATCACTGTGCTCTGAGAATCTGGGGCAGCTCAGATGCTCCCACACTTGGCAGCAAACCATCAGCTTTGGAGAGAAGGTATTGCATGTCGACTCCTCTTCAAGGGGGATGACACAAAGATGGGAGAAAGTTCAAAGGAACTGCAGAGAGGAGAGTGCAGTCTGCATCTCATCTTAGGTTTCCCCAGAGCAGGGCTGCCAAAGATGCCAGTGACGCTGACATTTACTACACACTTTCTACGTATTCCGTCATTTAACCAACAGACCTAGGAGGCAGCTGGCCCTGTTTCAAAGGTTACCAGGGTCTGAAAAGAAGGGGCCCTTCCCCTCAGCATATAAACCTCCTCAAATCTCAGCATTCTAAAAGAAATAAACCAGCAAGCAAGAGGCTTCCCGGCCCTCCCCGGCTCTCAACTCTGGTGCTCACTTGGCAAGATTCCCCAGTAGGGTCCTTAGGCATCTGCTCCCCAACCAACCTTGTCAGCAATCCCTCTCAGCCCCTCAACCCGACTGTTGCCCGTTGGGGTGCTCTCCAGTCCTCTTATTCTAGTCAAGCCTCTATTTTTTGCTTGGAAACTGAGGTAGCCACCCCCCACCCCCACCGATGCCCACCCACCCACCTCAGAAGGTGTTTCCTTCCTCCCTCGGCTTCTATCACCACTCTCTCCTGGTCCTGCCCGCCTGCCCGTTCAGGACTTCTCCAGCTTTTTGGCTAGTGCTTCCTCTTCTGCCTGCTTTCAAATGTCACCCTCTGGAGTTCCACCTTCAGCCTCCTTTCTCCTCATTCCTCCTGTAGACTCAGCTCCTGCCGACAACTCAGCCCAGGTCCTGATTCTGAGCACCGTGAATCCATCCAACTACCTACCAGGCGCTTTCCTTCTGGATGTCCTCCTGGCTCCTCAAACTTAAAGGACTGAAAATGGAAATCATTTGCCTCAGTTCACAGCCTGCTCCTCCTGTATTTACTGTCCCAGAGAAAGCCATGGCACACTATCCACCAACTGAGCCAGAAACTTAGGTCATCCCTGACGTCCCCTTTCCCTTCACCCACACTCCAACTCAGCACTGAGTAACATCTTGACCCTGATCCTCCACCTCTATGGCGTAGTTCAGACCTCATCAACTCTTGCCTGGATCACTCTAATTGCACCAGTTGGTCTCTCTGGCTCATCTCTGCCCACCTCTAACTTATCCTCCCCAGTATTCCCTGTGCTGCTTTTCCAAGACGCACATCTTCTTAAACCCTTAATGACTCACCATCTCCAACCACCAAGTGCAGCCCAGAGTCCCCATCCTAGCACATCAGCCCTTCCTGCATCACCATTCTTACGTGTTATCAGCTGCCTTCATTCAGAGGTCTTAAACTCAGATGCCTACAGGGTTCAGGCAGGAACTGAAATGATGAGTCAGGCTTAGTGTGAGATAAAAGGTGGCAGAAGACACTGTGGTGAACTGGAAGAGCTGACCTGAAGACATTCAGATTCAAGAACATAAAAACACATCTTAGGATGAATTTGGCCCTCAGGCTGCCAGCTTGAGATCTCTTGCCCACACCTAGCTGCTTGTATTCACCATAGTTGCCTGGGCTATGGTATGCACCATAAACCCAGGGCTGGCTTTTTGGGCTTATGATCTGTGCAATTGCACAGGACCATTGCTCAGAAGGGCTGCCCTTCATTTAATGATCTGCTATCGCCATCTTGAACATCTTAATATTTTCACCCTCAAACTTGTATTTTATGTGAAGTCTAACAATGCAGCCTGTTTGTGAGCAGAGGAGAATGCAAGATATGTGTGGCCACCTTCTTTGTCCCCCACTTTTATATAGGGTTTGCTATGCCCAATGAGCACAGAATTGCAGGTAGACCCACTACATGCCTGAGTTCAGTGAGATTCAAAGTGAGCACAAGGTAGGTGTGTTGCCCCAGAGGCCACATTTTGCATTTGAACCAGATCGTGCTCCGAAAGCAGAAAGAAGGTAGTGGTGTTCTAAGAAACACAAATGGTCAAGGAACCCTATCATATTCTTTCTTGTGTTACTTCCCTGTATTAGACAACAACCTATGCTGAAATTGATAGAGAAGAAGAGGGAAAGATAGGGCAACTCATAGTTCTGTTTCTTTTTAGTCCTTCCTCACTCAGCAAGCTGAAGGCAGGGAGTGTTGTTAAAATGTTCATATATCAAGTGAAATAAAAACAGATGAGTTAGTTTTGTGCAGTGTTTCCACTATTCTAATAAGAACAAAATACATATGTATGTAGGAGCTACAAAATATGAAATGAGTCATTTTGGTGGATTCTGCATAAAAGTTGAAAGATCTTATATTTGCATTTAAAACTAACATTGCACAATATAAAGATGAATGGTATAATTCATGCTAGTAAATTAAAATTTTAATACAGGCATACCTCAAAGATATTGTGGATTTGGTTCCAGACCACTGCAATAAAGTGAATATCACAATAAAGTGAGTTTCACAACTTTTTTGGTTTCCCAGTGAGTATTAAAGTTATGTTTACACTATACTGCAGTCTATTAAGGGTGCAATAGCATTATGTCTAAAAAATGTATATACCTTAATTTAAAAATACTTTGTTAGTAAAAAATACTAATGATCATCTAAGCCTTCATTGGGTTGTCATCTTTTTGCTGGTGGAGGGTCTTGCCTGGATGTTGATAGCTGCTGACTGATCAGAGGAGCGGATGCTGAAGGCTGGGTGCTGTGGCAATTTCTTAAAATAAGACAACAATGAAGTTTGCTGCATCAGTTGACTCTTCCTTTCATGAAAGATTTCTCTGTAGTGTGTGATGCTGTTTGATAGCATTTTACCCCATAGTAGAACTTCTTTCAAAATTGGAGTCAAGCCTCTCAAACCATGCCACTGCTTTATCAACCAAGTTTATGTAATATTCAAAATCCTTTGTTGCCATTTCAACAGTGATCACACTGTCTTCACCAGGAGTAGGTTCCATATCAAGAAACCACTTTCTTTGTTCATCAATAAGAAACAACTCCTCATCCATTCAAGTTTGACCATGGGATTGCAGCAATTCAGTCCCATCTTCAGGCTCCACTTCTAATTGCAGTTCTCTTGATATTTCCACATCTGCAGTGACTTCCTCCACTGAAGACTTGAATCCCTTAAGGTTATCCATGAGGGTTGGAATCAACTTATTCCAAACTCTGTTAATGTTGATATTTTGACCTCTTGCCATGAATCATGAATGTTCTTAACGATGAATCCTTTCCAGAAGGTTTTCAATTTACTTTGTCCAGATCCATCAGAGGAATCATTATCTATGGCAGCTATAGCCTTACGAAATGTATTTCTTAAATAATCAGACTTGAAAGTCAAAAAGACTCCTTAATCCACGGGCTTCAGAATGAATGCTGTGTTGGCAGGCATGATAGCATTCATCTCCTTGCACATCTCCATGAGAACTTTTGGGTGATTAGGTGCATTGTCAAAGAGCAGTCATATTTTTAAAATAATCTCCTGGCCAGGCACGGTGGCTCACACCTGTAATCCCAGCACTTTGGGAGGCCAAGGCAGGCGGATCACTTGAGGTTGGGAGTTTGAGACCAGCCTGGCCCACATGGTGAAACTCCATCTCTACTAAAAATACAAAAAATTAGCTGGGCGTGGTAGCATGTGCCTCTAATCCCAGCTACTTGCGAGGCTGAGGCAGGAGAATCACTTGAACCTGAGAGGCAGAGGTTGCAGTGAGCTGAGATCGTGCCACTGCATTCCAGCCTGGGTGACAGAGCAAGATTCTGTCTCAAATAATAATACTAACTTCTTTTTCTGAGCAGTAGGTCTCAACAAAGGGCTTAAATTATTCACTAAACCATGCTGTAAAAAGATGTGCTATTATCCAGGCCTTGTTGTTCCATGTATAGAGCACCAGGACAGTAGATTTAGCATAATTCTTAAGGGCCCTAGGATTTTTAGAATGGTAAATGAGCACTGGCTTTGATTTAAAGTCACCAGCTGCATTAGCCCCTAACAGAAGAGTCACCTTGTCCTTTGAAGCTTTGAAGCCAGGCATTGACCTCTCCTCTTTAATTATGAAGGTCCTAGATGGCATCTTCTTCCAATGGATGGCTGTTTTGCCTACACTGAAAATCTGTTGTTTAGTGTAGCCACCTTCATCAATGATCTCAGCTAGATCTTCTAGATAGCTTGCTACAGCTTCTGCATTAGCACTTGCTATTTCACTTGCATTTTTACATTATGGAGACAACTTCTTTCTCTAAATCTCATGAACCAGCCTCTGTTAGCTTCAAACTTTTTTCTGCAGCTTCCTCACCTCTGTCAGCCATCACAGAATTGAAGAGAGGTAGGGCCTTGCTCTGGATTAGGGAATTTCGCTTAAGGGAATGTCGTGGTTGGACTTTTTATCCAGACCATTATAACTTTCTCCATATCAGCAATAAGGCTGTTTCATTTGCTTATCGTTCACGTGTTTACTGGAGTAGCTCTTTTAATTTCCTTCGAGAACTTTTCCTTTGCATTCACAGCTTGGTTAACTGTTTGGCACAAGAGGGCTTTTGGCCTATCTCAGCTTTTGACATGCCATCCTCACTCAGCTCTGACATTTCTAGCTTTTGATTTAAAGTGAGAAGTGTGGGATTCTTCCTTTCACTTAAACACCTAGAGGCCATTGTAGGGTTATTAATTGGCCTAATTTCAATATTGTTGTGTATCACAGAACAGGGAGGCCCAAGGAGTGGGAGAGAGACCCAGGGAGTGCCAGTTGGGGGAGCAGCAGAACACACAGCATTTATAGATTGAGTTCACTGCTTTATATTGGTGTGGTTGGTGATGCCCCAAAACAACGAAAATAGTAATATGAAAGATCACTGATCACAGATCATCATAACAGATACAAAGAAAAAGTTTGAGATATTGTGAGAATTACCAAAATGTGGCACGAAGTGAGCACATAGGGTTGGAAAATGGTGCTGGTAGACTGGCTTGACACAGCGTTGCCACAAACCTTCAGTCTGTAAAAAAATGTACTCTCTGTGAAGTACAACAAAGCAAAGTGCAATAAGATGGGGGCATGCCTGTATCTCCTTACTTACAATAGCATGGAACAGCAAATAAAAAACACCATAAGGAGAGAGAGACGGAGAGAGAGACAGAGGGAGAGGCACATACACACCATGAATGGAAGAAGAGGAGCTTTATATTTACTACTTGGCATGGCACTTTTCCCCCTGCCTTTTGAGCACGGGCCCCACGTTGTCATTTTGCACTGGGCCCCGGTGCTCTTGTTGGCTCTGGTTCTTCTCGCTGCAGTGCCACCTTCCTTCTTTGCCTAGCTAATTTCCCCTCATGCTACAAAACAGCTAGGCCAGCACCTCTTTCTGGAAGAGGGTCCTGGGCTGCCTCAGTCTCCCTCTGTGACCCACTGTGGCCTGTGTCCCCCAGTGCTCACCACCCTGCGTTGAAGTCATGTGTCTGTGTTGGTCTCAATACAAGCTGTGCAACTCCAGGACAGGGCCCCTGCTGTATATGCCTTTGCATCCCTGACACCCACGGCACTCACACATCCTGAGTGTCTGATGGTCCACTTAATACTGGACCAAATCCGAATACTGTTTCCATGCTTAGAGCCCTCTCTATCTCTTTTAGCACTGAGTCCCTACTTCTCATTCCCTTCATCATCAGGCCCTGGCTCCCTACCCTGGAATTCCATCACTCTCCCTCACTCGACCCCATCTGTGCTGGCGCACCTGGGCTGCCTTCCATTCCCTGCCCACCCCGGCTCATGCTCTTGGCTCTGCCTGGAGAGTTCTTCTCTGCCCTCTGAGCCTGGTGAGCTGGGGAACACCCTCAGAGAGGAGCCCCATGGCAGAAGTGATGCGACGCCCCTGGATAGCGTGCATCCGTTGCCGGCCACACTTCCCATGTGCTTGGCCACTTCGGTCACTGCTGCCTCCCAGCATCTTTGGGAAAGTGACCACTTCTTGCTCACTTTGGATCTTTGCAGCTGAGCACGCTGTAGTGGTGGATTAATTATTAATACTAGATGACTCTTTATCCTCATCAAGAGGCTTAGACTTCAGTCCTTTACCACCTGCAAGGGTATATTTTATCCTTTTTATATCCTTATTTCTAAGGCCAGAGGCCCCTGTGTTATACGATGACCGGATTCCCAGTTTTCTGAGGGAGTTGGGTTAGGAGCATCAGCAAAGAGACTGAGACCAGTGGAGCTAGGGCTGTGGAGCTGGGGCTGGGGGAGCTGTCTGTCTAGTGACTTAGAGTCTGGGCTCTGCAGAGGCTCTGGAAGCTGCCCCAGCCCACGTCAGCATCGCCTTCCTTGGGCTGCCCCAGACCAGCCTCCCTGACACGAGACAGGCAGGACTGGCCATCACGCCCCATGGTCAGCACAGCTGGCCAAGCCTCGGGGTGGTTACAGTCATCTGCTTTGTGGGGGAAACATTCTTCGTAGTTCATGATATTTCCTAGATTCAAACAGGAGCCAGGCTCTCTCTGGTATTGTTATAAACTGACTGTCCTCTTTGTCTGCTCCTCCCACTCACCCTCCCCCACTCCAAACCAGCCCCTTCTACAAAATGCATCAGGAATTGTAGTTGCTAAAGTCTGGGAATCTGCAGAGCCTTGGCCATGCGGCAGTTTCATTTCTCTGCAGTAGCCTGAGCTATTCCCAAAGCCAGGGCTGTCCCGAGCAGAAGCACTTTCTCGGATGGTAACCAATCCTACCCAAACCCCAGCTCCAATTACTGACAACATTATTCCTCTCTCTGTCCTAGAGCTACACTATGGCCAAATACTTTGTTTGCACAGCCAAAAATGAATTCCAATTTACTTGTTTTTGGATTTTTTTTTGAACATTTTATAACTCTCCTGAGGATAATGGTAAGACATTTTAGGACATCACAAAATCAGGATTGGAAACCATGGGATAAAATCTTTCTCTTAAAATTAGCCCTGTTTACAACTACATCTTAAATAGCTCAAAAATCAAAATTGCTGGATTCATCAAACGGCAAACAAACTTTCCCAGGTAGCAAAATCAGTGGCCCATGTCTATTTCAGCCAAAAGCTTTTTATTTTACTGATGACTGGGAGATGTCATCACATCATGGTCTTCCTTGGCCAGACACAGGCAAGTCAGGGGTCTGTGGAGAATGTTAGGGTATGAAAATCTTATCCACACCAACAGCAGCCTGAAGGGGGCACTTGGCAGTGATAAACTATTGAAAATAGTTCCCAGAAACAAACTTGTCGAAGTTAGACATCGCCTAGACGGCCAAACCTTTCTTCTCTGGGCCACCCCCTCCTCTCACCCCTTGGCATTTGAAGAACACACTACATCTGTGTCCATGTCTATTTCTTCTGCAGTCGACATGAGAGATGAGAACCCCAGCTCCTCTGAAAAATGCCACGGGCTAGTCTTTAAGCAAACCTTACATCGTCAGCATGATGATGCTATTCTAGTTAAACAGAATAATGAACAAGAGAAAATGTCGTTCCTACCACCAGGTAAATGGCTGCTGGGACACACAGCTTCTCTGGGCATCAGCATCTCAATCAGGCTACTGGAGGGGGAAAGTGTTATAAGTGTCCCTGAAAACACCAGAAAAGCCTGCTGATGGTAAAGTCCTGGGGAGGCAGCTGGGGAGAGGCTGGGTTCTGGGACCCAGGTTGGTAGGTTATGGAGAGAGTGAACGACTCACTCCTGGCTAGCAAGTCACCAACGGAAGAGGCTCCCAGGCTGGCAAACACCATTGCCTGATGGCATTCAAGGTGTATGGGTCCCACCTGCAGCCTGTCTTCACTGTTAGCATTCTGGAAAACTGTGGTAGGGGTGACAGGGGCCAGATTACTAAATATTTGGAGGGATGTTCCCTCTCACCCAAGGGTGACAGGAAGCTGAAATGGTAGAAGTATGGCGGCCCAGGGAAGTTCACTTCCATGGCAGAGGGGGAGATGGAGTGTTGGGCTCAGGGCCTGTTCTCAAGAGCACAAACGCCAGGCTGCCCAGAGCTGGTGCACAAGTGGTAGCCTCTGCTCCGACCCCAAGGCAGGCTGCAGAAACACAGCAGGAGCCCCGCTTCAGAAACTTAAACATTCTCTCCTGCTCCCACCCTCACCTCTGAGGCCCAAGAACTGCCTTCTTGCTTAGCTTCCTCCAGGCCAGGGTTCATGAGATTTTGGCCCTGGGGTCCATTTCTATGGGCTATTTCACTGCTCTCATTCTGCCATTATTCTGAAACTTTTACCCAATCATTGCTGTATCACGACCTGATGAACTTCCTGTGGAAAACCATAGCATATACTGAGATCCAGAGAAGGCAGAGATTTGGCCAAAGTCACACAGCTATCAATGGCAGAGAGCAGAGTGTCTTGACTCCCGGCAGGTACTCCTTCACCACCCTGTCTCTGGCAGCAGCTGGTACCTTATGCTGAGGAAGGATTGGGAATGAGGCTGCCAAGGGCAAGAAAAATGGGAGAAGGGAAAGATATGTATAAGGCAGGCCAAATCCTCTGTCAAATCAAGTGTATTTTTCAACAAATATTTTGATGAAATTATTATTCAATAGTGTTATTTTTCAGTCATGATCAGTGGTGATTTAATCAATGTTTGGTTTAGTTCTTTTTGGAAGAGACATTTGTAACTGGCTCCCATCTTTCCTTTTGTAGTTCCTTTTTGCTCTACTTTCCTATTTCACTGCTCTGAGTTCTCTTGGGCCATGGAGCTCCCAGGCATACAATAGGGCTGCATTCTCCATGCTTCTGGAACATACCTTGTTCTTTTAGACCTAGCAGTCAGGAGGCTTCCCTTCTCTGCTTAGAAAACTCCTATTCAGGCCCAGCGCGGTGGCTCACGCCTGTAATCCCAACACTTCGGGAGGCCAAGGCGGGTGGATCATGAGGTCAGGAGATTGAGACCATCCTGGCTAACACGGTGAAACCCCATGTCTACTAAAAGTACAAAAAATTAGCTGGGCATGGTGGCGGGCGCCTGTAGTCCCAGCTACTTGGGAGGCTGAGGCAGGAGAATGGCGTGAACCCAGAAGGCAGAGCTTGCAGTGAGCCAAGATTGCACCACTGCACTCCAGCCTGGGCAATAGAGCGAGACGCTGTCTCAAAAAAAAAAAAAAGAAAGAAAAAAGAAAACTCCTGTTCATCCTTCAAATCCCAGTTCAAATGACACCTCCTTAGAAAAGTTTCCCCAGCCTTCCTGGCAGCCAGGCCAAGCTAATATTCCTTCTTTCTTTTCCCTGTTTTTCCATTCCTCCGGTACAGCACTTGTTGCATGGTGCCGTGATGTTTCTATGCTCTCCATGAGTGCGACTCATGATTTTGCACCGAGGCCCATTGCCCCGGCTATTCCCCTGCTCTCACTCTGCTATGAATCTGAGACTTTTCCCCAGTAAAAACCCTTTGTTCTTTTATGGCTTGGTAAACTTACCACAGAAAAATTCACTTATTCATCACTGGATACCCCAATAGCCGTCACAAAGCCTAGTGTATGGAAAGCCCTCAACAAATATTTATAAAACTAACTCCTGAAGCCAAATCTTGGCTCCATTAATTTATATGTCTATTTTAGGAAAAAGAGTCCCACCCTTGCCACTGGCACATTTTCAATACATAAACCCTAGATGTTAAAACTAATCGTTGGTCAAAGGCTTAACTCCACTTGCCATTCCCATAAAGAACTTTGACCATCTGGTTCCTCCCTCTCCTCTCAACATATTTCCAGGCTCAGCCTGTTACCTGAGCTGATCAGGAGACCAAGGCCAGGTACAATGAACTTACCTATGACATTCCGGATGTCATCTTCTTCTTCGGGGCTCAGCGTGGGGCTGGCAGGGGTTGTTCCCTGCCCAGCAGGAGCACCTTTCCCCAGCGAGTCTGTTCTGACTGTGGTGGGAGGCACTGGGACTGTGTGCATAGCTTCCATCAATGCCTTCCTGGGAGACACTCCCGGAGGAGCTGGGGCTGCTGGTTGCTGGGTGGCTGTGTGGGCCACAGTGGTGGCTGGTACCTGAGGAGAAGGCTGCAGGACTGACTCCCTCATGGGATCTGGAGACACCGAGGTTGTTTGGAGTGTTGCTGAGAGTGGTCCCACTGAGGCATGGTTGGCGATGCTGGGATCTGAGGTTGAGGGCTGTGGCAGTGCTAAGGACCGGGGTGCGGTCCGAGCGTTCAGGTCGGTTGTCACAGCAGTGCTGTGTCCCTGACGGGTGGCTGCAGGCCTCCGGGTGGCACTGGTCATCAGGTCGTTGTGTCTCAGGAGCTGATCTTCAATCAGCAAATCTACTCCATTGTCACCGCTGAAAAATTCGTCTTCTGTGAAACAAACACAAGGTTCACTGTGGCACAGGAGAGAAACAACCTACAGATGACAAGAGCACATGGCAATGGGCAGGTGAATGAGAGGGCACCTTTCCTTAACACAATGGCCTGAGTTAGAGAGGGGGTCTGGCTGGGATTTTGGAAGAAGGTGGACAGGAGCACAGGTGGAAGGACATTGAATTTCCAGGAGGTTTCTCTGAATAGACTGCAGCCATGCTTCCCCCAGGACTCAGGGGTCACTGGCAGGATGCATAGTCATGGGTCCTGAACCCCAGTGGCTGGGAGTAAGTGAGTCATCCAGTCCATCCATCCAGCATATGTTTATGGAGTATGGATAACAACAGCAAGCAAAACAAGGATCCTTGACCTCACAGAGCTTCTATTTAGTGGTGGAGATGCTTGATAACAGACAGGATTGTGCAATTGAAGGTGCTATGGAGAACAAAAAGTAGGGTAAAGAGGGTCAAACAAGCTAGAAGGGAAGGGAAACTTGCAGAGAAGAATCAAGTGGTGAGGATGAGACTCACTGAGGTGGGGAGATGAGCAGCTGCCTGGAGAAGGTGAAGGAGTCAGTTGAGCAGCCATAGGGCACAAAGATTCCAGGGGTGAATAACCACAGAGCAAAGGCCCTGAGGCAGGACATGCATGCAGCAGCCCAGGAGCAGCGAGGTGGCCAGTGTGACTGAAGCAGAGGTGAGGTCAGAGCGAGGACAGGCTCTGGGCATGCATGACTTAGAGGCTGTGTGTGGAGTTCAGTTTTTATTCTGAATGAAATGGGGGAGGCTGCAGGATTTTGAGCAGAGATGGAACATGGAGAGGCAAACATTTCTTAGAGAGCACACAAAGAGCTCTAACCACAAAAGAAATAATTGGTAAAGTAGACTTCATGTGCCCATCAAAAACACCATTAAGGAACTAAAAATTAATGCCATAGGTAGGGAGAAAATACTTGCAATACATATGATGACAAAGAACTTGTATCCAGAATATGTAAAAAACTCCCACAAATCAACGACACAAAAAAAGACCAAAAAACACAGTTAAACATGGGCAAAATGATGACGCCAGCTACTGGGTGGAGAATAAACATGGTGGAGGCAAAGGCAGAAGCAAGGAGACAGTCAGGAAGCTGCTGCATCAGCCCTGATGGGGAAGGACCTGCTCAGACACATTGGTGACAGGGGAAGAGTGGGGGCCTGCTGGGAGTGCTGGGCAAGGAAAAGAAAGAAGACAAGAGTAGGAGGAGGAGGCGAGAAGGAGCACAGGAAGAGGAAGAAGCCTAAGGAAACAAGGTAAACGTGATGGGAAAAGGGATCATCTCTCTTCCATGAAAAATGAAGAAGGACAGAGATCAAAGGGGAAGTGCTGGAGACTCAGACAGGAAGCTCAGGGCCCCCAGAGGGAGGAGCAAGTGGGGAAGCCCACCTTGTGGCTCTAAGCAAGTCAGTTCCCCCAAACCTCAGTTTTCTCATCTGCAAACGGGGAGAACTGGACTGGAGGGCACTGAAGTCCCTTCCAGCCCAGCCACGCTCTGCCATATGGTCTTCTGCAAGCCCAGAGAAGTTAAGTGACTTGCCCAAGGCCACTCAGCGAGCTGTGAGGAAATGTAGTGACAGGTCTGGATAACAGGGCCACAGCAGTAATTGGAATGCAGGAGGGGTGTATGGCTCCTAGGAATCCAGCCCCCTATGGTCCAAATGGTGACTTCCTCCCTACCCTGCCTCTGGGGCCACCCTGTTGACCCCAACTCACGCTGCTCTTCAATGTCATTCTCTTCTTCAGAGACCTTGGCTTTATAGTAGGTGATGCCCCGGATGACGGTGGGCTGGGAGGCTGGCCGGCCTCTCAGGTGGACCTGCCTCTGCAGGGGCCGCTGTGACTTCACCACCTCAGGTGGAGCCAGGGGTCGCGTCTGCAGAAGCTTGATGGAGTTGATCTGCTGGGACACGGTTTCTTCCTGCAGAAACCGCTCTTCATACTGCTCCTCAGAGGGGACACAAGGGAGGTCAGGTCACTGGTCAGAGAGGCAGTGGGCAGGTAGGGGCAAGGCTGGAGCCAAGGCTGTGCTAATAACAGCAGCACTTCCAAAGAGCCAGGCACTGTTCTAAGTGCTTTATACATTTACATATGTTAACTAATTTAATCTTCTCATCAGTTCTGTGAGGTAGGACCTATTTTTATCATGATCATTTACATTTCAGGAAACTGAGGCACAGAGAGGTTACATAAATTTCCCAAGGTCCCACAACAGGTAAGTGGTAAGGCAGATTGAAGCCAGGATGTCTGGTTCCAGAATCAGTGTCGCTATGCTTGATGCATTCTGACCAGAGAATGCAGTCTTCCTCTTGGCGCTGGCCTAGGGATGCTGGGTGACTTAGATCTGGTGTAAGTTGTTTTGGGTGCGATCCATGTGAGGGGAAGGATGCCTGGGCTGGGACATGAAGCCCAAGGACCAGGATGCACACCGCTTCAGGATGAAGCTTGTTACAGCAATCAAAATGGGCTTCCTAAAACACATGTCACCCCCAGTCTCCAAACCCTTCCTCTTGCATACAGAAGTTCAAAGTAAAACTGATCTTGATCTAGCTCAGCATTCTTCTCTCTTGTTGCGTGCCCTGCACCCCATGCCCTAGACACTCCAGTCACTTGGCTGACTGCTGAAACTCTTGGCTCTCCTGAGCCACTGGATCTACGTTCAGCCTGTTTTCTCTGCCTGGAAAGCCATTATACCTCCTTCCCCCATATATCTACTTATTCATCTACTTCTCAAGGCCCAGCTAAAATTTCAGGTCCCCAAGGAAATACTCCTGGATCTTCTAATTCAGAATTAATCAATCTTCCCCAAGCCTCATTTTGTGCTTTATGGCAGAGATTTCTCACTGATTACCCAAATTCCCTGCCCTCTTGTTCCTTACTAATGAAGACCTGGTTTTACGGGAGTGGGCATGGGACTGAGTTCTGGCCAGTGGGGTATAGGAAGAAGTTGACGGGATGTGCATTTGGAAAAGTTCTGTATAAGGGGGGCTGATTCAGCTTGGAGGCATCTTTTGCTCTCTTCCTCATTTCTCTAGACTGAAATGTGGACAGAATGGCTGGAGCTGAGCAGCCATCTTGTGATCATGAGGGGATTTTGAGGATGAAAGTCACTAACGACATCTTGGAGCTAATCATGCCAGCCCTGGACTGCCTGCCTGCAGAGCTTATTTTATGTGAAAGAACAATAAACATTTACAACAAATACAAAATAAGGCACTGTATTTGGGTCTCTTACCCAAGCTGAACACAAGTCCTAATGAATATAAGCCTGTGCTTCTGCTGTAGCACCTCTCCTAGCCTGCTTTCCACAGGCACTATTTAGGGATGTTGCTATTTCTGTAGACTATGGGAATCTGAAGTAAGAGAGACCATTTCTTGTTCATCTTTGATTCCCCTGGATGGAGGCTCCCTAATATTTGTTAAATTGAATTTCTGAATCATAACAAATCCCAAGGAATCGTCTACATTGGTAACTAACTGGCATATGATTTTGTCAAAACAAATGATGCTCACATGGCCCGGTGACTGGGCATCTGGATGGCGCTGTGAGAGTGCCCTGTGACAGCTCTGATCATGTAGATGGACCACTCTGTCCTCGACAGAGCTGCTGCCCAAGGAGGAGCCCCTGTGTCCACAGTGTGGCGGGATCTCTGGTCCTGTGTCGGTCTGTCCAGCCAGACTCCCTGTCCAGGATTATAATCACCCACCTTTGAAAGAAAAGGACCTTGGGCATATGACCTGTGAACTGACTGTGCTCAAAGTCAGGGCCATCCCACAGGTGGGTCCAGCTGCTTTGGTGGCTCCATCAGAGAAGTGCGGGAGCCTGAGAGGAGCGTGGCCCAGCCCTGCTCTCCCCAGGACTCCAGTGGCTGAATAATGAAGAGGCGGCTTCCTGCAGCCCCCTGAACCATGAGGTCCCTTCTCAACCAGGGGGAGGTGAGTGAGCTCCCTTTAATCTTGTAATTCTAGGCCTTGGTGGAAGCCACCCAGAGAGCAGAACCCACGTGGAACAAAACCTGTGTTCCTAGATGCCCAGTGCCCCGAGGCAGGGCAGGGCCTTTAGCCACTCCATGTTGGCTGTAGGAACCTGGCCACCATGGCCAATGTGCTCCTTTTGCACAGGAAGAAGCAAACCAGGCTCTTGCTTTGATCTTTACAATTTGGCCTGGAAAAAGGACTGAGTCCTCATTACCCCCAAGGACACCCCCAAGCCTGTGCCTGTTTTCTCATGACAAGAGACGTTCTTCTGGATGGCACAACTGATGGGGTTGTGTATCTCTCTCTCCCCATCACACAGTGGTGACCAACTCCTGAAAGGTAGGGGACATCCTTCTGCCAGCCTCTCCTGTCTGCCCAGGGGAAACAGTCCGACATGCTCGGCTGTGCCTGGGGCAGCCCCAACTCCTGCTCCTTGCTCCTCCCTCAATTCCCTGTTCTTGCTGGTGATGTAACCTCCACCTGAGCTGCAGGGGATATCTGGTTGGTGGAGATGATATTTTAATGAACACCTATTAAGGCCATGTCCCTTTGTATTATTTTTAACCCTTACAACAATGGGGAAGGTAGATACCATTATCCACACTTCACAGATGAGGAAACAGAGGCTCAGAGTCGTTCAGTAATTTGGTTGAAAGTCAATCAGTTAAGTGGCTGAGAGGGGCAGTTCTTAAGTCACACAACTCAGGTCAGCCCCAGGCTGCCTGCCTTCAGAGTCTGCCTCTTCCTTCCACTAAGCCTCTGCCTGCAGCTGTGACCACAGGACTAACTCGCTTGCCATCCAAAAACTCGCCTGCCTCCCCTAGTCTTCTGGGTCATGGTCTGGCTCCCACCCAGCAGACTTGGGAGATCCCTCATTTCCCACTGGGAAGAGCTGCTCGGCAGGCTGTCAGGAGACCCTGGCCACAGCCCGTGACTCAGATGCTGAAGGGCATCTAATTACCGGACCCTGGTCTCCCTCTGCATTGCAAAAGCAGGTTGTCATTTCTTCGCCGCAAACCCCAGGAACTGTCTTTAATTCCAGGCTCTCAGGGAAGGGTGGGAACTGCAGTGCTTTCTCCCAGCCAAGGAGATGGAGCAAGACCATGGACAGCCCTTGCCAGAGAACATATAATTTCCTCGGATCCACTGGCGACAGGCTGCACTGGGCGGCCACGGCCCCCTCCAAGCTTCAATTTCCTTTCTCTGTGAATCCAAGTGTCGGCTGTATGACTTCAGCTCCTGGAGTCGAATGTTCCTACTCCTACCTTGCTCTCTCCACCCTCACCCTGCTCTCTCCACTCCCAACCCAGCCCCCAGAGCCCCATGCCAACCCCTCAGGCAAGGACCATCTTAGAGAGAAGCCCTCAACAAATTATCACTCACCATTCCAAGAAAGCTCTGACATTGTCTACAGGAACCCTGAAAATAAACAACCAAACCCAGCGCCCCTTCCACCCGCTTTTTGGCATGGGGTTCACAAAAGAGAGGGATGGCAAGATCCTGTCTTGGGGCCTCCGGCACCACTTCCCCTTTCTGCCCCACCACCCTGGTGGGGAAGGATTGTGCTAACTTCAGCAGCGTGATGAATGGGGACTGGAGGAGGGGAAGGGACTTTGCTGAGCAAGGAGAAAAAGGGTTTGGTGTTTTTGATTTGGTTTGCTGTTTGCCCTCAGGAAATCTGAGCTGGGTTCCCGAACATACCACATAATGTGTCATCAAGACAACAGATGCATTCTTAAGCTCAGCTGACTGGGAAGCTGGAAGCCAGAGCGGGAAAGGGACGCCTGGCTCCACTGGGCAGCTGAGCCGCTGATGCCAGGTGGGCTGAGATAAGAGACACTGCGCCCAGGTGTAATGAGTGGGAGACTTCAAGTTCCCTTCCAGCCCAAATGTCTTCCGGCTCCTTGGTTTATGAGCTCAGACCCACTCAGAGATGATCCACCAAGCAGACTAAACACTTGCTCAGTAGCCAGCATGTCAGGGACACCCAAAAATGAGAATCAAAATAATTTTTGAAGAAATATGATATTTCCAAAAAAGCACCAAAGTAGTCATCATGGGCAAAGCCAGAAAATTATTGGCCTTTCTTATATCTATTTCATGGTTTGGAATTTTTATTTTGAGTTACATATTGGGGAGGGTGGAGGCACTATATTCTTTTCAGGGCTTGTTGCCTCAAAAGCCCCAATCTGCCTGCAGTCCTGCCTTTGGAACACGTGTGCCCAAGATCCCCGAACCCAGCTGCTGCCTGCCTGGCACCCTTTGATGAACTGCCCTACCCAAGAGTTTCAAGCCCACATACCCAGCCTTCCTGCCTCTCTTATCTCAATTCCTAATGGCCCAGGCAACACAGTCCTGCACAGCAATGCTTCCCAAAAGTTCTTCACATCACAGCATACAGACAGACCAGCTCAGGGGCTCCAGCTGTCCCAGGCCCTGCTCAATCCACACTCAGAATGACTCCCCGAAGCCGAAGGGATCCCTCAATGGCCCACCTGGAACCCACTCCCCAGGCACCAGTGTGCCACAACTCTGCCATCTACCATCAACCCCTGGTAACCAGTTAAAATGAGCAAAGTCTCTCTTAAATGCTGCCATCCCCTGGCTGCCCAATGACCCCTTTTATAACACTTGATCCAGACCCATCTTGCTAATAATGTGTCTTGCTAATAAGACTCTTCAAGTCCTGCCACCAAAACTTACCTGCTTCCTCTTCCTTTTGGATTGTCTCCCAAATTAATGCCTATTTCTTGGACAACAATTCAGTAAATAACCCAATACATTAAATGGTAGCACTTAACCATTAGTACATAAACATAACTTAGTGGTAATTGGAGCCAAAAGAAACAGGCACCAAATGGGGAGGCATTTTTAAGCAAAGAGGTCTTTTGGTATCACTCAAATCACATTAGGCAGCGATCCGATCATGGGTAACTTTGTGCTAGGGACACAACTGGGTAGGAAGAAACAGAGGTTTGAGACCCTCTGCCACCACTTCCCAACTGAGAGACGGAGACCATGCCCATAGCTGGATCTGTTTCCTTATCTGTAAAATGAGGATATTGATTTCTCTCTGGCCTGCTTTTCTAGAGCTGTGATGACAGCCACATGGTATAGTGATGAAAATATGTAGTAAATTACAAAGCCCCTAAAAATGAGGAGGGAGGGAATATAATTTGTTTCCAAACTGGGGCATTTTTTAGAGTAAACGAGGGTGCTATTAATAACCATACCAGGGCCAGGTACGGTGGCTCACGCCTGTCATCCCAGTGATTTGGGAGGCTGACGCAGGAGGATTGCTTGTGGCCAGGAGTTCCAGACCAGCTGTATTTACAAAAAATACATAACAAGACCCTGCACTTAGAAAAAATAAAAAAATTCTTATTACCAGGCATGGTGGCATGTGCCTGTAGTCCTAGCTAATCAGGAGGCTGAGGCAGGAGGATCACTTGAGCCCAGGAATTTGAGGCTGCAGTGAGCTATGATCACAACACTGCACTCCAGCCTTGGTGACAGAGCTGGAACCTGTCTAAAAAAAAAGAAAATCATACCAGGACAGCAGGAGTAAACCAGGATGGTCCCAGACAATCCAGCATGCATATCTTCCCTATTTACAAATACAAGAGATGTTCACAAAGGTGGGATATCAGATCTTGAAAAAAGTGGGGGCTGGGACTCAGACTCAGATTTCATTCCTGGCTTCAACTATCACTGAACCTCTCTGGGCTTCGGTGTGACGTAAAAGGGAGTCAACTGCTCATCATATCTACAGAGCCTGCAGAACTACTGTATGGATGAAGTGAGCTCATCTCTGTGAAAGGACTGAAGCCTGAAAAGTTCTATGCAGAGGAGAGATGCTGATATCACGCTCCCAGGGCTTGTGATCAGAGGCCCTTGGAGGCTGGGGCTATACCTCTGGGTGGGCGTAGGCTGCTGCTGCGTCCCTCTGCAGGGCTGAGCGGATGTCTGGCATGCTATCTAGGATGTTTTCAGAGCAGTTTTCTTTGCCTCGCTTATTCATCTCAGTTCGAATTTCTTCCATGTCCTCTTTGATTTGTTCGTTTTCCTTGGTGAGGTTTTTAGACACTTCCTGAGAAGGAAAAAAAAAGATGATCCATTAAAGCACCCTGAAGACAAGCAGGAGGCAGCTAGCAGCCATCTTCGCTCAGAGCACACAGACACAACAGACAGGCTGAGAAATCCCAATCCAACAAGTGATTGGGGCTAGAGAGTGTGCCCAGCCCTGGGTGGAGCACCAGTACCAGGTCCCCTGGCAGTATTTCCAGGGCAGCTCAGCACTGGGATATCCAACTACAGGAAATACTGCCCAAACTACCAGAGCTTTTCTATTAATAACACTGCCAAGTCTCTGGGCCACCAGGACACCAGGTTCTTTTTCTGTCCTTTGTATATAGTCCACTCTTACCCAGTGTTGAAGAACATTAAAGAATTTCATTCACTCTCATCCCATACATGGGAACCAGTAGCTCAGTTAATGAAAGAGGGGCTTTCTAAGCAATTTTGGAAGAGGTGGCCAAACAAACAAAACAAAACAACAACAACAACAAAAAAAAACTGCTCTGCCTTTTTAATGAGCACAAACCATTCCCTGGTACTTTAAAAGCATCATTTACATAGAAAATTGATAGGCTGGCTTCAAACTTTCCTATTTACCCATAAAAATAGTTTCACTAAATGACCCCTCACTTGGCAAATTAGCCATGTTCCAGACCTGGTTCATATCAGAGAGGGTCAAGGCTACATTTCAGTCAACCAACACTGGTGAGTACCTCTTGAGTGTCTAAGTGTAGTGCTACAGAAAGAAAGGCTGTAAGTATCCTTGGGGTTCTGGACCTGGATGGGGTGGGAGAGATGGCAACTGTAACTGGAGACGGACAAACCATGTCATGTCAGGTTCTATAAATGCCAAATGTGAGGTTTCCTGAGTTCAGAGCAGGAGGACAGTGGAGGCGTCCCAGGTAGCTTCCTAGAGAAGGTGAACACTGAATGGGATTTAAATCAAGGAAAGTTGTCGACAGCCTTAGAGGTGTCCCTTTTCCTCTAGTTATTTTTTAAAGAGATTTGACTACATTGGGATCCAACTTTGGCCCTCATACTAAAGTTTCCATGAGCATCTACGTTTTTAAATGTGATGTTCTCCTTTGGGCCCTCTTTATGCGATTGAGGAAGCAATGATGTAAAATAGAGGATGTGTTTGCTTTCCATCTTTCTTTAACAAACAGACACAGGAAGTGTAAAAGCTGACATTGCCAGGCACAACTCTGCAGCCTGGTGGGATGCTACTAACATCCTAGAGGGAAGTCCCAGTGGCTCAGAGCCAGGGGAGGTGAGCATATCCAGGCAGTGACACCCAGACACCGCAGCTCCAGAGGCTTCTACAGGGGCTGCCCAGAGAAACCCCATAGGTGTTTGTTAAATGAACCTGGCTCCCGAACCATCAGCCATGCCATTCTTATGGCATTTCATCACATGCCAGATCCTGAGCGCTGGAAGGGCCCAGTGTGTTCCATGGCACTTAGGCTAAGCCAGCCTCTCTAAATTGCACAGAATTAACTGTGAGAGCTAAATTCCATGAGAAAGATATCTTGTTTTAAGAATGCCCAGAATGAGTGATCTTCCCGGGTGCACAGTCACGCCCGATAGGTGTTATCTATCAGGAGGTCAAGTGTAATGGGTAAGAGCATGGATTTTGAAGGAAACCGGTTCGCCCCTCCATGCTGCTATTGCTAGATCTGAGATCTCAGACACATTACTGAAACACCCCTGCTTCAGGTTCTCATCTGTAAAATGGGGATAATACTAGCACTTTTCCTATAGGTTGTTAGGAGGATTAAGTGAGTTAATATATACGCATGTGCATGAAACATATCAGACTAAGTGGCTGTTATTTTTCATAGAATGTTACAGCTGGAATGGACCCAAGAACTCATGCCTAACCTCTCATTTCACAGAGAGGAAACTGAGGCCCAGAGCAAGAATGTGACTTGCTCAAGGTCACTACAAAAAAGTGGCAGAGAGGAGCCAGCACCCGGCCCCCTGGCCCTTGCTTCTTTAGCTCACCTGCTGGATCACTAAGAACACCAAGAGAGGATCCCAGCACACAGACAGCTCTCAGCAGCACCAAGCATGTCAAAAAGCCGGAGAATACTTAGAGTTTGGGTTCAGGATACATGACAGGATATGCATAGATGCTGAGAAATACAGAAATGTTGGACTCTCATAAATCCTCACTATTTAAAGTGTGGTGCAGAGTTCAGCAGCATCAGCATCACAAAGGAGCTTGTTAGAAATGCAGATTCCCAGGCCCACTCAGACCTGCCGAATCAGAATCTGTATTTTAACAAGATCCCCAGACACTCTGCGTACACATGAAAGTTTGAGAAGCACCGCCTTAAGTGGAGAAAGGCTTGGGGCACAGCTGCTTGAAAAGCGGACAGAAATGTGTGAGAAGGGCTGTTTTATAGGAGCTGAGTTCTTTCTGGGACTGACGGGAAAAGTTCCTGGCCCCTTAGTGGGATTCAAGCATTTCTGTAATCCATCAGCACCTGCTGAGAGCAACACCTGTGGATGCCCCTCCTGTAGCTTTCATAGCCTAAGACAGATCACCAAGCCCAGCAGGTGCAGGGATTCAATGTGTCACCTTTTTATTAAGGCGTTCACGTGCTCAGTGCTGCACTGAGGGTTCAAGCGTGAGCAAGGCCACTGGGATCCTACCCCAGTGAAGGTCACCCTCCATGAGGGGGAAGTAGGCAATAGACAAAGAAATAGACAAGAAAGTATCAACTAGTGAAAAGTGCTCTGCAGAAACTCTGCCAGGGTGATGTGACAGATGCAGGCACTGACTCCTCAGCTAGGTCGATAGGCTTCTCTGAGGAGCGGACTGAGGAGTGTCCACACCTGCAGCTCAGCACTGGCCCTAGGACTCTACTAAAGGTGCTGACACCTCTGGGTGGACTGGCTGGCTAGGCCTAAGTATCCTTATTATTTGATGGAAGATCTCACTAGATTCCTAAACACTGTGCATCAGTGGGTGTGGACACTCACTGTGAGGCAAAGGGTGCCCCCCTCCGCCGGTCTTAGGGTTTCTAGGGCCCTAGGGAGTCCCCCTTCACATTGATTTATAGTCTCCCATCCCCTTTTGGGTGTCAGTGAGGAGCCATTATTCTGCATTTCCACAGAGGAGGGTTTTAGGCAAGCCTGCCCCTGAGAACCCAGAGGAGCAGTACAGTTTATTCCCCTCATGGGAATGGCAAAGCCCGCCAGCCGCCTGAATAAACAAGAGGCTGGCGGTGGCATCACCCCATTGGCCTGCAGGGCTGAGCCAGCTGGTGTCCCCCAGGGCAGCAGCCACAGCTGCCCCTCCTTGGCCACCCCCAGTCAGCCACCTCCAACCCAGGGGTGCTGGCCCTCAACAACTCCCCACCTCTCCCTGGGACTCCGCGCTCCTCACAGCAAAGGACTTTGGTGAGGCGATTCTCAGGAGATGCAGGGGATGCCACCTGCACAGGGTACCCTCGATTCTGCCCTGGGAGATAGGTGAACCCCATGACCTCATGCCTCAGGCTCTTTCCCCTGGGACAGCTGCAACCATGACATTTCTGGTGTGTGTAACTTGGCTCGTGGGCAGTGCTGGCAATGTGGTAGAGGAGGTGGGAATCGTGTCTATCTGGCAGAAGCAAGTGTATTTATGGCCCCTGCCAAGGATCCTGGCACACTGAAGAAGAGGGAAGGGAAGAGGGAGAAAGAGCAGATAGATAGAGGGCTCAGACAGAAGGCTGGACACAGCCAACTGTGGCAATGAAAGATTTGGGAACTTTGTCATCATGATTCCTTGGGCCAGGCAGAGCCAAGAAACTGAGAGGTGTTCATAGAACAAGTGCCATGTGCAGGAGAGGTATGCAGTTGGGCACTGGAGGGTGCCTGGTGGGAACAGGTGTCCACTGGTGCCACACTGCCAGATGGGAACAGGTGTCCACTGCTGACTTCAGCCAGATGCACACACACCAGAGGGAAGAGAACATGCAAACAAGGCAGGGACCCTTGGCAAAGGGGAACCGGATGCAGGTGGAGTTAGGGGTACAGCCATCAGTCAGCCCTAGTCAGCATGGCTGGTGTTTTGACAAGACATGGAGGGCCAGCACAACCAGATGTGTATACCAGTGGAATGGGTATGAAGGACACAGACCGTATCCTGACCTTGTCCAGCTCTTAGACACGTGTGCGTATGCCTGGGTGAGACTGTGTAGTGTCTTAAGCCAAAACCTTGGGACCAGGGGAAAGATGACCATGGGGCAGAACTCTGACAGTTCTCTGTGGTCTCGTTTTTACAAATAGAACCAGGGACAGGGGTGTGGGTGGGGAGAGGGTGCTGGCTCTGGAGATCAGGTGTAAACCCACACCACAGTCATGGCCTGCTTATATAACCACACAGGGCAAGGGATGAAACCTCTCTAGGCCCCAGGCGGAAAAAGAAGGAATGATGACACCTACCTCACCCAGGCTTGGCATGGAGACGGATAAGGGGCTGCATGTGGTACAGTGCTGGGCACAGAAATCGGGCTTGAAGCATGTGGGTGAAGCTGGAGTGGGAGGGACCCTTAGGGTCTCCATAGCAGACATGCAGGTGGAAAAGGAAAGGGAAGCTGGGGTTTGGTACGGCTGGCATGGGGAGGAAGGTAAGAACCCAAGGCTGGTGTGCTGTAGAGAGACACACTAGACACCTGTGGGAGTAGACGAAGCCAGACTGCAGGTGGGCCAAACCCTGGCCCCAAGTCACACAGCAGGTGCACACAGCCACATCTAAGGAGGCTGCCTGGGAGGCTGCCTGGTAGGTCCTGTGGGCATCAGGATTCCCTGGCAGATAGCTGGATATGCACAGGGCTAAGATACAGACAGCAAGCCCAAGGGCAGATGGGACATAGTTTCTCGTGGGAGTGAACTGAGCAAGTGTGAGGGTAACTGGACCCAAGCGGGGAGGGCTCGTAGTTCCCATCAGCTCACCATGCTCAACCTTTGCACTCTCAAGGAGACAGCTAGGACCAGATGGCCTGGGACAGCCACCCCAGCTGACAGCTGTCTCCTAGTCCCTGGTAAGAGAGCTGGGGAAGAGAACAGCTGGAAACAGCCGGCGCTCCTGACGGCAGGACAGGCAGGCCGTGGCCTAATCCCTTCGACCACAGCTGATGGGACAGACAGGCAGGCCTGGGTTCAGGGAGCCACCAGCTGCCCCATTGAACATTCATCCAACCAAACAGCTGTGGAGCATCCGTCCCACATCAGGTGCTGGACCAGGGCCTGGGAAACAAAGATGACTTGACCCAGCTTGCCCTTATGAAGTCCAGGTCCTGGAAGGAAAGTCAAACAAGGCAACAGCAAGAAGTCCCAGGCCTCTGGTGATGAATTTCTATATTAGGGGTAACCTTACCCCTTAAAATAGGGCCACTCGAGCCATGCACGCCTGCACATCCTGGCAGCTCTAAACTGTTCCTAGGCCGACAGATGGAGGGCTGACACTCGTACTGTAAGTCTCTTTAGCCAAGAAGAAAACTTTATATCCCACAATGGCAAATTAGATTTGAAGTATATACAACCCCGGGAGAGGTAATATATTGGCTTTAACTCATATTAAGATGTAAATTGAATTAAATAGCGTTAGGCTGAAATATATCTTAGAAACATTAACTTTGACCCTCTGCCTTTTCACATACGAGGACACTGAAGTCAGGCCGGGTAAGCAATGCCCCTCTCCAAGTCTTCACTTGAGGAAGAAGAGTGAAATGACTTACAGCAAACCCCTCAGAAAGAGCAGATTTGATCAGGAGAGTGAGCCCTGGGGGTGTCTCGACAGGGGTGGAGGGTGGAAGGAAAGGGGGGGCTTGGAAAGAGACGGCTCCCCCAACTCACAGCCAAGTCTGCACAGATGAAAATTACGTTTTCCTATTAGCTGGTGAAAAGATATATCCCCCAGGGTCAGGAATGCTTCTTTGATCATGCCTTTCAGTCCAGAAACACAAAAGCCACCAAAGGTTTAGGTGTGAGGCAGAAGCCCTCAGCAATGCCTGTGCCAGTACATTCTGGGAAGTGGGCCAGTTCTGGGTCTGGTAAATCCATCATGGACTTAAATCTTCCTTGGAGGCAACATTATCAGGAGAAAAGGCTTCAGCTGGGACACAAGGTTCCCTGGTGCCATCTATGCTCTTGGGTGTGGTTTGCAAATTCCAGCAGGTAGATTCGAGAAAAAGGAAAGAGACACACGCACCAGAAGGGACAAAGCAGAAATCACACTATGGAAAGCTTGCAGGCATGCATCAATTTTAAGAGCATGGGCTATGCACCCACACATATACAAAGGCACATGTGTACACAAGCATTTCAAGCACTTATAAACACTTACAGGTATCCTGCAGCAAGGTGGGGGTGGGACATTTATTCATAAAATTTGCAAATTTTACAGAAATGACTGAAACCAACTAAAGCCTTGATGCTGGAAGATTATTTTAATGATCTGTCCCTCTGTTTGTCTTTTTCTCCACTTTAGGAATAAATCTGCCCCTGGAAGCAGTATGTGCTGCTAGAGGTTAAACACCATGCCTCTAGTCCTGCTGCCTTCAGAATCCACCTTTAGTTCTGGGCAGCCTACCAGTCTGTGGGTCTCTAAGTGCACTCGGAGCTCAGATGAAGTCTTTTCTTGAGCTGAGTGAGTGCCACTGCCAGCTCTGTATGCAATGAACAGGGCTTGCCTTTGCCTTTGGAAGTTACAGGTTTTCTTTTTAGACTTTTAACTCCTATCTCTTCAGATACTTATGTTCTGTGCCAACCTACCCCTCAACTCCAACATGTACCCACACTTCCTGCATGCCCTTCCCCTTCCTGGCCACTCACAGGGAAGAGAGGTCAGCTGGGGTCTATGTTGGACTGCTGACCACCTTGAGTGTTTCTTATTCCTGGAGCAGTTCTAAAACTGGTTTATGAGGTTTCAGACCTCCCCCAGTGAACTGCAAAGATATTTTTGGAGTTAAGTTTCTAGAACACAGTGAAATGACCCTACTAAGTTACAGCCTCCAAATTGACAAAAACTAGAAAGTCTGACAATACCAAGTGTTGGTGAGGATGGGTGTAGAACTTTTATACCCTGCTGGAGGGAATGTAAACTTATACTACCACTTTGAAAAACAGTTTGGCAATATCTCCTGAAGTTGAAGATAAGCATAACTAACGCTTATCTTCTAGTTCCACTTATCTAATGTACCATAGAGAAATGCAGGCACACACACACCAGGGTACATGCACAGGGATGTTCATGTACAGGAATGTCCATAGGGCTATTCTGATTTATGCATTCAGAAACTGGAAACAATCCACATATCCGTCATCAGGAGAACAGATAAATTGTAGTATATTCATACAATAGAATACTACACAGCAATAAAAATGAATGAACCACAAGACACAAAAACAACATAGGTAAATATTAAAAATATAAAGTTGAGTGAAAAAAGCCCAACACACACACATACACACACACACACTTCTGTAGGATTCTATGTATTTAACATTCAAAAAAGGCAAAACTATTACATTTAGGGACGCATCCTTAAATGACGAAACTATAAAGAAAAACAAGGAAGATGATTAACATAAAAGTAAGGATAAAGGTTCCCTTGAGGGAAGGGTATGAGTAGGAGAGAGCATATGGGGGCCTTTTGGGGTATTAAAATTGGTCTGTTTCTTGAGCTGGTTGGTGGTTACATAGGCATTTTGTTCATAGTAATTTGTTAAACTATATTCATTGTTTATACACTTTTCTATGCATGTGTCATTTTTCAGTATTTAAAACAAAAGCTTACCCAAAATCATTCCACTAAGCAGAGCTGCTCCCAGAGCTGATTTTACCAAAAGGTAAACTCAAAATAGTTGAGATTCCATTTCTCTCTCCTTCCTTCCTCTTTCATCTGCAAATGAAGTTTCCATTCCTACCTCCTCCTATATACTCAAGGTGGAACTGTGGCTATATCCCATAAATGTGTGCTTGCTTATACTGCCAACCATTGATCTTACTCTGGGCAAAATGCCTCTCCAATCTGACCCCTTTTTTGTTTTGTCTGACCTCCAAAGAGCTCCCGTTGGGATTCAAGAATATTCAAGGACCAGGAGCAGAATTTAACTTCCATTCCTCCTGCAGAACCGAGCTGGAGAGGGAGTGTTTTTTCAATTTACCCAACATTCTGCCTTTTCAATTACTGCAGACTCCAGACAGTCAGCTCGCATGAGCCTTGAGACAAACTCAAGCAAATACAGTGCTCCACTGTTTGGGTACAGGGGCCCAGACCCGTCTGAAGACTACTGTCACACTTCAGCACCCTATCACCTTAGGCTGGTTTGGGGAAACCTCCTTCCTGAATTCAACTTTAATCCTATTTAATGGGTCTATGGGATAGAGTCACAGTTCTGCCTAGAAATTCCCTTGGAAGAGCTATCGTTTGAAGTTCCTGTTAAGAAAAACTGATGCTTACAGGACAGATGGCAATGATTTGAAGAAACTTACAGGGTTGATTAGAAAGAGCCCTGGACCAGGAACCAGAAGGCCCTGTACTTCCTAGCACTGTGATCTTGGTCAAGTCACCTAATTTCCTTGGCTCTCACATTACCCAGGAATAAATGGGTTAAATGTATACGGAACGCTTTACAGAACGTAATATGCTATACAAATGTAAGGGATTATTATTATTAAGATCCAATCTTTGCTACTAAACATACCACAGTTTTGGCAAGGAGATACTCTCATTGATGTAACTAAAACATTTTTTTGCAAAAACTAGGTTACTGTGTGACTGTATAGATGATACCACCCTGCTGGGGCACTGGTATTGCATCAAATTCACCCATACTCCCTCCTGAGCAAGGAGGGCTCAGCTGCTGGACAAGGCTGTAACAAGACTGTGGTCCTTGGACAAGCCCAGCCCACTGGCCTTCTCAGAGGCTGAGCACCTGACCTTGGCCTCCAGAGCACTGTACTCTCCCCCCAGATCTAGCTTTCTCAAGCTGTGTTCTCCAGGCAGAATGGCAACTGTTTGGCTGCCAAGGTCAGGTAAAAGCAGAAGAGGTTGCTGTCGCTCCTGTTCCTATAGAAGAGCAATCCTTTTCTTAAAGGGGCATTGCACATTTGGATGGTTCTGGGGGCCTAGGAAAACAGAGGCACTTCCCAATATTGGACCTTGGTTTAATTCCTTTTGAATGTATCTGAAAGAACCAGAAAGTGGTTTTAACTAGGAGGAAGAGTCCGAAGTCTGCATGAAGTCCATTAGTAGTGGGATGGTGCTGACTATCCACAATGTCATCGTTCTGGCTGTTAACATTGAGGAAGGAGAGACTCAAGATGCCCAGGGTCCTAGTTCTTTGAGAGAACCCCTTTAAGAGAGTGGTAGACAGCGAGGAGGAGGCTGATGTGGTTCTGTTGGCCACTCTGATCTGTCTACAAATCTCAGGATCCAAAACCCTGACCCCTCTCATCAGACCTCATATCTGATGTGATTAAGGACCTACCAACCCTCCCAGAGCCAAGAGCCATATTCAGAAAACATCTCATCATAGCATTGGAGGAGCTAAGCCCAAGGGCGGGTGGAAAAGGAACTGGTGTTCACTTTCCGGGAAAATTTTAAGGAGTGGAAGGAGTGTGTTGAAACTAATCCTTGTAACTTCAATGTTTCATCATCTTTGTGCCAGCTCTCCTGGCAAAGTAATGTAGGAATGTTTGTCCTCAATCTCTCCATGGTCAGAGCCTTGTTTAATTTAACCATTTCAAAGCATTTTCATACTGATTAGTGAGTGTACTTTGTATCCTCTCAGCAATCATATGGAGTAGGCAGTGTACTATTCTCACTGTCCAGATGGAGAAGGTAGGACATGGCTGCTTGGCAGCACAAACAAAGAGTAAGGAACTCACCCTGTCCTGACTCTGATCCTGCTGCTCTTTCTGCCACAAACCACTACATCTACTAATCATAGATCAAAGAACCTTAGCTCTTTCATGACAGCCCCCCAAAAGTCCACTTTTTCATAAGGAATATTGATATGTTTACAGTCATTGTGGTATTAAATTTACCACTTACAGTAATGCTGTAAACATTAAAGAAATAGATTTCCACTCAGAGCAGCAGCTCTTTGAGTCACTGTTTCAAGTATCAGTCCAAGAACCAGATGCGAGTCAATGAAACATATCCATAAAGTTTCTTACCAATAAGATTGAATAATGATCGTTAGTTACTTTTTGGGTGACTAAATGATTTCTCATCTATATGTTAAGGCATCACAGCAACAAGCACTGTCAACATTATTACAGTATCTGTAACAACTCCCAGCTCCCTTCACAAACCACTAGATGAAAACCACAGCACCACCTATACAACTCCCAGGGCCCAGTCAGAATAGTATGGTGTCTTTGTCTATGAAAATTGCATGACTCGTCCATTCATCCTGGGCATGACCAGCCTGAATGCTGAGTAGGGAACATTACTTATTAGTAATCACTTTTATGTCTCCTTCCTCTAAAATGAATTTCAGATGGACTCACACACATAAATACAGGAGTATGCACCAGAACAGTTAGAGAAGTTAGGAATCATATACGAAGGAAGGAGATGACTCCACCTTAAAACTGGAGGTTAGATGCTTATTGTACCTTTGTAGTTCATTGAGTTCTGAGGTCCCTGGAAGTCAAGGCAAAAATGGAAAGACATTGGTTATATGATTAAGAGGATTTTATAGATGAAAAAAAGAAGGTACAGTATTGGCATTTCTACTTAACTGATTTTCTTTGTCACCAACAATTTGGCATAATTTTGAATGAATCTTTTATGTATATTTTCCCTTTCATAGAATAGGATGGGTTAAGTCTAGTCAGTGCATGTGCTAGCTGAAAATTTACTGTGGGATGTTTGATACGCTTTTGGGCTCAATCAAGAAAAAGATATGGAAACCAGAATCTTCCTTACCTCCTCCAGTTTATCCACTCGCCCCACCAGTTTGGTGGTGACTGAATGTAGCTTCAGGAGATCCAGGCCATAGAACGCTCCTTCCAACATGTCTATGATTGTGGAGAGCTATGAAACAAGGCAAGGGGTTAGTCCAGGGCTGGGGCAGACAGACGCAGGGCAGAGTTTCCTTTCAGATCTGCGTGCTGGGGGCTCGACAGGAAGCCAGTAGCCAGGAATTGAGAGGTTGCCGTGAGAAACACATTTGTGAAGGCAGGGACGTAGGCAAGCACAATGGTGTATGTGCATTCTGCCTTCTGAAATGTTTGGGTAAGAAAATGGGAGATTCCTACAAGAACAAGTAAACTTGAGGTCTAGACCTCTTCACAAACCGCTTATACATCTTTTGTGAAATTTGTCAGTTGCATTGACAGCTGTCTTTCCTACTAGACTGTGAGCTCCTTGAAAGTAGTGTCTCAATAGCGAAGACATGGAATCAGCCTAAATGCACGCCAATAACAGGCTGGATAAAGAAAATGCAGTATGTATATACCATGGAATACCATGCAGCCATGAAAAAAATGAGATCACGTCTTTTATGGGAACATGGATGGAGCTGGAGGCCATTATCCTTAGCAAACTAACACAGGAACAGAAAACCAAATACCACATGTTCTCACTTATAGGTGGGAGCTAAATGATGAGAACTCATAGACACAAAGACGGGAACAACAGACTCTAAGGCCTGCTTGAGGGTGGAGGGTAGGAAGAGGGAGAGGAGCAGAAAAAATAACTATTAGGTACTAGGCTTAGTAGCTGGGTGACAAAATAATCTGTACAACAAACTCCCGTGACGTGAGTTTACCTCTATAACAAACCTGCGCATGTACCCCTGAACCTAAAATAAAAGTTAAAAAAAGAAAACAAGCAAGCAGTGTCTATGTATCCTTCATCTCTGTTTCCCCAAGATAGCTGGCTCATAACAGGTATTTTTATTCTATAAATACTCAACAAGGTGGCTCTACGTGTCAATACCTTGAGGATATGCTTCTGAAACACTCAATTTCATTGTCTACTAAAGGCTCTGAAAGACATCAACAGGTTCTCCTTAGCACAAAGTGCCAAACTGACCCTGGGCTAAAAGAGGACTCAGCGTCTCATCTTTGAGACTCTTGCTCTATGGCAAGCTGCCATAGTGCACCCAGCCTTCTCAGTTTTTATCAGTACTGTCCTGACTGCCAGTACAGAGGCCCTGGGAGGAAGGTGGCCGAGGCTCTGGAGGCACTGAGGGCATGCAGAGTGCAGGGAAAGAGGGAAGATGACGAGGGCCAGTTCCTGGAAGCTTCCTGGGCCACACTTTTGCAATCTACACTCCCCATTTATCTCAGAGCCTAGCTTCCACATGAAGAAGTCCAAGTATGAAATACTCATGTTTGGAAGGTGAGCTCCTTTCTCCCTACCAGAGGAAGAGAGCTGAATCCTGGATAGAAGCCATAAAAAGATAGCTGGCTATTAGTATGTACGGTGATAATTTCCTGATTTCTAATAGGCATTTTGCCTTACGGTGTACCAGAATTCCCCCAGAGTCCAATCCTACACTGAGTGAGTGTGGCACTTGGTTCAGAAAGTTGTTCCATGGCAGAGCTGTGGCTCTGGCCTAATCCTGAGATACTCCTGATATTGGTAAACACTACTCTGCTGAAAGAGACACCAATGACTACTAGTCACTGAGTGAGTGCCAGATGCCAGCAGCGCTTTACACAGTCATCCATTCATTCATTTACATGGTCATGCCTAGCTGAATGTCTGGTATTGTGCCAAGTACCTCCTAGTTGTTATCTCACTGATTCTCATAACCCCACCAAGTAAATGTTATTATTCCCACGTGTTATTCAAGGAGCTGGAAGGCAGACAAGTTAAATAAGTGGGATCACACTACGATGATTTGAACCCAAGTCTGTCTGACTCCAAAACCCAGCTCATTCCACTACCCCATGCTGCAAGGGAAGGCGGTGGGTGCAGGATCAGAAGAAACCCTCAGCCAACCCATGGGGCTGCCTAAGTGGCGCCTGAGCTTCCCTACCCTATGGACCATCACAGTTTGATGACCCAGTCTACAGCAGGCTCCCGGCCTCTTTTGCCCCTTTGGGGTGTGTGCTGGGCTGATAGTAAATTGTGGCAGCAATTTTCCTGAAGAACACTGAGTTCTTTTGGTCAGCTGGGCCTGGCAGCTGCTCCCAGGCCCAGTCTCTCTGGCTCCATAAGGAGGGGCAGGCACACTTTGCTTTAAGCATCTCCCTTATACACCAGAGCTGAAAAGGACAAGTTTGCTAGGACATCAACCTTGACCCACACACAGCACTGTAGGGACCAGGCCTGACCTTCTTCAAAGGGCTTACAGTCTTCAACCATGGCCCTGCCAGACTTGTGGATCTCAAAAGTGCCCTCTCGTCCAAGGCATTGCCCCATACCAGGTCCTACCTTCAAGTCCTGGCTGTCTGCCTCCCGCAGCTTCTGGAGCCTGAAGTCTCCCTCACAGGGATTGAGGGCCGATGGCGGTGCGACACAGGCACACTTGCAGGACGAGCCTGAGGTGATGGTTTCCACGGTATAGAAGTCTTCCTTCCTGGAGGCCCCCGCATTGATCCTCTGGCAGGCATCCCGGCCCAGGGGTCTCACCACACACTTGCACTGACAGTCCGAGCCCTCAGACATAGCCTTGACCTTGTCATAGTCCCCCAGCAACTAGACACACAGAAAACGGGTTAGGGGCATGCAAACACAGGTGTCAGTCAGCCTCCAGAAGGAGGCTCTCCATTTACTTAGTCAAAAGTCCTGCACTAGTCAGAGACCTCAGACAACTCTGAACCACGGAGCCAATAGGTCACTGAGATGCAGTTTGCTGACTCTGACATTTCCTTGAAGGCATTCAGAGTTCAGCTCTCTTCGTTTGTCTTGGAAAGCTGTGCCTTTCTCATGGGGCCTTAGCCTTTCATTATTTAAAGGAAAAAACAGATGAGCCCTGTCATTTGTCCAATAGCCTTTGCCTTCTACTACAATCCAGGTTTAGGCTTTCTTTTCTTTCTTTCTTTCTTTCTTTTTTTTTTTTTTTTTGAGACAGAGTCTCACTCTGTTGCCCAGACTGGAGTGCAGTGGCATGATCTCAGCTCACTGCAACCTCCACCTCCCAGGTTCAAGTGATTCTCCTGCCTCAGCCTTCCAAGTAGCTGGGATTACAGGTGCACGCTACCATGCCCAGCTAATTTTGTATTTTCAGTTTCACCATGTTTGCCAGGCTGGTCTTGAACTCCTGACCCTAAGTGATCCACCTGCCCTGGCCTCCCAAAGTGCTGGGATTACAGGCGTGAGACATCGCGCCCAGTCAGAATCCAGGTTTAAGTGTAAAAACGAAAAGAAGAAATTAGAGAGATTGAAAAGTTGGTATTCAAGTTTGAAGACTACTGGCATCTCTCATTCATTTATTCAACATTTATGGAGTGCCTACTAAGGACTGTGAGGTGCTGTGAAGGATAAAGAGATGGGCCAGATGGAGAGCCTGCTCTCAAGAAGCCTACAGTGCAGGAGGCATAGAAATAGCAGTCATACAGAGTACAGAGTGATAAGTGCCCCCGAAGAGGCAGAGAGAAAGGGCAGTGGGAGCTGAGAGCGGCTCCAACTGGAAGCCAGGGAAGACTCCTTGGAGGAGTGGCATTTAATCTTGGCCTTGAAGGATGGGTTAGATGTGGAGAAAGGGAATTGAGAGGAAAGAGACAGGTCCAGAAGTCAGTAAAGTTTACTCAGTCTACGAGTTCATGCTTCTGAACCCAAACCCCAGGCTAAATCCAGGAAAGCAAACTGGCAGCACTTGCTGCTTTTGCAATGCTAAACATTTCCTTCTGGGCACTTGCCCCTGCCAGCCTCCCCAGGCAGGAAAACATGCGACAGTAGGCTTTCTGGAGCGCCAACTCTGGGCACTTGCTGGGAAAAGGCTCTTCTCTCCCAATCCTCTCCAAAAGGCCCTACATCCCCAAAGCCAGGGCTCCCTTCCTAGGCAGGCAGAAGGATTCCCTTCATTTGACTAATGATTTCAGCAGGCAAGCATTGAGCTTGTTAGAGTAGAAATGTTCCTTGGGATGCTGTCTGGGAGGGAAGAAGACTTGTAATGTTTTCCTTGCAAAGATTGGGTTTCTTCTAATACTAATATTTGCTTTAGGGCTGTTGTCAAACACAGAATGGATCAGTGGAAGAAGGTGGTGTAGTTAAGGGTGACTTAAGCGGCTGTTCTTTACGGGCTGATAGTAAATTGTGGCTGTCTACTCTCTGAAACTCTGCCTGGATTCCTACATAACCCTGCTCTGAGAACCCTGGGTGGATTCCTTCCTTACAGGAGGCTCAAGTTTCAGGCAAGTTTTTGTTGATAGTGTTCCAGAGCTCCAGTGTGAGAGATTTTTATGTCTTTTCGATTTAGGGGTCAGTGGGAGGTAATGGGTGGGCAGAGGGCACACATTAGCATCATTATTAAAGGAAGAGTGAGGAGGCTAGTGTTTGATAAATCCCTAAGTGCAGCTGATTATTCTCTCTACAGGAAGGAGACAAGGCCCATTCCTAGGGCTTGGTGGAGGTGAAGGTACAGGCAGCGCTGGAGGATCCTTTCTCAGACATCCCCCATTCTGAGGATTCTGGTGACACTCACCACACGTCATCATGCCAGCTCTGGAGAGCACGAAATAAACACTCCAGAGAGGACTACCCCTTACAGAAATGAGATCTGGGCTGAAGACTGTCAGAAGCCCTGGCTCTACCCATGTATCACTTTTTTTTTTTTTTTTTTTGAGATGGAGTCTCACTCTCTCACTCAGGCTGGAGTGCAGTGGCGTGATCTCTGCTTACTGCAACCTCCGCCTCCCGGGTTCAAGCAATTCTCCTGCCTCAGCCTCCTGAGTAGCTGGCACTACAAGTGCCTGCCACCACATCTGGCTAATTTTTGTATTTTTAGTAGAGATGGGGTTTCAACATATTAGCCAGGCTGGTCTTGAACTCCTGACCTCGTGATCTGTCCGCCTCGGCCTCCCAAAGTGCTGGGATTACAGGCGTGAGCCACTGCGCCCGGCTTACCCATGTATCTCTTACGGTCTTTATCTATAGATGGGTATTAGGGTGTTTTGAAGATTGAGTCAGAAAAATCAAGTTTAAGTACTTGGTAAACAGACACTTTACAAAGCCCATCACTATCATGGGTTACCCGGGCCCCCACTGACAGTCTGCCCTAGCTGCCTGAATCTGCATTCCCACCCTCCCCTCCCAATACACTCTGTCATGTTCTCAATCTCTCTGTTTGGGGGTCACCTCACATTCATCACACATGCTTCTGTTCTGACTTCACCCCATACTCCCGCCTGGTGTCCCACCCTCTGCCATAAAGTATCTCCCGATGGGATATGCCATCTGCCTCCTGGTCAACATATCCGCCTGTTTTCACATTCCAATTCTGACAAACAGCCACATAGACAAGAGATACTTTTCACAACCCTGAAACCAAAAACAACTTTTTTTCTTTCTTCTCAAGAAGTCGAGCGGCATCTTCCCTTCCTTCACCTCTCCTTTCTCCTGATTTGATGACCTTTAAAGACCCTATGATTTTGAGAGAAGAACCTACATCCTTCCATTAAGAAAATATTCTGATACATGAAAATCAAATGCCCTTTCCATTGGTAATGGAAGGAAAAACAGCTGCCCTCAAACACTTCAGCAAGGACCAGCTTCCGGCTCTCACCACCATCCAGGGCAAGAAGGGCGGTCGTGGCACTCGGCAGCCTACCTGAGATAAAACGTTCTCCTGGTTGTCCGCCTCGTTTTGCAGAGTCTCGTCCTCCGTAGGCGCCACTCTCTGCGCATCTGGGGGCTCGCTTGTCCCTGTGGGAACAATGCTGGACACCCAGGCCGGAACCACAATCAGAACGAAGTAGAGAACTAGCAGCCGAGGCTTGGCCATGAGGGGCGCGATAAGAGGGTCCTCAGCACCTCGAGAGAATGGCTGGGGCGGGGAGTCTCGGCAAGGACTTCTGCGAGAGGGTGTCCTAGCTAGAGCCCGAAAGTGGCTGCTCAGAGCACCTTCTAAAGCTGGGTGCGGCTGAGCGGGACGGGAGGGTGCGCCCCAGAGACTCTGGGCATCTCCTTCCCGACGCGAGCAGCCCTCGACTGTGCAGCCCCAGTGGAGAGCCGGACGCAGGGAAGAGGGGATGTCGAGGAAGGTGGAGGCGGGCACGGGCTAGCTGAGCGCGTTGCCCGCAAGAGGGCTCAGGTGGCTGGAAGGCGTTCGGACAGACGCTCGCGGTGCGCGCCGGGACGGGCGGCGGGGGGCGGCGGGGAGCCTCGGGGCGCACGGGGACCGGACACGGGGAGGGCAGAGGCGGTGGCGGCGCGGGCGGTGAGGGCTGCTGGGCGAGGGCTGCTGGGCTAGGGAGCCGCGGAGAGCTCGCGCGGAAGGAGGGCGGAGCCTCTATTGTGCCGGGGCCGCGGAGATGCAGCCAGTGACCGCGCGGAGGAGGAGGACCTGGAAGCGCACAGGCTCGGGCGGAGGGGCACCCGGCGGACCCCGCCCCCGCTGGGGCTCAGCTGCCGCGCGCCGGCTGGGGGTGACGTTGGAAGGGCTTTACTTTCCTCTCATCTGATCGCAAATGAGTGGAGAGAAGTTACCCCGAGCGGCGTCCCTGAAGTTTGGGGGTTCGGCCATTCTCGCCGAGAAGAGCGACTTTCCATCGCAGGCACCCAGCGTTCGCTCCAAGGCCGAGCCAGTTAGGGATCTGCGGCATCCTCCTTTAGCACACCTGGGGCAGGGGAGAAGGCGCGTTTGTTTCCAGGCGTCTCTTTTCCCTGACTTAACTCTGGGCGAGTTCTCGGGCAGCTTTGAACTTAGCGCGGTTGGTAGCTGCTTGCCTGCCACGGCTTTAGAACCTAGTAATACCTCCACCCAGAGGAGAATCATTGAATTCCTTCCTAGAGTGTGTCCTGAGTTGTGTAAACGTTGAAAGTTAGGGGAATGACTGTACATCTCCGACACTCTCCGCGAGTCCCCATAGTGAAAGCTACTGCCTGATAAATGATTACCAAAGGGAACAGCTCTTCTTGTCTTCCTGGTTTGGGACAAATCTCCGGGTCTCTGTTACCAGATTATCTCTAAGAAGGAGTCCACTTTCAATAGTGTGCAATTATGTTACTGTGTCCCTCAATTACTGAGGACAATCTTTTATAAACCTACAGTGAAGATTAGCAATATGTGAATTTAAGGAAGGGCGCTGTGCCATCCTGGACAACTGTCACTCGGAATATTGAACAGAGCCAGGCCCCTTCAAAGGATATTACGCACCCTTGGGAAATTCAAGCACCTTGCTTCTTATGCTGAGGAATAAGGGTTGTAATAAACTAAGGAAACTAGCGCATATAAGTAATAGTTGACATAAGTATAATAATAACCCCTATTAGTATATTTTAATCTTTAAAAAACTCAGCTTATGGACAAAAATGCAATGCTCTGGGTGTCTAGGTTTGTGGGGACATCACGCACACACCCTCCTCTGTGTAAGCTACCAAATCTTCTCTGAAACTATATGGGGGTAAACATTGACAAAATGTAGTGTATTTGATGGTTTGTTTGTTTGTTTGAGACAGAGTCTTGCTCTGCCACCCAGGCTGGAGTGCAGTGGCAGGATGATCTTGGCTCACTGCAACCTCTGCCTCCTGGGTTCAAGTGATTCTCGTGCCTCGACCTTCAGAGTACCTGGGATTACAGGCGCACGCCACCATGCCCGTTTAATTTTTTGTATTTTTAGTAGAGTTGGGGTTTCGCCATGTTGGCCAGGCTGGTCTCAAACTCCTGGCCTCCAGCCATCCATCCGCCTTGCCCTCCCAAAGCACTGGGATTACAGGGGTGAGCCACTGTGCCCCACCGATAAAGTGTAGTTTTAAAATTCAATTAAGGGGCGGAGTGTGGTGGCTCACCCCTGTAATCTCTACTGAAAGTACAAAAATTAGCCTAGCCTGGTGGCATGCACCTGTAATCCCAGCTACTCTAGAGGCTGAGGCAGAAGAATCGCTTGAACTCTGGAGGCAGAGGTTACAGTGAGCCGAGATCCGCCACTGCACTACAGCCTGGGCTACAGAGCAATATTTGGTCTCAAAAAAAAAAAAAAAATCAATTACAGTAAGCATTGAATGTTGATTAAGTGCAAGACAACAAGCTAGGTTGCTAGACATTTAATGGGAAGATGAAATAGTCCACATCTTACAAAGTGGGGGTGGGAGTCAGGAGGTAAGCAGAACAAGCACTGAAATTGTGAGGCAGAGTAAGAACGTATCTTATGGGGTTTAAATAAGGAATAGGTCACTTCTAGTGGAAAGGTCAGTCTGGATTTCATGAAAGCATGATACTGAAGATGACTAGGATGATGGGAGGTTTCAACAAAACAGTGGATAAGGCAACATGATGGGGGGGACGGTGCCACGGGGGAGAAAGAGAGCATTCTGGGCAAAGGCATAATCCTGAATGTGCATATTCATATTTCAGACGGCTGCTCACTTCTCAGGGCAGCCTTCCTTGACTCCACCGCCAGCGTAATTTCTCTATTAAATGCTCCCATAATACCATGTACCTCTTTTTCATAGAAGCAGGAGAGATGGATATTTATACTCCTTTGTGGGTTGTTTTGGGGGTGCCTGTCTTCCCCACTAGGCTATAAATTCAAGAGGTCAAGGACCTTGTTAGTTTTGCTCACCATTACATCTTCAGAGTTTAACCAGTGCCTGGAACAAAGTGGACACTAAATAAATATTGGTCGAATGAATGGGAATTACAAATAGTCCAACTGGGTGTAGGCTCGGTTACCTTTATAAATACCATCTCTGTATCCATTAGGGTGCATTTGACTGCAAGTGATAGAAAATCCTTCTAGGAATGTCTCAATCAAATACACATTTATCATCCCACTCTAAGAAGACAAGGTTGGCTGTTTAAAATTTAATTCAGCAACTCAGTGATGTCAGCAAGGACCCAAGCTCTTTCCATTTTCCACTCCATTATTCTTACAGCATTGGCTTTTTTTTTTTTTTTTTTTGAGATGGAGTCTCGCTCTGTCGCCCAGGCTGGAGTGCAGTGGCGCAATCTCGGCTCACTGCAAGCTCCGCCTCCCGGGTTCATGCCATTCTCCTGCCTCAGCCTCTCTGAGTAGCTGGGACTACAGGCGCCCGCCACCACGCCCGGCTAATTTTTTGTATTTTTAGTAGAGACGGGGTTTCACTGTGGTCTCGATCTCCTGACCTCGTGATCCGCCCGCCTCAGCCTCCTAAAGTGCTGGGATTACAAGCATGAGCCACCGCGCCTGGCCTAGCATTGGCTTTTTGACCTACTCATAATAGGTTTAAGCAAGTCCCAGCTACCCCTGTGCCAGACATTCAATTTCCCAGTCTCCTTTACAGCTAGGGGTAACCACCCGGACAAGATATTTTGCTTCCTGATAAAAGAAACAAATAGGAGAGAGGACCTTTCTGGTGCTACTCTTCCTTCACTTCTTGTCTTTGATTGTGTCTTTGACCACAGTCAAAGTGTTATAGGACCAACAGGTTCTTATGTCTGCTGTGCAGTAACAGACCAATTACACTATGTCAGTAGGGTTTGCAGCAGAGAAAGAATTTGATGATTGCAGGGCACCAAGTCAGGAGATGGGAGGAGACCTTGAATCCATCTCTCTGAGGAGCTCTGGGCTGGGGTTTTAATTTAAGGGGATTGTGGAGAGTGAGTGGCTAAAAAATTGAGGTCATTGATTGCTTGGGCCAAGAGGGTGGAACAAAGTTCCATCATCAGGATGTGGAAACTGCCTTCTTTGGTGAGTCAAGATCTCATGGGGTCCTTCAAACCAGCTGAGTCAGTAGCTTCATCAGTATGCAGGACCCAAAGGAGTATCTCAAAGGGAAAACATAATGTTTCATAATGTTCAAGTTGTTTTCTATAGAACAGTTAAGGGGCATTATAATCTTTTAACAGGATCTATGTGATTCTGAGGCAATAGGCACAGAGTAACTATGAGGAAACAGGTCAGAGAGCAAGTAGATCTCATGATTACTGCTGAATGTTCTGTGAACTTGGTTTATTTTCATTTCTTCCCTTCCCTTCTTCCCTGGTTAATTTTACAAAATTTTTAGGGGCTGTTTCAAAAGTGCCAGGAGCTGTGGCAGCCATCTTATGACCATGAGTCCTTTCTCTTATCTAACTAAAATATATTTCCTTTACAGTCTACTTTTAAAGTCTCCTTTTAATGTTCAGTCCTTCAGTTCTACACAGAATATGTCTGTGGACTTTCCCACGGAGAGTTTTCCATTCCTTTCACTTAAAGATAAATAGTTAAGTACTAGCCAGGCATGGTGGCTCACGCCTGCAATCCCAACACTTTGGGAGGCCGAAGCAAGTGGATTACTTGAAGTCAGGAGTTCAAGATCAGCCTGGCCAACATGGCAAAACCCTGCCTCTATTAAAAATACAAAAATTAGTTGGGCCTGGTGGCACACGTCTGTAATCCCAGTTACTTGGAAAGATAAGGCAGAAGAATCACTTGAACCGGGGAGGCAGAGGTTGCAGTGAGCCGAGGTCACACCAGTGTACTCCAGCCTGGGCAACAGAGAAAGACTCTGTCAAAAAAAAAAAAAAAAGTTAACTGCCTTCTAAATATCCTCTTTCTCAACATCACTAGCCCACTTTCTTCATCTTTTATCTCCATTATATTCAACTGTTTCTCAAACCACATGGCCTTCCAAACTCTTCATTATTTTGGTTATTTTCTCTCCAGAAAGACTCCAGTTTGAGTAGGTATTAGAACCTATTGAAACAATTTGTTCTTTTTTTTTCTGGGCACTGTACTTTTATTAATGCAGCCTAAGATCACCTTAGTTTTGGCAGCCAGATTGCACCAATGACTCACACTAATTTATCTTTTAAGTGTAGTTTTTAAATTTATTTTTGTGTGAATTTTTTGCTGGTTTCCTCCATTCCGTGCTTTTCAGCTATGTTCTTTTTTTTTTTTTAAACCCAAGTATAGGTGTTTACATTTTTACTGTAACAGTGTGATGATTTTGGCCCATTTTTTCATCCTGTTGAAATATTGCTGTTTTTGCTTTTGTCCTGGTTTTGCATAGTTTCCAAATTCACTAAGCATAGTTTCTGTCTTAATTCAAATGATTAATTTTAAAAAGCCATCTTCCTTCAGATAGGGCCATATTCTAGAGCTCTACCTCCATAATAGGAAAAGTCTCTCCTTATTGATGTTAACCATTTTGGTGTGTGACTGTTCAGGCAGTCACGGGTGTTGGTTCCTAGTCCACATGTCTTCATTGTGTCTACAAGCATTTCTTGAGAGACTTTTATCACTGTCTTTCAGAAATCAAGATACACTGTTCATGGCATTGCTTCTACCTGCCTGCCTGGCAACCTGAACTGATGATTCTGTGATGAGCTTGGTTTGGCTTTAGCAAATTGGGTTAAGTGGTTTTCACTTGTGTTAAAAAAAAAAAAAAAAAAAACATAGCTGGAAAGCACAGGATAGAGGAAACTGGCATAAAATTCACATAAAAATCCCCGCATCTTTTGCTCAGAGCCTATGAATTCCACGTCACTGGATCCTCACATCATGGTGTAAAATAAGTCTTGCTCTCCCTGGTTAACAGATGAAGTCATTGAAGCACCAACACAGTGATATGTATGATGGCGACTCTGTACTGAGTGCTTCCCGTGTGCCAGGCATCATTTGATGGTCAGAAATCCCCTGAGTCAGTATCATTTCCTCTTACAAATGAGGAAACAGGTTTAGAGAGGGACAGACTGTGGAAATGTTCCAAGAACTGGGTCTCAGAAAGCCGTAAGTGTGCCACTTCGTCTACCTTAGACCCTGGACCTCACCAGTTGTGGCTGGCTAGCAGGTTGTTGAATTCTGGGGATCCCTCAGCAACCACAACCACCATCCCTCACGAGCCAGTTTGCATCTGGTAAGGGCATCTGTTTTCCCGTTTACCTAGGAGCCTCCTGACTTTGCTCTGAAATGTCTGTCTGTTGAAAATTAAGGCTTCATTTGCCAGGTGGGGCCAAGGTGGCTAGAAATGGCCTGCCACCTTTGTGTGTAATTGAGAAAATGCACCTGCCCCACGGCAGCAGAATCAAAAAGCAAGGCAAAGTCCCACGAGCAACATCATTCTGCCATCTCCTTTCCCTGGCTCGCTGCAGAGTGGGAGCTGTGCCAGGGAACTGCCATAAAATGCTGGAAAGGAATGATGGAAAGCACAACTGAAAATGAGGTCTTTTTTCCCCTGGTCACCCTGCTTTGCTGCTTTCCTGGCTTCTTATTTTGCCTCTGATCTTCTACATTCTCTCTCTCCTTTAATTCAGTTTAACTCATTTATTGAATATATATATTATGAGCCAGGCACTCTGTGAACTGCTGAATACACAAAGATGAAGACAACAAAACCTTTGCCTTCAGGAGCTCATGTTATAAAGATTATAAATGTTTGATCCTGGGAAAGGGTACAGAAGAGTATGTTTTTCCTCAAGATATTTTAGCAAAGAAAAAAAGTTTTTTCTTCTCTGAATTTCCCCAGTTTTAAGAACAATTTGCATTTCCTCATATGCCAACCATTGTAATTTCTTTTTATTAAACTAAGCTTTACATAATAAAATTTAAGTTTAAAGTTAATTGAAGTGAAATCAACTCAGGTATAGAGTATAATATCTATGTGCCAGGTCCTGGGTTAGACACTAAAGAAACATGAATGAATAAGACATTAATAATAATTAATTCAAGATAATATTTCAAGGATCTCACAGTCTCCTGAGAGAGACACATAAATGGACAAGTACCAGACACTGTGGAGGCCCACTGACAGGATGGCCAAGGTAATGGCCACCCAATCCAACTGTCTATGGGAGGAGAGTGGTGTCAGGGTGCTCTGGGGGACCTTCCAGGAGGAGCAGGAGTTTGCCAGGTAAAGGACAATGGTGCCTGAGGGACAGAAGTAGGGAAGTGGGGTCAGGGAAAGAAGGTGTGGAGGAGGAGAGAAGGGCATTCCAGGCCAAGAGGACCACAAGGACTGGGATTGCAAGATATGAACGTTGTGATGTAGGCAGAGGCTGGAGTGTAAAATACAAGACGAAGAGTGAGAGGAAATGAAGTTAGTGAAAGAGTGAGAGGCCCGATCGTGGAGGCCTTTATAAAAGTGCCATCCCAGAGAGCTAGGAGTATGTCTCACAGGCACTGAGTGGCCATTGAAGGATTGGGGGCAGGAGAGTGCCATGGTCAGACTTGCAGATTAGATGAATGACTCAGGTGGTGAAGAGTGGACAGAAGAGAGAAAGGCAGAGTAATGACTGCAATTCCCTGCCTGCAGACCACTTGGCCTCCTGGAATGGCTCTGCCTGAGCCAGAGTCCTGTGCTGAGTGGGTCATTGCTCTGACTCAAAGTGAAGCTCCCTTGCCCTCTATAATTGGTGGTGACTAAAGGAGGGACAGGTAGGCAGAGACTCTGCCTTCCCAGGGAATTTTCCAGGGCTGCTACATGGCACAACTCTAGGGGATACCATTCATATCATAGTCCCTGTGAATGGGGCCCCTGAGAATCATGCAAGGCATGTCTGGCAACCACTGAACACTGTCCTGGGACAGGTCAGGAACATTGCATATAGCCCATTGCTTTCTACACACCACGATCTCTCTCTCTTTCTCTCCTGGTTCTAAGAGACCTCCGTGCTCAGGGCATCTCCTACACATGATGTACTGTTCGTGTGGTGTGCTTTTTCAGGGCACTCACACACCTCCCCTGCATTCTCACAGAAGCCTGATAGCCCTTTAATAGGGCTAATGAGTTCTGCCTTCAGTGATGAATCTCCACATGCAGATACTCCTGGAAGAGGTGACTCATTGCCTTAAATCTATACCAGAGAGTAAATAACAGGCCCTTTCCTGAGAGCTGGTTTTGCTAGAAAAGTAGCAGTGGAAGACACTGGGAAGTCAAAAGGCCTCATTTACGGGACAAGCCCAGAGAGGCAGAAGTAGAGAAAAGGAAGACCTGGCCCATGCATTACCACCCCTTAGACTTAGAATTGAGGTCTAAGGGCTCATATTTATTCCTGATCAGCAGGAATGAATAGAAGCTGGTTGAGAAAAGGCTGGGAGAGGAGTGTGCCAAGTAGAAGTCTAGAGACTAGAAAACAGTGATGACTTACTGGGAAATGCAAGCTCAGGTGAAACACAGAGGTCACAACAGAGGGAGAGAGGGGAAGCAGCAAGCAGTTACAGTGGAGGGCCGGATCACACGAGGCTTGTGTATGTGCTGTGGAGTTTGGAGTTCAAGCCAAAGGCTATGAGAATTCTGGAAGCAAGGGAGTGAGCTCTAGTAGGTGGCCCTGGCAGTGGCATAGAAAATGAATGGGAGGGTCAGGCTGAAGTCGGGAGACCTATTTGGAGGCTGTTGTAGAAATCCAGGCACAGATGGGGAGGCTTTGATAAAGGCAGTAGCATGGAGGTGAAGAGAAAGGGGTGGGTATGAGATATGCCAAAAAGGTGGAATTAGTAGGACTTGGTGGCTTTCTGGATATGGAGGTGAGAGAGGGGAAGGATGTTAGTTAGGATTCCTGCTTGTAAGTTACAAGCAACTTTATATAGATTAAGGGAAAAAGGTGTTGGGGGTAAAGGAGACTTTATTATAAGGATGTAGGAGTGTCTTACAAAACCCAAGGGCTCTAATGTCACTGGGGTCATCAGAGGCTCATTTGAACCTAGGACATCTCTGGTCCACACAGTAGACTGAAGGTGCCCGGTCAGAGTTACCTGAATATTGAGTGAGGTTAGTTTTCCTTCTCAGGCCCAATTCCAAATGCCCAGGGAAGGCCTTGTTCTAATATGGGTCAGATGCCCAATCCTGAATTAATCAACTAAGGCGAGGGATGGGGGGACAGGTCACTTGGTAGAAACAAAGTGGAAAGAGGGGCAGTTTCTAGGGAGGAGCTGCTAGACCAGACAAATCAATGGATGTCCACTCTCTCCTATCCCATTGCTGGCTGGCTCTCTGCCTCCTTCTACTTCTGAAGATGTACTTATTTAGCATAAATTAATCATCTTATAGAAAAGAAAACTATCTCCCCATAAGAGACAACCCAACTTAGTATCTAGGAATGGCAGAATCAACTTCTCTGTGTGCCTCTCTCTCCAGGTTTCCTCCTCCTGCTTGGCTTGTTCTAATCCAGATGTGATGTCTCACCATCCTACAGCCAACAGACTAAATGGTAAATTTAACCTGGTGTGTATACATGCAGACCTCAGCTTGCTATAGATATTTCACTTGGTAGATTAATCACTGAAAATATTTAGTCAATACACTTGCTCATCCATACATTCATACATTTGAATATGAAATTAAACTACATTCATGCACCCCTCCATTCTATGGGGTACATGAATGTAACAATTTTAGCCTCGTCAGGCAGCCTAGAGCCATGACAAAGTCTGGGATGTAGGGTTAGACAGACTGGCTGTGGAATTCTGGCTCCACCATAACTACTGTTGACCTTGGGCAAGTCACTTCATCTCTGTGAGCCTCAGTTCTTAATCCTAAGGTGGGGATCATAAAAATATTCACCTCTGCTTACTGGTGCTTACTGCTAACCACATGTTCCTTTCTTTATCCCTTTAGAAATGAAACCCCAACCCTCAACTGGAAGGCTGAAAATAACAAAGAATGTAAAGATTAGAGAAGGCTTAACAAAGGGCAAATCTTAGATTTAGCATTGAGGGGAAACTTGGACGCTAATATGAAGGTGAAGTCTTACTTGGGAGCAAGAGAGATGATTCTAGTCTCAGCTTTATGGGGACTTCAAAACCACAGACCCAGGTTCAAATCCCAATGCTGCAACTCATATGTTGGGGAATCTTGGGCAAGTTGTTTTTTTCTAAGCCGTAGTATTCTAACAGTACTAGGTTGTTGTGGAGATAAGAGATGTATGTAAAAATGTCCAACCCATTGCTTGCCCCATTCACAAATACCTGTTGAATGTTGAATGAATTTTAAAATAGTAATCGTTTATCAGATAGAGATACTTATAATCATGCCAGTTTCAGACTCACCAGGTGAACTGATTAGGACCTCTGTTTGCACCTCAGTTTCCTTATTTGAAAAAGGAAACTTTATCATTTTTGACTCTGTTCCTTCCATCTAGTGATTGTGATTTAAGTAGCTGAGGTTCTCCCCACCCCACCCTTTTTGGGGGTTTACTTTGTTGCAGGGACTGAACTTTAAGTAGATAACTTTCTAAAGCTTGGGTGATTCCTGAGGTGTTTCAGAGATGGGTCTGTGGAGCCAACTGCCAGCTCCTTCCTTGCTTTTGTTGGCAGGGCAGCCAGGCATATCTGGTGGCTGCAGCTGCCCAGGGAGTTGCTGCCTGGAAACCCAGAGAGTGAGGAGGACTTTCTCTGGAGGACAGACAAGCACCTCCTGACGCAAGGCAGTGAGCAGAGCGAGGCTGGCACAGGCATCCCTGGCCTGATGCTGAGTCCTGAGTAGAGACCCAAGGGACGCCTCACTTTAGACAGGAGGAAACCTGGTTATGTGCTCTGAGAGCCAACGCTGCCGTCCAAAGAGACACCTAAAATAGCAGCAACACGATTGAGAGAGGGCGGCACCGCCCCAGAGTTCCAACTCCTGCTGACATTTCTTATTCTCCTTTCTCTAAAAAATTACTTTCTTCCTTTTGAAAACCCAACTCAAGCTGTTCCAGTGAATCTTGGGAGCCCCCCTCATCTCTCATCTTCCTTCAACACTTTGATTTCACCCTCCTTTCCTCTTATTCTCTCTTCCTTACTTCTCTCAAGGAAAAACAATTTAGGGCTCTGTTATATGAAGTGGTATATGTGGTTCCCGAAAAAGCACGTTTCTTCACAGGAGCTCCATTTCTTCACAGGAGCTTTTTGGTATTTTAGCTCCACTTCTTATTGACCTTGAAATGCATGCCCAGAACTACACAGCTTTTGCATAACTCCAGGGAACCCTACAATGTGATTTGTATCCCTTAGGATTAATAAGGATTTGAACACCCCATATGGTTTGAATGTCAGTCCCCAAAACTTCATGTGGAAAATTAATCCCTCTGTCCTCATGAATGGATTAGTGTAGCTGTCGCTGGAGTGGGTTCATTATCAAGGGAGTGGCTCTGTTATAAAAGTGAGCTTCCTCTGGCTTTCTTTTCCTGCGCTCTGTCTGTCTCTTGCACTGACTTCCACCTTCTGTCTTTCTACCATGGGATGACCATCACTAGATGTTGGTGCCATGCTCTTGGACTTCCCAACTTCCAGAACAGCAAGCCAAATAAACACCTTTTCTTTTTAAATTGCCTAGTCTGTTGTATTCTGTCATAGCAACAGAAAATGGACCAACACGAGTACTTTGTATAGCCCTGTACAAGCATGTAATTTCATCCTCATAACCATCCTGCAGCGTAGATGTTGTCACCCTTAGCTCATAGATAAGGAAATGGAGGCAGACAGCTGACTAACTTGCTCAAGGACAAGAATGTACAGCTAGTAAGTAGCAAGCTAGCATTGGTCCCAGGTCTGTGTGATTGCAAGCTCATGCCATCCATCACACCCTATCCTGGAACATTTAGCTTTTTAAAACCTGACTTCAGCCCTTCACCAACGTGCCTTGTCTCATTATAGAATTCCATGCTTAAGGCTCTCCAACCACTTACATGCAAAGTGGAACGAACAGCTTTAACCAACCAATCACAGATGCAGTCACGGAGTGAGGTGTCCCAGAGCTGCCACACCAGCTCTGTGTACTTGGGAAGTAATTGACCTCTCTAGGAAGTCATGAGCCCCAGTTTTGTCTATTTGCCAAAACAATTGGTTGGACTGAGTGATTTTTCAGGGTGGTCCCTTTTATCCCTAAAATTCTGAATTCTTGGGTAAAGCCGAGCAGCTTGATTTATTGGTCCTTTGTAGTGTGTTCTAGAACACAGCTGTCTTAAATGTAGCTATCCACAGAAAATGGCTGTTCTGTATGTTTTCATAAGGCCATCAGTCGCTGTAGAAAATGTTGAACATTTGAGGTGTAAGAAGGATAGACATTCTGTGCTTTTCATGCCACATTCCTCAACACCTGTACATCCTGTGTTTGCATAAATTATAGCATGGTAATTGCATAGCCATTGTGGGCAGCCTATACCTCAAAGGTGGGTGGGAGAGGAGTGGGGAGCAGGAGGGCTGCCCCAGGGCTTACTGCCAAGAGAATCTGGCTGGTCCGTCCTGAAGTGGTGAATCACTTCCTGTGGAGCACCTGTCCTGGCCCAGGTGGCAGGAGAAACGGTCCTGGTTCCAGACCTGCCACTGGCTCACTGTGGGATGGGAACAAGCTCAGCAGTGATAGAACATTCACCACAGCTCCACTTCTTGAGTGCTTTCCATGCAATCTCACTAATTCTCCAAGAATTGCTGGGAGACAGGTGCAGTTTCCTCTATGTTAGAGATAAGAAAACAGAAACTCGTAAAGTGTAAGAAGTTAGACAAGGCCACAGAGTCTGGATTGGAACCGAGGGCTTATTTATTCAGAGCCAGTGCTTTTGAACACCAAACTATATTCAGGTTCCCTTAACCTTTCCATCTGTGAAGTGAGGGACTTGAACCAGTGCTTTCCAGCATATGACATGCATACTTCTGGGGGTACTTGAGACTATTTTAGGTGGTGTCCAGATATTCACTTTTAATTTTAATGACTATGTTTTTCATTTTAAAGGGTGTTAAGAAAAACGTAGCTCAAACTCACACATTTAGGATGCATACAAATATAAAAGGGAATTGATTTAGGCTCTATTTAAAGAAAAGTCAGTCCAGATGATACGGCAAACATGGTGAGAGTGAGGACCTTCACAAATGCCTAAAGTTTGGGGATTACTGAGTCAGATAATATGCTTCAATGTTTTCTGGTTCCAGCAGGATACAGCAGGACCGTGGCCTCCCTGAGCCTCCAGCACAGTGTCCTAGCTCTAGGGCATTTGGGATACAACAGGGAGAGAAACAAACTGTCTTCAGGAGAGTTAATTGGTCAAGGCTCAATTTATTCTTTTTCTTTTTTTTTTTTTTATTATACTTTAGGTTTTAGGGTACATGTGCACAATGTGCAGGTTTGTTACATATGTATCCATGTGCCATGTTGATTTCCTGCACCCATTAGCTCGTCATTTAGCATTAGGTATATCTCCTAATGCTGTCCCTCCCCCCTCCCCCCACCCCACAACAGTCCCCGGAATGTGATGTTCCCCTTCCTGTGTCCATGAGTTCTCATTGTTCAATTCCCACCTATGAGAGAGAACATGCGGTGTTTGGTTTTTTGTCCTTGCGATAGTTTACTGAGAATGATGTTTTCCAGTTTCATCCATGTCCCTACAAAGGACACGAACTCATCATTTTTTATGGCTGCATAGTATTCCATGGTGTATATGTGCCACATTTTCTTAATCCAGTCTATCGTTGTTGGACATTTGGGTTGGTTCCAAGTCTTTGCTATTGTGAATAGTGCCACAATAAACATACGTGTGCATGTGTCTTTATAGCAGCATGATTTATAGTCCTTTGGGTATATACCCAGTAACGGGATGGCTGGGTCAAATGGTATTTCTAGTTCTAGATCCCTGAGGAATCGCCACACTGACTTCCACCATGGTTGAACTAGTTTACAGTCCCACCAACAGTGTAAAAGTGTTCCTATTTCTCCACATCCTCTCCAGCACCTGTTGTTTCCTGCTTTTTTAATGATGGCCATTCTAACTGGTGTGAGATGGTATCTCACTGTGGTTTTGATTTGCATTTCTCTGATGGCCAGTGATGATGAGCATTTCTTCATGTGTTTTTTGGCTGCATAAATGTCTTCTTTTGAGAAGTGTCTGTTCATGTCCTTTGCCCACTTTTTGATGGGGTTGTTTGTTTCTTTCTTGTAAATTTGTTTGAGTTCATTGTAGATTCTGGATATTAGCCCTTTGTCAGATGAGTAGGTTGCAAAAATTTTCTCCCATTCTGTAGGTTGCCTGTTCACTCTGATGGTAGTTTCTTTTGCTGTGCAGAAGCTCTTTAGTTTAATTAGATCCCATTTGTCAATTTTGGCTTTTGTTGCCATTGCTTTTGGTGTTTTAGACATGAAGTCCTTGCCCACGCCTATGTCCTGCATGGTATTGCCTAGGTTTTCTTGTAGGATTTTAATGGTTTTAGGTCTAACATTTAAGTCTTTAATCCATCTTGAATTAATTTTTGTATAAGGTATAAGGAAGGGATCCAGTTTCAGCTTTCTGCATATGGCTAGCCAGTTTTCCCAGCACCATTTATTAAATAGGGAATCCTTTCCCCATTTCTTGTTTTTGTCAGGTTTGTCAAAGATCAGATAGTTGTAGATATGCGGCATTATTTCTGAGGGCTCTGTTCTGTTCCGTTGATCTATGTCTCTGTTGTGGTACCAGTACCATGCTGTTTTGGTTACTGTAGCCTTGTAGTATAGTTTAAAGTCAGGTATCGTGATGCCTCCAACTTAGTTCTTTTGGCTTAGGATTGACTTGGTGATGCGGGCTCTTTTTTGGTTCCATATGAACTTTAAAGTAGTTTTTTCCAATTCTTTGAAGAAAGTCATTGGTAGCTTGATGGGGATGGCATTGAATCTATAAATTACCTTGGGCAGTATGGCCATTTTCACGATATTGATTCTTCCAATCCATGAGCATGGAATGTTCTTCCATTTGTTTGTATCCTCTTTTATTTCATTGAGCAGTGGTTTGTAGTTCTCCTTGAAGAGGTCCTTCACATCCCTTGTAAGTTGGATTCCTAGGTCTTTTATTCTCTTTGAAGCAATTGTGAATGGGAGTTCACTCATGATTTGGCTCTCTGTTTGTCTGTGATTGGTGTACAAGAATGCTTGTGATTTTTGTACATTGATTTTGTATCCTGAGACTTTGCTGAAGTTGCTTATCAGCTTAAGGAGATTTTGGGCTGAGACAATGGGGTTTTCTAGATATACAGTCATGTCATCTGCAAACAGGGACAATTTGACTTCCTCTTTTCCTAATTGAATACCCTTTATTTCCTTCTCCTGCCTGATTGCTCTGGCCAGAACTTCCAGCACTATGTTGATAGGAGTGGTGAGAGAGGGCATCCCTGTCTTGTGCCAGTTTTCAGAGGGAATGCTTCCAGTTTTTGCCCATTCAGTATGATATTGGCTGTGGGTTTGTCGTAGATAGCTCTTATTATTTTGAGATACGTCCCATCAATACCTAATTTATTGAGAGTTTTTAGCATGAAGGGTTGTTGAATTTTGTCAAAGGCCAATTTATCCTTTTTCTAATATCTCCCCCTTCCTTTTACGTCTCCTAAGCGTTCAAGGCTTTGATGTCAACATATTCCTTGAGTGAGTAGTTTGGCATAAATTGCAAAGTGGTTGGATGCAGATGTATTTAGTTAGGCCAGCACAGTGATTTTTTGTTTTTAATTTGTGAATTTGAATGTCTTTAGGTTGGGCACGCACTCTAGTTTGCACAGACTTCTCCTCTCTTGATAATATTACCTATGGTAACTATCTGAAGGCATATGAGTTTGTGACTCTTGGCTTAAGACCTTATTTCCCCAAGGTCAAAATCCTTGAAGGCCTGAAGAAGTAGTTCTTCAGGGCATTGAGCTCCTAGGGAGCCATCAGCACTGTGGGATTTCCAACACACCTAGAGTCTCTAATGCATGTGGAGTTTCTGTGCCAGCCCTGCAGAAGAGAGGAAGTCAGGACAGGAGCCCCGCCAAGAGATTGCCATCTGCACAGCCTTTTAAGATTCTTTGGTAGGCCAGGCGCAGTGGCTCACACCTGTAATCCCAGCACTTTGGGAGGCTGAGGTGGGCAGATCACCTGAGTTCAGGAGTTCGAGACCAGCCTGGCCAACCTGGTGAAACCCTGTACTTACTAAAAATACAAAAATTAGCCGGATGTGGTGGCACACACCTGTAATCCCAGCTACTTGGGAGGGTGAGGCAGAAGAATCGCTTGAACCCGGGAGGCGGAGGTTGCACTGACCCAAGATCGCACCACTGCACTCCAGCCTGGGAGACAGAGCGAGACTCTGTCAAAAAAAAAAAAAAAAAAAAAAAAGGTCAGTAGCCCAGTGGCTGCTTTGCAATTTTCAGACTGGGAGTATAGTGACACCTGGTGTCTGGTGTCATTCTTCAAACCCAGCAAGTCCCAATCTGAGCTCATCATTTCCATCCCCAAACTAGCTTCTCCTCCTTCCTCTCACTCCCCTGTTTGAGTGAAGGCAGCCACCAGGCTGGAAACCTCACACTCATCATGATTTCTTCTCTCTCTTTTCCCATACCTCATTGCTCGCCAAGGACTCTCAGTTCGATTTGTGCTGATTTTATATATTTCACCCCTTTATAGCTCATAAGTTCACCTTTCCCAGTGCAACAATTTTCTAAGAGCTCTTATCTACACATCACTACCAGGTTAATATTCTTTTTTTTTATTATACTTTAAGTTTTAGTGTACATGTGCACAATGTGCAGGTTTGTTACATATGTATCCATGTGCCATGTTGGTGTGCTGCACCCATTAACTCGTCATTTAGCATTAGGTATATCTCCTAATGCTGTCCCTCCCCACTCTCCCCATCAGGTTAATATTCTTAAAGAACAGTTCTGACTGCACCACTGCTTTGCCAGAAGTCAACAGCTCTGCACGGCCTTCTGGATAAAGTCCAACACCTCAGCTTGCCCGTGACTTGGCCCTGGGCTACCCACTTTCCACTATCGCTGTGCTCTCCAATCATGCTCCAGGCTTTCTTGAAACTCAGGTTACAGCTTCCACCTGCATGGACCATTCTTTCAAGAGTTTTGGTTATGAAGAGAAGTGGAGAGAAAGAGCCCAAAAGAGAAGTGGAGACAAAGAACAAATGGTAGAGGAGATGATCCAGAGAGGGATTTTTATTTCCATAGACAGATGTGATTTGAACATGATTAGAGGCAGAGATTAAAGGGCCCACTGACGAGAGGCGAAAGATATATACTGGCACCTACTGAACACCTTCTATGGGCCAGAGATGTGACTCTGTTTTATAGGAATAGCTCGTTTGATCCTCTCAACCTTACAAAGTAGGTGCCATTTTACAGATAGGGAAACCAAGGCCCAGAGAGAAAATTTATTCATGTAATAGCTAGAGAGAAGTAGAACTAAGATGGGAACCCAAGCCATTCCACTTCAAACCTGCTCTCTTCACCATTTCATATAAGAAAGAGGGAATGACAAGCAGAGCAGAGTCCCTTACGAGGTGGGAGGAGGAGTAATTCCAAGCATGGGTGGGATGGTCATCCACCCACCTCACACAGGAAGAGGAACACCTCTTCCCTGAGCCAGGGGAGAAGTAGGGTGGGATGTGGATGATGCAGTTTGACTCACAGATGGATGAAAGCTGTTGAAAATGTTCTTGCTAACAGTTTTCTGTTGATGGTTAGAAAGAAGTGGTGGGGTAGAGATTGAGGAGAGTGAGGGGGTTCTATAATAGTTGCTCTGGGGGAATGAAAGAGGAATTGTAAGGACCTGGAGTCAACATGCCCTGTGCTGAAAGCTTGCTCAGCTGAACTTACAGACCATGGATTGGTACAGGACTCAGGCACACAGTTGTGTGAGTTTTTGTGTCCCTTCTGCTACTAATTCTAGGTGTCACTCACACACTGTCCCCTTTGTGAAACCTTCCCTGATCTCTTAAGCTGGTTGTGGACTTTCCTTTAAGTTCCCACAGCAGCCAGGTGTGGCAGTGCATGCCTGTTGTCCTAGCCACTCAGGATGCTGAGGCAGGAGGACTGCTTGAGCCCGGGAGTTTGAGTCCAGTCTTAGCAACACAGCAAGACCCCATTTTCTAAAAAAATAAATTCCCACATCATTTTGACCCTTTTGCATGATCCTTGTATTAATATATCTTGTATTATAGTTAGATGTGTATACTTCTGTCTTACTATATTAAAGGCTCTCTGATGACAAGGATGATGTCATACTTGTTTTCTTTCTTTCTGCTCTAGTACATTATATGTATTATAGTTGCTCATTAAATGTATAGCCATTTATTGGTAACTGTTCCCCTCCAGATGGAGCTATTTCTTTTATTTTTCCTTTTTTATTATTTTTTCATCTCTTACTATCTATCTGTGCCCCAGAATCTCTCTTTGCTTTTTTAATTTTTCTTGCTCACTGAAACTCTCAGGTGACTAATGGTGGCTGTGGGCACTGCCTTGCTGATCTGGGTTCTCTTGAGGCTAACTGTGCAGAACACTTCTAGAATAAACGAAGATCACGTAACAAATAGAGATGGTAGTGCTGTCTGAACAGTCTCTGGAGTATGTCACTGTGCTTCTTACCGACATAGGGACGCCTTGACTAAAGTGGACCTGAAATGGATGGAAAGGAAAACCCTTAGTTTCTGCAGACAGAAATGGCATGTAATTTAACAGTGTCACACAGTGTCACATGGGCACCTGCATGGAGGCTCCATAGCACCCACATTTCTACCCAGCTCATTGTTTTCTGGATTTTTCTTTCTTTAGATGCTACCCTCAAAGTGCCACAGCATGAACAGAAGACTTGTCTCACAGAAGCCAATAGTCATTGAGGAGATGCATGTAGACATGAAGCAGAACCCCCATGTGGTGGGCTGTAGACTGCTTCCTCCAACCTCCCTGCCCCACACAAAAAGATACCCAAATCCTAATCTTGGAACCTGTAAATGCTTCCTTATTTTGAAAAAGAGTCTTTGCAGGTGTGATTAAGGATCTTGAAATGAGGAGCTTATTCTGGCTTGTGTAGGTGGACCCTAATTGTCATCACAAATGTCCTTATAGGAGAGAGTTAGAGGGACGTTTGATACACACGAAAGAGAAAGCAACGTGAAGAAGGAGCAGAGAGAGGTTTGAAGATGCTGACCTTGAAAACAGGAGTAATACGTCCCCAAGGCAAGGAACAGATTTTCCCCTAGAGCCTCTAAAAGGACTGCAGCCCTGTTAACATCTTGATTTTGGTCCAGTGAAACTGATTTTGCATTTCCGTCCTCCAAGATTGTGAGAGAATAAGTTTCTGATGTTTTAAGCCACCAAATGTGCAGTAATTTGTTTCAGCAGCCACAAGAAATGATATATACCATAATACCACTAGAAAGACAAGCCATTCCCTGGTGGTAAGTAATGGACAGGAGGCATTTTGCAGAGTATATTGTAAGAAAGAAAAATCTTATTATCATTTTGGTTGTTAAAGACCTTGACGTTCAAATGATAAGTGATTTCAGACAGAGGGCTAAAAAATGGTCATGCATAAGGTAAGAAAATCACTGATGAATAGATGACTCCCTCCCAGCACAGACTCGTATGGAGCAAGGGCAGCACAGGTCACTCGGAAGAAGATTGACCAAGCCTCAATAATGCAAGAAAAGGGAAATCCAGATTGTACCAGAACAGACATAACCTCTTAGGCGTATGTAGTTACAGATTTTTTCCCACTTACCTCATAAGGGAGAATTTGAAGTTAATATAAAAGAATCAAATGTTCAGTATTTATTTTATGCTTAACTAGATATAACCAATTGTACTTTAGACTCATTTGTTGATGTGCATTCAGTTACTTTCAATTAGTCCTTATAACACTTTTATAATTTCCTGCGGTGAGAAACTCCTCCATATAGTGTTATGGATCATTCTAGATCCAATGGACCCCACCAGAGTGTAGCAATCAAACTTATGTTGCTCAGAGAGGGTGAGCCAGGTGCACGGTGCTCTTTCAGAATGCTGCGACCACCAGGCTTTTTCCAGGGTGTGTAGGCAATCCATTTACTAGCAGTAGAGGAAGGAGTAGCATGGTAGGTAAAAGAGTAGCAAGCTGATGGTTTCTATGAAAACAGAAATAAGGTAAGTTCCTTCTTTGTAAAAGGAAAATATAAAATCAGAAATGGGATATCTTCCTATAAGAATCGGCTTTACTTAAATGGAAACTGAGGAGGACTCCCTTTTCTGGCTGCAATGGAGTAACTGCTAACAGACTTCCACCCCACTGTAGACAACCAGAAAATGAGACAAAAGACGTGAAACAAGTTTCAGACATTGCACAACAGGCAGCCCAGGACCATGAGCCCTCAGAGAAAGGAAACAAACAAGGTGAGACTTAAGATTAGCACAGTTTTCTGCCTGGAGGAACTTTCTGGAATGTGATGCAGGGATGGGAAACCCAGGAAGATTGTGGCATCTTCCTAACTGAGTTAAGGAGACAGAGATCAGAGTTCAGGGAGGCCAAGGCAGCTTGAATATTCAAGGTAGAGTCTCAGGAAGAAGGGAGTGAGATAGGTTCAGAAATGGGCATAAGGTTTTGTCTTGAACCCTGGACTGAACACTAAGCTGTGCATGTGTAGAATGAAACTCCATGACAGGTGTACAAATAAAATTATGAGAGAAGGAACAATTACCAGAGAGACCTAACATAAGCAATTAACATGAGCTCACACAGGATGGACAAGACGTTCGATTTCTGACCATTCAGAGTAGAGAGGCCTCTTTCAACAGTCATGCATTCAGTAGAGACCCCAAAATGATTATGCTTCATGAAGTATTAGGGCTCAACTAGGCCAGAGTAAAGGCAGTGGTGTGTTGGAGTTGGCTCGCATTGGTTTGTGAGAGCCAATTGTGTATATCTCTTCTCTCAACTTCAATGACATACGTTGGTAGCTGGAAATCAGCTATTATAGAATATTTACGCCAAGTAAATTAGCATATACTACAATTTACAGTTGTTTCAACCACCCCCACCCCAGAGAGCTGATTGTTGAGCACTTACCAGGTATAATACCACAGGTATTGTAGGAAGATACATAGTCTTTGTCCCTGGTCATGGGGACACAGCACTCTTACAAATCCTGGCATTTTCGGAATGATAAGGGTGATAGGAGTGTCTTTTGTTCTAACAAGGCAACTCTTGGCAGGCCACTAGATAGCTTCAGGGTGGGGGATGGTCACCAGAAAGATAAAGCTTGGAATTTTCCACCCCACCCCTCAACCTCGGGGCTGTGTGTGGCAGTGGAAGGTTGGGGGGATGAGAAACAGGGCTAGAAATATTAAGCCAATCACTAATGGCCAGTGATTCAATTAATCATGCCCTAGTAATAGAAACTCCATAAAAATCCCCAAATGACAAGGTTTGGAGAGCTTCCAGGTTGTTGAACACATCAAGGCACTGGGAGGGAATGGATGCTCTGAGTCCCCCTCCCCTCATACCCTGCCCTATGCATCTCTTCCATAGGCTGTTTCTGAGTTGTATCCTTTATCATAAATCAGTAATAGTAAGCAAAGCATTTTTCTGAGTTCTGTGAATCAATCTAGAAAATTATCAAACATGAAACAGGGGGGATTGGGGGAACTTCCAACTTTGCACTCAAATTGGGCAGAGTGGGGGTAACCTGGGGACCCAATAATTGAGAAGCATCTGAAGTAAGGGCAATCTTGTGGAGTGAGCCCTTAAACCTGTGGAGTCTGATGCTAACTCCAGGTAGTTGGTGTTGGAGTTGAATTGAATTGTAGGACACCTCATTGATGTCAGAACTGGTTGGTGTCAGGAAGAAAAAAGCCTCTTAATACCACTGAGTAGAACCTATCCAAGGTCCACCCTAGAAAAGCTTTCAAACAAGTCTCAAAATGATCAAGCTAGTCTGCAAGTAACTTAACTGCCTCTCAAAATAAAATTAAACTTTCTTTAAAGGAAAACATTAAAACACCACCAACAGTGTAATATTCAAAATGTCCAGCATCTAATAAAAAATTACTAAACATACAAAAAAGCAAAAAAAAAAAATGTGGCTCATCACCAAGAGAAAAATCGCTCAATAGAAAGAAACCAAGATGGACCAGCTTGGGCAACATAGTGAGACCCCCATCTCTTAAAAAAAAAAAAAATTAACCATGCATATTGGTGAGTGGTGAATGTCTGTAAGCCTAGCTACTCAGGAAGATGAGGCAGGAGGAATGCTAAATCCCAGGAGTTTGAGGTCATAGTGAGCTATGATTGTGCCATTGCCCTCCAGTCCAGCCAGGGCAACAGACGGAGACCCTGTCTCAAAAAAAAGAAAGAAAGAGGCCAAGATGGAATTAGTAGACAATATGTTAAAATAAGTATTATAAATATAAATATTATAAGTAGATATTATAAATATTTTCCACAATATAAAATTTCTGCAATATTTCATGCAAAAAATATAAATTGTCCCATACAATAAACAAAGTAAGCCTCAAAAAGATTTAATGGAAAATATGAATATGAGAAGAGAAATGAAAGATAAAAAATTAAATGGAATCTCTAGAGCTGAAAAATACAATGTCTGCAGTAAAAATTTCACTGGTTAGACTGAACAGCATATTATTATAGAAGTTATAGAAAAACAGTTAACAAACTGGGTAACCTAACAATTGAAATTATTTAAAATGAACAACAGAGAGCAAAATAAATTTTATAAAAAGCAGGCCAGGCACAGTGGCTCACGCCTGTAATCCCAGCACTCTGGGATGCTGAGGCAGGTGGATCACCTGAGGTCAGGAGTTCGAGACCAGCCTGGCCAACATGGTGAAACCCTGTCTCTACTAAAAATACAAAATTAGCTGAGCGTGGTGGCACATGCCTGTAACCCCAGCTACTCAGGAGGCTGAGGCAGTAGAATCGCTTGAAACCGGGAGGCAGAGGTTGCAGTGAGCCAAGATCACACCACTGCACTCCAGCCTGGGCGACAAGAGCAAAACTCCATCTCAAAAAAAAGAAAAAAAAAAAATGCTGAGAACAACAACAAACTGTGCCAGGACAAACTGTGGAACAATATCAAGGGACCTAACATGTGTAATTGGAGTCACAGGGCGGGAGAAGAAAAATATTTCAAACTATGATGACTAAAAAATTTCAATTTTGATGAAAACTACAAACCCAATGATCTAAGGAGCAAAATGAACCCTAAGTGATATAAAGACACATTCATACACAAAAAACACACAAAAGAACATAATAATTAAGCTAAGACCAGTAGCAAAGAGAAAATCTTAAAAGCAACCAGAAAAAAAAGACATGTTATATACATTGATATAATGACAGGAATTCCCGAACTTACTATCAGAAACAGTGCAAGCCAGGAGACAATGTAATGATCGATTTAAAGTGCTGAAAGAACAACAACAAAAAAGAGCCTATCAACCCAGAACATTCTGTATCTGGCAAAAATATTCTTCAGAGATGAAGGCAAAATAAAGACATTTTTAGATAAGCAGAGGTGAGAAAATTTGTCATCAACAGACCTGCATTAAAAATACATGCTAAAGGAAGTTCTTCAGACTGAAGAAAAATAATACCAGATGGAAAGCCAGATAGATAAGGAATTAAAAGATCAAGAAATGGTAAATATGTGGAAATATATGAGACTTACCCTCATTTTAAGAACCCTTTAAATGTAATTGCTAAGGCAAAAGCTTAAAAATACAATATATTTTGGGGTTTATAACATAAGTAGAAATAAAATACAAGAATAGTGCAAAGGATGGGAGGGGAGCATTTTAAGTATACAGTTGTACATTTCTTAAAATATACCTGAAATTGTATAATATTTTGAAAGTAGACTGTGGTGAGTTAAAAATATTATAAACTCTAAGCAATCCCCTAAAAAATAAGACAAAGAGGTAGCTAATGTATTAGTTTCCTGGAGCTTTCATAACAGACTACCATAAACTGGGCAGCCTGAAACAAGGGAAATTTATTATTTCACTATTCTAAAACCTAGAAGTCTGAAATCAAGGTGTTGGCAGAACCAAAGTGATTGAAGGCTCTTTCTTGCCTCTTTAGCTCCTGGTGGTTGCCAGCAATCTTTGGCCTTCTTTTGACATTCCTTGGTTTGTAGATGTTTCGCTCCAATTCCTGTCTGCATCACATGGCATTCTTCCGGGTGTCTATGTTTCTGTTTTGTCTTATAAGGACACCAGACATTGGATCAGCGTCCATCCGAATTCAGTATGACTGCATCTTAAACTAATTACTAATGGAGTCTGCAAACACTCTATTTCCAAATAAGGTTTCATTCTGAGCTTCCAGTGGACATGAATTTTAGGGGACATTATTCAACCCAATATAACTAACCAACCAAGAGTGGAGAAAACATGGAATCATAAAGAAATTCAACAAATTAGTTGATTATTAGAGAGTAGACAACCTCCTCAGGTATGAAAAACAATATAGTTAAATCTCTACCAATTTTAACTTGGCTAACTAGTTAAAATGCCCAGTTGGTGAGTAGAAGACATGATTTGCTTATTTATGCCCATCCAGTATCCATTTCCTTCTTTTTTCTTGCTCACTGTGATCCAACTCTGTCTAAGTGATTCATTGGATGGTAATCCAAAGTCCTGCTCAAAATTAAGTCCCAGTTGGCTTAAACTACTCGTGTTGGTCCCATTTTCTTGCCAGTCACTTATTTAGAGGTGAGCATTTTTGGCCAATTATTGGCCAATGAAATGTGGTGGACATGACTGAGATTTTTCTGGGAAAAGTTTTTCTCACCTCTAAGGAATACACATTAGGGGGCCCAGTGCAGTGGCTCACACCTGTAATCCCAGCACTTTGGGAGGCCGAGGTAGGCAGATCACCTGAGGTCAGCAGATCACCTGAGGTCACGAGTTCGAGACCAGCCTGGCAACATGGTGAAATCCCATCTCTACCAAAAATACACACACAAAAAAATTACCCGGACATGGTGGCAGGCACCTGTAATCCCAGATGCTCAGGGGTCTAAGGCAGGAGAATCTGTTGAACCTGATAGGCAGACGTTGCAATGAGCTGAGATCAAGCCATTGCACTCCAGCCTGGGCAACAAGAGCGAAACTCCATCTCAAAAATAATAATAATAATAATAAAATAAGAAATATGCCTAGGAGAAGCAATCCCTTTCCTATCTCTGAGTATTTTTGTGTTTGAGGGCCATGTTTAGAATTGGACTGGCTGCAGCCATCTTGCTACCAGAAGAACCACAAAGAAGAAGAGTTGGACCTGGTGCATGATACATGGAAATTCCCAACCTCCAAACATCTTATTATAGGGAAAAATACATACCTTTTTTGTGAAAGCCAAAATGAATGAGGATTATCTGTTATTTCTGCCAAAAGTACTCTAACCAATGGAGTAGGTCTACACAAGGCCTGGGTGAATAAGCCCAAATTTTCATTAATCACAACTATATGAATGGGAGATACTTTCCATTCTAGGACTACACTCATGCATCTTTTGAGGGCCAGGAATGAACCAGAAAACTCCTACCAACATAAGGATGAAGATTGCCTGCCTTTAACAAATGTCTTCAAGATTTCATATCTAGTTGTAAGTTGTAATTTTTTTGTGTTAATTTTCTTTTTTTAATTTGAGATGGAGTCTTGCTCTGTCGCCAGGCTGGAGTAAAGTGGCGTGATCTCGGCTCACTGCAACCTCCGCCTCCCAAGTTCAAGCAATTCTCCTGCCTCAGCCTCCTGAGTAGCTGGGATTACAGGTGCACGCCACCACGCCCGGCTAATTTTTGTATTTTTAGTAGAGATGGGGTTTCACCATGTTGGCCAGGATGGTCTTGATCTCTTGACCTCGTGATCCACCTGCCTCGGCCTCCCAAAGTGCTGGGATTACAGGCGTGAGCCACCGTTCCTGGCCTGTGTTAATTTTCTTTTTCTTGGTCACATATTTAGCCTACAACTTAACTGTATGGTATGGTGACTGTATCAATCACATATCTTCATATGTAAATGTCTTACAAAACATCTTATGTATAGGTAATTGTATAAGAGTAAGATGAGGGTAAATCTGACATTATGATAGTACTGATGTCATAATAAGGAAAAAATTTGATATTTAAATCTTCCCATCAGAATTTTTTAATCTGATATTTTCATTTTGAAAATATTCTAAAAGTCAGATGTAAGGTATTCTAGAACATATGGAATACTTCAGTGAGATTTAAAAGTGTTCATTTACATGTGCATTTATGATTATGTTGTCACCCAGTGATCTCTAAGTGACAGTGCTTGATTTTTAATGTATTGGTAATAAAGTTTGATATATCCTAATGCTAAAGTGGCAATTGACCCATGACTGTTATTGTGGTCATGTTAAATTCTTTTAATAGTTTAAGGACAAAACTTTTCTTCTGCAATGATAATTTATGCTGCAACATCATTGAGTCTTCTCTTGGCATAAATGCATTATTCATATTTTTTTAAAGAATTCTCAAAAAAAAAAAAAAAGAATTGAAACTCCTGAATATAGTGTTGATGCCTTAAGTGCAGATTATTTTGAATTCAGCCGCCTGTGCTACTGGATGCCTTGGGATGAGTTCTGCCCCCATTTTTCTCTGAACTACTAAGAAGACTGTATTACCTGTGACTTCATTGAACTCCACTGGGCTTATATGAAGATGCAAGTGCAGACGCAAACCTTGAAATATGTGGCAATATTTGATTATATGTTGGTGTTCCAGATGATCCCCAAATATCCTTTTTATTGCTCTTCCTTTTAAAAATGAAACAGAAGCTCAGAAAGGTGAACTAATGTTTTGAGGTGGCATAACTACTAAACAGCAGAACCATAATTTGAATTTAGGTATTTTGGCTGCAGTTACAGTGCTTTTCCCATGAGTGTTTCCCAAGGTGATATGCATACTACTGGTGATATATCCGATAATCTTAGGTGATAAGTGGGCAAACATTTTTAACAGTTTTCTAGTAAAATGTGTTAGAAAATATAATTAATTATACATCAAAACTGCTTTCTCAGATTTTTGCATAGGACAGGGCTAACATAGACAGTACCATAAAAATCCATCCTAGGACACATAAAACACAAGGTACACTCAGGCAAGTGTACGGATGTTTTCAAATTCCAGTAACTGAACCTTCCATTTATAAATTATTGATGTTAGAGATGATATACATCAGTTACATGGGTTCTCATATAATGAATGCTTGCATCCTTTTCAGTAAAATATTAATCTTTCTTCCATAAGCTCTCAGTTACTTGCAAGATCGGTAAGACTTTCTCATATATAATCTATTGCAGCAATAGGAAACATTACTCACTGATGTAAATACAGGACGTCTTTCCCACCAGAGAATCATATGAATATTTAACAAATCTGCTAAAATTGTCAATCACATTAAGAGCAGCCCAATACATTTTTGACTTTTTCCCCCAAGATAGGTGGTGACCACAGATGCCATTTGTTTTATAGGGGAGTTTAGTGGCCTTTGCAAAAGTCCTCTCTTATCTATTCAAGTTGCAAGAACTTCATGGCTTCCAGAAGGAACTCATCACTCTGCAAAATTATATGCATGATTAAAATTGACTTTGCAAGCTAGCTTATTCCATAGATATATTTGCTCATCTGAAAAACTTAAGTTTTTCCTTTCAAGGCAAGCTTATTAAAATATATCATGTACAAAACCAAATGCACACAATTCTCATGAAAATGAAATATGGAATACACGCCATGATTGTGTGGTCTTAGTTTCTTTTTGTCATCTAAATTATCTGGCTCTTTGGATTTTTGAGGTTACCAATAACATCATTTCCTCCTGTATATTCTGTGTGTATATTTACTTTGTGTCCTGTGACTTGTTATACCCATTCATTAGTTCATTTTTTATAGATTCTTCAGGACTTTCTATGTAGATGATCATATTGTCTGAGGATTAAGACGGTTTTTTCTTTCTTTCCAATCTTGTCTCATTGCATTGCTAAGACATCCAGCATGGTGTTGCATAGAAGTGAGAGAAGACTTGTTCCCCATCTTAGAGGGGAATGTATTTAGACTCATCATGAGAATAATATGAGCTGAAGTTTTTCATAGATTTCCTTTTTTGTATCATCTATTTTAATTCTCCCATTAAGCTTAGTGTTTGGGTAGAATTGTCTCCATTTACAGATGAGAATACCGAGGCTCAAAGATGTTATATAAATTGCCCACAATCATACAGCTAGCAAGAGGCAATCAAGACCCTGATGCCAGTGCTGTTTCAACTGTATCAATGATTCCATTTGTCAAGTGTCTGGTGCTTTATTCAGTTTAAATCATTCACTTAGGAAACAATTATTGAGCTCATACCATGTGCAAAAGATATTTATTTGTATTAATAAGTTTTAAAAACTGAGATGATACCCACGTAATCTTTTAAGAAAGGTTTGCAAGAGGTTTTTGCATTGATTACTTAGAAAGACAAGAGGAAATCACCTTATTGATGAAAGTAATATATCATCAAGATGACATATCCCATTAAGCATCAAAGGGATGCTGAGTTTTAGTTCTTAAAGCATGAATTTGTGTCTCCAGAGATAATCTGTGACAACTGTGTATTTGATAGCTCTATTTATCTGTATTGAAGAACACACAAATTCCACTTTAAATATAGCTCATTCTCATAGAACAGCACCATTGGTTTGGTGATTATCATCATCTTCTTTAGCATTATATCAGAGAATGTCTTTTCTTTCTGATTCTATTGGGAGCTAATTTATTCATATTTTAAGTGTTTTAGATAAGGAGATTTTAATTTTAGGTTTAGTTTCTTTTTATCTTTGTCCATATGTACGTTCTAATTCATTCATTCTAAATTGAGAGATAATTTGCAATGTGAAAATCAGCTCATCTTTCTTTTTCAGGTTATGAATAAATATCCAGAGGGAGATAAAGATTGGAGAAGGGAATCATAGAATGTTAGGACTGAAAGAGACCATGATGGTTACAGCTGAGGAAGATGAGGCCGAGGAAACTTAAGCCACATGTCTAATATTATACAGCTGCTGGCCAAGCGGCAAAGCTGAAACTTAAACTCAGTTCTTATGTCTCCCAGGCCTGTAGTTTTCTTTCTCTCTTTTCTTTCTTTCTTTCTTTCTTTCTTTCTTTCTTTCTTTCTTTCTTTCTTTCTTTCTTTCTTTCTTTCTTTCTCTCTTTCTTTCTTTCTTTCTTTCTTCTTTTTCTTTCTTTCTTTCTTTCTTTCTTCTTTCTTTCTTCTTTCTTTCTTTCTCTTTCTTTTTCTTTCCTTCCTTCCTTCCTTCTCTCTCTCTCTTCCTTTCTTTCTTTCTTCCTCTTTCTTTCTTTCTTTCTTTCTTTCTTCTTTCTTTCTTCTTTCTTTCTTCTTTCTTTCTCTTCTTTCTTTCTTTCTTTTCCTTTCTTTTTCTTTTCTTTCTTTCTTTCCCTCTTTCTTTCTTTCTTTCTTTTTTCTTTTTTTTTTTTGACAGGGTTTCACTCTGTTGCCCAGGCTGGAGTACAGTGGCATGATCACTGCTAACTGCAGCCTCGACCTCCCTGGGCTCAGATGATCCTCCTGCCTTAGCCTCCCAAGTAGCTGAGATTACTGGCACACACCATTATGACTGGCTAATTTTTGTATTTTTTGTAGAGATGGGATTTTGCCATGTTACCCAGGCTTGTCTCTAACTCCTGGGGCCCAGTAATCTGCTAGCTTTGACCTCCCAAAGTGCTGAGATTACAAGCATGAGCCACCACACCTGGCCCTGTAGTTTCTATTTCCACAGGCTGACAAACATTAGGTAAGTGGTTGGAATAGTTTACGTTTGGTATCTCGTTCAACTCAGAGAGTCTTTTGTTATTTTATCCCATTATGGGTACAATTATATTATTTCTACATCAGCTAATGTGTGAAGTATTTCATGCCATTCTTCCTAAATAAACATTTCAAATTAAAAATAGTTTTAAAAATATGCTATAGGTCAGTTTAATTAGAATCAATACCACTTTTGAAGAAAATACTCCTACTTCATATATTTGCCGTAAACAGAACAATTTGGTGTAACTGTTCGTGTTTTATAGAATCAGTGGTTGTCCTTCTGCCACCTGTTTTAAAAAGGACCCATGATTTTTCTGCCTTGTTGGAGACATTCACCTGCAGTGAGTCCACACATCTGTGCCTAAACGAACAATGCAACATTTGGCTTTCTCAAGACACAGAATCAGCCTCAAAAATATAGAAAATAGAACACAGCTTTGAAACGTAAAGTGTGTACTGCCAAAAAATGAAATATACATATTCAGTTTTTGAAAGTTCCATGATAAGATGGTGTCAAGCAACAAGGCTGTTTTTTCTTTTAGGAAAAATTATTTTTCAGCCGGGTGCAGTAGCTTACACCTGTCATCCTAGCACTTTGGGAGGCCGAGATGGGTGGATTGCCTGAGCTCAGGAGTTTGAGATCAGCCCAAGCAACATGGTGAAACCCCAGCTCTGTTAAAATACAAAAAATTAGCTGGGCATGGCAGTGTGAGCCTGTAGTCCCAGCTACTCGGGAGGCTGAGGCAGGAGAATTGCTTGAACTGGGGAGGCAGAGGTTGCAGTGAGCTGAAATCATGCCACTGCACTCCAGCCTGGGCGACAGAGTAAGGCTCCATCTCAAAAAAAAAAAAAAAAAAAAAAAGAAAAAATTATATTTTTATATATATTTCCTGGATGATGATAGAAATTATTTTTATTTCTGTCAAATCCACCAGACTGTAGCCTCTTAGCCCATAGTTGTTTTCATCTATGTCCCTAGCACCTATTTGAGAATTACCTAGTCATGCTTACTAGAAATTCAGACATCTGGTCCAATCCCAGACTACTTTTCTAGTTGGGGCCCTGGGAATTAGCATTTCAATACACTCTCCTCCCCATACCCAAGATAATTCTTATTTGCACTAAGTTTGAATCATTGGTTTAGAAGACAAGAAGTATATCCTTTTGTTATTGTTGTTGTTGTTAAGTGTAGCTTTATTTGTAAATGACCCAAACTGGAAACAACCAAAATGTTCTTCAGCAGACGAGTGGACAAACTGTGGTACATCCACACCATGGGGTACTATATAGCAATAAAAAGGAACAAACAATTGATACATGCAACAACTTGGATGGATCTCAAAAAAATTATTTTGAGTGAAAAAGGCCAATCTCTAAAGGTCACATACTATATGATTCCATTTACACAATATTCTTGAAATAAAATTATAGAGATGGAGAACAGATTAGTGGTTGCCATGGGTTAGAGATGGGGGACGGGGTAGGGATGGCTATAAAGGGCAATAACAGAGCCCTATGGTGGTGGAGCAGTTCTATATCTTGCTTATATTCGTGATTACATCAATCTACATATGCAATTTTTTTTTTTTTTTTTGAGACAGAGTCTCGCTCTGTCACCCAGGATGAAGTGCAGTGGTGTGATTTTGGCTTACTCCACTTCCTGGGTTCAAGTGATTCTTGTGTCTCAGCCAGCTAATTTTTGTATTTTTAGTAGAGACGGGGTTTCACCATGTTGTCCAGGCTGGCCTCAAGTTATCCACCTGCTTCAGCTTCCCAAAGTGCTGGGACTATAGGCATGAGCCACCGCCTGGCCTCATATGCAATAAAACTGAACATCACTACACACACACATACACGAGTGCATGTAAAACTGGTGAAATGTGAATGACCTCTGTGGATTGTCCCAATGTCAATTTCTTAGTTGTGAATTAAGAATTACATCCTTTTAAATCTTAATTCAAACTCCACTAACCATACAGGATGCTTCATACTGCATTCTCTGATGATGATAATGTAATGTGTACCCAGTCCCTACTTGTAAACCCTTTATAGCTAGAGCTACTCAGCCCCTACTTACAGGCCAGTCCCCCACCTAGGTTTTTGGATTAGTCTTATAGTTGTGCAGAAAGAATTTAGGAGCCACAGGTTAGTGTTCAGGGGTCAGCATCAAGGGTGATGATGCTGTGACATCAATATCTGTTTAGCCCTTCCCTCTTTTTTTCCTCTCCTTGGTAGCTCCAGGGAAGGGAGAGAGTTCACTCCATAGGATCCACCTTTTCTAGGAGGCCCATTTCCCACATTGTTAGTTGGTTCATTGCATAAGGCTTATCTGTAGCCTTCTAACAAACTCTTCCCCCTCTTCCCCTCCATCTCTCCCACAGCTCCATACAAGCAGCTGATTGGGCAGGATTTTAGGCTTGCGTAATATTTATATCTGTGTTTTGGCAAAAGAGTGAAGCATTATTCACTTTACTTCAAACAGACTGTTCCAGGTCTTCAATCAAGTTTTAGAGCTGTCTCTAAATTTTAATTATATTATTTCCTGTAGCCTAATTGGCACTCAATTTAAAATATATCATTGATAAGTCATCACCTCTATGTGCAAACCCACACCTCGGACCAGAGAACCCTTTGATATTTAGGTCTCATATTTTAAAGGAAGAGATGTAGATATCAGTGGCTCCAAACCCATTTCTTTCTGGACCAGTGAAGGCATGCAGAGGAAGTCAGGGCTTCCTTTCTCTCTCAAGCTGATTCCTCAGACCGCTTCTTCCTTTCATATCAAAGGTTTCAGTCAGTCGTCCATCTTTCTCAGCTCAGAAATTCTGACACAGGGAGCTTACTTGTATCCGTGACCTGCCATTATACCTTGCTGTGCCTGGAAGTGTGAGAAGGGACAGAATTTTTATTTGAAAGAAGACAGTCTTGTTTCTAAAGAATGACAGAGAGGGGTTCTTTGCCTTTCCCATCAAGTAAGACTTCCTTTCAGTCTGAAGAGAGCCAGTTTTGAAGGGCATTTTGTCGGCAGGCACCCTTGCTCCCACTCATCTGTATTTGTACCCTTGGGTTCTAGCTCCAACTTCATGGTAACCCAGGGGAGCAACTCTATGGAGATCCTGGCAGGGTTACAGAGGATCCTTGGGGGTACAGTTGATCATTCTAGACAAATCTCCCCAGGAACAGGTTGTTTTTCCAGATATTACAGAATATAGTATTTATAAGACAATCTTTCTTTTGCTTTCTCTGTCTCTCATGGCAGAACTTTTAATGCTTAATTGTTCCAAAGTACTGTTTCGGCATAGCTGACTACACCAAAAACTCTTCTTCCCTTCTGAGATGAAATTACTGCTAGCGAGCAACTTTCCAGCCTGTGAACCCATCTCAGCTTCCAGCACATGTGAGAGGGACCATGCTACTAGTTCTCATCAAGAGATCTTAAGCAGAGGGGCTGTGTGTCACCTCTGGGCTGAGGTGGTTATGTTCCAGGTATAGGGCCTTTCATCTCTCTCTTTGTCATTTGGCTGAATGCAGAGAATCCAGGAGAGGTGACAAAGAGGGCCTAGGGGATGGTGGAGCCACAGGATAGAAGGAGCCTGGATGCTGAGTTGCCACTTTAGGAGAGAGCTGCCAAGGAGAGCAGCTTGACCAGGAATGTCTGAATCTGTGACCTGCCATTATGCTTTGCTGTGCCTGGAAGTGTGTGAAGAAACAGAATCTTCAAATTTATGTGAGACAATATCAAAGACTTGGAACCAACCCAAATGCCCCTCAATGATAGACTGGATAAAGAAAATGTGGCACATATACACAACGGAATACTATGCAGCCATAAAAAAGGATGAGTTCATGTCCTTTGCAGGGACACGGATGAAGCTGGAAACCATCATTCTCAGCAAACTAACACAAGAACAGAAAACCAAACACTGCATGTTCTCACCCATAAGTGGGGGCTGAACAATGAGAACACATGGACACAGGGAGGACATCACACACCGGGGCCTGTCGGGGTGTGGGGTGGGGGTGGGGGAGGGATAGCATTAGGACAAATACCTAATGTAGATGACAGGTTGATGGGTGCAGCAAACTGCCATGGCACATGTATACCTATGTAACAAACCTGCACATTCTGTACATGTACCCCAGAACTTAAAGTATAATTTTAAAATATTTTAAAAAATTTATGTGAGAAATAAACTTTTATTATGCTAAGTTACTGAGATTAGGGATTATTTGTGACAGAAGCTGGGGTTAATTACCCTGACTAATACAACCATCTTCCTTAGAGTGAGGATGAGGAAGAAAAAGACAGTAGAGGGTCAGGGAGAGGATGGCCCCCATTGGCCACATGTATAAGAACAACACATAGAACTGTGAACTAGAAACCCAAGTGCCTAGAATCTCATACTTCACAAATGGAATCAGCATCTCTATTTGTCCTGCCTAAAAATACAGTATTTAAATCTAATAGTTATCAAGTTGCATTTTGCTGGCAGTGCAGGCGGTTAAGAGACAAACGAGAGAGAGTTGCTTAAGTCTTTCGTGGCAGCACAGTCCCTGCCAAACAGAAACACTGGATAAATATTTGTTGAGTTGGATAGTTGGAGTCAGATATGAAACAAAATGTAACACAAGATAAGTGTCTACACAGGGCTATGGGAATAGACAATAGAACAATTAATTTTGCTTGCATAGAGTATGTGTGAGTGGTTAGTAAAGGCCCCAGTGTCTAGATGTCTTTTATAGAACAAAGATGCAGACAGCCCTGGGTTCCTTACAGCTCTTAGCAATGAAGCTGATGGCTTGGGCCTCACCCCCTGTCACTGCTGCTCTGAGAACTCCCAGGTCTTCCTGACCCCTCCACCCGTGGTCCCCCCCCATCTAGATCACCCTTTGTTGGTTCCTTTCCTCCTTCCCGTGCACATTCCTGTAGCACTCTCACACTTCCCTTCCCAGCACCTCTAGGGAGACCAGGGCTTCAGGACACCACCAGGGAGATATTCTTGCCCATTTCTTGTTTGACTATGAGTCAGCCCCCACTCACCACCCAGGGCTGTACCTCCTGAACATAGGTTTTTCCAGCCCTTTGATGAGAAGGCAGTGCTGTGGCTCTCCTATGACCAAGAGAGGAAGCCAGCACCTGGTTATCCATGGAGTTACCTTACCTCACCACCTTTCCTTTCTGCTCACACCTTTCAAGTTTAGGTTCTGGAGAGGTTCTCAGGGGAATAGGCACATGGCCTGGGCCTACCGGCTTCTCGGTTGTCACAGGGGTCCAGGCCCTAGTTCTAGTTTATGCTTTTCTTTTCTTTTCTTTTCTTTTTTGATGGAGTCTTGCTCTGTTGCCCAGGCTAGAGTGCAGTGGTGTGATCTTGGCTCACTGCAACCTCCAATCCTGGGTTAAAGCAATTCTCCTGCCTCAGCCTCCTGAGTAGCTGGGATTACAGGCGCATGCCACCTTCCTGGCTAATTTTTGTATTTTTTTTTTTTTTAGTAGAGATGGGGGTTTCACCATGTTGGCCAGGCTGGTCTCAAACTCCTGACCTTGTGATCCGCCTGCCTCAGCCTTCCAAAGTGCTGGGATTATAGGCGTGAGCCACAGTGCCCGGCCTGTAGTCTATGCTTTTGAGGGCATTAGGGGAAGATTGTGTTTCAAATATATTTTGATATTCTTAAACATGTTTCATGATCTTTAAAATAAAAAGATGAATCCAACGTGTTCTGTAAAAAGGGGGTGGAGGTGAATCTGAGGGTTCATTTCTCAGGCTGCATCTAGATCTTTTACGAGGGCACCACTACTCAGTTCTGCCTCTTGAGGGCACCAGAGACTGCTTTGCCATCCACAGAACAACAAGGAACTAGGCAGCCATCAGCTGAGTGACCCATGAACAGGCGATGTTTGGCCAGCCAGGGGAGCCCTGCTCGGGGGGCATAGCCTTGCAGAGCTCTGCCAGGTTAGTGGGATGATGACAGGACCCAGAAACCTGAGCTATGGCTTCAGCTCTGCTCTCAGCTAGCTGTGTGCCTTTCAAAAGCCATTTAACTTCTCCAGGCTTCAGCTTCCTCCCATGTATTAAAAGTAATGGCCAAAACCTCAATTACCTTTCCACCAACCCAAAAAAAGGCCAGGGGTAGAAAGAGCTGACCCAAATGGCTTCTTCTATATTTAGGGCTTTGAATTGCTCTAAATCATGGAAAAACTGGAAATGATAGAACGGCATAGATTCTCATTTCCTGGAGCCTTTGAAAGTGTCCCTGTCCTGAGCACTGACCTCGACATGACCAGAAACTGGTTATGGCAAGATGGCTGGGAGCAAGGGGCAGGTGATGACAAAGAGTAAATGAAGAAAATGAGGCTCAGGAGATAAATCAGAGTGGAAATCTCACAAGCTCTCCCTAATTTAGAATCATAACTGATGCTAGGAAAAGGACCTGAGAAAGATTGCATAATCTTTTTGTAACTATCCTCTGCTCTGTCCAAGCTGTGTATGAAATAATAGCTATGAAACACAATACAAGCTAAGGGGGCTTTGGTAGCACTCAATAGCCCTGTTGAGATGTGGGTGGGTGTCTCAATAGTATTCTGAGTCACAAATGAACTTTCCTTGACATTTCATTTCCACACCTGAATTGTACATGATATTTTGGTTCACACCAACTCACTGGGGTAGGAAGACAAAATGCATGTCTATAGCATTAACCTTGGAAAAATGAATCATTCATTCATTCATGAGTCAACTACCGAAAGAAAGAGCAAGCGCCGAGTGGGAGAGTCTTGGCTGTGAGGGTAGTAAAGGCAATTCTGATTCAGGCACAACTCTTAGGAGTGGAAGTCTTTAGCCCCTGAGCAGAGAGAACTTGGTTGCATGTCAGTGGGGTGTAGTTCGCTGTCCCAGATGGCACTTGTATGTAGGTTAAACTCAGAATCCAAAGTGTTGCTTAAGGACTGTATAGAGACTATGTGGGGAATGGGAGCAAAAGCTGGTCTTATACGTTGTGAATGCCAGAGGTTAGATAGAGACAGCATGGGATGTTCTGAATGCTGAAAAAACCATGTTACCATTCTGTTGGGGGCGACATCAAAATTCTGCTCCTTGCCTTGTAGGGATGTCACGTGGGATATGGGTCAGTAAAGCAAGATAGAAGTCTGGGGAGTAATAGTGCTTAGAGAGGCATCAAGGTAGTGGGATCCCTAAAAGGCTTTTTGAGAGGGAGTTGCCATTCCAAATTCAAGAACTTGACACTTTCCCTAGGGAGCCATAAGGAAAGCAAAGTACCCTTTCTTTGGTCTTGCTTTGTAGACATGTCTTCTTTCAGAAAGTTCCTCCTATCAAGGGAGCCACAGGTAGATAGGGGTACAGTGGAGTGGGTTATAAAAGTCAAAGATTAAAGAGAAGGAATACACAGAAGGCGTGGGGTGAGCACGGAGGGTGGCTTGCCTTCAGACCTGGCTCCAGTGCTTATACCTATGTGATCTCGGAAAAACCCTATAATCTTCCCCAGCCTCAGTTTCCTCTTCTGCACCATGGGAGCCATACTTGTACCTCTCTCAGAAGGTTCTCATAAGGATTAGGTGAAATATAAACAAATATAAACAAAAGCCTTTTTAAAACTATACAGCATGGACTGAAAATAAACTATTATTATTATGAAAGGCAGAGGTGGTAGGTGCATACCAGAATGCCAGGATTATTACTATTCACACATGGTGGTGTTCTGGGGACCCCTGCAGCCTTGCTAAAACTACTTCTACTGGGTGACTGCAGGTGTTAGCAAATTAAGTTTTTAAAAGGGCTCAAGAGCACCTGTGTGTGGGCTGAATCCTTGCATTATGACTTGGCAGCCTGGTAGGGCACGCTGGTCTGTGGAAATCACCTTTTGTAGTAGGCTGGGAGGGGACCTGGGGGTACCCACAAATTGTCTGCTAGTTCCCCACTTTATGCAGGAGATCTACTTCTACCTTGTCGTGGTAACCTACAACTTACATGACAGCTAGCCATGATGACCAGAAACTTTATTGTTTTGTAACCCAGTAGGCCATGAATGCCTCCCTGGTGTGCCAAGAAATTGCATATACCATAGTTGTAGAGCCAGGTAATACATGCATGCATAGGTTTGGACACAGGGCCTAGGAGGAGAAATCCCGGGCACCAGCCAATGTAACGTATTCCCAAAACACATCTTTGAAAGGCTGGATGGACCTTCTTGTCTCAATGCAACACTAATGCCACCATGGCATGCATCTGATAATAACAGATATCAACTGAGAGCTTACAACATGCCAGAAACTGTGCTGTTTTACATGTATCATCTCATTGTTTTAAAACTTTTTTATTGTAAAATGTACATAACAAAATTTATCTTAACCATTTTTAAGTGTACAGTTTAATGGCATTAAGTACATTTGCAATGCTACATGGCCGTTACCACTATTCATTTCCACAACTTTTTCATTATCCCAAACAGAAACTCTGTACCTATTAAACTATAACTACCCATTTCCCCTTCTTTCCAGGCCTTGGTGACCATTCTTCTACTTTCTGTCTCCATGAAATTGCCTATACTAAGTACATCATACAAGTAGAATCATACAGTATTTGTCATTTTGTGACTGGCTTATTTTATTTAGCATGTGTAATTCCTAAAGTTTCATCCACATTGTAGTATGTGTCAGAATTTCCTTCTCTGTTAAGGCTGAATAATATTTCATGATATGTAAATACCACATTTTGCTTATCCATTTATCGCTGATAAATATTTGAGTTGTTTCTACCTTTTGACTACCGTGAATAATGCTGCTTACAAGTTTTTAAGATGGAAAATTCTAAACATATACAAAAATAGAGCAAAAAATATGATAAAACCTCATGTACAATGATCAACTCATCAACAATAATCAACTGATGGCCAATTTTGCTTCATCTATATCCCCACCTACCTCCCCCCATCCCATATTATTATGAGGCATCTCAAACATCATACAGTAATTGTTTCTAGTTTACAGATGAGGAAGCTAAGGGACAGAGAGGTTTGAATTTGACCAAAATTCAAACTCGGGCAGTGTGATGACTGGGCTCATACTTATAAGTCTGTGTGTATGTGTGTGTGTGTGTGTGTGTGTATGAGTGTATGTTCATACATACACACACATGCATGGGGTCAACTTTGGGCAAAATTGCATATTTGGAAAAGTTTGCCTCTGGTGGCTCTTCCTGCATCTTTTCCCATCCTTGGATGCCACATGGACTTTAAATGTATGAGCACAAGTTTGAAGTCTTAGTTCTTAGTTACAAGTAGAGTCAGTAATGCCTGGCCTCCAGAGTGGGTGTGAGGATTAAAGGAGATAAGATCAGTAAAAGTGTTGGGCACCTTCAAGCATGTGGCAGATCAATACACGTGCTTTCCCCTCCCTTCCTTGGGGGGCCAGGCCCACCTTCCCTCCACAAAAACAGACCTCAAGGAAACATGCATTATCAGAGTGCAACACTCAGATGTCAGGGGGTAATCACTGCTGGGGGATTTGTGTTGTGAAATAAAGGATTTTTATCCTGCCAGTGAGTACAGGACAGAGCTGGTGCAATTCCTTTTTGCCAGTGAAATCATGTATGTGTGTGTGTGCAAGCATGTGCATGCACAAATGTGTAAAATAGGTTGGTGGACAAGTTCAGACTTCATTCTCTACCCAGACCATTACACTTTCTTTTCTCTGAGGAATTGTGACCCTGAAACAGATAACCACTTTTTCTCTCTTTGTCCTCCATTGGCTAAAATAGGAGGACAAGTCCTTTGTTGGGACCCTCATCATTTTCTGGCCCAAGGATACAAAGCCACGGGACAGAGGTCTGAGCTCAGACAGGTCTTGGCAAGCCTGGCTCATCTCACTTCTAATCCTCTGTGGCCAGGACCCTGGAGGTAACTCGGGAAGGACTGCAGAGCTCAGTGGACAACGGAGCAGGACTCATTGGTTGACCACAAAGTCTCATGTAACCTCAAAATGTATCTGCAGAGGGGACAGGAGGGCACTGTGGCCTCAAGTATATTGAGTGATGGTCAGCAAGAGTCTGGTTGGCCACTTCCTCTACCTGGAATGGGCTTTTCTGATCTTGCCCATGGAAGTAATAGAATCCTTTAATGGCAAGCTCAAGTACTGCCTCCCCCATGACATTTTCTGTGTCTCCTCCCACTCTCCACCTCCACCCACCCCTGGCTGCCATACAAAGTGATCTCTCCTGCTCTGAACTCCATGGCATCACTTTTGTGCCCTCTGAAGCACTTTTAGTGCTTTATTTTTATACCATCTGAATATCAGTCTTAACTCCTTGAAAGATCAAAGTGAGTTCCTCCAGAACAAGAACTGTTTCATCTATTTCTTTCCACTGTGAAGAGCCATTCACAGAGTATGCAGTCAGCAACTAATAAATATCTGTTGGCTAAATGATCAGATGTCTCACACAACCATGGCACACAGCAGGCACTCACTAAATGCACATTGAATGAAGTGACATCCATCTCCAACATAAGAGACAGTTCACCCTGCCATGGATGTTCAGATGGAAATCAGTTTCATATAACCCTTCGGGCAATAAAATATTTCAAAACCTCCATGGAAATAACCATAAAAACTGCCTTGGGTAGCACCTGAGATGGTCTCAAATGGGGTTTCAAGTATTCTAATATCCCAAAGTGTGGCATTTTTATTAGCTTCTTATTATTCTAACTGGCATTCTGAAGAATTTGAATGTCACAAAGTAGCACATACTTGTCGATTTAAGATAGTCTTGATTAGAATATCTGACCACAATATCTGCTCATCAGCAGAATAATGGTTGATATTTTTAACAGTGACCCTGCAGTTACACAAGAAACCCAAACACTTTATTTAAGGAAGTGTTATAATATCTTTGGAAACATGCTTTTTAAAAAGCCATTTTAATTTTCTTTTTTTTCAGATGGACTCTCTCTCTGTCGCCCAGGCTGGAGTGCAGTGGCGTGATCTTGGCTCACTGCAAGCTCTGCCTCCCGGGTTCACGCCATTCTCCTGCCTCTGCCTCCCCAGTAGCTGGGACTGCAGGCGCCCGCCACCACGCCCGGCTAATTTTTTGTATTTTTAGTAGAGACGGGTTTTCACCGTGTTAGCCAGGATGGTCGCTATCTCCTGACCTCATGATCTGCCCACCTGGGCCTCCCAAAGTGCTGGGATTACAGGCGTGAGCCACTGCGCCCAGCCCTTAATCTTTTTTTTTAAGACAAGATTTCACTCTGTCGCCCAGGGTAGAGTGCAGTGGGCGATCAATCTTGGCTCACTGCAACCACCTCCTGGCCTCAAGCAATCCTCCCACCTCAGCCTCCCAAGTAGCTGGGACTATAGGTGTGTGTCGCCACACCTGGCTAATTTTTGAATTTTTTGTAGAGATGGGGTTTTGCCATGTTGCCTAGAACTCCATGTTGGTCTTGAACTCCTGAGTTCAAGTGATCCACCCACCTTGGCCTCCTAAAGTGCTGGGATTACAGGCATGAGCCACCTTGCCTGGCCTATTTTAACCATTTTTAAGTTAATAGCTCAGTGACATTAAGTGAATTCACCACTATCTCCAAAACGTTTATCATCCCAAACAGAAAGTCTATACCCATTAAACAATAACTGTACATTATCCCCTCTTCCTGGCTTCTGATAACCTGTATCCTATTTTCTGTTTCTATGAATTCAGTTGTTACAGGTACTCCATATAAGTGAAATCATAATATTCATCCTTTTGTGACTGGCTAATTTAACTTAGCCTAATATCCTCAAGTTTCTTCCATGTTGTAGTATATGTCAAAATTTCCTTTCTTTTTAAGGCTGAATAATATTCCATTGCACATATACACTACATTTTGTTTAATCCATTCATCTATTGATGAACATTTGAATTGTTTCTTCTTTTGGGAAAATCACTGTGAATAATGCTGCTATGAACATGGGTATACACATGTCTGCTCAGAAATGAGCTTTTTATGATAGCCTTCTCATAAGTAAACTTTATATCCATGGTAACTTCCCACTAACCAGAATATTTGACTAACTAGAATACTCCATTTTACTATCAGGCTTGGTAAGAACATTTCCTGGAATATATGGTAGATGTACAATAGACAGCGATGGAGAATTACGCCTCCGTCTCGCACGTGGACACAGGGCCACAGGCAGGCAGATGACTGGACTACAGTAGCCCAGCATATTAGTATGGGCAGTCAGATTTGCACTTAGAGATCCCACCCCACCCCCACTCTGGCTCTGAACCCCATCACTGTTCTAGCTGTTAGACTGGGCTGCTTTTCCAAAAAGGTATGAGCATGGGGAACATTTGTTCTGAATTAAACTTGGCTGCAGTTAAAGTGTTATCATTTATGTGAAGCTCAGATTACAGAAGCTGCCTTCGGCCAGTGAATGGCACAGCACGGCTGCTCAGAGAGGTGGAAAATTCTGAGGCCCCTCCAGCACTGCTTCAAGAAAAACGCTCTGAGTGGTGTGGAGAGGGGCCAGCTGGTGATGTCAAGAGATTTATAAAAGAGATTACAGGACCTTTTAAGGGAGTGAGGCAGTTGTTAATGATGGAAGACTGCTAAAGCTGGATCTGGATGAGACCTGAACACTTAATTTGCTAGTTGTCCTGAAATGCCTGTAATTTTTAGAAAACATATTGTGCCGCTCCCTTTGTGTGGAGTTCAAAAGACAATATTAGAGCATGGTGAGAACCTGTTATGCTAATCAAAGTCTGGGGTAACTGAAACTGAGCTCTCAGAACACATAAAACTCAAAGTGGGAGATCGTGAACCTGGGAGGGAAAATTAAGGTCCAAACACACCTGGTTGCACTGTGCATCTGTACTTCTCTTTTCTTTTCTTTTTTCTTTCTTTTCTTTTCTCTTCTCTTCTTTCTCTTCTCTTCTCTTCTCTTCTCTTCTCTTCTCTTCTCTTCTCTCCTCTCCTCTCCTCTCCTCTTCTTGCTTGCTTTTTAAAAGCACACTAGTGGAGGGTCCAGAGCAAGCTTTATGTTTTTAAGCAACTACAAAACTACCTAAAAGTTTTTCACCACCAAAGAGAGATCTGAAAATAACATTAATTTATATTACATTTATAAGGTTTTCCATAGTCTTTTTACAGCCCTCATGTCATCTTAAGAATGTGAGATTTATAAAGAGGAAGCAAGATCAGTTACAATGACACAGGATAGATTTAGTTGAGCACACAAGCCCCAGCTTTCTAAATTTAACAGCTGGGCTTACTCTGTGTTTTAAATAGATAATTAATGTAAATAGTCCCAGATTTAGGAATAGCTATAACTTTGGAGAGGTAAAAGTGAGGGCCTTAAAATCAATTTTTAGTAGCGGAGCTAAACGAAAGAAAATTCTCCATTAAGATCTCTTTGCCATTATGAAGCACAAAAACCAATGAACAAACAAACAAAAACAAACGAAGGACAATATATAAATAATACTAATATTGTCACTCAATGGGGAATGGAAGCAAGAATTAAAAAGTATCTGGAAGTGAGCAATGTGGAGGTACTTTGGGACCCATGATACTGAGGTATAATTGGTTGCAGCTTTGTTTTCCTTCATCTGTGGGTACAGGAGACAGCACGAGGACGATCTGGTCAACTCTCTATATAATCTTATAATATGGAAAAGCCAATCATTCCCTTTAATGCCAGACATTTCTCAATTGTAGCTTAAATAAAAAAGTATTCATTTTTTGGTGGTAATGGGGAGGTAATCTTTCTGAATTAGCACCCAGGGTCACATCCCAGTTCAAAAATATCCCATGGAGTGCAGTCATCTCAGCCAGCTGTTGAAGGCCTCTCTGGCTGTCTCCTGACTCTGTTCCTAGCCTTATCACTAATGGCTCTCCAGTTGGAACTCTCCACCCTGTAAGCTTGTCCCCTGAGGACATTTTGCAGATTAATGTCTCTGTAGACCCTGACTCCATGTCTGCCCTCCTCCTATGTTTTTAAAATCAAAATCCTTTCCCTTTTTTTTTTTTTTGAGACAGTCTTGCTCTGTTGCCCAGGCTGTAGTGAAGTGGCGTGATCTCGCCTCACTGCAACCTCTGCCTCCCGGGTTCAAGCAATTCTCCTGCTGCAGCCTCCTGAGTAGCTGGGATTACAGGCGCCTGCCACCATGCCCAGCTAATTTTTTTGTATTTTTAGTACAGACTGGGTTTCACCATGTTGGTCAGGCTGGTCTCGAACCCCTGACCTTGTGATCCACCCGCCTCGGCCTCCCAAAGTGCTGGGATTATAGGCATGAGCCACCGCAACCAGCCAATCCTTTCCCTTTTTAAAGCCCAATGCAAGCCTGACCTTCTTCCTTGAGGCCTTTCCTGACCATGCCAGCCCCAGTGATTTTTGTCCATCCTTTCCCTTCATGCCACTTAGAGATGGGCACCTCATTTTTATGTGTAGATCATACACTACCTTCTGCACTTAAAAGTGTCTCTCTCATGAAGGGTGTATACCTCTCTTATGTTCCTCGCTGTGCCTGGGAAACTTTTACAGCAGGAATACCTGTTAAATATGATTTTATTGCCTTTGACCAAAAGGCTTTTTGACCCAGAGCCATCAAATTAATAAGTACTTTTTACTTGAAATACTAAGTGGCACTAAGAAATCCAGCTATTACCTTTAACTTGAAAAAGAATATTCTGAATTAGAAAAGCAGGAAATGATTATACCATCCAGTAGAGATTATTCAACAAATGTACCTGAGAAGGGGAACTTAAACCGTGCCAGGAACCTAAACTTCTTTCTTCAACTCAAAATTCTTCAGACCTTCCTCTCTTCCTTAGATCTCCTAATTCCCCACAAGTGTTTCAAGAGAACCTTTGATACTGCTTGTTTCCTGCTGTTCTGCTCCAGGGATGTGTGAGAAAGTGCTGCAGGAGGAAGTAGCTCTGGCCACTGCTTCCCACTCACCTTGCTGTCTCTCCTTCTGCATCAGCTAGCTGTTGTGGAAAGCTTGGAACCCAACAGGCATTCCCGTTTGGAAGTTGATTTGAAAGAGTATTGAATTTATAAGAACATGATATGCATTCTTTTGTAGAAAGAGAGATTCACCTTTGAAACAGAAATAAATGACTCAGTATGGCTTAGCTCTTGGTATGGGGGTTGTAGTGGATGGAGTCTGCTTCTATGAAGAGGAAAAATATGTAGACCAGCATCACAGTATGCAATATGTTTTTGAATAATCTTTCTGATGGGGTAAACATCCCAAATTATTACTTCATTGCTCATGTAGTAAAAGATCATGCTAAACCAAACTTGTATTAGAGACCATTGGTGATAGAGGGCGCTATTTTTTCCAAAAGATAAATTACTTAATGTCTATTGCCGCTTTTAAAAATGGGCTAATGATTTCCAACTTTATATGTCCCAGAGAAACACTGTCAGGTAAAAACGGTAAAACATGAAAAAATAATTTGAAATCATTATGTATTGTTAATGTTTAATATTATTCATACAAAGATTTTGTGAGTTCTATCATCTGCATATCTGAGCAGTATTGAGCAAGCTGACATACTCTTCATTCTTTGTTGGCTCTACTCATGCAAGGGTTCCTACTTATGTTTTATGACATACACAAATTACTTCCCTCTCTCAGCCTCGGATTCCTCACCTGTTTAATGTGGATAACCTGTCTCATATGGTGAAGCAAGGCAATGCACCTGCCATGCTTAGCATGTCAAAGCCGGTATTTATGATCAAAAGCAAATTAAGGCTGGGTGTGGTGGCTCACACCTGTAATCCTAGCACTTTGGGAAGCTGAAATGGGTGGATCACCTGAGGTCAGGAGTTCAAGACCAGCTTGGCCAACATGGTGAAACCCCGTCTCTACTAAAAATACAAAAATTAGCTGGGTGTGGTGGTGGGTGCCTGTAATCCCAGCTACTTGGTAGACTGAGGGAGGAGAATCACTTCAATCCAGGAGGCTGAGGTTGCAGTGAGCCAAGACTGTGCCATTGCACTCCAGCCTGGGCAACAAGAGCGAAGTTGCATCTCAAAAAAAAAAAAGCAAATTAATTTTCTCAATTCCAAATATGCGCTAAAAGGAAAGTTTGCTGTCAATTCATTTATAACCCATTACTGCATGATAAAAAGATTACTGAGTTAGCTCTAGTTCATAGTAATTTGATAGGCAAATTACTTAATCTCTCTGGGCTTCAGATAGTTCTTTGTCTTATTTAAAATGAAGGAGGTGGATTAAATGATCTCTGAAGTAACTTCCAGTTCTAAGATTCCATGATGCAGGATATTTTTACAATTAATTTTTAAACAAAGTTAACATAAGAAGTATTATATGATTGACAGTTTATATTTTAATTAAATATACTTCAGATTAAAATTTTATCAAGCAATGTTTAAAATACAGAATGGTATGGAAACTGATACAAGTACCTGTCATTCACTGTAAGAAATAAAACTTGAAGCCAGGTGAGGTGTCTCATGCCTGTAATCCTAGCTCTTTGGGAGGCCAAGGTGGGCGGAAAATTTGAGTTCAGGAGTTCAAGACCAGCCTGGCCAACACAGTGAAACCTTATCTCTACTAAAAATACAAAAAAAAAAAAAAAAAAAGAAAAAAAAAGAAAGAAAAAAATTAGCTGGGCATGGTGGTGCATGCCTGTAATCCCAACTACATGGGTAGGGGCTGAGGCAGGAGAATTGCTTGAACCAGGGAGACTGAGGTTGCAGTGAGCAGACATCATCCCACTGCACTCCAGCCTGGGTGACAGAGTGAGACCCTGTCTCAAAAAAAAAAAAAAAAAAGAAATAAAACTTGATTCATTTTTTTAGAATGGGTTTGGAAATGCTGTGGGTGAGATTTAGTTACATTTAAAGGTGTAAAAACAAGATTGAAATCACTGCCTAAAAAAAGGAAATTACTTTGGATACCCATTGTTTCTGGAAGAAGGCTGTTTTCATGCCTATGTGGCACTGACGTTATATTAGGTGGAGGCCAAAGTAGAGAACGAGACCCTCCTTTTTGGAACACTTCATATAACTGAAATGGAATGAATATTACCTTTGCAATACTATGTGCCTAAATAAAACATGGGTTCTGAATTTGACATGCATCTCATTTGTAATATGAAGCTTTTCTTATCAATCCAGGCATGTCAGAACCACCTCTTGACATAGAATTGACCTGCATTCAAATTCTGGTTCCTTTCTTTTCTACATCTGTGACCTTGGGCAATTTATTTAAACCCCCCCCCCCGTGCCTCAGTTTCTGTGTAAAACAGGGCTAACCTTAGAGTTGTGTGCATATTAAATAACACCTCTAAGACTCTAAGAACAATGCCTGACACAGAGTGAAAGGGAATGATCATTATCTATTATTATTCAGTTCTATAAATAATTATTGGCTGTCTACTCTGTAGTAGTCTCTGTACTAGACCCTGAAATACCTTTGGGATTTCAGCCTTTTTGTGTCTTGTCTACAAACAATGTGTTATAGACTTAGATATGAAATTCTGATAAATTCAGCAGTTCAGTTAGACCCAAATTAATCTAGAAAAAAGGCCGTTTGGAGTCAGAGGACATTTTAAATTCGGGAGAGAATACGAGATGTAAATGAAGTAGTTACTTAAGGTCTTGCCTTTAAGTTATTGAGTTACTGTGCCAGGTTTTAGAGAGTACATTTACGATGCATATTAAAACCACTTTGACATTCAAAGAGTCAAACATGCCTGATTAGACTTTCATGTCCTGTATTTATAAAAAGGTTAGTGGTGCATTTCTTCAGTGCAAATTATTTTTGGTTCTTACTAATATTTATGAATATAATAAAATCTGTAAAGCATAATGTATGTGATTAATTTGTTCATATCATCAGTTTGCTTTTATTTAAGGAGATATCCCAGAGGTCGCTACATCTTGACCAGTAATTTCAGCAGTTAGGGAATAGGCAATATCTAGTTAAGGGCAATTGTACTTTAGCACTATGGGACAAAATGAGAACTGTAATCACGGCAATAATGTATTCTCTTGTATAAATCTGTCATGGAAATGGTGTAAGAAGACATGCCTTTTACAAGCAGTTTCATTGTTACGCTTTATGGTGATTCCAAGCCAGGCCTATACAACAAGCAATCAATAATGTTTGGTCTGCGAGTCGTCTTAGGTGGATATGTACACAGGGCACTAAAAGTAGGTTTGAGGTGATGAATTCAACAGAGAATCTGACCATTTGGTCTAAGGAATCTCAGATTTGACTGGCTTTGGCACTGGCTTGACTGGTTACTTTCCGAGATTTTGGAGTTAGCCATGTATATAACAGCTGTCGTGCAACTCTACCTATAGTGTTTTGACAGATACTAAATACTTGGTCACGAACTCCTCCTATAGCTCATTTATTTGCATATCTTGCACCGTTAAGAAACTGAACACATAGGACACAACCCTTCCATTACCCGATATCTGCCAAGATGGAGATAATTAGGCAATTTTTCTCAAAAACTGTTGATGTAAAGGAGAAAAGTGACTAGTCCCCTTCTTAACAATAGGCAAATTGAGCTCCAGCATTTACTAAGATGGGAACCATAATATGCTGGCGGGAAATAACTCAGAAGCTCATTTTGTCCATACCCAGTTGTAGACAGTCAAGAATATAAAAATGTTCTGGATTCTCTCGTCCTTAGTACTCCTTTCTGCCTTCCCCATTTCTACAAGGCTGATGACTTTTAAATGTTAAAACCCTCCCTAAAAGCACCCCATAAGCCCTATTACACAAGTCACATACGAACAAAAAGCCCCTAAGATAGTCCTCCATTTGGGCGCAGTCTTGCCTTCTGAGAAACGGGACTCTGAGAATGAATGAGGGCCCAGATTTGGGATATCTGGGACAAGACTTAGGCCTTCCTGGTAAAACACGAAAACAAAACAATAAACACGGCCCCTCCCCCCTCTCCAAAAACAAAAACAAAAACTCTAAGGCCATGCCGCCTCGGCCATCAGTAGCTCCGGCTCAGAATTTGACCATTAAAAAAAGGAAACTAGGCTGAGCTAGGGCACCTTAGATCCCGGCCGTGTGGGGCCGGGGCGAGGTTGCCGGCGTCGCGCGGCCGGGGGCGCGGGCAGGGCCGGCCGCGGCGCTCCCGGGGACTTTCACCTGCTCGGCTGGCAGCTCGGGCGGCGCGGGGGCGGAGCCGGCGGCGGGCGGGGCCTCGGCGCCGGGCGGGAGGAGCCGGCCCGGGCCCGCCCCGCAGGAGGAGCCGCTCGCTGGCGGCTGATCCAGCGTCTCCGTGACAGGCACCCCGCTCCGCCGCCACTGCCACCGCCAGCGTCGCCTTTTCTTCTTCGTCCTGGGCCGTGCGTTCCACTGCTCTGGGGCCGGCGCCGCGCCCAGTCCGGCTTCGGGCCGCGCGCCCCACCGCTCCCCTCCCCGGCCAGGGGCGCCGCGCAGCCAGCTCCCGCCGCCACCTCCTCCCCCGCCGCCCTCCTCGCGGGCAGGAATTGCGCGACCACAGCGCCGCTCGCGTCGCCCGCATCAGCGCAGCCCGCTGCTGCTCGGCCCTCGGCACCGCTCCGGGTCCGGCCGCCGCGCGGCCAGGGCGCCCCCTGCCCCGCGCTCCCAGGCCCCACCACGCGTCGCCGCGCCCAGCTCCAGTCTCCCCTGCCCGGGGTCTCGCCAGCCCCTTCCTGCAGCCGCCGCCGCCTCCGAAGGAGCGGGTCCGCCGCGGGTCACCATGCCCAGCAAAACGAAGTACAACCTTGTGGACGATGGGCACGACCTGCGGATCCCCTTGCACAACGAGGACGCCTTCCAGCACGGCATCTGCTTTGAGGCCAAGGTGAGGGGGCTCCGGGGAGGGTGCTACCTGTGGTGGCGGTGGGGGGGCATGTTTGAGCGGATGGGATGCACAGCCGTCCTGGACCCAGAGCTGGTGGGCTAGGCCGATTTGGGGGCCTTTCTCTTAGGGAGGGTGACGCTCCCTTCTGAGTCTATAATTCCGCGGGCTCCTGCCCAGAACTGCTCAAGAGCAACTGCAAAGTTTGAGCGGCATTGCCTCACCTCCCCCTTCCCACCTGCAGACTCCCCCATCCTTAGCCGCCTAGGACTGGATTGAGTTACTTCCCGGATCCCTCCTCCAGAGAAGCCGGCAAGTGAGCGCAGCCTGGGCACCTGGTCCTTTAGAATCGGTTTAAGGAAGCTCTGGTGTTAACTACCTGCTGGGCTCCCGGGGAGAGGTGCTTTCAGGAAGGTCTTTTAAAAGAGGAATGCCTGCTTCCTAATTGAAGAAAAGAATACAGATTTTTTTTTTTTTTTTAAACTCCAGGTAACCGGGTCTAGGTGTCAGAGTCACTTCCTAATGCCTAATTTGCCAGACTCCTCTGCATGTGCCAGTCACTGAAGGGAGTGGTGAAAGCTACCCATTTGCTAGTTTTGTGGCTTAATGTTAAGTTTCAGCATCTAGTAGGGAACTGTTGCTGAAGAATTTAGCAGAGATGACTGGAATTTTCAACGCTGAGGTCGGAGCCCCGGGTCCACCGTTGGGGGAGGGGTGGAGCAGAAGCCTGGGTCCTGGACCATCAGGTGTGAGCAAGGCTGACCCCCCTATGATGCACCTCCCTGAGTGCGGAGTTCTGGCCTCTGAAATTGCAGTGGCGGTTCCCACTGCCCATCACCAGGAAAGAGTGCTTTTTCTGTGGAACAGTGTTCTGCTCTTCCTTCAAGCCACTTGACCTCCTCTGTGACGTAGAGACCCAGGGACTTTCGGCACCTACGGTGTGCCTGTCGGTGGAAAAGTATTGCCCCTCTAAGTAGGCTGAGTCTTGCTGGTTTTGAAAACGTTGTACTTTGGATGTGGCGACAGTTTGACTCTTTGTTCTCTTTTTCTCTTTCATGATGGTGTACGTGCAGGCTGTTAGCATCTCACGAAAGGATTATTCCATCAGGTGTCTTCTTCCTTCAATTCACACATTTTTCGAGTATCTGACATGTGCCCAGTGTGATCAGTTTCTTTAGATTTTTTCCTTTCTCATGTATATGGGTGAGTTGGTGAAGCTCACCTTTTTTTCCCCCTGAATAACCTTATCCCAGCCATATTTGCTGGAGCTAGGAGAACTGCCCCCCTTAGCCCCCCGAAACATTAAACCCTGCCGTGGAATGCAGAGCTCAATTACTGGGTATGGCTGGGACAGAGTGGGGCTGCAGCCAAGATCTTATCTCAGTTCTCTCATCTCTCAGAATAGATCTGGTCGGTGGGTCTAAGATGGGATGCTTGGTTAATTTTTGTCCAGGCCTGTTGATTTGGTGAGTGGGGGTTTTTATTTTAAAGCATGAGTTTTCATTAGGGTCATGATTTAATTTTCTTGGACATACATAAACTGGGAAATTGGCTTGTGTTTTGTTTGGTTCAGCAGTACCCTGTTTTACAAGTAAGAGGGTAAGAAGGGAGATCAGATTTAAAGTGTTTTTAAGGCTGAGCATGGTGGCTATTGCCTGTAATTCCAGCACTTTGGGAGGCCAAAGTGGGAGGATCTCCTGAGCCCAGGAGTTAGAGACTGCAGTGAGTTATGATTGCACCACTGCACTCCACCCTGGGTGACAGAGTGAGACCCTGTCTCAGATAGATAGATAGATAGATAGATAGATAGATAGATAGATAGATAGATAGATAGATAGACAGACAGACAAGTGTATTTTAAGCCTTTTTATTTTATCACAGTTTAGTCCTCTGCGTTTGGTCCCTAAAACCTAGTGTGCATAAGAATAATCAGGTGAGGGGGTTAACAAGTTTGAGTCTTGCCACACCCCAGTTTTAATTTGATACATCTTGGGGGAGCCCAGGACTATGTACCTTTAACGAGCATTCCAGGTGATTTAATGCAGGTGATTGTGGCCAGACTTTGAGAAATATTGGGCTTGAGGGTTGCCTCCAACTTGCTAGATCTTACTCTCCCTTTCCCAAATGTACTGTTTCTTTTCTAAGCAAATGTCTGGGGGCTGTGTGATGTAGTTCCTATAGTAACTTCCCCGGATTCACAGGCAGTGGTGGTCAGTGAAAGGAGAGGGAGCCGCAGTTGGTCCAAGCTGTTTTCCCAATGCAAATCTGAGACATAGGGGACCAAGGATCCTTCTTTGAGAGAGGTGAGGCAGAGAAGAAAGGACAAGAGCATACGGTAAGGGGAGTGGTGGAACTTCTTTGGGCAAAGGCTGACTTTGAGGACCGGGTCCTAACTCTCAGATCTTTGTAATGGATGCTGCACCCTGGCACATTCAAACACCATGTTAGTCAAGACCTGAGCAGGGGTGGAAGCACGAGCTTTTCTGTCCTACATGCACCTGGTAAGAGCCCTCTCTGGCTGTTTTCCACATCCTTGCAGAGCAGTGTCTGTGCAACTGCACAATCACTGGGATTTCAGGGTTAAATCCACATCACAGTCTTCTCTTGTTTTGGAAAAATGCAGGCTGGGAAATGCAAATGTATTATTGTTGCCTTGTCAGGTATCCTTGGAAAATGAGTGCAGCTCTTTCTCTCCCAAGGGCTGGCAGTTTTTCAGAATCAACATTGGATTGAGTGTTCCTTTGGACGTATGCCACTCATTTTCAGGGTTCTGCAGAGATTGAAAGGTGTGGGGTTAGGATCGAAGGGCATCTGGGTGGCAGATATTCTGTGCACTTAAAAAACCATGCATTTAGTTATCAAGTGCAATCCCAGATTTTTTCACCTGCAGTACTTCATTTAATTCTCACTACTTCCCTAGGAGATGGGTCTCCTTATGTCTATTTTATAAATGAGGATATAGGCTCAGGGAGGTTGTTGCATGCCTTAGTGCTCACAGCTGTGTATGACAAAGCCCAGATTTAAGCCTGAGGCTTTGACTTCAGACTCCCAAATCCAGTGCCTTTTCATTCAATAATTTTTATGGAATAGTCACTCTGTGTTGGCCACAGGTTTGATTCACAGCTCTCTAGTGGAGTGTTCTCAGCTTGCTGGCCTCTAGGACGCTGGTATAGGAAATTATTCAAACATTTATTTATTTATTTATTTTGAGATGGAGTTTTGCTCTTGTTGCCCAGGCTGGAGTGCAATGGCATGATCTCAGCTCACCACAACCTCCAACTCCTGGGTTCAAGTGATTCTCCTGCCTCAGCCTCCTGGGTAGCTGGGATTACAGGCATGCACCACCATGCCCAGCTAATTTTGTATTTTTAGTAGAGATGGGGTTTCTCCATTTTGGTCAGGCTGGCCTCGAACTCCTGACCTCAGGTGATCTGCCCGCCTCGGCCTCCCAAATGTTAGGATTACAGGCATGAACCACTGCGCCCGGCTCAAACTTTTAATGCTTGGCTGTTTCCAGATTTCCCTTTGGGCTGAGAGCTGCTTGCCAGGGAAACCTGCTGTCTGTGTTCAGAGTGGGCACCTGGCTTACTGACTGATGCTGGTGGGTGGGTAAATCTCATATGCCCTGAGAGCCTGTGGCTCCTTAGTACCTGCCTCCTGATCTCCCAGTATGTCTTCCTGGTGGCCAGTGCCATCAACTGACTGTCTCTCCTCTCTTGGTGAGAAAGAGACTTTTAATACTAATGGTACAAAGGATAATCGAGTATTAATAATAGTTATGTCTTATATCTGTATGTGATTTTTGATTTGCATGGGACTTCTACATACAAAGACTTTTCCTCTTATAGAGACACAGGCACATTAGTGTTATCGTGATTTTTCAGGCCAAAAAATGGGGACCAGAGAGATTAATTTGTCCAGAGTTGCACATTGGTGTATCAGTTAATGATATTTATTGAGCACTTACTGTGTGCCATGCATTGTTCTAGCCTCTGCCTCACTTAATCCTCACACTCCAGGGCTTTTGACTCCAGGTCTGTGGTTCTTTCACCTCCTCCAAGGCTCACTCAAGCCTGAAGTATTAATAGTTACTCCCTTTGTAGTCCTAACACTCATTGCCTAAATTGTTCCCTTCTATCTGCGTGTGTGATACAGACGGTCAGAACTGGAAAGTACCATGGCTCATCTAGTACAACTCCCTCATCCTATCATTGTACAGATGAGGAAATTGAAGTTTGGAGGGGAAGTCATGGACCCAAGGTCACATAGTCAGATAAGAACAGAACCAGGACTTATCCCTGGTTCCCTGGCTTCAAACTGGTTTCAGTTATCCATCACTTCAAAACAAACTACCTCAAGACTCAGTAGCTTGAAACAATAACTGTTTAATTTGCTTATGAATCATGGCTCAGGAATTCAGGCAGGGATTGGCTGGGCTGTTCTTCTGTTGCTTATGGTGTTGACTGGATCACTCACTTTGCTACATTCATCCACAGCTAGGCTGGAATGTTCAAAAAGGCTTCACTCGTATGACTGTGCCTTGGTGGTCCTTCACATGACTATTCTCTCCACTGGCTGGCTTGGATTTCCTCACAGCATGGTGGCACTTTTGTTCGGCAGCTGGTTTTCAGTAGGGGGTGTTCCAAGCAGGAAAGCAGAAGCTCTTAAGGTTGGGTCTTTCTGAGTTACATAGGGTCACTTCTGCCACATCCTATTGGTCAAAACAGGCTATTAGGGAAGAGACATAAGCCCTACTTCTTGATGGGGGAATGTCAAGTTCACATTGCAAGATTGCACATGGGATGAGAGATATTGCTGAAGCTGTTTACCACACAAAATTCTGTTTTTTCCTCTCTGCATATATCTTCTCTGGTGATATGGAATGTTCTTTGAGGACCTTGCCTCATGCCTCGGTGTATCTCCCCCTCCCAAGCCTCAACATCAGGTACAAACATAGTCACAATGAAAAATTGTCAAGTGGAAGAAATGACCAATTGTGGAAAGTCTGAAAGCAGTAAATATCATTGCTGAGTGATTTTGTGGTTTGGGAGCGTTTGGTCAGATTGAAGCTGAATTCTCTGGCTGTATTTCCTTCCTTGCTACCTGGCTTCATTGGTTGATGGTTTCCCTGATGTGGATTTTAGAGATTTCAATAACCTCAGCAGGATATCTGTGGATGCCTCTTAAACACACTGCCATGAAGGCCTCCAGATGAATGACATTTGGTCACCTTAAATGATGTATCCCTGACTCATCTGAGCCTGCATGGCATGGTACAGAGCTCTCAGAACCCATTCCACTATACACTGGGTGTTTATGTCCCCTTTCTCCCTTCTCTCCACCCAGACTAAGGGTCCTGTCTTCCAGGGTTCTGGAACAGTAGCAATTCGGATTAAGGGTCTGACGTATTTTCCGATGTCATCATTAAGGAGGAGACATAGTTCACTTTCTTATGCTTTTCCAGATGCTTTTAAAAACACTTATCTTCTGCCCAGACCACTTTTTTTTTTTTTATTTTTTTGGTGGGGGGCAGTGAGTTCCAAAGATACAGTACTGCTCTGAAATGACACCTGTTTTATTTGTCCTTACATTGCTCTCAGGTGTCCCAGTATGTTCCTCCACACCTGGTATCTTGGGATTTGATGGACAAGTCTATTTCCATGTTAGCCATACATTTCATCATTTTATGGCTTTCAGTTGTAGCTCCTTTGCCCACAATGTCCAAGTCCTTTTTAGTGGTCAGAATCATGCAGCCACATCTAATGACCTTTGTCAGTTGTCTGTAGCTAGGACCCTAATCAGACTTGACTCACTGTTTACTGTTGCCTACTCATAATGCAGCTACTCCCAAGATTCAAACTTTCAGAATGCTTTAGCTGGCTATATTTACCTGCCTTCCCTTTATACCTTTGTTGCCTTGAGGATGCTCTTAGCTCCCCAGTGACCTTTTTGCTGCCCTTGTCCTGCTGTCTACCCTCCCCAGCAGCCTGGGACCATGCCCACGGCCCTTCCTTCCTGCCTTTTTGCCCTACCCTGCAAACTTGATCTTTGCTACTTTTCTTCTTCCTTTCTGTTTTTGGAAAAGGCCATTTATATATTTTCTTTGGAGAAATGTCTGTTCTGATCCTTTGCTCATTTAAAAGTTGGATTGGCTTTTTACTATTGAGTTCCCTCCTTTTTAATAGTTTTATTGAGATGTAGTTCACATACCATACAATTCACTAATTTAAAATGTATAATTTAGTGATTTTTAAGATATTACAGATCTGTACTACCAGCACCACAGTCAATTTTAGAACATTTTCATCACGTTAAAAAGAAACACTAGGCTGGGCGTGGTGGCTCACGGCTGTAATCCCAACACTTTGAGAGGCCGAGGCGGGTGGATCACTTGAGGTCAGGAGTTCAAGACTAGCCTGGCCATCACGGTGAAACCCCATCTCTACTAAAAATACAAAATTAGCTGGGCATGGTGGCACACACCTGTAATCCTTACCCCCGCATCTGCCCAGCCCTGAACAGCCACTAATCTACTTGCTGTCTCTAGATTTGCCTATTCTGGACATTTCATATTTATGGAATTATACAATATATGGTCTTTTGGGTCTGACTTCTTTCCCTTAGTGTCGTGTTTCAGGGTTTATCTATAATTTATCAGTACTTAATTCCTTTATATGGCTGGATAATATATCATTGTATGGATGTACCACATTTGGTTTGTTCATTCATCAGCTGAGGCACATTTAGGTTGTTTCCATTTTTGCCTCTCAAAAATAATGCTATAAACATTCATGTACAAGTTTTTGTCTAGGCATGTTTTTGTTTTTATTTTTTAAAATTTATCTTGGGTAAAAGTAAAATGGCTGGATCCCATGGTAACCATGTGTGACCGTTTGTGGGACTTCCAATATGGCTGCATCGTCTTACCTTTCCACCAGCAGTGTGTTCATATCTTCACCAATGCTTGTTGTCTGACTTTTTGATTCTAGCCATCCTCCTGGGTGTGAAGTGGTATTTCATCATGGTTTTGATTTGCATTTCCCTTTTGAACAACATAGAATATCTCCTCATTCCCTAGCAAGCAGACTCAGAGAAAAAAAAAAGACCATCTTTTCATGTGTTTTTTGGCCATTTATATATTTTCTTTGGAGAAATGTCTATTCTGATCCTTTGCCCGTTTAAAAGTTGGATTGGCTTTTTACTATTGAGTTGTAAGAGTTCTTTATATATTCTGGATTCAAATCCCTTATATAGATTTGCAGTATTTTTACCCATTCTGTGGGTGGTCTTTTCACTTTCTTGGTATTGTCCTTTGAAACACAAAGTTTTAAATTTTGGTGAAGTCCAATTTTTTTCTTTTTCCCTCATTTTGAGATCTATCTGCCTTCCATGTCCTGTTAGTCTGCCCTTGTCCTCTTAATTATGCCCTTCACTCCCCACCCCCACCCTGGCATGTTTACATGTCCTGGGCACTGGCTTACTCTTCCCTGCCTAAGAGTGTGCTATGGCCTTCCCTGTATGAAACATCTCTTCTTTCCGCCTCTTTCTTTAATTAACATGTTGTCTTTCTCTTCCTTTCACAGCTAAGCCCTGTGAGAGAGTACTCCACCCTCTGCAGTTTCTCAGTCTTCATTCAGTCCCTGGCCGCATCCTTCCAACTTCTGTCCTGGCTGCTGTACTGACATTGCTCTGCTGCCCCCTTCTCTGTCCTCATCCTTTTTGACTTTTCTTCCTGAGCGGCCTGTCCTAGTCCTCCGTGGAATGCCTCATTGGGCTCTCTGTGCCTGCTTGCAGTCAGCCAGCCCCTTGCCCCTGCCCATACCTCCTTCTTTTGTGGCTGTGCTACCTCCTCCCTTTGCCCTCTACTGTGAGTGCTCCATTCCCTCTCCTTCGGATTCTATCTACTCCCACTCTTCTGTTATGCAGGCTGCTGGCTCTCTACTTCAGTCCAGACTCCGCATCTTTATTCGCAGCTTCCTGCTGGCCATCTGTACCTGAATGTGTTGCTGTCCCTGTCACTCAACAAGCTGGAAATCAAATTTCTCTTCTGACTTCATTGTCTTTTAACAACCCCACCATTCTCTTGGGCACATGGGCCTGACACTTGAAAGTACTCCTTGTATTCTTTGATTTAACAGCCAACTCAAATTTGCTGTTTATTGGGTACCTATGAAGTCCAGGCTCTACTCTCCTGTACCCCACATCAAGTCAGGTGCCAAATCCTCTTGAATGTTCCCGGTGACATCCATCCATGCACCCTGGCTGGTCCATCACTGGTTCAGATGCTCCACCCCCTCCCCTGTTATCAGGGCCATTAATAACCTTCTGAAGGCCTCCAGTGCCCCACTTTTTCCCTGATCCCCCTCATCCCTTAAACTTTTGCCCTATCAATTTTCTTGAAATGGTTATCCTCCCACTCAAAAACATGAAAAGTTTCTGTACCTACTATATGAGAACCAAAATTCTTAGTATGATATTCAAGGCTGTTATTGAACAATTCCCTTTAATCACCCTGGGCTTCAACCCAACTGTAGTACTCACCATTCCCTTAACCCTCACTGCAGTTTCCCACCCAGTTCACAAGTCACTCCGTGAAGTGAATGTTACCAGTCCCACCTGCTTTGTATTAGAGCTGCTTGCCCTGTCCGATTTTCATCCCTACATTGTCATTGTCAGGGTCCATGTCATTCTGCCCCCGTGTCTTCCACAGCCCTGAGTACAGTGCCTTGCACATAGAAAATGTATTTTGAATGAAAGAGATGCTCCCTATAAGATGGCCAGGACCCTCCTGGGTCACCCAATGGTGAGAGGTGCCTTAATTGACTCCACACTCCTCCCCACCATTTCTCTTGCTTTAGTCTAGTAACTTCTGGTTCCCAGTGGCTTGAGGGACTCCCCTGGCGTGGCCTCTTTCTGATAACCCCAATCTCACACAGTGCTGATTCCTTCCAATGAAAATACCAAGTAAGCATTTTTTTTCCTGAATTAAATAAAATTCCAGTGATGGATGTCCAGTGGAATTAGAATCTGAATATAGAACATATGGCCAATTTCAGGAGTAGGTAATTGTCATTTCTCAATTGTCATTTATGTAAGAAACATTTTCAACTTGTTTTCTCATTAATGAATTGATGTCTTTTTTTTTTTTTTTTCCTAATTCATGGTTTATTTTCTTTAATTTGCTACTTTGCAATTTTTATGACATGAATTTGGTTGGTAGCATAGCATGGCATAGATTCAGGAGCCAAACTGTGCCTGGGTTCAAATCCTGGCTCTATCCCTCACTTGCTACATGACTTTGTGTGAGTTACGTAACGTCTTTCCTTTAGCGTTCTCATTTGTAAAAAGAGGATACAAATATCTCATACTTCATAGGGTTAATGGGAGGATTGAATGAGTAGTACCTGTAAACGGCCTAGCACCGTGCATGACACAGAGTTGGCTGCTGTTTTTATTATTGTTATTAAGTCCTACAAGTTGCAGTTTAAGTTTCCTCTGTGCATGGTTTTAATCTATAGAATATTCAGACACTCTGTTCTTTCATAAGTCAGAGGCCTAGTCATGTATTATCTTCATTATACATGCCTGCTTAAAAAATCTAGCTGCAGCTACTCTGATTCCTAAAGTTGCAAATCAGACAGCGTGACTACTTTGTGGGCTTAAAATAACTGTCAGCCTCCTTGGGAAGGAATAAAAAGGGGTTAACTAGGTTCTAGTGCATGCCACCATCACATTTGTTCCAGCCCTTTAATCCTTGTCAGGATTAAAAATCACAGAATCTTAAGTACAGTATTGTCTGTCTTCACTTGTCTTTCTCTGAATTTCTTGGATAAATATTTCTTTAAGCAGAGGTAATCTAAGCAGAAGGAATCTTCTGTCATGGGATTAATTAATACCTTGTGATGCTTACATTTCCCTTTACAATTTTTATATTCGGCATCATGTTTCCTTTTAAGCACTGGAGCAGCTGGCTTTAAAAGTTATTTAAAATGGCACTTCCAGCAAGTTCAGTGCCCAGAGAGTGCTGGAACACTTTAGAATTCCTGCCCCGTCACCCCTGTTGGTTTTCTCTAGTGAGGCTTAAGTGTCTTACCCCTTTATGGTCCATCCATGAAAACTGAGGAGAGTGGCTACCCCATTTATTCTCGAAACTAAGTGCTTTCCAGGGGGAACTTGTTTAAATGAGCAGCGTTGAGTATTGAATGAGACCTGGGAATCCCTACCAAGGGGCCCGCCCTTGGGAGTAAGGGGGTGACCAAGAAGGGAGCACTCCCCTAACCCCACAGCACCCTGTAACATTCTGAATTCCCTTAGCATGTGAGTGTGTTGGGGAGAGAGAAAGGAAACAAGGAGGAGAACATGAGAAGTGCTGTTTGCATGCTTGTAGAATTATCATGCATCCCATGTTCTGTGCTGTTCTTCCCTGCTAGTTCTATGTGTGCATTGCTTGTCTCCTTAATTAGGCTACAAGCACCTCAGAGGTCAAGGGGACTCCCTAACTTACTTGCCTCATGCTAGCCACATCATAGAAAGATAACATTATAATTACTGTCATTTAGAAAGCGCTTACTGTGTTCCAGGCAGGGTGCCAAGCTCTTTCTGTGAAACGATTAATTTAATTCTCCCAACAACCACACTAGTTAAGGTATTATCATTATTTGTATCTTATAGATGGACAAGCCAAGGCATAGAGAGGCAGAGTAACTTGTCCATGGTCTACATCTAGTACTGGATAGATCCCAGAGTCAAACACAGGTAGTGTGGCTCAGGGTGTCTCCATTATTAACTCTTGTGCTGTATGTCATTCAAAATACCAAGAGCTAATGTTTATCAAGTGCTCACTGTGTTCTGTGCATTGTTCTAAGCATTTTACATGTATTAACTAATTTAATCTTTACAGTGGCCCCTATCCCATGAGCGTAGGTTTTATTGTTCCAGTTTTTCAGAGGAGGGTCGTTTAGGTTGGATTGAATAGGCAAATGGTCTGTTAAAGGTGATCTTAATCCTTTCCATTGTGGTTATGTCTGGGACCCAGGTCTACTGTTCTGTGCCCTTGGGCAACAGGTCACCTGTAAAGACTTTTCTGGACCATGTTGATGTTGTCCAGATAAAGAAATGAGGCATCAGTGAGTAGGTGGAAATGCTGGAGGATGGGAAGGAGAGGAGCTCTGGGAGGCCTTTCCTGGAGGGTGTTATTCTTGGCTGGGCTCTTGCCTTGCATTTCCTGTCCAGTGTGGCATTTCACTCCTCTCAATGTCCACGCCCTTTTCCTTGCCTTTCCCAGCTTTTTTTTTTTTTTCCTTTTGAGATGGGATTTTACTCTGTCGCCCAGGCTGGAATACAGTGGCATGATCATGACTCATTGCAGCCTTGGCCTCCTGGAGCTCAGGTGATCCTCCCAGCTCAGCCTCTCAAGTAGCCGGGACTACAGGCGTGTGCCACCATGCCTGGCCAATTTTCATATATGTATGTGTGCGTGTGTGTGTGTGTGTGCGCATGTGTGTGTGTGTATATAGATATATATATATATTTTTTGTAGAGATGGGTTTTCACCATGTTGTTCAGACTGGTCTGGAACTCCTAGGCTCAAGTGATCTGCCCGCCTCAGCCTCCCAAAGTGCTGGAATTACAGGTGTGAGCCACTGTGCCCGGCCCCACTTCTATTTTTTTTTCCTTTATTCCATTTTTAAAAAACCTTTTATTTTAAGCTCAGAGGCACATATGCAGGTTTGTTGCATAGGTAAACTTGCGTCATGGGGGTTTGTTGTACAGATTATTTCATCACTCAGGTATTAAACCTAGGACTCATTAGTTCTTTTTCCTGATCCTCTCCGTCTTCCCAACCTCTACTCTTTGAAAGGCCACAGTGTGTGGTGTTCCTCTCTATGTGTCCATGTGCTCTTATCATTTAGCTCCCACTTATAAGTGAGAACATGCAGTATTTGGTTTTTTTGTTCCTGCATTAGTTTGCTAAGGATAATGGCTTCCAGCTCCATCTATGTTTCTGCAAAGGACATGATCTCGTTCTTTTTTATGGCTGCACAGTATTCCATGATGCATATATATAGTACCACATTTTCTTTAGCTAGTCTATCTATCATTGATAGGCATGTAGGATGGTTCTGTGTCTTCACTATTGTGAATAATGCTGCAATGAACACATGCATGCATGTGTCTTTATAACAGAATGATTTATATTTCTTTAGGTACATACCCAGTAATGGGATTGCTGGGTCAAATGTATTTCTGTCTTCAGGTCTTTGAGGAATCGCCACACTGTTTTCCACAATGGCTGAACTAATTTACACTCCCACCAACAGTCTATAAGTGTTCCTTTTTCTTTACAACCTTGCCAACATCTGTTATTTTTTGACTTTTTAGTAATATCCCTTTTGACTGGTGTTAGATGGTATTGCATTGTGGTTTTGATTTGCATTTCTCTAATGATCAGTGACGTTGAGCTTTTTTTGCATATGCTTATTGGCCTGCTTCTATTTTTGAGGACGAGATCTCTCCACTCAGAGGCCTCAGGGTGCCTCTGGTAGAGTACAAAATGCTGAAAAGGTCATTCCCAGAGATGTTGCCTTTTGGATTGGAAATCTCAGTCCACCATGCACAATGGAAAAGCTCCTTGGTTGTGTCCTTTTTCTATCTTGACTATAAACTCTTTGCTTTTTCTTTTGGTTTCTTTGGGTGGGAAGAAGCACTCATGTAGAAGCATTTTATTGTTCTGTGGAGAGGAAGATTAATGTCTCCTGTGGGCCAAGTGACAGGTAACATATTATCTTGCGCCCACGCTATTTTCCATAAACACATATAGCCTCCACTGTAACTGCATTTTCAAATTGGCTGTTTTTTTTTTTTTGGAGACAGGGTCTCACTATATTGCCCAATCTGGTCTCGAACTCCTGGGCTCAAGCAATCCTCCTGCCCTGGCCTCCCGAAGTGCTAGGATTACAGGAGTGAGCCACTGTGCCTGGCCTCAAATTGGCTCTTTAATGTGGCTAGATTTCTTAAATTTGGCAGCCCAGGTTAAACAGACTATATTCTGGGCACTTATATTCAAAATATGATTGAAATTTTACCTTTCCTCAAAGTCACTTAAATGCATTTTTTTCCTCCTCCAGATCAAGGATTTTGCAGCTTCCACAGATGAAGGAAATCACCTGCAAATTCCTTTGATTAATTAGAGCAGGTGTTTTCAGTCTTTGGTGTAATCAGAATCACCTGAAAACTAATAAAAATACAGAGGCCCAGGCTTGTTGAAGTAGCATAGGGCCTGAGTGTCTTTACCAAGTTTTCCACCATGTGATTCTGATGGGCACTTTAGTTTGAGACCCACGGCATTAGAGCACTGGTTCTTAAACTCGGCTGCTCATTGGGATCTCTGTGGAGTTATAAAAACAAAATGATAGCTAAGTACTCCTAGTGATTTTGATTCAGTTAGTATGGAGTGCAACCTGGGCATTGTGATTTTTCTATCTTCTGTTTCTTTGCTGAGACTTTTGACTTTTTAATTGGTTTCAAGCATATTCATAATTGCTTGTTGAAGCATTCTTAGGACTGCTTTAAGACCCGTGTCAGGTAATTCTAATATTATCTGTCATCTTGGTGTTGGCTTCTGTTGATTGTCTTTTCTCATTCATGTTGAGATTTTCTTGGTTCTTGGAGTGATGAATGATTTTTGATTGAAACCTGGACATTTTGGATATTATGTTAGGAGCTTTGGATCTTATTTAGATCTTCTGATCTAGCAGGAGAGCCTCACTACTCTCAGGTGGGGGTAGAAGTCTAGGTTATCCACTAGGCCTCAGCTGATACCACCCTGGTTGGAAAGGGCAGGGGCACGTCATTACTGATTCCACATGACCACCATTAATGCTGGCCTTAATACCACTGGGGTGGTGGCGAAAGTTCAAGGTCTCCACTTGGTTTCCTCTGACACCCCAGCAAGGAGGTAGAGGAGGCCTTGTGTTGCCAGGTGAGGTGGATGTTCCAGCTTCCCATTTGGTGTTGCCACTATCGGGATGGAGGTGAGACTGGAACATCTTATTACAGCCTGATGAGGCAGAAGTCTAGTTTCCCCACTCGGTTGGTGAGATTGGGCCACAGTTTTTTTCTCTTCTTTTTCTTCTTTTTTGAGACAGGGTCACACCCTGTCACCTGTGCTGGAGTGCAGTGGCATGATCATGGCTCACTGAAGCCTCAACCTCCCAGGTTCACCTCAACCTCCCAGGCTCAAGTGATATTCGCGCCTCAGCCTCCCTGGTAGCTGAGACTATAGGTGGGTGCCACCACGCCTGGCTAATTTTTCGTATCTTTTGTAGGGTTTTGCCATGTTGCCCAGGCTGGTCTGGAACTCCTGGGCTCAACTGATCTACCTGCTTCAGACTCCCAAAGTGCTAGATTACAGATGTGAGCCTCTGTACCCAGCCTATAGTGTTTTCTATGGTATTTTTTAGGAGTGGAGCTGTTGCTGTTGAAAAATTTTTTTTGTCATACTGTGCTGCCCCTTTCCTGGTCATTTGGTTAGAGAGAACAGGCTTTCTTGGGACCTTTTTTGTTTTGTCTGTGTCCATTGATGTTTCCAGGTCTCCAGCTTCTCCAGCAACCAGTCTGGGAGATGTGAGGCAAAAAGAAAATGCAGGGAACTCGCTGCTATGCCATCTCTTGGGTGCTGAAGTCCCTAGCTTGTCTGTCTTCTCTCCATCTTTCAGAGTCTTCTCCTGCTTGGTTTATATATAATGTTTGGAGTTTTTAGTTCTATTTCAGAGGAATAGGGGAAGGTATATCTAGTTCATTTTTGTGAAGTGGGAATTCTCCATATTGGGAGGCTCCCCAGATGATTCTAATCAAATCAAATCAAGCAGGAAAATTTGAGAATCATAGGGTGAAAACATTGGAGCAGGCAAAGGAAGTTTCAGTGGGAAGACGAAGAAGAACTGGGGTCCTCCGCAAGTGGTGGTCTTTATGAATCACTGTGTACTCCCTCATAAATTCTTATTTCACTAATATCCACTTTCCTCCCATGGGTTTGTTGCGTTCTCCTTAGATTTCTTTCTTCATATAGCTCTTTCCGAGTCTGACTCCTGTTCCCTGAATTTGCATTCCTAAGTGCAGATGTAGAAATGGATCCAGTCTATAGGAAGCATTTATTGTGCATCTACCATATTTGGGACACAGTGCTTGGTGTTGAAGGCCAGAGAGAGATGAGACAAGATGGTGACTTGAAGGATGTCAGCCTCACTGGGAAGATACTGACACGTGGAAAGATAGGCACATTATATTATTAGGTATTAATCACATACTATGTGCTGGGCATTCTGCTTGGTGCTTTATAAACTTTCTGATTTAATTCTTCCAACTGTGCTGCCAGATGGGTGCTGTTTTTCCTCTTTTATAGTTGCTGCTACTGAGGGTCTGTCAAATCAAGTGACTTGCCCAAGTTCACTTCATATCCAATTCTGGGACAAAAATGAGCTCCAGGCTTTGGTGCTGAAATGAGGTCTTGCTTTTCACATGCAGCCGTGTTCCACTGAGCTTTCTGTAGAGCATATTCATGGGCGCTGCTGCGGTGGGGCAGAGCTCATCCATTTTCCTGGACCCAGAACAACTTTTGGAGGCAGCTGTTAGTGGACTAGTCTGTGGCTTTGGAAGGGGTATTTCAGGGGTTTTAAATCATGATTCTTGAGGTTTTAAAACATCCTTAGCAGCTCTATGGAGAGTGGTGGAGGGGGCAATAATAGGCCTGGAGAGACTGTCTAGGAAGCTCGTCCTGTACTGCAGGCATGAGGTGGTAGTGGTCGGAGCTAGGGATATTAGACAACAACTTCCTTGTGTTTCGAGGCTTTTGTTAATATTTATCTGCTGTATAGCCGTTATTTCTGTCTTCTATACCCCCACTTGCCCACCCTGAGTAGCTTTCCCTGGCTGGTGAGATCCTTAAAGAAGCACTGTATCTGACTTGCTTTTGAATTTCCAGAGCTTAGCACAGTGCCTGACACCTTATAGGTGTGCCATTGGTCTTGAATGAATCAATCAATGCATGAAGTTGATGACAGTGTGGGTACACTGCTTCGCTCTTCACCACATTTACTGGGGTGCCTTGGCCAGGAGTGGGATCCCCAACATGGCTCTTACCCACTGTAGTGATTTTGCTTCCCCTGCCCAGCTGAACTGTCATCTGAGTCATGTTGGTTATATTTCACAAAACAACTTTATGTAGAGAATCTGATGTTTAATGACTTTCCCCTCCCAGCCATTCCCTTGAGAGGATGGTAAAGAGGTTTATGGTGTGGGTCTCATTTTTCTTTTACTAAAGTTGAACTAGCTTGTGGCCTGAAGCTGGCTTTGTAGTTGTAGGCATAGGATGCATACAACAACTCCACGCTCATCTTGTGAGGGTTAGCTCAGCAAATACTAGTTTCTCACCCTCGTCCAACTGTACCTGTGTGCTTCCTTGTATTGCCACAGCACCATTTGACTTATAGTAGTCTTATTTGTGTACTTAGCATAGGGCCCCAAAAGGTGGTTGAACTTCTGTATTTTCTGCAGCACTGATAGTGGGCCTGGTCTATAGTAGCCACTCAGTAAAGACACACAGGGGTGGATGAATTCAGCAAGAGTTTGGTGTGTTAGAGTGAGGCTGACATCCCTTGAATGCTATGGATGTCCAGTAGCTCGTGACAGTGATGCCCCTTAGTGAGTCTTTATTTCCTCTTTCCAACAGTAGCTTTAAGTTGTTTTCTGTTAAAAATATGTCTGAAGCATACACTTGAGGCTGCTGACTCACCTCTTCTAGGGCAGTCTGAATGCATTGGATGTGCCACGTGGTAGGGAGGCAGCCACCTCCCCATTCTCATTTACACTTTTTTCACTTTACACTGATTTGTCTACTCTTTATTCAACATGGAAGCTGGGGTCTGAGAGACTGGAATGTGGCCTGGGAGAGTTCAGGACAAACTGCAATGCCAATCCCATCCTTTGTTGGATCCATGGCGTTGAACTAGTCAACTTTCATCTCTTTGTACTTCAGTCCCCCTCATCTGCAAAATAACAGAGCTGATTTAGAACCTAAATCTCAGAGGTGATCTCTGAGGTCCCTTCCAACTCCAGCACTCCATGATTCTATATTTGATTCTTCCCATGTATTCTGCAGACCATCCCCCTTTACCCAGTGAAGTCACATCCCAATTACTTAATGCCCACATACTGGTTGACAGATCAATTAGAGCAAACAGCCAGAACACAGCAAGACTGCACAGCACACCACGTGCTCCTGGGCTGTGTAAAGTGTCCTCTCTCTTTGAGGCGTGGGAGGAGGAAACTTGTGATCTCTCTCTTCCCTTAGCTGTTCATCAATATGTTGTTCAAATGTAACTACACATAAGCAGGATTTATCCATTATTTGTCCTATGTTCTCAAATATACTTTTTGCTGCTCTGTGAAAAAAAATCCTTTAAAGTCTAGTCATCAATTTTACCCTATTGCAGCCAAAATAGAAGTATTTTGAAAAGCATCAGAACCCTATAGGGTCAAATTCTGCGGAAAGGCAAAGGATAAAAAAGACTTAGTTATGATCTTGGATTTCTGTAGAAATTCAAGCAGGAAGAGGCCTATATGTGCTTGAGAGCCCCAGGGGTTGTCCCAGAAGCCAGGGTCTTGGGCTTAAAAGCTGGCACTGTTGCTGACTGTTTGAGGGCTAACACTTAACTTTGCTGCCTCAGAAACCTAATTTCATGTAACAGTGCTTTGCAACCCTGCCGCACCATAGGATCACCTGAGGAACTTATAAAACATGGATACCCACTGCCCCTAGGGATTCTTATTTCATATGTTCAGACGGGGTTCCTATCATCATCGTAATTTTAAAAGCTCCCAGGTGATTTTGCCATGTGCAGCCATAAGAACTGCTGATGTGTACACAGAATAAGGACATTTGTGAGCAGAACTGGGTTGTTCAGATTATCGAGCCTGATTTATGAGGCCAGAATTTCTTTTTATGAATTTACAATGAGGAACCTAATTGAAAAGAGTTACTGGATATACTTGGGGTTACAAAACCAGCACTTATCTCCCTGCAGGTAGGAGGGTGGTGGTGAGGAGGGGGACAGATCTCCATCAGAAGGGTATTTGGGAATGTTTAATGGCAGCAGGCCAAGAGGGTTTGAGGTGTGCCCCCAAACAATGGTGCTGGTTTCCTCTTTGAGGCCAGATTATTCAGTCTGTAGGTCAAAGGCCTCATACTACTAAGCATTTGGCTGCACACTGCTAGCTGTATGTCCAGACTGTGTGTGTGTGTCCAGGGCTGAGCAGCACCTCCCTCCCCTTCCTGTGGTAACGTCTTTATGAATTACGAATTTATGAATACATACAATCTGGTGACTAATACCTTTTTTGATATCAGGGATTTTCTGTCTCACCATTCTCCTTCCCCTTCATCTCTCTTTCACTGCTTGTGTATTTTTTGTCTCAGACCTGGAATCAATAATTTCTCCAGGAAGACCTGGTATCTTTTAATGCAAAATTGTGTTTCAAGACCATTATCTTGGCACCAGGGATGCTAATTTTTATTGAGTTGGCCATTGTCTATAGGTCTTTTTTGGTGAACAGAGCTGGGAAACTACACATAAGGAAAGAGCAAGGATGAATGTGATAGATGTAAACATACTTGTGTGTTCATACTGATATTTCCAATATCTTAACTACTTCTGTATTTCATCTGATCTTTTGTCCACACTGAGAATTCTGGTTTTCAAATACATAGGGAATAACAGAATCCAATATTCCATAATTACTCACTTGCTTTATCCTACACTACACAATTAGGAATCTCAGAATAATAGTACAAACATCAGCACCAATTATGATTACTGAAAACAGTCCAAAACCTTTTAAAAAATATGTCATCTGTATCCTTCACCATCTTTTAAAATGGTTATACTGTATTGTTGTGATACTCTGAATAATGGTCCCTCAAAAAGTATTCATGTCTTAATCTCTGGAATCTGTGAACATTACTTTACATGACAAAGACTGTATATGTGATTAAGTTTAGGATCTTGAGATGGTGAGATTATCCTGGATTATCTGGGTGGGCTTTAAATATAGTCACAGTTGTCCTTACAAGAGGGAGGTAGGGGGAGATTACACACAGAAGAGGAAAAGACAGTGTAACCACAGAGGCAGATATTGGAGTGATGTGGCCACAGCCAAGGAAGGCTGGCAGCCTCCAGCAGCTGGAAGAGGCAAGGAATGGATTCTTCTCTAGAGCCTCTGGAGGCCGTGCAGCCTGCCAACACCTTGATTTAGGCCCAGTGAAACTGACTTCGGACTTCTGTTCACCAGAGTTATGAAAAAATAAATTTCTGTTGTCTTAAGCCTGTAACTTTGTCATAATTTGTTATAGCAGCCCTAGTTAACTAATATAATCATACAGTCATTACACATTGTAATATTTCCTTTTTAACCCTCATTTAGTTTTAGTTCTTCAATAATTACATATTTAATACTTACTACCAAAACTTACATTCTTCTTTCTAGTCACTTTGATTATCCAAAGTTCTTCTCTAGTATCCTTAGGAAAAGCTTATGGAAACAATATTCCCTGATTTTTTTTTCTGAATGTTGATAACATTTTATCTATGTTCTTTGTATGCAAAAGGTCAAAACTGCTGAATATTAAATCTGTGGTTGACATTTTTAAAAAATCTTAAGTGTTATTCCATCTACTTCTGGCATAAAGCTTGTTGTAAATCTGATCTAATTTTTCTTTTTTTTTTTTTTTTTGAGATGGAGTCTCGCTCTGTTGCCCAGGCTGGAGTGCAGTGGCGCAATCTCTGCTCACTGCAAGCTCCGCCTCCCGGGTTCATGCCATTCTCTTGCCTCAGCCTCTCCAAGTAGCTGGGACTACAGGCGCCCGCCACCACGCCCGGCTAATTTTTTTTTGTATTTTTAGTAGAGATGGGGTTTCACCGTGGTCTCGATCTCCTGACCTCGTGATCTGCTTGCCTTGGCCTCCCAAAGTGCTGGGATTACAAGCGTGAGCCACCGCACCCGGCCTGATTTTTCTTTTCCTTATAATTTGTATCCGGTTAAAATTAGATGCTGCCTAAATTATCTTCTGTAAAAAAAAAAAAAAAAAAGTCTGGGAATTTTACTAGAGTATATGTTGATATTATTCTGAGTCAGTATTCTCAGGTACACAATATGTTCCTTCAATATCAGGTTTCAGATAGTTTTTTTTTCCAGGAAAGTTTTCACAGACTACTGTTTTTAGAATTATATTCCTTGCTTTGGTTTTGTTCTTCCGGAACCCCTCTTATCCATATGTTCGTTCTTCTTTGCCTATCTTCAATGTTTGTTACTTTCAAATCCCTTTGATCTCTTTCTATTATTTCTTTTTCATTAAAAAAATTCCCTAAGTTTCAGGCATTTTTTAAGTTTATTTTTTCTTATATTTCTTCTAGTTTAGTTTTTATTTCTAAAATAGTTTTCTTTTTTTACTTTGCTTTCTTGAGTTTTGTAACTTTATTTCTGAATTTTTCTAATTCTAATTTATGTTGTTCTTTCATGCCTTGCATAATTTAAAGTATTTTCAGCTTATTTAAAAATATGTCTTTTTGGCATGCTTTCACTATCACATATTTCTAAGGATGTTATTTTGTTCCTTATTCTCTCTTTTTTTATGGAAATGTTTATGGATTTGACCTTGTTACTTTTCTGTTGTTAATTTTTATGTAAACTTAGTTTTCCTGAATTTTAAAAAGGAGGGTTGGTTTGGTAGTATTTCTAACTGCACAGAGCTTGTTTTCATGGAGATTTAAAAAATGTGGTGGTTCTGTTTCCATCTCTCTCTTTACTTGAGCCTTCTCTTTTCTTTGTCTCTGTTGCCTGTCCTGCTTCATTTTGATTCTGTTCCCAGCAGTTTCTCTCGGTGTGGAGTCCTGTCCTGGGCAGTCAGTTTGGAGAGTTCCTAGTGGCTTGAGTGCTCCAGCTCTTCGAACCTCCTGTGGGTCCCCCAGTTGTTTCAGGTTCAGCGGCAGTTCTCCAGTTTACCCTATTGGCTCTTTTGGGTTCAGGTTCATCATATGCCCCATTGCTTCCCTTTGATTGTTCCCACATAGACATCAATATCATGCTGGCTATTGGTGATTTGTCTCTGATAACTTGTCACCAAATTTTGTTGAGTGTCATCCATGAGTTTTTAAATTTGCTATTTAGTTGCTCTGTTTATTTTTTGTAGAGACTGTGGAAGACTCAATAAATATATTGCCACTATTTTCCCAGAATTGGGATATCGTTTTTAATTTTCACTACAATGTGGCAAGTTGCTGACTGAGATTTGAAGTTATTTTTCCCCCATGGAACAGCAAAAGATATAAAGATTTGAGAACACAAGACAAGTAATGAATAAATCCTGCTTACGTGTAATTACATTTGAGTAACATATTGATGAACAGCTAAGGGAAGACAGAGATCATAAGTTTCCTCCTCCCACACCTCAAAGAGAGAGGGCACTTTACACAGCCCAGGAGCACGTGGAGTACTGTGCAGTCTTGCTGTGTTCTGGCTGTTTGCTCTAATTGATCTGTCAACCAGTATGTGGGCATTAAGTAATTGGGATGTGACTTCACTGGGGCAAGGTGGGGTGGTCTGCAGAATATATGGGAAGAATCAAATATAGAATCACAGAGTGCTGGAGTTGGAAGGGACCTCAGAGATCACCTCTGAGATTAGGTCCTAAATCAGCTCTGTTATTTTGCAGATGAGGAGGACTGAAGTACAAAGAGATGAAAGTGACTAGTTCAAGGCTGTGGATCCAACAAAGGATGGGATTGGCATTGCAGTTTGTCCTGAACTCTCCCAGGCCACATTCCAGTCTCTGAGACCCTAGCTTCCCTGTTGAGTAATGAGTAAACAGACTATTGTAAAACGAAGAGGACTTTTGTAGAGTAAATTGAAGGGTATTCATTCATTCTTTTGTTTTAGGAAGTTCAGTGTTTCAGCTAGTGGATTTTCTTAAGATACAGGCATGCAGAATTTGGTGTTTGTATGGAATAATTGAGGGAGAGAACAGAGGAGGATTTCATCAGCACTATCACAGCTCTCCTGTGGCAGAATCAAGAGCACAACCAGAAGGCCTGGCTTCGTCAGTCCTGTTGAACTTTTCATGCCACCAAGTGGTAAATCTGGTGATTGTTGACATTTCCAAGAAAAGTGTTTCTCTGAAGGCTCCATGCTATTCACCGAATAAGAGTTTATGACTGACTTAATGAATTGACATTTTATTTATCTCAATGCATATTCTCTCTCAGTGGTCTTTTTGTTTCTTTGGGCAAGAAGATAGTAATTCAAATTTGCATACCCATGCCTGGTACATGATTTATGCTCAATATATATGCAGCGAATGAATCCGTTTGGAGAAATGGGACTAACATGTGAAAAGATGAACAACTCACCTACTGTGTGTTGTTGAGTACTAAATTATATGCCACAGATCCTGAGAAGAAGATGCAGTGTGGGGAGGCTTCCTGATGAAACAGTAAGGAGGATTTACGCCTCCTGCATTCACCAGGCCCAGCCCTTATTCTTCTTTAGTACCATAAATGAGGGGATACAAGAAAAATGGCTCCTTTAAGCGGCAAGTGTTTGGCTGCTTCTTTTATTCTCATCTTGTACCTCCTTTACTCCTATCCTCTATTTTCTTTTGCAGTTTATCTAACACTTTAATTACTGTTTTGATCTTCAGATCCTTTGTTTGAGATAGTTTTTATTATTTCCATTTACAGGTAGGGAAGTTTAGCTTTAGCAGCTAAATGTTGTAACATCCCTTAGGTAGTGAAAGGCAGTTCCCAGTAGAACTAGGCCTCTAGAACCCCTGGAATATTGCATGCTGCCTCTCAGTGCTGGTTCTGATAAAAATATCTCCCCTATCTGAGCAGGGGTAAGTAGGAATGTGTTAAAATAAGAAGGGGATTATGAAAGAGAATTTTATTCATGCAATCAGTATTTACTGAGTACTATGGCAAGCCAGGCACTGTGCTAGATGTTAGGGATATAAACTTGAACAAGACAGTGTTGGCTGCAAGGGTCATGTGATGTAGATATGGTGTCACACAAGCTTGGTATATCCTGTGGACTTTTAAGAATTATTTTGGTAACAGATGTGAATAGAGTGCTTTTCATATTCAGGCAGTATTTTTGGTGGCGAGGACATTAGGTAGGTATATGTTAGATATTTTGTCTCTCCCTCAGGCTACATACAGTTTAGTGGAAGAGATACTATGTCTTTTTTTTTTTTTTTTTTTTTCCCGCTATCTCACTTTGTTGCCCAGGCTGGAGTGGTGTGGTGTGATCATGGCTCACTGCAGCTTTGAACTTCTGGGCTCAAGCAATCTTCTTGCCTCAGCCTCCTGAGTAATTGGGACCACAGGCATGCACCACCACCCTGGCTAACTTTTTATTTTTAGTGGAATCAAGGTCTCACTATGTTGCCCAGGCTGGTCTTGAACTCCTGGGTCCAAGTGATCCTCCCACTTTGGCCTCCCAAAGTGTTGGGATTACAGGCATGAGCCACTGTACCTGGCCTGTGGACATTACTGAAAAAAATTAAGCAACAGTACAAAGCAGTTAGTCAATGTGAACAGGGCCCACAATACAATTTTCCATCCTCTAGGACTTATGTTTCTGATGATTTTGACCAAGAAGATGGATTCTAACGTTTCTTCTGGCAGCCTAGTTGTTCTGTGACTTATTAAGACCTCAGTAGGCATAAGTGCTTGTCTGTAACTTTCCTAGCCTTCTTGAAAGCCAGACATATCAGTGTGCATATTGTGTGAGAGACTCGCACTAATGGCAGATGTGTGGCTGGACTCTCAGCTGATGGGTAGGAGTGAGTTGTTACCCTCTTGGGAGGAGGAGGGGGCTTTTACACACTCTTGCCTCACTCTGAAAGTGAACTTTGTTATCTGCTGGGGTGGTCTTCATGGCATCATAAACACGGGTTGGTTCTCTTCCCTATGCTCATCATTCCATTTACTTTCATCTTCCATCAAGACAGCAGATGGACTGGTAGGGAGAGTGATATTTGCTTGTTTTTCAGACTCTGGTCTGATTGAAATGTTGGTGGTGTGTGCTGAGTCAGACTCAGTAAACTCCTGCTTGATTTATTCTTCCCCTGGAGCCCACAAAACCCATAAAACAGAATTAGAGAACCAGCCCCTAATCATGCTTGTTAGGGCTAACCATAAACACAGTCATGTTGATGGATGGATGGTTTAATAAACATCTGCTGAGTGTCTGAGTTGAGTTCCGCAGGCATGCCCTGGGCCTGTCCTGAACCTGGCTGGGAAGTGGACACTTGGCAGATTCTGGAACATTTTAGAGACCATTACCTTTCTTTTGACTTTACACTTGTTGAAGCTCTGTCTTGAGTAAGTTTGGTGATTCAGACAAGCTATCTCAGCTAGGTTAGGATTGAGCAGAGAGGATGCAAATGTTGACTTCTATCCTGTAATGGTCCTTCCAAACCATGGTCCAGTTGTTGAAGAGTGGGTGAGGGTGGAAACCAGGTATTGCTGTCCATTCCAGCTCTAATTCCAGCACCAGGCAGCCATATGTCATCTTCTGCTCCTTACAGTGCTGCTGGGAACATGTTCCAGTTGCTAGAAAGAGGGATGGGGTGTAGGGGGTGGAGCAGCTGGCTTTAAGTCCACTCACACTCCACTATGGGTTCTGCAGGGATTTTGTGTCATGAATGTGAGGCTGACCTAAATGTCTTTTTTTCATAGCCCGGTGTGGGCAATTGGTAACAATTATAGGAGCTGTGGCATCATATCTTCTACAAATTTCTTAGTGGGGATTGATCAGTGACTTAGAGATGGAGTGCTATGGTCTGAATGTTTGTGTCATCCCTGAATTTTTATGTTGAGGCCCTAATGCCCAGTGTGATGCTATTTGGAGGTGGGGCCTTTGGGAGGCAACTAGGTCATGATAGCGTGGTCCTCATGAGTGGGATCAGTGCCCTTATAAGATGAGACAGAGAGATGATCTCTCTTGCTGCCCTGTGAGGATATAGCAAGAAGGTCTGTCTGCAAACCAGGAAGAAACTAAATCGCCTGGCACCTTGATCTTAGACTTCTCAGTCTTCAGAACTGGGAGGAATAAACTTCTATGGTCTAACCCACCAAGTCTATGGTATTATTTTTGTTGTAGCAACCCCAGCTGACTAAGGCACTGTGTGTGTGTATACTCTATGGCATTAGAATACAAAGTTGGGAGACAAGGAAAGAATGTAGTAATTGATAGAGTTAATTCAGAATGTTAAATTGTCTTTTCTCCTACCTGTGTGTTAAGTTCTGTAGGGACCATTTTAGATTGCCAACATGCCTGTATGTGGAGTTCCCTCATCTGGTGAGTGGGGTTACTTGTGTCACAGAAGATGGAGTTTGGTGTCTGGAGACCTACGTTTTAGCACTAGCCTTGATACCAACTGGCTGTAAGATACTGAGCAAGTCACTTAATCTTTGTCAGCTTCAATTTTTTAACTGATAGAATGAAGTAAAGCTGTTCTTTGCAGGATTATTGCGCAGATTAAATAACATGAATAAACTGTAAAGCACCCTTCAAAGACTATTTATCATGTGGAATTTACTGGATAGTCTTCAAATCCAATGTAGACAGTTTCTCTGAGCTTGCTTTCGCTCTCCTCCGGTCTCCTGTCTTCTAATTCATCCTGTTTAATCCTTGTTGGTGAGTATGAGTTAATATTCTTAATTTTGTTACTGTTAGGTTATGTTTATTCTTTTCAATTTTCTACCACTAGCATTTAAGGAGACTTGCAGTAAATGCTTTTCAAATTTCAATATTCAACAAATATTAATCAAGCATCTCGTAAGTGTAGGCTCTGCAGTGAAGATAGGATGGTAAATGGAACATTAATGGTTCTTTCCTCTGCAGTGTCTTTTACAGGAGGGCATCTGCTTCTGTTCAGAGAGCTCCAGTGATGGGGAAATCTTCACTTTCCGTGTCAGCATATTTATTCAGAGGTAGCTCTAATTGTTAGATGACTTTGCCTTCATATCAAACCAGTGTCTTCCAGTGTAACTTTACCAGTTGAACCACCATCAGGCCTCTTGACATGAATTTGATTTTTAAAACATTACAAAATATTTCAGGCATACAAAAATATACATAATACAAAGATCATGTAGGTATTCGCCACCCAGATTAAAGAAAAAATATGTGTAATTGAAGTCCCCTGGATACTCCTCCTTGATTTAATTCTTCTCCTTCTCTTTTTCCCTAGAAACAACTACTATCTTGAATTTATTTTATTTTCCCCATATATTTATACTTTAAAAAAACATATGCATATATCCAATAACATTATACATAGTGTTGTTTGCCATGTTTTTACATTTTATTTAATGATATAATATGGTGCTTATTCTAATTTTGCTTTTTGCCTACTTAACAATATGCTTTTGAAGTTTACCCTTATTAGTTCATTCGTTTTCACTACTGAGTCTTATTCCATTGTATAGATATACCACAACTTATTTATTCTTCTGTTGATTGCATTTAGGTTGTTTCTAGTTTTCACAATTGTAGACTGCTGCAGCAAACATTCTTGTATAAATCTCCAAGTCTCCTTGAGCACAGTTCCTGGTTTGTTAGGTTGTATATCTAATTGTGGAATTGTAGGACCATAAGCTGAGCACATCCTCCACTTTGTTTCTTCCACTTGTAAGATTGCTAGAGGGATATAAATTGATAAAATATGCATTCATATTGCTGTGCTCTACACCCCTGGTAACCCTTGGTTTTGTTATCCTTAACAGTTTTTGCCAGTATGCTGGGTATTAAAAAAATGTACATTTCCCTTATTACTAGTGAGTTAAAGCATCAGTTTCTACGTGTATTGGTCATTATGTTTTTCCCGCGCATGTGATTGCCTGTTCGTGTCTCTTGCCCATTTTTCAGCTGAGTTTTTTTGTCTTTTCCTTGTTAACTTATAGGAGTTCTATCTAAATGCTGGTCTCAGCTATGTGTATAACAATTGTCTTTTCCACTATGTGGCTGCACTTTTCAGTATCTTTATGGTATCTTCTGATGTATGGAACTTTAAGATTTAAATGTAAAATGTATATCTTTCCTTTTTATTCGTGTTTTCTTTGTCTTTTTCAACATTTTCTGTAATCTGTGATCATAATAATGTTCTTCTATATCTTCTAAGGTTTTAAAGTTTGCCTTTCACATTTGCATCTGGAATTTATTTTTATGCATGGTTTGAAATAAGATTCTAATTTTGTTTTTTCTCCGTGTAGATAACCAATGGTTCTGAAGCATTTCATTCATAACTTTTACCATGTTATTGCTGTCACGTGTCAAGTGTATATGTGTGGAGGTCCGTTTCAAGGTTTATTCAGTTCTGTTGGTCTGTTGATCTCTCCTTCATTTAGAACCTCTGTCTTAATTATTATAGCTCTATTTTAGTCTTGCGATCTAGCAGGATGATTCCTAACCTTATGGTCTTTGCTATTCTTGGGCGTCCCTTTGCTTTCTCATATAAATATTAGAATCAGTTTAGTAAATTTTTAAAAATAGGTATATTTATATTGATTAGTTTTTTTCTTCACTTATTTGTCGTTTTGGGTTGAGATTTTTAATCAGAATTATGTTGAATTTATAGAATAATTTTTGAGATTAATGACATCTTTATGATATTTAGTCTTTTAGTCCATGAATATGGCTTTATCTCTTCATTTATGTAGGTCTTCATTAATGAATTTTAATAAGCTTTTATTTATAATAGTTTCTTCTCTCTTTTGCTTTTTTTTTTTTTGCTCTGTCACCCAGGCTGGAGTGCAGTAGCAGGGTCTCAGCTCACTGCAACCTCCGTGCCCTGGGCTCAAGCAGTCTTCCTGCCTCAGCCTTCTGAGGAGCTGGGACCACAGGCGTGCACCACCATGACCGGCTATTGTTTTGTATCTTATTAGAGAGGAGGTCTCACCATGTGGCCCATGCTGGTTTTGAACTCCTGGGCTCAAGTGATCTACTAGTCTCAGCCTCCCAAAGTGCTGGGATTACAGGTGTGAGCCACTGCGTCTGGCTGGTAGTTTTTAAATTAAATTTGTATCTACCTTTTGTTGGATTGATTTGTAGGTGTCTTACAGTTTTGTTTGGTACAATTAATAGTGTTTTTTTTTCTCTGACTTTTATTTTAAATTCAGGGGTATATGGGCCAGATGTCCAGGGTTTGTTACATAGGTAAATGTGTACCATGGTGGTTTGCTGTACAGATCATCCCATCACCTCGGTATTAAGCCTAGCATCCATTAGCTATTCTTCCTGTTGCTCTTTCTCCCCCCAACTCCTGATAGACCCCTAGTGTGTGTTGTTCCCCACCTTGTGTCCATGTGTTCTCATCTTTCAGCTCTCATTTAGAAGTGAGAACATGTGATGTTTGGTTTTCTGCTCCTGTGTTAGTTCGCTGAGGATAATGGCTTCAAACTCCATTCATGTCCCTGCAGGGGACATGATCTCATTCCGTTTTATGGCTGCATAGTATCCCATGGTGTAGATATATCATATTTTCTTTATCCAGTGTATCATTGATGGGCATTTAGGTTGATTCCATGTCTTTGCTACTGTGAATAGTGCTGCAATGAACATATGTGTGTATATATCCTTATAATAGAATGATTTATATTTCTCTGGGTTTATACCCAGTAAGGGGATTGCTGGGTTGAATGGTATTTCTGCCTCTAGGTCTTTGAGGAACTGCCACACTGCCTGCCACACTGCCTTCCACTCTCACTAACAGTGTAAACGTGTTCCTTTTTCTCCATAACCTTGCCAGCATTTGTTACTTTTTGACTTTTTTTTTTTTTCTTTTGAGATGGACCCTCGCTCTTTGCCCAGGCTGCCGTGCAGTGGTGCAATCTCGGCTCACTGCAAGCTCTGCCTGCCAGGTTCATGCCATTCTCCTGCCTCAGCCTCCTGAGTAGCTGGGACTACAGGCGCCTGGCACCACGCCTGGCTAATTTTTTCTTGTATTTTTAGTAGAGTCGGGGTTTCACTGTGTTAGCCAGGATGATCTCGATTTCCTGACCTTGTGATCTGCCCTTCTCGGCCTCCCAAAGTGCTGGGATTACAGGTGTAAGCCACCGTGCCCAGCCTACTTTTTGACTTTTTAATAATGGCCATTCTGACTGGTGTGAGATAGCATCTCATTGTGGTTTTGATTTGCATTTTTCTAATGATCAGTGATGTTGAGCTTTTTAATTTTCATATGATTATTGGCTGCATATACGTTTTCTTTTGAGAAGTGTATGTTCATGTCCTTTGGTCACTTTTTAATGGGGTCGTTTGTTTTTTTCTTGTAAATTTGTTTAAGTTCCTTGTAGACTCTGGATATTAGCTCTTTGTCAGATGAATAGATTGCAACAATTTTCTCCCATTCTCTAGGTTCTCTCTTTACTCTGATGATAGTTTCTTTCACTGTGCAGAAGCTCCTTAGTTTAATTAGATCCCAATTGTCAAATTTTGCTTTGTTGCAATTGCTTTTGGCCTTTTCATCATGAAACCTTTGCCTGTGCCTATGTCCTGAATGGTATTGCCTAGATTTTCTTCTAGGGTTTTTGTAGTTTTGGGTTTTAGATTTAAGTCTTTAATCCATCTTGAGTTGATTTTTTTATATGGTGTAAGGAAGGGGTCCAGTTTCAATTTTCTACATATGGCTGGCCAGTTCAACCAGCACCATTTATTAAATAGGGAATCTTTTCCCCATTGTTTGTTTTTGTCAGGTTTGTCAAAGATCAGTTGGTTGTAAGTGTGTGGTCTTATTTCTGAGTTCTCCATTCTGTTCCATTGGTCTATATGTCTGTTTTTGTACCAGTACCATGCTGTTTTGATTACTGGAGCCTTGTAGTATAGTTTGAAGTTAGCATGATGCCTCCAGTTTTGTTATTGTTGTTTAGGATTGTCTTGGCTATTTGGGTTCTTTTTCAGTTACATATGAATTTTAAAATAGCTTTTTCTAATTCAGTGAAGAATGTCAATGGTAGTTTAATGGGAATAGCATTGAATCTATAAATTACTTTGGGCAGTATGTACTTTGGGCATTTTTATGATATTGATTCTACCTATCCATGAGGATGGAATGTTTTTCCATTTGTTTGTATCCTCTCTGATTTCTTTGAGCAGTGGTTTTTAGTTCCCCTTGAAGAGGTCCTTCCCTTTCCTTGTTAGTTATATTCCTAGGTATTTTATTCTTTTTGTAGCAATTGTAAATGGGAGTTCATTCATGATTTGTTTCTCTGCTTGCCTGTTGTTGGTGTATAGGAATGCTAGCAATTTTTGCACATGGATTTTGTATCCTGAGACTTTGCTGAAGTTGCTTATCAACTTAAGAAGCTTTTGGGCTGAGATGATGGGGTTTTCTAAATATAGGATCATGTCATCTGCAAACAAAGATAATTTGACTTCCTCTCTTCCTATTTAAATACCCTTTATTTCATTCTCTTGCCTGACTGCCCTGGCCAGAACTTCCAATACTACCTTGAATAGGAGTGGTGATAGAAGAGGGCATTCTTGTCTTGTGCTGGTTTTCAAGGGGGAATGCTTCTAGCTTTTGCCATTCAATATGATATTGGCTGTGGGTCTGTCATGCATAGCTCTTATTATTTTGAGGTATGTTCCAGCAATACCCTGTTTATTGAGAGTTTTTAACATGAAGGTATGTTGAATTTTATCCAAGGTCATTACTTCTGCATCTACTGAGATAATCATGTAGATTTTATCTTTAGTTCTGGTTATGTGATGAATCACATTTATTGATTTGTGTATGTTGAACCAACCTTGCATCCCAGGGATGAAGCCAGCTTGATCATGGTGGATAAGCTTTTTGGTGCACTGCTGAGTTTGGTTCGCCAGTATTTTATTTAGGATTTTTCATTGATGTTCATCAAGGATGTTGGCCTGAAGTTTTATTTTTTTGTTGTATCTCTGCCAGGTTTTGGTATCAGGATGATGCTGGCCTCATAGAATGAGCTGGGGAGGAGTCCCTCCTTTTCAATTGTTTGGAATAGTTTCAGTAGAAATGATACCAAGTCTCTTTGTACCTCTGGTAGAATTCAGATGTGAATCCATGTGGTCCTGAGCTTTTTTTTGGTTGGTAGGCTATTTCTCAATTTCAGAACTCCTTTTTAGTCTATTCAGGGATTCAGTTTCTTCCTGGTTCAGTCTTGGGAGGATATATGTGTCCAGGAATTTATCAATTTCCTCTAGTTTTTCTAGTTTATTTGCATAGAAGTGTTTATATTATTCTCTGATGGTTGTTTGTATTTCTGTAGGGTCAGGGGTGAATTTCTCCTTAATATTTCTGATTGCGTTTATTTGATTCTTCTCTCTTTTCTTCTTATTAGTCTGGCTAGTGGTCTATTTTATTAATTTTTTCAAAAAACCAGCTACTGGATATGTTGATTTTTTTTTTTTGAAGGTTTTTTTTGTGTCTCTGTCTTCTTCAGTTCTGCTCTGACCTTGGTTATTTCATGTCTTCTGCTAGCTTTTGGGGGTTTGTTTGCTCTTGGTTCTCTAGTTCTTTTAGTAGAGATGTTAGGTTGTTAACTTGAGATCTTTTTAGCTTTTTGATGTGGGCATTCAGTGCTATAAATTTCCCTCTTAACACTGTTTTAGCTGTGTCCCAGAGATTCTGGTACATTGTCTTTTTGTTCTCATTGGTTTCAAAGAACTTCTTGATTTCTGCCTAATTTCATTATTTACTCAAGAGTCATTCGGGAACAGGTTGTTCAGTTTCCATGTAGTTGTGTAATTTTGAGTGAATTTCTTAATCTTGTGTTCTAGTTTGATTGCGCTATGGTATGAGAGACTGTTATTATTTCAGGGTTTTTTTTGTGTTTGCTGAGGAGTGTTTTACTTCTGATTATGTGATCAATTTTAGAGTAAGTGCTCTGTGGGAATGAGAAGAATGCATATTCTGTTGTTTTTAGATTCAGAGTTCTGTAGATATCTATCACGTCCACTTGATTCAGAGCTGAGTTCAGGTTCTGAATATCTTTGTTAATTTTCTGTCTCAATGGTCTGTCTAATATTGACAGTGGGGTATTGAAGTCTCCCACTACTACTCTCTGGGAGTCTAAGTCTCTTTGTAGGTCTCTGAGAACTTGCTTTATGAATCTGGGTGGTCCTGTATTGGGTGCCTATATATTTAGGATAGTTATCCCTTGTTGAATTGAACCCTTTACCATTATGTAATTCCCTTCTTTGTCTTTTTTGATCTTTGTTGCTTTAAAGCCTGTTTTGTCAGAAACTAGGATTGTGACCCTTATTTTTTTCTGTTTTCCATTTGCTTGGTAAATTTTCCTCCAGCCCTTTAGTTTGAACGTGTTTATGTCTTTGCACACAGCATACCAATGGTTGGCTCTTTATGCAGCTTGCCATTCTGTGTCTTTTAATTGGGGCATTTAGCCCATTTACATTTAAGGTTAGTATTGTGATATGTGAATTCAATTCTGTCATCATGATGCTAACTGGTTATTTTGCAGACTTGTTTATGTGATTGCTTCATAGTATCACTGGTCTGTGTACTTCAGTGAGTTTTTGTAGTGGCTAGTGACGATTTTTTGTTTCTGTGTTTAGTGCATCCTTCAGGAGCTCTTGCAAGGTAGGTCTGTTGGTGACAAATTCCCTCAGCATTTGCTTATCTGAAAAGGATCTTATTTCTCCTTTGCTTATGAAGCTTAGTTTGGCTGGATATGAAATTCTGGGTTGGAAATTCTTTGCTTTAAGAATATCGAATATTGGCCCCCAATCTCTTCTGGCTTGTAGGGTTTCTGCTGAGAGTTCTGCTGTTAGTCTGATGGGCTTCCCTTTGTAGGTGACCTGGCCTTTCTCTCTGGCTGCCCTTAACATTTTTTCCTTTATTTCAACCTTGGAGGATCTGATTAGTATGTGTCTTGGGGTTGATCTTCTCATGGAGTATCTTACTAGGGTTCTCTGCATTTTCTGAATTTGAATGTTGGCCTGTCTTTCTAGGTTGGGCTAGTTCTCTTGGATGATATCCTGAAGTATGTTTTCCAGCTTGGTTCCTTTTTCCCCATCTATTTCAGGTACCCTACTCAGTCATAGGTTTGGTGTCTTTACATAATCCCATATTTCTCGGAGGTTTTGTTAATTCCTTTTCATTCTTCTTTTCTCTGCTCTTGTCTGCCTATTTCAGAAAGGTAGTCTCTGAGATTCTTTCACTTGGTCTATTCTGCTACTGATACTTGTCATTGCATTGTGAAGTTCCTGTGTTGTGTTTTTCAGCTCCATCAGATTGGTTATGTTCCTCTCTAACCTGCCTATTCTGGCTATCAGCTCCTGTATTGTTTCATCATGATTCTTAGCTTCTATGCATTGAGTTACAATATGTTCCTTTAGCTAGGCCAAGTTTGTTCTTACCCACTTTCTGAAGCCTTCTTCTGTCAGCTCAGGCATCTCAGCCTCAGTCCAGTTCTGTGCCTTTGCTGGAGAGGTGTTGTGGTCATGTGGAGGAGAAGGGGCATTCTGGTTTTTGAGTTTCTGTGTTTTTGCATTGATTGTTTCTCATCTTTATGGGCCTATCTACCTTTGATTTTTGAGGTTGCTGACCTTTGAATAGGGTTTTTGAGGGATCTTTTTTGTTGTTGGTGGTGTTTGCTGTTTGTTTTTCTTTTAACAGTCAGGCCACTCTCCTGTAGCACTGCTGCAGTTTGCTGGGGGTCCACTCCAGACCCTAGTTGCCTTGGTTTTTCTGTACCCAGAGGTATCACTAGTGAAGGCTGTGAAACAGCAAAGATGGCAGGCTGCTCCTTCCTCTGGAAGCTCTGTCCTAGGAGGGCACTGACCTGTTACTGTTCTGCACACACCTGTAGGAGGTGGCTGGAGACCCGTGTTGGGAGATCTCACCTAGTCAGGAGGAATGGGATCAGGGACCTGCCCAAAGAAGCAGTCTGGCTGCCCTTTGGTAGAGCAGGTGTGCTGCATTGGGGGGGTACCATTCCTCGTTCAGATCATTTGTATGCTACAAAGCCAGCAGACTGGAACAGCTGAGTCTACCAAACTGCAGAGATGGTGGCCACCTCTCCCCCTGGGAGCTTTGTAATAGGGAGAGATCAGAGCTCTCTCTGTAGAACCTTTGCTGGAGTGGCTGAAGCCCCCACAAGGAGGTCTCACCCAGTGAGGAGGAATGGATCAGGGTCCTGCTCAAAGAAGAAGTCTGGCCACGATCTGGCAAGGCAGCTGTGCTATGGGGGAACCCTCCTTCTCTGGACCGCCTGTATTCTTCAAAGCCACCAGGCTGAAATGACGGAGTCTACCGAACCACAGGGATGGTGGCCGGTCCTCCCCGCTGGGAACACCATCCTGACTCAGGATGATTCCAGCCTGCTGCCACCAGCCAGCTGGAATCCCAAGCCAGTAGGTCTCAACCCACGTGGTGCTGTGGAAATGGGGCCTGAAGAATGATGCCGCCTGGCCCCCGACTCAGCCCCCTTCCTAGGGACATGCGTGGATGGATCTCCCGCCTTGCCATGGATCCCGGGACCAGAGTATGCAAAACTCCTGGGTCTCTGTGTGTGGCTGAGCCACTCCCTGAGTGGCTGCTTTGCCGAGATTCCACACAGCTCTGTGTATGGGACCCAAATCCCTGGTGGCGTGGGCTCCTGAAAGGATCTCCTGATATATGGGTTGCAAAGATCCATGGGAGAAGCATGGTTTCCCAGGCATGGCTGCACAATCACTCACTGCTTTCCTTGGCTGGGGGTTGGGGTTCTCTTGGTTCCGTGCAACTCCTGGATGGGCCATTGCCCCATCCTGCTTCTCTTTGCTGTTTGTGGGTTGAGCTGTTTGCCTGGTCAGTCTCAGTGTGAGAACCCAGATATCTCAGTTGAAGTTGTTGAATTCACTTGCTCCTTTCATTCCTTTCTCTGAGCACCATGGACTGCAGCTGCTTCCAATAGACCCAATGGTGCCTTTTAAAAACTTACATTTTCTTGCTACTGGGGGTTGGTATTCTTTGCTTGTATTTTATGGCTCTTTTCACTACTAGATCACCTTAAATGTTTCTCATCTTCTCTATTCCAGATGTATATGTTCTTTCTTAGACTGTTCAACAGTAGACCCTTGAACTTACAGCCAGAAATATGAAGAATTATTACCACAAATGGCTTATAATACTATGAAAAGATGCTCAACTTGACTTGTAGAGTAATGTAGATTACATCCAGATAGCATTTTTCATGATCAGATTGGCAAAATTCCAAAAGTTTGACCACAACTCTGTTGACAAACTGTAGGGGGAAATAGATACATACATTGTTATTTGCTGGGGGAATGCAAAATAGCATAAAGCTGATCTATTAATATGTGGGGGAATGGGCAATACCCAGTACAATTAAATCTACAGTAAATCTAAAGATTGCTAGACAAAATTCCTAGAATCCTCTAGGAATCTATCCCAAAGATTTACTGGCAAAATATTTTTTATGAAATATGCATTTTACTATTCATTGGCACACTGTAGTAGCAAAAAGCCGCAATGACTGAAATATTCTTCATTAGAGGACTAGTTGGGTCAGCTGTGGTGCTTCCATAGGATGGAAAACCATGAAGCTGAAAAAAGAAATGGGAAATATATCGGTAATAGAGTGATTGTTATGGTATATTAAGTGAAAGAACAAGATACCACTTGTCTAAGAAATAAGAGAATATGTATTTGCTTCGATATTTGCCTTCTTTTAAAAGAATAAACCATAAGATAATAATAATAGAAAAAGGAGAAGAGGGGTAATGGGATGGAGGGAAAGGAATAAAACCTAATCATTTCTGAATATACTTTGTTTTCTTGGTTTGGTCATGGAAACATGTAAATTTTTAACATAATTTAAAAAATAGAGACAGGGTCTTGCACTGTCATTCAGGCTGGAATGCAGTGGCTCACAGCTCACTGTAATCAAACTCCTGGGCTCAAGTGATCCTCTCGCCTCAGCCTTCTTAGTAGCTAGAACTATAGGTGTGCACCACTACACTCAGCTAATTTATTTTTTGTTTCTAATTTTTTGTAGAGATGGGGTCTTGTTATGGTGCCCAGGCTGGTCTCAAGCTCCTGGCCTTAAGCATTCCTCCTGCCTTGGCCTCCCAAAGTGGCAGGATTACAGGCATGAGCCACTGTGCCTGGCCTTAACATAATTTTGAAATAAAAAACATATAATCCCTGAGAAAACCAAATAAATCTAAGTGTGTATTGAGCTGGTTAGCATAACCCACAGAGAGGAACAGAGAGGAACTCAGCCAACTGGCTTTAAAACACAGGGATTTGATTGTACATCCCTATCGGCGTGAATCATAAAGGTACCCAAAGTGCAGAAAACATTGTAGGCTGTTTTTAAATTATCATTACTGGTGCTGGTATTCTGAGATTCTTACATGTATTGTGAGATAGAATAAACAACTAATTAAATTTATAGGAGGAAGGAAACATTGACATTTGAACAATAAAGTTAGGAAAAATTCCTGCATTCTTGAATTTGAGCTGGACATACAATATGAACTCAAAGCATTTTAGTATTTTTTAAAAACGTGGTCTAGCTCTGTCCACGGAGAAGGGCCAGAAACCATGGCCGGCCCAGTAACAATGAGCATTCCTTGTGCCAGATTGTGATTGCCAAATACCATTTCCTACAAAAAAATAACCAGGGCTCTTTGAAACAGTGGCTGCTTTCAGATTTGGAGCAGGAGATATACAAGATGTGCCTGGTTCATCTTTCTACACCAGCAAGCAGGGAAGCTCTGGAGGACTCCCAGGGTCATGTTGTAGAAGGACTCAGGAACCAACATGAAGGGGTTCCTACTGGTCAAGTTTGAACATCATTTTGGATAATACAGCACTGGATTGAAACATATCACACAGGTTTAAATACATGAGTTTATAATGATACTCAAGGAAAAAAACCAGTCACTTTTGTAGGATGCTGGTAAATTAATGAATTACTTTGAAAACTGGTAAATAAAGGGAAAGAAATCAGCATTTTACAAACTATGCCTTAGGATGACCAAATTGGTGATGAAGGAAAGTTTCTCTTTATAAAAGTAGCTACAGGAGAGATGAAGAGGAAATGATATCACATCATTATTATTTTGTAATCCCTAGTTCATGGATCTAGGCAATGATCAACAATGGCTGCTGACAACATGAAAAAATATTGCCAAAAGGATTGCCTAATCTGAACGAGCCTCTAAATTTAACAAACATTAAAAAAAAAAGATTTATACAGGGCGCAGAGGAACGTGTTAAATAAAACTATGGGAGTGCAATCAGCAACATTTAGAAGTAGGAAACTACAGAAAAATAACCTGGAGTTTCAATAGTTGCCAATAGATATGAAAAAAAGATGAAGGGTAGACTTATGGATTAAACATAGGTGTATTAATGTATTAGTCTGTTCTCACGCTGCTAATAAAGACATTCCAGAGATTGGGTAATTTATAAAGGAAAGAGGTTTAATGGATTCACAGTTCCACATGGCTGGCGAGGCATCAGAATCATGGTGTAAGGCAAAGGAGAAGCAAAGGCACATCTTCTATGGTGGCAGGCAAGAGAGCTTGTGCAGGGGAACTCTGATAAAACCATCAGATCTCATGAAACTTATTCACTACTACGAGAACAGTATGGAGGAGACCACCCCTATGATTCAATTATCTCCAACTGGCCCCATCTTGACATATGGGGATTGTTACAGTTCAAGGTGAGATTTGAGTGGGAGCACACCCAAACCATATCAATTAACCAGTTGCAGTGTGAGAACCTTATTTGGATCTTAAGGATAACAAAGTGTTTAACAATTTTGAGACAACCAGGGAGAATTTGAGCACTGACTGGCTATCTGATAAAACAAATTGTTAGTTGTTTTCAGGTGAGATAGTGTTGTGATTATATTTAAAGAAAGGTCTTTATTTTTTAAAGGTGCATATTGAATTATTTACTTCTGAAATAAGATGACATTTTATTTGGGATTTGTTTTTAAAATAAAGGGCTGATGAGAAAGCAGGTGGGTATGGATGAAACCAGAGTTGCCCTGCATTGGTGGTGACTGAAACTGAGTAATGGGTTTATTCATTGTACTATTCTTTCTATTTTTGTGTATGTTTAAGGTTTTCAGTGATAAAACATTAAATGGAAATAGCATTCTTAGCATAAATAGGGCTCAGAAGAAGGGAATTTCTGAAATGGGTCTCTGTATTAAGTCTCATTTTTATAATGTCTTTGTACATCCAAGATAAGTTCCTAGAGGGAAACAGAACGCACACTGGGTATCTGCAACTCATTCCTGTTTTAGTTCAGCTCACCAAGCCCTTAAATTAATCATCACAGAGGAAGACAACCCAAGTTTGCATCCCAGGGAGACCATTTGTAAGACAACTTCTTAATCTAGATTATGATTCTCTTTTAATCTGGCTCTGACCTCTCCCATCATCCCTTCCAGCCAATTGCAGACTGCAGTGTCTCTGAAGATGGAAAAGGATCTGTTTTCCAATTTCCAAATGCTCGAGCACCCTTTGAAAAGCCATCAGCCTAGAGAGGGACTGTGACCTCCCCATGTCACTTGGCCAGTGAGTGGGATAGCTGGGATTCAAACCCGGGTCTCTGAACTTCCACTGCGCTGCATTCTACTGCTTTGCTCTCATTGAATAAGTTAAATTCTGCATGTTGATTCCCCCCCGGTGAGGGGTGCCTGTATTCTTTGTTGAGCTTACAGGGTGCTTTTTAGGAAGAGTTTTTGCCCTAAGTTATTTATAGACCACTGTGCCTGTCTGGGCACATGTTTACCAGCCAAATAACTTTTAATGTGCCCAAGGAAATGAACACAAGCTCCAGGGTCTGAGGAATATTAAACTGTGGGCAAGGAAAATTTCAATATGGATTATACTAATAAATTTGGTGCTTTCGAATTTCAAATGTGATTCAAATACATACACCATGTTGTTTGTTCCTCCTTACCTTACCTGCTATTATCAGTGATGGAATGGCTTGTCAAGTCTAAGACCCCAATCAGAATCTTCTGACTTCAAAATCCTCACTCTCTCTACTTTATCACACTGCCTCTTTCTTTTAGCAGAATTTGAAAATAGTAGTGTGATATCTTTAGGTGATGCCAGTGACCTATCAGAGTATGGCTTAGGCTGTTGCTGTCATCATCACCAAATGAGTAATAACTAGTTCTAGTTCAATTTAGTACTCACTGTGTGACAGGCATGTTTGGAAACTTGAGTTCTGTCTAATATTTAAAAATAATAAAATTTAATTTTCATAAAACCCCTATGATGTACATATTAAAATTGTATTTGCTGTGTGACATTGGATAAAATTAAATAGTTTCCAAAGTCACAGCGCTAATAAATAGTAGAGCCAGGATTTGAATCCAGGACTGTCTGATATCAGGGCCTGAGCTGTAGCCATTAAGTCACTCAATGATGTCCATTCATTCAATTAGCAGATATTTATTGAGCATTTACTCTGTGCCAGGTACTGTCTCAGGCACTGGGGATACAATTGTGATGAGTGGGATATCCTCCCTTGTCCTTATACAGCTTACAACTAGTGAGTCAGACAGACAGTAAACAAGATGTTTTTAGGCAGTGATGAGTGGTTTGTAGGAAGTAAAACTGGGCAATGTGACACAGAGTGTCTGGAGTATAAGACTAGGATGCTGCTTTAGGCCTTTGGGGGCTTGTCTGAGGTCAGATAGGACTTGAGTATTCCAGACAGAAGGAACAAGTAGAAATTAAAGATCCTATAGTTGAAACTGGCTTGGTATGTTTGGAGGACAGAAAGAGAATACAGGAGAGAACATGGAAGCCATTGGAGAGGCAGTACTCACCCAAAAGTGTGGATAGAGCTCCCCACATCCTCATCCCAGCCCCCTGGTGATGTAGGCGTGGTTGGGGCAAGGAGTACTGCCTTTGACCATGGAGGAGAGCGCTTGACTTGTGATGGGACTCATTTCTGAGAAACAAGCTCCATCCCAGAGGAATGACATATTTCTTCCAGACCATGGGCTCTGTAGTCTCAAAACAGTAGGACAGGGATAAGTAGTTGAGACCTGGCTTGATGGCATGTGTGAAAATGATTTTGGCGTCTTAAATGGCATCAAGTAGAAGCAACATCAACAGTGTGGCCTTATTACCAAAAAAGTTGCTGCAGTCAGAGGCTTTCCTGAAGGATGATATACAGAGAGGTCAATGCCTGCCAAATACAAGGAGAACATTTCTGGCAAAAATGGAATAGGTGTCTTGGAATGCTGATGTAGTCCCTCATAGGCATTGAGAAGCTGCTCTGCCCTTGGTTGGGAATATCGCAGAAATGAGTCAAGCCAGGTTAGTGTTGGAAGAAGAGTTGGAAGAGCTCATCTCTGTGGGCTTTCCAACCTGCAGTCTTCAGGGCCTCATTGCCAGGGTGGCAGTTCATGGCAGTGGTGGTTGGTAACAATTTATGGGAGATGAAGTATTCAAACCCAGATTATGTTCCTAACTAGTTTACTGCTCAGGCCAGTGCTCCTTCGTGCTCCAACTCTTCTCACTGTTCTGCAGCCTGTGGTCACTGAGTTGCTCTGGGATCCCTATTATTTTTACTGGAACCTTATTTAATGCAGCTCTTCATTTTCTAGCTAACTGGTACCATCTGTCTGTAATCACACTTCTCAGATCTGCCTCCTTGTCATCAGCCTACCTCCCTCTCCGATGGTTGGGAACTAGTTGTATTCTCCGAAGACTTGCTGTACTTTAACATTTTTACTTGGCATGGCCAACAAACGTACCATATATTGTCTGTGGAAGCCAACAAAAGAAGGCTTGGAAAAGAAGGCTTGAATTGTCATCCCACATTAAGAGCATCCTGGCCTCTAGTGGAGGGTATACGAGAGTTGGCTCTAGATTCTGATTTGTTTGTTACTGGGCTTTGACTGTGTAGCCTTGGCCCTCTCTTCAAACCCCTCTGGTTTCCAATTGGTTTATCTCTAAACAAGTTGAAGGGATTAGACCAATGGCTCCCTGGAGGGCCCATCCTCCTGTCAGATCATTCAAAGATGTTCATTGCCAGTTCTTTGCACCGTGAGGAACATATTTGGACTTTCAGGCAGGCTCTGACTTCTCAGAGCTTGCAGTCCAAGACATTCTGACATGGATGCACATTTAAAAGACAGACACTTTATAGATAGATTATTGATCAATTTTGCCACTAGTGTGAAGCTGTCACTTCTGAAAAAGGGGTATGTTTTTCCTTCTCACTTTTACTGCTTTGGTTAAATCGTTTGCCCTAAGAATTCCCTCAAATATAGATATGCATATGCCATAGACTGAGTATATTAGCATTATAAGCATGTCAGTGACATAATAGCACCTTTTGCATAAATTTATATTCTTTATAACAACTTTATGGGGTGAATTGCTTTAGTCTGCAATAAAAAGATATGGGAATTCAGAGAGGTGAAATATCCCTGTAAAGCTTCTGTAGCTCCTTCATTATGCCTGTGCTTTGTTTGCAGTTCTGGGCTGCATCTCTGAATAGGTATATTAGGTCAGTGGGTGTATCAGGCAGAGGGTGGTGGGGATAGGGGGTTACTGAGGGAGTTAAGTTGACAGGATCAGAGATGAGGATCCCTTGTTTCTAGAGAGGAGGCTGAGGGGAAGCCTACACCTCTTCTCCTGATAACCCTGGCAGGAGGTGGAGCATGAGTCTGACAGCAAGCAGGTTATGGGGGATGTTGGTTCCCATAGTAAGCACAATTGTTGGAGCATTACTGGAGGCAGTCCAAGCATGACTTAGTTGTTAGGATGTCCACACATCAAGCCTGCAGAAGTGTGTCTGGCGGCCCAGTGGGGTCCTGGCAGCCCCACAGTGGAATGTGTTGTCGGGCAAAGGCTGCTGATGAGGCACCTCCTCTGATGAGTCCATTCTTGCATTGTTGTAAAGAAACACCCGAGACTGGGTAATTTATAAAGAAAGGAGGTTTAATTGGCTCACAATTCTGCAGGCCTTACAGGAAACATGGCTGCATCAGCTAGCCTTCTGGGGAGGCTTCAGGAAACTTGTGATCATGGCAGAAGGCAAAGGGGAAGCCAGCACTTTACATGGCTGGAACAGGAGGAAGTGGTGGGGGTGGGGAGGGGTGCCACACACTTTTAAACAACCAGATCTTGTGAAAACTCTGTATCACCAGAACAGCGCCAAATGGGGAAATCCACCCCCATGATCCACTACCTCCTGCCAGGCCCCACCTCCCATACTGGGGATTACAATTTGACATAATATTTGGGAGAGGACACAAATTCAAACCATCTCCTCCTCTCACCTGTCCATCCTTCACCTCTTAGGAAGGAGGGCAGCCACAGTAGAGCACTTGCCTCTAGTTGCTCTTGAGCACCCTTCCTGGGTAAGAGAATTAAAAAAAAAACAAAAAACAATTTTATGATTCTAAAGGCAGTGTTATTACAGAAAGTTTGAAAACCCAGAATTTATACAGAAAAACACAATAACAACAATGGGAGAATGTTTCCGGTGGTGGTGTGGTAAATATGGCTTCCTTGCTCATTTGTAGTTTCCATTTAAGGTGGCACAGTGTTTGGGTTATAAACAAACACTTAATTTGAATGGGAAGAACTGTGGTGCCTTTCACTGTAAAACCCCAGTGTAGAAAGAGGCCATATTATTTTCCAGCAGGACAAGATCACCCTGTTTAGCTGGTGTTATCAGTCAAGGTTCAACCGAAGATGAATAGGGGATATATATGAAGAGACTTACTGCAAAGAACTGGCTTATGTCACTGTGGGAGCTGTTAGACAAGTGCAACATCTATAGGGCAAGCTTTCACGCAGAACTCTCAGGCACAAACTGAAGCTGCTGTCCAGAGGCAGAGTTTCTTTTTCAGGGGAACTTCAGCTCTGTCCTTAAGGCCTTTTGACTGATTGAATCAGGCTCACATATATTATCTTGGATGGTTTCCCTAAAAGCCAGCTAATTATGGGCCTTCATCACATCTGCAAAATACTTTCACAGCAATACCTTGATTGGTGTTTGGATAACCGGGGACTGTAACCTAACCAAGTTGACATACACAAAATATCATCACATCTGATAATCTGTCCTCTTTGAAAATTAATCTAGGGAATTGGATGCATCATCTGCCTTGGTTGCCCAGCCCCTCTTTCAACAATCTTCCTTGCTAGGACATAATAAGGGCTAAAGTCAATCCCAGTGGTCTCATCGGGACCTGCCCGCCTGCAGCATCGTGTTCTGTTTAGATTTTGTCATATTCACTTGTATTTCTGCTTCCTAGGCATGATTAAGTCATCGTTTGCGTCTATGTGACCTCTCCCCATGACTAAATTGGAAGTTGTTGCAGGGCTGGGATGGTATCTTCTGTTGGATTTGTCTGTCCCTTGATGGTCTGAGTGCTGCAAGTGCTCTAAGTGGCTTTTCAGTAAACAGTGACTGATATCCATGAGTTAACTTCAGGTCCCATAAAGGCCAAGATTCTTATGTCTCCTTGTTATATCTCCTCATGGAAGAAGGAGCAGTTTGTTTCATTGCATTTGTTTTTGTTCATTCACTTACAGATTGCCAAGTGGGCATTGTTCTAGGTACTGAGCCTGTAGCAGTGAATAAGACAGACAGGATCCGTCGTCTTTTGGAGCTTTACAAAACTAGTATGGTTGTTGGAGATGTGGTAGAGGGAGAGGAAGGAAACTAATAATAAACAAGTATACAAATTAAACAAGCTAATTTCAGATACTGTAAGTGTATAGGGGAAGATAACAGTATACCATGACTCTAAATTAGGTGGTCACTTTCTGACTTCAAATAATGACTCCCTAGCTGGTGATGATGGGCAAATTACTTCACCTCTTTGAGCCTCAGGTGCTCTGTTTTTTTTTTTTTTTTTTTTTTTTTGTTTTTTTTTTTAAAGACGGTAAGGATCTGTGATGTTTGGGTTCTGGGCCAACTGAACTGGGAGCCGTTATAGGATTTTGTGAGGGGATTCTTGGAATAGGAATTGTCTAGAAATGTAATTTGGGATGGTGAGAGCTTTGCCTCTCAAATGTGGCTTGCAGACCAGCAGCAGGTATCATTGCAGAGCTTTTTAGAAATGCAGGCTCTCAGGCCCCTTCCCAGACCCACTGAGTCAAATGTGCATTTTGCCAACAGCCCCATGTGATTTTTCTGTATAGTTTGAGAAACACTGGAGTGGGAGGTTGAGGGCAAGTTGGAGTAACTCAGGTGTAAAGAATTGGTTTCATCTTGAAAACTAGAGGTGGGGAGGAGGGAGAGAATGAATTCAGAGGTCAGTTTTATCCTGGGTGAGGTCAGTCTCTGAACAATTGACTTAAAAGAAACCAACTTATTACCAAGATTGTCAGTTGATCAGATATTTATGGTAGGTATGCAGTTTTTAAATTCTGAGAATTTGCACTGGTCTCTATCTAGGACACATCTCTCTGGGTCCTGAGTCCTCTCACGATGTCAAATACTCAAAGCAGAAGGTTGTTCGGCGAGTAGAGGATCAAGAAACTGGAACTGGCCTTTATTAAAAGGATATTCAAGCTAGCATTGTTGGGTGTGTCATTCTCCTTTACTTAGGAATGTTTCCTTTTAAGATCTAGGTTTAGCTTTTGTGAGGCTGAGCCCCTGTCCTCTGAACTGTGAGGACAGCTGTGTCACCTTCTCCAGAAGCGGGGTTGTGACTCACTTTTGTATGCAGTCTGTGTCACCATTGTCCTCTGTAATGGACTCCTGAGACTGGTTTGCATCCATCATGTTTCAGGTTGATGCCCTGTGGGAGATTCCTAGCCCTTTCTGTCCAGTGCTTCCAGAACGGACTGCTCCCCAGTAAATTTGCGTGGACAGCTAATGCCATCCATGGGATGTAGAGTCTTGCATGCTCCATCCCCCAGATGGTGACACTTTGCTCCTCAGGTTTCTTCTTTTGTCTTTCTTGGGATCCATCATACCCAGGGTATTAATTCCATTCAATGCTTCCTTTGTGCTCGGCATGGTTCGGGTCCCATATTTACTCCTAACTATGGCTCAGACAGATTTTACAGGAGCTGGTAGTTGAATATGATAGATTCATAGTATGCTACCTTGAAATCAGCCATAGTTAGGGACAACTGTGGATGCAGTGAGGTTTTCTTTCAAAAATATCTTGGTGTTTCAGAGATGACACATCGGGAAAGGACAACTGGGCATGCAGAGGATGGGTACAGTTTCTGAATTCACAAATTGACATTCTGATTTGTTGACTTTGATGCAGATTCAGGATGGGTGGGTGTCTTAGAAGTTACTGTGCACGTTATGAAGAGAACTTCACTTGCCTGCCCCCACTCCCAACAGCTGCATCCTTTTAACAAGTACAGTTTCCTTAGAGATCTTTCTCTCCAATATTCTTTGATGTTCCTACATAGATCTATAGTTTTTTGGGGGGCTGGAGGGTACTCATATATTTCATCTGTTTTGGAACGGGAGACAGCCTTTGTTCTATTGTCCGAATCAAAGTCAAATCCATTTCATTTCTTAAATTTCTTGAGCTCTCATGAATCTTCTTGCAGATATGTATACTCTAGCACTAGGGAGTAAGAATGGAGTTAAAAGTGCCCCTGTGGACAGCATTAATCCATTTACTAGGACGTAATCTAATAATCAGAAAATGCTGGCTTCAGTTTCCTGGGGACAGGAGCTCATTTTATGCATTTTGTTCTGTTTGCATTGGCTGTATCTCCAGATATTGCAGGTTTCCATACATTGGTCCTGTCTTTATCAGATTAATGTCAGGTGGTAGCGGCTGGATTCATCTGTGGATTTACTTGCTGCTGCTTAATGGATTGTGGCCTGTGTCTGACACTTTAGTACTGACTGCTTGGTAAGTCTTTTTTTAAACTGGTGAATTCTTGCCAGATAATTTGCCATTAGTGTTTCTTTCTCTAGACAGGGATGCATGAATTCAGGTACCCTAGCTATCATCCTCTTTGTTTAAAAGGAAGGGAGGGGGACATAGGGAAGTCAAGAGACACATTATGAGCCCCGGCGGACATAACTCAGGACTCCCAGGACTTCCTGCTACCCCTCAGCTGGGACTGCTGACCTCACTCCTTCTTGTCTTTCAGACATGCCGCTGAGCACATTGGTGAACAAATGTATCATTGTGCTCCCTGAAATAAAAAGGGGGGCTGGTGCTCTGAAAGCACCTTGTCAGGCTGCAGCTAAAGTGCCTTTTAGTTCTCCTTTCTGCTAAGATCCCAACTGGAAAGAGTTGGGGCTGTACCCTTCCAGCTCTTTCAGGAAGGCACGGTACAGGAAAAGGTGCCTAGCCCAGGTTGTATATGTGTTGTATGCACACATATGTGTTGGGGCACATGGGGGCTTCCACTGTCCCCTGGGAGCCTAACGATCCTTCATGGCTTCTGGTCATCAGATGATAGACAGGTCCACATATCTGTCTTTTGCTTCCACTTTCTTACCACACATCAGTCAGTGAACATTTATCATATCTTCTAGGCACCAGGCATATCTCATTGTTCTCCTTCACAACGTTGTTATGAGAAGATACAGATAAAAAGATTATGAAATGTTTTATCAATAACAATTGCTTTTTAAAAAATAATTTCAACTTTTTTATAGATTAACAAACACATACAGGTTTGTTCCATGGGTATATTGCGTGACACTGAGGCTTGGGGTCCCAATGAATTCCGTCACCCAAGCGGTAAACACAGTACCCAACAGATGGTTCTTCAGCCCACGTCTCCCTTCCACCCTCCCGCATCTAGTGGTCCCCAGTGTCTGTTGTTCCCATATGCACGTTCATGTGTATTCAGTGTTTAGCTCCCACTTATAAGTGAGAACATGTAGTATTTGGTTTTTCCATTCTTGCTTTAGTTTGCTTAGGACGATGGCCTCCAGCTCCATCCACGTTGCTGCAAATGACATGATTTCATTCTTTTTTGTGGCTTCATAGTACCACATTTTCTTTTTCCAGTCCACTGGTGATGGGCACCTAAGTTGATTCCACGTGTTTGCTAATGTGAATAGCGCTGCAGTGAACATACAGACAGGCACATGTGTCTTTGTGATAGAATCAAGTGCTTTGTCTTGAAGATATTACAGTCAACTTTTCATTACAAATCCCCAAACCAAAAACACTCTGGCTGCTGTTTTTCATGTATGAATAATCATTATTTGTAAATCCTTTATGCATAACCATTATATTTTGAATAGATATATTGGTCAATTGATGTTTCTCAATTTGCTCCATGTTTACTGAATACCCAGTATACACCCAGGGCTGTGCAAGAGATTGAGGTAGAGGTAGGGGTGTGTCAGACACCTCTTTTGGACTCTGAGTTCTTTTCACTTTTGGACTCCATGAAAACCTCATCTCGGAGCCTTGGCCTCTCTCCTCAGAAAACTCATCAACAGGGAGTGGAATTTAGCATATTATTTCAGGGAGCCCATAGACCTATGAGAAAGTTCATGGGGATTTCTAGGTCCCTATGATAAGAGGCACTTGTCTTGATGATAAGGCAAATCATGTGAGAGCTGGATGGTAATTTCGCCATCATCTGCTGCATTTTGGGAGGTAGAGCTACTACATTTGAGGCCCTCACAGAATGTTTTCCTTTTTAAGAATGATCTAGAAACTGAAATACTTTTCTGTCATAATAACCAGAAGAGAGGCTGCTTGGGGTCCATGGATGGGAGCTGAGCTATTCCAGTAGCCCGTGAGGAAGAGCAGCAAGAGCTCTGGAGAAAGTCTCTCCAGGCATTCTAGAGAGTCTTTACTTTCCTCCAGTTTGGAAATGGGGTCTGGCAGCTTAGCGTCTGACAACGGCAATATGGAACCTGATTAACCTGGAAGGATTTACTACACAGACCTACTCTGCAAGCATTGAGCTCGTGTGTCTGCATTTCCCTAAGAACTGTATATGGTGTCCTTGCTTTTAGTTTCTGTTTAGCTAAAGCAGAAATCTCTTTTGGGTTTACTCCGCATTCTATAAAAGCCAAAAAACAAAACAAAAAAACAACAAATGGTAAAATATAAGCGAAGGACTTGTACTGCTGCTATTCTTTTTTTATTTAAAAATTGCCAACAGAAAGAGGGTTCAGTCAGTTTAAGAGAAGTATTAGGAACCTACTTGCATGGCTGTTTATTCTTTCCTTATTAAAAATTTATGGAAGTCTCCCTAATTCTTTATGCAGCTCTAGCTTTCTCTTGGATCCCAGAGTACTTAACAGCCAGGGCGACGGAATCTCTCTCTTGTCTTTGTGAAGTATTGAAGGGTGGCAAAATGTATTCTTTTCAGATGAGGGGATTTACGGAGGCACTTGGAATTGCGTAGACTCGTCCTCTGAAGACTTGAAGAGTGAAACATATTAGAGATCCTTGGCTTGTTGTAAAGGAAAAGGATGGCATGGGGGAGGCAGCAGAGATGGTAACAGTTGGTATATGGCCAAAGTGACAAATATGAACCTATCCTGTGAATAATAGGATGTCTTTGGTGCTGCTGGTGGGAGTGTAAATTGGTACAACCTCTTAAGAAAGCAACTTGATTTTATATATATATGTATATGCATATGTATATGGTATATACATATGTATATGATATATACACATGTATGTGTATATATATGTATATATCAAAATATACCCTTTAGCTGAATAATTCTTTAACCTGGGAATCTATTCTAAAGAAATAGCCTAAATATGGTAAAATATTTTTTGCATTATATCTTTACATTCATCAATTTTATTTATAATAATGAAAAATGGAAAGACAGCTTAAGTGCTCACAATTGAGGAATTTTTATGTAAGTGGCCAAATGATAAAAATTTATGCAGTTATTAAGCTTGTTTTCAAACAGGGAAACAAGGAAAGAATTGGGAACCTGGTGAAGGAAATGAGGAGAGAATTTGTATTAGTCCATTTTCACTCTGCTGATAAAGACATGCCTGAGACTGGGTAATTTATAAAGAAAAAGAGGTTTAATGGACTCACAGTTCCATGTGGCTGGGAAGGCCTCACAATCATGGCGGAAGGCGAAAGCCATGTCTTATGTGGCGACAGGCAAGAGAGAAAATGAGAGCCAAGTGAAAGGGGGAACCCCTTATAAAAACATCAAATCTCGTGACACTTATTTACTACCATGAGAACAGTATGGGGGAACTGCGCCCCCCATGATTCGATTATCTCCCACTGGGTCCCTCTCACAACACTTGGGAATTACAGGAGCTACAATTCAAGATGAGATTTGGGTGGAGACACAGCCAAACCGTATCAGAATTCTTTTAGATTTTTTCCCCCATACCTTTTAACATATCTTTCTCCACATTCTGTTGCCACCCAGATATTTACAAAAGTGTAGATGCCTCTGCTCCCTAAACCCAGTGTTCATCTCTTTTGGATATGGGTTCTGAAAAGACCTCTGGCACTGTAATTTCCTGTTCACCCACATCTCTGATGAGCAGAATTTCTCATGAGGAACTCAGCTGGGTGATCACTGCAAAGCCCTGTCGAGGCCTATAGAGAGATGCCTTTCTGCTAAAGAACTTGGCACACTAGGACTTTTTTTTTTTTTTTTTTTTTTTTTTTTCATTTGAAAAACTGCATTTGAGGGGGTAAACCGATCACTTCAGATTTGGAGAGAATTTTTTTTTTTTTTTTTGAGACAAAGTCTCGCTCTGTCGCCCAGGATCAAGTGTAGTGGCACGATCTTGGTTTAGCCTCCTAAGTAGCTGGGATTACAGGTGCATGCCAACACACCCAGCTAATTTTTGTATTTTTAGTGGAGATGGGGTTTGGCCAGGCTGGTCTCAAACTCCTGACCTCAAGTGATCCGCCCATCTCAGCCTCTCAAAGTGCTGTGGTTACAGGTGTGAGCCACCGTGCCTGGCCTTGGAGAGGATGTTTAATTCAACCTTCTCATTGTGCAGACTAGGAAACTGAGGCCAAGTGAATGTCTCCAAATGTCACAGCTGGTAGTGACAGATATGGCATCTCCATTTCCAGAGCAAGACGGTGGAGGACACTAGTTTTGCCCTTTACAGCTGTGTGACTTTGGGCATATCATCTGCTGAGAGTCTCAGGAAGTGGTAAACTGAGGAGACTGTGTAAGTGCTTAGCACCATGTCTGCCATATATGAAGTGCTCAGTAAATGTTAACTATTATAAACAATAACAATAAAAATAACAGTGAAAGTTAGCAATCATTACTTTTTATTGTTTTTACTTTAGAAAAAGGACTCCGGCTTCTCTAATTATCTGTATTGTCTCAGGAAGTAGAACCCTCACCTCTTTGGGGCTGTGGGATAATTGTTCAGATCATATTCCCACACAGAGTACATAAAGCAATAATTGAATGTTTGCAGTTGGGGCGCAATAACCCATTTCTAAAGACTGTAGTTAAGGTCCTTTGAAACAAGCATATTACAATGCAAGTGAACCTCTATTTTGATAACTTAGTGTTTAAAAGCTGGAATTTATCAACAGATAAATTAGGATGATTACTGTAATTGCAAATGACCTCTTCATGTTACAAGACAATTTCAAGGAATATTTAAGTAGAGAAGCTCCCATTGATTATTATAAGATTATTCACTGATACTTTTTCTCTAGATAATAATTAGCAAATGTAAATGATATAAAGCAAGACATGTGATCTATTGTTGAGGGAAACTTGGCTTCTAATGATAAGTGTGCAGAACAGTGCTTTCAGATATCATCAGTGTTAAAAAACCCGGGTGCCAAAAAGTGCAATAAACTCTCTGCTGGGCATATAACAAAATAAGAATTATTTCAATTTTTATTTCACACAGGATGACTAAATCTGAAATTGAATTATAGGGAAGAGTAGAGAACCTTCCAGAAGCCAAGGTCACATTGTGCTATGCATGTAGTAGGTCTTTGGAAGATATATCATAAGAAGTTTTTATTATGAAAAAATTAAAAAATATATGAAAGTAGAGAGAATAATATAATGAATCCCCATTTTTTTTTTTTTTTTGAGACAAGGTCTGGCTCTGTCATCCAGGTTGGAGTGTAGTGGTATGATCTCGGCTCGCTGCAACCTCCGCCTCCCAGGCTCAAGCGATCCTCCCACCTCAGCCTCCTGATTAGCTGGGACTATAGGTGCATGCCACCATGCCTAGCTAATTTTTTTACTTTTTGTAGAGATGGAGTTTTACCATGTTGCCCCAGTTGATCTTGAACTCAGCTCAAGCGATCTGCCTACCTCAGCCTCCCAAAGTGCTGGGGTTACAGGCGTGAGCCATGGCACCCAGCCCCCAATTTTCAATTACAACTAACATTACAGGATTTAAACTTCTTTAATTTTATACTTGTATATTTTTCTTTTTATTCAAATCTTGGTTCCTGATATTATATAAATGTAATTATTTGTTTTATTTGTTTTATCAACAGTATATATAGTTTTAAAAATACCAATATTTCTGCAATAATACTGCAGTTCTCTTTGTCCTTAGAATCTATTCCATGAGTATTTATTGTTAAAAATACTGCGTTCTGAAGATCTTTGAAATATTGACTTTCTGCAGTGCTTATGCCACCAATTTGAGATAATAGTAGAATCATTTATTTTCAGTTTGTTTCCAAGCTTTACTGATTTTTAAAATTTTTTTGTTTTTTGAATATCTAAAACACTTGATTCCAAATTCAAAGCTATTAACATGGTATATTTAGAGATGTCTACTCTCAGCTCACTGCAACTTCTGCTTCCTGGGTTCAAGCAATTCTCCTACCTCAGCTGCCTGAGTAGCTGGGACTAACAGGCATGTGCCACCACGTGGCTGGTGGTGGCACAAAAATTAGCCTGGCTAATTTTTGTATTTTTAGTAGAGACGGGGTTTCACCATGTTGGCCAGGCTGGTCTCGAACTTCTGATCTCAAGTGATCTACCTGCCTCGGCCTCCCAAAGTACTGGGATTACAGGTGTGGGCCACTGTGCCCCAGAGATGCCTACTGTCTACCCTGTGTTCTCTTTCACCCTATATGTAAACAAACTTTAAAATTAGTTTTTGGATAATAGTTTCAGTGTTTGTTTTTTGCATATGTAAAAATATATATTTCCTTCTCCTTCCTAAATCTAATAAAAGGGAGCATATTGTATTTACTATTCTGTGTATTTGAGATTTTTAAATTTCTTATTTTGAAATCGTTTCAAACACAGAGGAAAATTACAAAAATAGGATGAAGGACTCCAATTTACCCTTCACCCCACTTTCCCCAGTCTCCCTCTCTCATATTCATTCATCTCTTCATCTGTCTATACACACACACATTTTTTTTCTTGAACCATTTAAGAGTAAGTTGCAGACAAGATGTTCCTTCATCTATAAGTCCTTCAGAGTGGATTTCCTAAAAACAAGAATATTTTCTTATATAATCATAGTACAGTTGTCAAATTAAAAAAGATAATATTGAGGCAATACCATTATCTTCTCTACAAACTTTATTTAAATTTTCCCATTAATATTCTATATAACAAAAAATAATTTTTGTTCCTGTCTAGGATCCAATCCAGGCTAGTATAATAAATCTAGTTGTTATATCTCTTTAGTCTTCTTTAATGTGTAGTAGTTTCATTTTTCTTTGTCTTTCATGACCTTATATTTTTAAATTTCAGTAGCTTTAGGGGTACAAGTGGTTTCTGGTTACATGGATGCATTGTATAGAGGTGAAGTCTGGGATCTTAGTGTACATATCACTCGAGTAGTGTACATTGTACTCACTAGGTAGTTTTTCATTTCTCACCCCTGTCTTGCCCTCCGCCCTTCTGACTCTCCAATGTCTGTTAGACCACTCTGAATGCCTTTGCGTACCCAGGGCTTAGCTCTGACTTGTAAGTGAGGACATGTGGTATTTGTTTTTCAATTCCTAAGTTACTTCAGTTAGAATAATGGCCTCCAGCTCCATCCAGGTTGCTGCAAAAGACATTATTTCATTCATTTTTGTGGCTGAGTAGTATTACACACACACACACACACACACACACACACACACACACCATATTTTCTTTTTTTTTGAGATGGAGTTTCACTCTTGTAGTCTAGGCTGGAGTGCAGTGGCACGATCTCAGCTCACTGCAACCTCTGCCTCCCAGGTTCAAGCGATATCCTGCCCCAGCCTCCTGAGTAGCTGGTATTACAGGCACCCGCCAGCATGCCCAGCTAATTTTTTGTATTTTTAGCAGCAATGGAATTTCGCCATGTTGGGCAGCCTGGTCTCTAACTCCTGACCTCAGGTAATCTGCCCACCTTGGCCTCCCAAAGTGCTGGGATTTCAGGCATGAGCCACCACGTCTGGCCACACACACTGTATTTTCTTTATCTGCTCATCAGTTGATGGGCACTTAGGTTGATTCCATGTCTTTGCAATTGTGAATTGTGCTGCAGTAAATAGACGTATGCAGGTATCTTTTTGATGTAGTGACTTCTTTTTCTTCTGTAGATACCCAGTAGTGGGATTGCTGGATTGAGTGGTAGATCTACTTTTAGTTCTTTGAGAAATCTCCATACTGTTTTCCATAGAGGTCGTACTCATTTACATTCCCACCAGCAGTGAGTAAGTGTTCCCTTTATACCACATCCATGCCAACATCTATTGTTTTTTGACTCTTTTTTTTTTTTTAAGATGGAGTCTCACACCATCGCCCGGGCTGGAGTGCAGTGGCACAAGCTCAGCTCACTGCAACCTCCACCTGCTGGGTTGAAGTGATTCTTTTGCCTCAGCTTCCTGAGTAGCTGGGATTACAGGCACCCACCTCCATGCCCGGCTAATTTTTGTATTTTTAGTAGAGATGGGGTTTCACCACGTGGCCCAGGCTGGTCTCGAACTCCTGAGCTCAGGCAATCTGCCCACCTTGGCCTCCCAAAGTGCTAGGATTACAGGCATGAGCCACCGTGCCTGGCCTGAATTAATTTTTATATATGGTGAGAGATAGGTATCTAGTTTCATTCTTCTCTACTTGTGGCTGTCCAGTTTCCTCAGCATCATTTGTTGAATAGGTGTCCTTTCCCCAAGGTATGTTTTGTTGAAACTTGGTTAGTTGTAAGTATTTGGCTTTATTTCTGGGTTTTCTATTCTGTTCCATTGATGTGTGTATCTGCTTTTACTAGTACCATGCTGTTTTGGTTACTATAGCCTTGTAGTATAATTTGATGTCCAATAATGTGATTCCTCCAGATTTGTTCTTTTTGCTTAGAATTGCTTTGGTTATTTGGGCTCCTTTTTGGTTCCATATGAATTTTAGGATTGTTTTTTCTAATTCTGTGAAAAACTATATTGATATTTTGGTAGGAATTACATTGAATCTATAGATTGTTTTGGGTAGTATGGTCATTTTCATGATACTGATTTTTTCCAATGCATGAGCAGGGAATGTATTGCCTTTTGTTTGTGTCATCTGTGATTTCTTTCAGCAGCATTTGGTAGTTCTCCTTGTAGACATCTTTCACATCCTTGGTTAAGTATATTTCTAGATATTTATTTTATTTTATTTTTGCATCTATTGTAAAAGGAATTGAGTTCTTGATTTGATTCTCAGCTTGGCGGTTGTTGGTGTATAGCAGTGCTATTGATTTATGTACATGGATTTTTAACCTGAGACTTTATCGAATTCCTTTATCAGAGCTAGGAGTCTTTTGGAGGAGTCTTGAGGCTTTTCTAGGTATAAGATCATATCATTGGCAACAGTGTAGTTTAACTTCTTCTTTTCCAATTTGGGTGCCCTTTATTTCTTTCTCTTGTGTGATTGCTCTGGCTAGGACTTCAGGCCTCCTTACATTTTGACCAGTTATTTTGTAGAATGCCCATTATTTGGGGTTTGCCAGATATTTTCTCATGATTAGATTCAGGGTTAGCATTTGGGACAGGGAAGCCACAGAAATGATGACATATCCTTCCTAATGCATCATATCAGGAGCCACAAAATATTGGTTTGTTCCATTTTTGATGATGTTAACCTTCACAGTTTGGTTAAGGTATGCTTTTTTTTTTCTCTCTCTGTTATTTTTTGTTCGCCTAACAACACTTAATTTCCGCATCCTGGAGATCATCCATGCAAGTATATGGAATGCTTTCTGACTGTTTTAAAGCCGTATAGTTTATCCTGCTGAATGTGGTTTATTCAACTTGTTTTCAATAGATTGATATTTGGACCATTTCCAGCCTTTTGCTTTTACAAATACTGTCACAATATCCATGTGTATACACATATGTATAACCATATGCATAAATCATTTAATAATTTTCCAGTTTGTTTTCAGTGTAGATTCCTGGAAGTGGGATTCCTGGGTCAAAGGTAAATGCATATGCAACTTTGCTATGTATTGCCAAACTTCTCTCCGTAAAGAATATACCATCTTACATTCCTGTAGCAATGATTGTTTCTCTATACTATGGCCAACAGAATGTATTGTCAAACTTGGATTTTTACTTATCTGATAGGTGAGAAATAGTATCCCTATAGAGTTTTAATTGTATTTCTTTTGTTATGAGTGAGATTGAGCATCTTTTCATTTAAGGGCCACTGGCATTTGTTTTTCAGTAAATCATCTGCTTATATCTTTGCCATTTGTTTTTAAATCAGAGTTTTGGTCTTTTCTCAAAATTTAGGAGCTTGTTGTATATTAGGAATATGAGCCCTTTGTGATATGTTGTAAACTTTTTTTCTACTTTGTCATTTGTCTTTTGATCTTACTTATGGTATTTCTCTAACCCAACCACGTATAACTTTTTGTTTGAAAACTTTTTAAGTTGAAAGTATAGTGCAATGACCTTGTATTCTCCATCTGGGTTTACAAAGTTTTAATAAATTTGCCATATTTACATGGACACAGGAAGGGGAACATCACACACTGGAGCCTGTTGTGGGGTGGGGGGAGGGGGGAGGGATAGCATTTGGAGATATACCTAATGTTAAATGACGAGTTACTGGGTGCAGCACACCAACATGGCACATGTATACATATGTAATTAACCTGCACGTTGTGCACATGTACCCTAAAACTTAAAGTATAATAAAAAATAAAAATAAAATAAATAAATTAATTTGCCATGTTTGTGTTATAGCTCTTTATACACATAAATACCGTTTTACTATTCCACCTGAAAATAAATTGTAGAGGTTATTGATACTTCATCACTAAATACTTAAGATAAATATCCTAAATGTATTAGTTCATTCTTGCATTGCCATAAAGAAATAACCTGAGACTGGGTACTTTATAAAAAAAAAAAAAAAAAAAAAGAGGTTTAATTGGCTCACAGTTCTGCAGACTGTATAGGAAGCATGATGCTGGCATCTTCTCTGCTTCTGGAGAGGCCTCAGGAAACTTAGAATTGTGGCAGAAGGCGAAGGGGGAGCAGGCACTTCACAAGGCTGGATCAGAAGCAATAGAGAGACGAAGGTGCTACACACTTTTGAATGACCAGATCTTATGAGAACTCACTATCACAAGGACAGTACCAAGTGGAATGGTGCAAACCATTCATGAGAAACCCATTCCCATGATCCAATCACCTCTCACCAGGCCCCACCTCCAACACTGGGGATTACAATTCGACATGAGATTTCGTGAGGACATAGATCCAAACCATATCACTAAGAATAAGAACAAACCTCTGCATGTAACTACAAACATTTTTACACCAAAAAAATGATGATGATTTGCTTATGGTATTTTTTTGTTTTGCTATGCTTTTACATAGTTTACATAGTTTGTATGCTTTTTTATAATTACATTTATTAATCTCATGTTAATGCTTCTGGATTTTGAAGTATAGCAATATTTTGGTCAATTGCAGGGTATTAAGGAAATCATCCATGTTTTCTTTTAGTACTCGGATTCTTTTTAAAAAATGTAATTCATATCTTTCATTCATTTGATATTTATCCTAGTATGCAGCATAAGGTAAAAAAATCTAATTTTATATTTTCTAAATGGCAACCTGGTTGTCCCAACATTGTTTATTAATAAGTTAGATTTTTTTCTCCACTGAATGAAAATATGCGTTTACTATACCCTACATTTCTGTATGCACTTGGGTTTTTAAAAATACTTTCTATTGTGTTGCATTTTCTACTTTTAGGGGTATATTAATTCAGTTGAATTGTTATTTCAATTCACTCAACAATCTCTATTCTCCTGTAGTTCAATTCTAATCACAAAGTATTCATTTCTTATACATATATACAAAAATTTATCATGACAGAATGAAATAAATATTCAATGTTATATTAAATATTGATAATTTTCTTCATCATTATTCAACACCTCTTAACAAAAACTCCTCAAAAAAATTTGTTTCCAAACCTAAATGCATTTGTAATCTTCTTTATTTAATAGAGGATAGATTTTCCTATTTTTTTATTATCCATTTTCTCTTCTTTTTTTATTCACAAGGTATGTAGTTAACTGTCTGCTATTTGCAAGGTAATTTGTTAGCCTATGAATTCTACAAACAGGGAAAAAAATCTGTTTCACATCCCACCCCCTGCTTCCTTTTGTTACTTGAAGAAATCAGTTTAAAATGAGGATTTTTCTGGACCACCGGGTATCAGCTGCTGTCCTGTGAGGCCAGCCTGGGACTTCCCTGTTAGCTGTTTAGCTTAGTGGCTATTGAGTCACTTAAGGCTGGATTCCAGTGGAACCATTGATTCTTTTCCCCAGTTTTAGGAGATTGTCATTAGGCCCTGATAACCCCTAGCTTTATTTCACCTTTTACTCTGCAGACAGGGATTTGAGGGAATACATTGTTGTATGCTAAATGCATCAATTTCTTTTTTAATGTTCTTGTCATTTCATGCCAAAGTGTTTTGGGTCCCCAGCTAAGCTCTGCCTCCTTGGTACCTTTGTTTTTTGTGTGTTCGTTCCTCTTTAAGACTCACTTAAGCCTTCATCTGACCGTTCTACCCTCTGTGATCTGTCTTTCCTCAGGATTCTCTGTCCCCTCAATTGGCCTGAGGTCGCACATGCCTTGTGTTATTGTTTAACTGGTTTCTTTAGGTGTCCTCCCTATAATTGGATAAGTAGGCTGGTCTCTCTGCCATCCAGCCTCATTTTTTAAACCCTGATTGTTGCCCACTAGCCCACAGCATCTACTCCCTCTTCTGCTCAGACCAGTCCTGTCCCTGCCCTGTGTCACACAATGTGTTTTCCTACCTCTCACGTTTTCCCTGCCTAAATATCCTTTGCTTCTATAGATCTATTTATCCTAATAGGCTCAGCTCAAATCTCCATCCTCTGAAGCTGTCCCTGATCTCTGTTTCATTAGCAAATCATACAGTCCCTTTAGAACCCTTAGTACATTGACACTGGTCTTCATGAGAATGTGAGCTTCTTGAGTTATTGATTCTGTTTTATTAAACTGCTCTATCTCTTGGTAAGCCTGGTGTTGGGTCCACAGCAGACACTTACTATGTATTGAAAAAACTGAGTCAATCTCCGTCGCCACCAGGGCACTGCTGACCCATCACCAGCCTCTCGAGGACATGCTGTCTCCCTCTTTTTGACCTAGGCAGTGTTTGCAGAGCTTATGACACAGCTAAATGCAATATCATGCCTGTATTATCTGTGATTGATTTATGCATATTAACTTTTCCCATCTAAATTGTAAGTCCCTTGAGGATAGAGACCTCTAACTCTCACAGTAATGAATATGCTTAATTAATTACTTGGGTTTAATTTATACTTGTTGGTTGAGTGTTGAGTATAAACCTTTTACTAAGGGAGATGCTGTGGTGTAGTGCTGCAATGTAGAAATAACAACTGCTACCATACCTTGAGCTTCTGTTCAATGGATGGCATTACAGACATTGTATATATGTACAGGTGGAGTTACAGCTATTTCTGATGATGGCTATAATAACAATAGCCCTATAAGGAAGATTGCATTTTCTTCATTTTGCAGATGAGAAAACAAAGGCACAGAGAGGGTAAATAACTAAGCTAAGATCTCTCAGCCTGTAAGTGGCAGAACTAGGATTTGAATTCAGGTCTTTCTGACATTAGAGACCACAATGCTCAATAACAAACACGTGAGTTTTTATTTCACCCCAGTGGTCAATTGTGGTGCTTTGCACCTAGTGGATACTTACTGGTTACCCTTCAAGAGCTGTTAAGAGCTTTAGTGCTACAGGTGTTGGGCATTCAGCTGCCCTGCTCTGTTTCTCAGGCAGTATCCCTGTGACTATGCTGGCACCTGCTGAAAGCCCTGTTCTTGCCACCTCCCAAGAATAGGAGGAACAAACAAGTACATTAGACCATCTCTGCTGAGGTTTCCATCAGAGTAAGACTTATTTAAGGCAGGGAAAAGGCTTTTCTAGAGGCTCCCTTTTTATAGAGAAGAATGAGACCGCTGAGAAATCACCTAATCTAGCATTTTAAAACTTGACTCTGCAGTTAGCCAAGCAGATGACACATCAGTTTTATTAGAATAAAAACTGCTTAGTGTGTACCCTAACATTTGTTGGGTGAATGGATTGTTGATCATCAGAATCATCTAAGGAATTTTAAAAAATGATACTAATTCTCAGTCCTTACTCTAGACCTAACAGATTTTTTGGATTGGGATCAAGTAGGTCGGGTAGTCCAGATTTGGCATCTACAAATTTAATTCCCTTCCATCTTTTTATAGAGAAAAGAAAATGGAAACTTAGGCAAACAGGTTTAGAAAAAAGACTTAGTTGTGAGTGAAACAGAAATGCTTTCCTATTTTCTTACCATTTTCTGCAACTGGAGGAGTTTCCCCTTCAAACTTGTATGGCAGGGGCCAGTGAATATAGTGGAAAGCACGTCCCTTTAGAACTAATGCGTATTTTATATTTGATCGAATGTTTAAATGCTTGCTTGTGTTCTGTGCTAGGTGCTAGGTTTCGAGTTTCAAGGAATCTTTAGTCTTGCGGGCTCTCAGTGCAGTAGGAAGCATATATAATAAGCAAATAACTGTACTAAAATAACTTTATTAAATAAGCCTCTTTCCCTGGGAAATCATGGACTTAACTATTCTTGGCCCACTTACCTCAACAGCTAATATAATAAAGACCCTAATATCTCTATGCTCCCCTTTCTGCCCTATTAGAATAAAAACTGCTTAGTGTGTACCCTAACATTTTAATATTGTGGCTTGTCACTTGACACAGAATCAGCTGCATTTTAGTAATGCAGCAAGCCACAATAGGACAGAAAGGGGAGCACAGAGACATTAGGGTCTTTATTATATTAGCTGTTGAGGGATGTGGGCCAGGAATAGTGAAGTCCATGATTTCCCATGGAAAGAGGCTCTCATTTAGATTGGTAAACAGACTGATCCAAAGTGCAATGTCCTTGCAGGGACATTTCCCTGGGAGGTTGGAAAGTATTCAGAGGTGATTTGATTTAGCTGCTGTCCAAGCTCAGCTGAAACAGCCCGTTTTATGGGCCTCTTGGACCATTCTGTGAGCTCCAGTGTTATAAGGTGGCATTTTTTTTTTTTTTTGGTTGAGGGGATGTGATTAAGATAAAGAGAGGAGGAGAAGGCACCAAGGTAGACAGAAAATGATTTTACATATGGCCTCAGTCAGTATGTCTGGCATTTAATCCCTGTACTGCTGTCAAACTTTGGGCAAGTATCTACAGTTCTCTAATCTTTAGGCCTCTTAACTGTGAAACAGAGGTAGCAACTTTGTTTGCTTACTTAATGGGATTGTCATCAGGATCAAATGAGATGTGTGAAAATACCTTGAAACTGTAATCTGCACAGTGAAGGGTCCTTTAAATGGCTATCAAGAAATCTATTTGGTGATAATGGCATGTGTGTGTCCCAGACATGTGATCTCTAGGCCTGCCTGGAAGGTGGGCTGAAACATTATGATCACGGTGGAGGATTATGGGAAGTTTCAAAGTACAGTTCCTGGGAGGGTGAAGGACGCCTGACTCTGCCAAATACCGGATGTGCTATACCAAACATAATGCTCCCTCTAACAGAAGGTGATGGCATCCTTGGATTCTTTGGGAAGGTGATGCATATTGGAGGAAATGCAACTCAAATATGCCTCCCCAGGCAAGAGAATCCATAGGAAGAAGCTTGTGATGGGAGGATTTACATCTGGAGAGATTAGAGTAGGTGGATACAAAGTGATGCTAGTATGTAAAATAATTTTCTACCCACCTCGATAAAATCATCATAGGAGACATGACCTTTGTAGAAAGATAAAGTCAAGAAAAAAATACAGAGATTTCTCCATGACCTTCAGGTCTAGTGAAACACAGGAGAATTGCCTTTGGACAGAATTATCTGATAAAGTGAGATCACGGGAATCGGATGATTATTATTTAATGATAGCACTTTATAATTGCTCGGCCTAATCTTAGCTCATTAAAGCAATATGGAAAGTAGTAGTAAACTTGGTTTGAAACTGTTATTGGTATAAAATATTTTGATGATGACATAATAGGAATCTATAGCAGAGTTTCCCAACCCACAGGTCTCCATATTGATTCCTTCAACCCTGCAAATCTATGAGTGACCCCTCCCAGGTTCCACACTCCTTCACTTTTCCCCAGTTACCAGTGTTCTGGGTGCCATGTATAAAGGTCTGTTTCTGAAACCAGAGCTCTCTTCTTGCTGAGATTCTCCACTTTGCCTGAATGTGCTCCAATTTCCTTGTTTGCTCTGGCTCTTCTGTCAGAGCTATACACTTACTTGTCTTTTCCTTTGTGATCTCTTTTGACTTGGGGCCTAATGGAAACTTCTGTGTCAGTGAGGTCCAGTGTGATAGTAAATGATGGAATATTGCGATATCACGTGTTGGCTGAGATTTCTGGGTCCATTGCTTCATATCCCATCTGAGTTCATTCTGTAGCAGCCATTTACCTAAAATATTTTCCAGGTGTGTGCCTATTAGTCCACTTAATTTGTCTATATTCTTGGGTTTAATCTTTGAAATTTTGAATTAAACTGTATTAACAAAGACAAGTCATTATTTTATTAGATGCAGTGTGTTGGTAATGCTTTCCTAAGTTGCCCCAGAAGATCTTCTAATCTTAACAAATGTTTTGTCATATTTTATCCTTTATCTATCTTATCTATTGATTCTTGCCTAGGACCAATTATCGTAGATATCATACCCGTCTTGGTTATCATTGTGCCTAAACCCAGATACCATTTATAGTTTTCTCTAAAAATCTATGAATGAGATCATACTGTCTTGCTGTCTTATTATTCTAAAAGTGTGATATTTTATGTGAACTAGATTTTAGAACAAGCTTTCCTTTTTATAATCTGGCAGCAGTATAAATTGTTGATGTTTATTCTTCTTCTATCCCTTTTACATGATAGATGAATCTGTTCAATTCTGGCTTTTGAGTGACTCATACGTGGTTAGCATTCTGCTGTGGCATTGGGTGGTCTTTAGCATTTTATTGGACTATTTTATGAAACATCTCCAAAGAAATATGTTGGAACTGGTATTTATTACCTTAATCTTATTGTCTGTCTTGAGAAGTTGCTAACTAAATGTTTTCTCCAGCTTTTCCTTAATTGCAGTGTGGTTAATTCCTCTCAACTGCAGGAAGCCAAGGTATTTATAGATTGTTGTTATTATTTTTTGTGGCCGGTAGAAGTAATCGGCATTCAACAAATGCCAAGAACGTGCTTGGCATGAAGTAGTACATAGAATTAGATCCAGTTCCGGCCCCATGAACTTGATGTGAGTTAAGCTAACTGGGGAGGAGAGAAGGAAGAGAAGACATTTTCAAAAAATTGTATCTCTTCTAAAATTGGGAGAAAATGAATTTCAGTTTAAAAGGAAACCTTAAGAATTCAATTAATAGGATAAAACACAGGTGAAACAGTCAATAAAATCTAAGACAGTATTTATGCTAAATTCATGAATCTAAGGAGTGAGTTATAGTAAGCCCTGGTATAATGGATAATTTATCTCAAAGCAAAACTGGGCGGGAGCAGTGGCTCACACCTGTAATCCCAGCACTTTAGGAGGCAGAGGCAGGCAGATCACATGAGGCCAGAAGTTCGAGACCAGCCTGGCCAACATGGCAAACCCCCATCTCTACTAAAAATACAAAAATTCCAGGTTTGGAGGTGCATATGTAATTCCAGCTACTGGGGAGGCTGAGGCATGAAAATCGCTTGAACCGGGAGGCGGAGGTTGTACTGAGCTGAGATCACACTACTGCACTCCAGCCTGGAGTGACAGAGGGAGACTTTGTCTAAAAAAAAAAAAAAAAAAAAAAGTAAAACTGTAATGCTGTAAATGGGGCAGGAGAGGAAGGAGAGTAGGGAAAATGTCAAGATGCAGAGATGGATGCATTCAGTGGAAGGATTAAGGAATCCTGAAAATTACCCTGAATTCATCTCCCTCTCTAACAGCCACATCTGATCAGTTTCCAAGTCCTGTCCCTATTATCTCCCAGATATCCTCTCCTCCTATCCCTGATTCTTTTGCTCTGTTTTAGGTCCTTCTTATCTGTCACTGGTCTCTTGTCATGTCCTCTCCAATCTGTCATCCATGAAGCAGCCATATAAGCCTGATCAAAGTTCGTTGCTCAAAATCCTTAGGTGGCTGCACATGACTTAAGAGTAGCAATCCAAGGCCCTCATGACCTGACCCTGCCTGCATGTTCAGCCTCATCTCATCTGGCAGAGGACTTGTAGCATCTGAACACATCAACAGGCTATGCTGACTCAACTCTCCATTTCTGTGCACGCTGACGTTCCTGCCTAGAATGGGCTGCCTTCTCTATTTCTATCCAACCAACTATTTATCCTTCAAGTTCAAAAATTATCTTCTCTGTGAGTACTTCTGACTTGCATCCAAGCAAATTAGGTGTTTGCCCTTCTGTGCTTCTACTGGACTTGGTAGATATAACCTTATTACAGCAGTGACCTTAGCACATTGTCACTGTTGAATCATATGTCTCTCTTTATGTGTACTGTTAACATTTAGAAGACAGATGTCATGTCTTTTGTTTTTTATGTCCTCAGAGGTAATGGTTGCTGGCTGATGGAAGGACTGGCTGGGTCATGTCAGGCTGCAGGCTCCTCAAGGACAGTGTGGATACTGAGTATCTGCAAAGGTTTTCGACTTTCATATACTGCAAAGGGGAAAGACAGGCTCTTGGAATTGTGGGAAGATGAATTTATTTCTCATTCTGGAAGGTTTCCAGTACTGGAGGACAGGAACAGTTGGTACAAATGTCCTGGATTTGTGGATATAATCTTGATGGGGGGACACCTGTTCTGTCTGCAGAACTGGCATTTATTTTGGACCCTGAGAAACAGAAGCCTTCTGCATCTCCCAAGGGGGCAGCCAGGTCTGTGCAGGGAGGTTGCAGACCCAGGTTTGCATTGTAATACAATTACTCTCACCATCTGGGGTTCTGCCTTAAAGCATGAGGGTGACTTGAACACTTCTGACCTCTGGAAACTCGGGGACGGTGAATTTCAAGACCAAAAGTGGCAAACAGGCTGACTTACTTTTGGGAACATTAAAGGCCTCCTCCTAAATGAACTTTGTGCATGTAGTGGACCACGTTTCATTTGATTCACCCATGTTACTTAAATTTGTTTAGGAATGGAATATTATAAATCGATTATTTTGTAGTGGGAATTTTAAACATTTAAAAAATTTGTTAAAAATTTATTTTTTATTGACTTTCCTGTGTATATACAACTGTTGTCTAGTGTTGTAGGGGAATATGATTTAGGTATATAATACAATTTAGAATCCTGAGATTGTGGGAGTCTAGTGAAAGCTATGTTATAGAAGCAAGTGAAAACATTGAAATAACCCAAGTTAGTACTACAAAAATGGCCTCAACAAATGCTGTACGTCATTCTTTTTTTTTTTTTTTTTAGACGGAGTCTTTCTCTGTCCCCCAGGCTGGAGTGCAGTGGCACGATCTTGGCTCACTGCAAGCTCTGCCTCCCAGGTTCACACCATTCTCCTGCCGCAGCCTCCTGAGTAGCTGGGACTACAGGCGCCCGCCAACACGCCCAGCTAATTTTTTGTATTTTTAGTAGAGACGGGGTTTCACCGTGTTAGCCAGGATGGTCTCGATCTCCTGACCTTGTGATCTGCCCGCCTTGGCCTCCCAAAGTGCTGGGATTACAGGCTTGAGCCACCGTGCCCCCGGCCTGTACGTCATTCTTCAGAGGAGCAGGGTACTGCTATGGTGTGGAGTAGTCAGGGAGTACTTCATAGGGAAGAAAATGTAATTTGAGCTGTGTCTTGAAGTGGGGTAGAATTTGAAGATGTATAATAGAGAAGAAAGGTAGTTCTGGGGCAGGAAAACAGCTACTGAGATGGGGATTCTTTCCTTTCTTTTCTTTCTTTCTTTCTTTCTTTCTTTCTTTCTTTCTTTCTTTCTTTCTTTCTTTCTTTCTTTCTTTCTTTCTTCTTTCTTTCTTTCTTTTTTAATGTATAGTGTTATTTGACCAAGTATTTTATGATATAGATCGAGGCTCATGATCCTCCAACTCCCTTAATATTATCTAACCTCTTCGAATTCTTTGAATACCTGCCATGTATTCAGTATTGGGCTGGATACAAAAGAAATGGAAGACATCATTCTTTTCTTTATGGAGCTTCAGTCTTGTAGATTACCGTATCATATGGAAAAACGTAGAACCAGCAGCAGTTTTTGGAAATGAGAATGTAAAATTAGAACTTCAGATTCTGTCTTGCTGGTATGATACCCTGGGCTTACTCTCATTCTATCACTGCTTTCCAGATGTGTCCTTTGTCTTTTCTCACGTGCTGCAGAGACGGGTAAATGGGTACTCTCTACCTTTCACAGACAGGAAATTCAATGTCAGGTGATTTGCCAAAGTTTAGAGACAAGTTGGTGGAAGAACCATAGTGAGATGTTTGTGTTTTTGTGTGTTTGTTTAAAAATTGCTTCTCAGCTGGCTGTAGCATGGAGTTGCCTTGGAGCATACAGAAGTACCTCCTAGCTTTTCTGGGATGAATACTGCCCTTCCAAACATGCTCTGGTATTTTAGAAAGAGGTGTAATACATCAGGTCAACCAGAGTGCAGGTCAGAGTGCAGCAGCTCTGAGTCTGTTGCTGAGGAATTAGTGACTCATATGAAAAGCACCTCGGACTTGCTCATGAAGATTCTGAGATCCTCGTCAACTTGGTACTTGATCTCTGAATTTCCGTTCTACTCTCAGTCCTCTTGCGCCTTGGTTTTAGTGGAGGTAGGAGCTGAGAGTTGGAGTTGATTTTCCTTTGCTTCTTTGACTTTGTCTTTGATGGACACCCCTGTCACAGATTAGGAGACAAAGCACGATTTGCATTTGCACTCAGCCTCCTGCAAAAATGCCACTTCTCAACATTTTCTTTCCATCTATCTCTTCTTTGTCAATTTCAGCCTCTCAGCCACATTGATAAGCACATTCAAATTCTGGGCCACTCCTGCCACGCTGAGAGCCGTTTGTCTGTCCCTCTGCACTTCTGCAGCACTATTGGTTTGCCATTTGCCTGCACTTTAACTGGATCTGGGTTGGCGTGTGCCTCTGGAAGGTTTTCCATCTATTGATCAGAGTTAATGGTACCCATCACCATGGTTTCTAGGATTGCTGTCTGGGATCAGCACAGTGTTGTTGCTAACCATTTTTTTTGCCATGAAGCTGAGGCAGTCCAGGGACTCTGAGGCACTTAGAAGTAAACTTCAGAGCTCTGTTTTTCTTTTCAAAAATCTGTATGTGAGGATCTTTTTCTGCCCTTTCTCTGCTTGATTTCAAAATCCGTCTTGTTCTTGTTCAGTTGCCTGCCCCTCATTCTGCTGTCCGACAAATGAAAAAACTCATGCCTTCTGTCCTCTGTGGTTGCTCAGGGTCTCCCTTGAGCCTTCAGTTATGCACATGTGTACACACACACATGTAATTGGGTCTTGCTGTGTTGCTGTATACCTAGATGGGCACTTCTCTTGTGGCTGCTCATATTGCTATCCTTCCTACATAGCCACTTAGGAATCCACGGACAGAACACCCTCCTTAACGGAAAGCAAGCAAGCGGTGATTTGCTTGGAGTGTGTATGTAAGCATATACGGGTCTGTGAGAGAATACTAGGTGGGTAAGAGGGGGTGTTGGTGTGGTCAGTGAAGCCACTCTTGGTACCTCCCATTAAATGTTAAATGTAACCCCAGGAAACAGGATACATTGACATCTCCTTTTTTTTTAAAAATGCCTAATCTATTGATTTGGTAAATAACTCTAGTTGGTGTAGCAGATATGCACAGTGTATTAGTAGCCAATTGCCTCAAAACCTAACAGCTTAAAGCAATCATAATCATTTATTCTCTCATAGTTTCTGTGAGTCAGGTTTTCAGAAAAAAGCATAGCCCAGTGGTTCTTGCTCAAGGTCTCTTAGGAGATTTCAGTTAGTCTAAGTTTCTGTTGTGCAGTGGGGCGGTGGTGATGGTGGGATACGTGGTTTCCCTTTGGCTTGGTTTTGTAAATGTGGGCAGAGTGGTCCAAGAGGATAAGACTTTGTGGAGATGGGTGGGAGGGGTTTGCAGTTTTTAGAATTTGTATAAAAATATATACACTGAAATTAATATGAGGTTATTAATAATTGTTGTGTTATACCCTTGCATAGCATTTAATTTTATTCATTTGGTTCCCCAGATCCATCCTGGATAGATAGTGGAGGGAGAAGCTGGTGAGGCCAAGTGCCAGTTTTTGAAGAACATCTCCGTGACCCTGGCAAGCTGGAGCCAGAGGCTTGGGCTCCTGTCTGCCTGGGGGCCATCCAGAAGGGCTGAGCTTGCTTTTGCAGCACCCGTTTCTTCCTTACTTTTCCATGACTTCACTTAGGAGCCAAGGCATTGAGAAAGCCCTTCTCTAAGAGAGGTCATGTGCTTAGCTGGCAAGGCTACAGGCAGCACCTGTGGCACCCCTGGTGTGCCAGGGGTGTTATACTGTCTTGCTAGTGAAACCATTCTTGAGGAAGGGGAAGGGACACTGCACCTAGGGCAGTTAGCCAGAGCGGGGGTTCACACAGGGCCAGGAATTCCTGGGATGTGGGACTTTCACTGCTAAAACCAGGGCAGTGCCAGGCAAACCGGGATGGTTGGTCAACCTAACTATACTTGCAGGTGCTTCCTGGTTGACCTCCACCTCTTCCTCCCTTGCCCTTGCTTCTTACACCTGGGTAACAAACCTCATAATAGGTAAGCATCTGGCAGAAGGCTTGCTTGTGGATGAGGGCTCTGGCTCGGGACGTGTTGTATTTCACTCTGCCCTAGTGGCTACCTCTCAGCCCATCCTGGGTTTGGACCTCATTACCTCCTTAGTTGTTATTTTCTTGGGATATCCCAGAACTCCAGGGATGAGGTGATTGAAGACCACAAGGCTCTAACCACCAAGACACTGTGTTTCTGTTTGGTGCTGAAGGATTGCAGGGGTCTCTGGGCTGGAAGCCAGTGTGGCCCTGTGGCTTGCTTCCTCTTTGTTTTTGTGGGTGGGCGCTCTACCCTGCTGTCCATTCCAGAGACAAGCCTAGACACTATCTATCAGGGGCTTGCAGATAGCCTGTGAATGGGAAAGGACTGATGACAAGATGTCCACAGATCTCAGTGCTGGAGGAACAGTGGATGCTTTCTCAGAGGCTCACTTCCAGGATTTTGCTTGAATGGGATGTATGGAGGGAGTGTTGAAAAGGCTTTGTTACGAGAGGAGGAGAAAGGGAGATGAGGCCACTGGTGCAGTGGAATAACTGTGTAGGAAGAACAGGGACTTCTATCAGGGATGTTTGTTTAGCTCTGTGGTATGTAATTTGAATCTTTTGCCACAAAACAATCTTTATTAAAATATTGGTTTCTCCTTAAAAATAGCTTTTGTCGGACAAATCTGAACCCTTGCTGTGGTTCATTGGCATCTCTCAGAATGGGAGGCAAGCCGTGTGATTTCAGGTTCAGTTTCTCAGCCAGAGTTGCCGTCTTACTTTTTTTTTTCTTTTGAGACAGAGTCTTACTTTGTCACCCAGGCTGGAGGGCAGTGTGTGATCTCGGCTCACTGCAACCTCTGCTTCCCTAGTTCAAGTGATTCTCATGCCTCAGCCTCCTGAATAGCTGAGATTACAGGTGTGTACCACCACACGGAGCTAATTTTTTGTATTTTCAGTAGAGACAAGGTTTTGCCATCTTGGCCAGGCTGATCTTGAACCCCTAGCCTCAAGTGATCCACCTGCCTCAGCCTCCCATAGTGCTGGGTTTACAGGTGTGAGCCACTGCACCCGGCCTGCAGTCTTAATTTTGTTTTCTAAAGCATTTCTCTGTGTCCCAGAGAAGACCTTTGCCAGCAGGCCCCCTGTTCTCATCCACGACTACTTCCTTTTTTCTTCCCTGGTTCCTTTTGTATTCATTCAAGATCCTCCAGACAATCATTTATTTGCTAGGACAGAGTGTGGTCAATCTCTATATATATTATTAGAATCAAGGGCACACGTGAAGGTCTGTTACAGGGGTATACCCAGTGTTTAGCTCCCATTTATAAGTGAGAACCTACAATAGTTGGTTTTCTGCTCCTGTGTTAATTCCCTTAGGAAAATGGCCTCCACCTGCATTCACGTTGCTTCAAAGGACATGATTTATTTCTTTTTTTGGCTGTATAGCATTCTGTGGTGCATATGTAGCACATTTTCTTTATCCAGTTCACTGTCGATGGACACCTGGATTGATTCCATGCCTTTGCTGTTGTGAATAATGCTGCAATGAACATATGAGTGCATATATCTTTTTTGGTAGAATGATTTATTTTCATTTGGGTTTATAACCAGTAATGGGATTGCTGGGTCAAATGGTAGTTCAGCTCTTAGTTCTTTGAGAAATCTCCAGACTTCTCCACCATAGCTTGACTAATTTATATTCCCACCAACAGTATATAAGCGCGCCCTTTTCTCCACAGCCTGGCCGACATCTGTAATTTTTTGACTTTGTAACAAAAGCCATCTGATTGGTGTGAGATGGTATCTCACTGTGGTTTTGATTTGCATTTCTCTAGTGATGATAAGCATTTTTTTTACATTTGTTGGCCTTGTGTATGCCTTTTGAGAAGTGTCTATTCATGTTCTTTGCCTACTTTTTATTGGATTTGCTTATTGATTTGTTTAAGTTATTAAGCCTTTGTCGGATGCAAAGTTTGCAAATATTTACTACCATTCTGTAGATTGTTTGTTTACAATCTCTTTTATTCTTGCCTCCTTATCTTTGGCAAATAGAAAGTGTTCTGTAATTTTTAAAAATGGAATGGAGCTTCAATGTGAAATACTACGTGCTTTCCCTACATGGTCTCATTTAATCACACTGGTAATCTTGCAAAGTTTCACTTCATAAATGATGAAGCTGAGGTGCTGGGAGGTTGACCAGATGGCTCAAATTCATACAGCAGCTAGAAAATGGTGGAGGTGGAATTGGAACCAATGAGCCTTTTCATGTGATTCTAATATATATTTTTATTTTTAGAGCATTGGCTTTGAAGCCAGGATACCTGGGTCATAGTCTCTTTCACTTTGACTCTGTAACTTAGTGACCTTGAGCAAGACTCCTGATCACTGAACATTAGTCAGTCCTGCCTTGTTGGAGTAAAACAAGATGTGGGGCTGAAAGACCTAGGAGCTACTTTCTAGTGCTGATGTCTCTCTTCCCTCTTTGTTTCTGGGAAAATCTGTCCTCACCATCCATGTGTGCCCCTTACCTCCGTCTCCTTTCACTGGTCGCCCTTGTGTACTCTTTTCTCTTTGACTTCTTTGATTATTTTGTGGCTTTTCTTGCTCTCTTTCTTTCCACCTTTTGGTTAGAGGAACTAATGCCGGGACTTAATTTCTCAGACTTTCTACTTCCTTTAGCTTACTTGGATTACCTTATCTGAAAAACCATTGCAAAAATAGTTGCTATTTTGTGATGCTGCTGCTAATGTTAATGAGAATGATTAATTCCTCTGCTATGAGGACTGTTGGGTGGATCACCATAGGAAGTTGGGTAATAAGATGGAGTCTTTATAGTGCAGGAGGTGTGGGACTGCCTGAAGGCAGGTAAAGAACTAGATAACATCTTAAAATTTCTTGCTTAAAAACAGGAAAAGCTATCATTTGTCCATTCATTTGTTTGGTGGGCCAAGCTTTGTACTAGGCGCTCAGGATACAGTGGTGACAACAACAGTTATACCTTGGAGCTACCAATGCAGTCTAGTTTGGAGAGACGCAGTTAATCTAAGAAACAGATATTAACTCACAACTCTGATAAGTGGAACCAGGTATAACAGGCAGAACTAACTTAGATGTAGAGCTGAAAGAAGATCTAAATGCCAATCACTGCATATGTATTATTTTATTTAATCTTTGCAGTGGCTCTGTAAGGAAGATGGATAGAGTGACAAGAGTGGACATCCTTATCTCGTTCCTGATCTTAAAGGAAAAACATTCAATCTTTCACCATTAAATAGGATGTTGGTTTTTGTAGAAGCCCTTCATTAGTCTGAGGAAGTTCCTTTCTATCCATAATTTGGTGTGTGTATGCTTCTGCGTGTGTGTGTGTGTGTTTAAATCATGAAAGGGTATGAAAGCGTATTGGATTTTGCCAAATGTGGGGTTTTTTTTTGTCTATTGAGATGAATATATGGTCATATGTTGAACTAACCTTTTATTCCTGGGGTACATTCTACTTGATCATTGTGTATGGTCCTTTTTGTATGTTGCTGAATTTGTCTTGCTAGTACTTCCTTGAGGGTTTGAGGACAGGCATTGTTAAAGGTGAAAGCATGTGGAGCATATTGTCATCTTTCTTTCTGCTAACAGTGTAGGAAGTTTTAGAAAAATCCTACAAATCAGCTTCAAGGACTCAAAAGGTGTAGTATTAATAGTAGTCTGGAGCCATTCCTTGCAGGGTCATTGCTGACTTGTAACTTACACGTTAAGTGATGTATGTAAAGGTTATTCTGGCTTATAGAGACTCGATTGTTAGGACAGCTTGGAATATATTTTAGAGAGATTTCTAATCAAGAGAGTTTAAAATATAGAAAACTTTGTATTTAAGTGGGGAACATGCCAGTTATCTGGAAATTTTACTCATTTGTGGGGTTTCATTCAGCAGTGAGGCTGACAAATGATTAATGACTGCACTGCAGACCCCACATTCCCAGCTCCAGGAAGGCTTTTCCTGGTCGCAACTTGCTCAGTCAGGAGGCAAATGTGACAGGGTGTTTACCTCAAACTGAGCCCATCCCGTGAGGTTCTGTGAGCAGTTAGCCATTCCCTGATGAGGGGTGGCAGGTGGGGGTGTTTGCCAGTTGTCTGTGTGGTCTGGTCACTGGTAACACTCTGCTTGTGCCATTCACCACTTCTGTCTTCACTCCTCTTTGATTCTGTTGAGACTAATTTCTTGATTCTGCCCTTCCATTTACTCTGGCATTTTAGATCACCTCACTCTGTGTACAGTTGTTAGTCTATGAGAATTCAAGGGGGCTATTATGGTAAAGCCACAAATTCTGTACCTTCAGGATCTCCTTGGCTCGCAAAGGAAGAACATGATAATACAAAGAATATTATCTCCTTATGACTTTATAATATTTTCTAAACTATAAAACTTTGATCTGCATTATCTAATTTTGATTTGCAGTGGTGCAATCATGGCCCACTGTAGCCTTGACCTCCTGGGCTCAAGCGATCCTCCCACCATGGCCTCCTGTGTAGCTGGTACTACAAGCTTGTACCACCATGCCTGGCTAAATTTTTTCATTTTTATTTTTTATAGAGATAGAATCTTCCTATGTTGCCTAGGCTGGCCTTGCACTCTTGGGCTCAAGTGATCCCCCAACCTCAGCCTCTCAAAGTGCTGGGATTTCAGAAGTGAGCCATCATGTCTGGCCCATCTAATTTTGATTCTTATGACAACCCTGACATGTAGGTAGTACAGATACTAGGTACATTTCATGAATGAAACAGAGGCTTGGTGAGTTTAAGTACTTAGAATTTAGGAGGTGTAGGATGTTGGTGCTGCACAAAGCTGAATGCTTTCATTCTTCATGTGAAGAATAAGGGATCTCTCTCTATTGTCATATTACAGCCTTCTCATTTCTTCAGTTTACTGTTCTCCAGTAGTTGGATGACCATTTCCCTCCTTTGGTGTCATGGCACTATTTTTATTTATGTACCTTTAATTCCATTCCCAAAATCATTCAGGTGAACCAAATAGGGATCCCCGTCCATTCCTTGCAAGTCTCGGTGCCCCACCATTTTTCACTGATGTGTTTTTGACCTTCTGACCATTTGGGTGTCCATACACAGGCATCCTCATCTAGCTCAAGTTGAGTTTAATGTAGTGAACCAGGCCTTGCTGGGGCATTGGCTTGTGGTCATCCTGATTACTTATTTCCTACTGAAGTATTAGCGTGGCGGTACAGGGTAGGGAGTCCTACACTGGTTCTGATTCTGCCGCTCACAAGCTACATTTTCATTTTTTCTCTGAGCCTTGATTTTCCCTTCTATAAAATGAAGGGTTAGATCAAATCACATTTGAGGTCACTTAAACTCTGTCATTGGATCTGACTTCCTTATTGGTTTTCTGGTGTTCTTTGTTCACCTATCCATTCCTGGTTTACCTGATACAGGTGATGATTTTAATGATCATACAGCCTTTGTTAGTGTATCCCTTTGCCTCACACCATGCGTTGGACTTTCCTTTTCTTTTCTTTTTTCTTTTCTTTTCTTTTCTTTCCTTTTCTTTCTTTTCCCTAGGAGAAAATAACCTGCTGGCCAAGTCAGCATCCCAGGTAGGCATGGCAGAAAATGCTGCCTGCCCAGGGTGCAGCCTGGCCTCTGCCTCACACCTGCCTCTGTGACACGAGCCAGAGATTTTAATCACCAAGCTGAGGCTTTTATTCAGGAGCTAGTAGTTGAAAGGCCAGAACAGTTTCTCTGTCTTCCTGCTTTTTTTCTCTCCTCTTTGCTGTACCCCTCAGATCCTCATAATAGAAATAATCAGGCCAACCCATCTAAGCTTTTGCTAATGGAGACTAAAAGAACTGAAAGACACAGCCTCCCCATGGGCACGCTGGTTGGATCGTTCCGTCTTACCCTCTGTCCCTTTTAGAGAATTGCATGGCATTAGCATAAAGACAAGTCATCGTAATTATTTTGCACCCAGCCCCTTAATGTTGAGGAGCAGGAAGGATTCTGCTGTGATCTCCGGCACATTCATCGGCCCCTGCTGAGCTACTGATCAATAGTGACACAGTTGCATCAGATGGCCTTCAAATAGTGCTTCCTTTTTCAGATGGGCTGGGAGAGAGAGGAAGAAATATAAGTGCCTCATTCCTCTTAGACTACAAATAAATGAAGACGTGGTGTGCAGCTGCATTTCAAGCATTTTGGAAGCTTTTCTGGTGTATGTGAGGGGTGGGTGGGGGGTTGGCACTGAGGCTTCTGTCTTGATTGCAGTTGAGAGCAAGGATGCTGCTAAATGTCCACATGGGTGCTTTGAGTCCCTATCCCCACGTCCCTTACACCCTAGCACCTGGAGAGCCCCGAGCAAGCCTCACAAGTGGGGAGTGGGATACCCTGACGCAACTTTTCTCTTTTTCCTCCCCTCCCCCAGAGTATTTAGTAGGAGGTCACTGGCTGAGTGTGTGCCCCGGAATCTGGGGCCGCTCCTGCTGCTGCAGTTAATGCTGCTTTGTTCCATGCTAAATGAGGCGAGAACTTTCACCCTGGTCACATTCATAATCCCACTCAGCAGGACGCTCAGCTGTGCACAAGAGCAGTTTCTGCAGGCAGGGAAGGGCTTTCCTTTTGGACAGTCCTTTGGAAAGCTCCTTTGGCTCTCTGTTTCTGGAAGCTATCAGTACAGAGGATAGGTTCAGGGACTAACTCAGATGGGCAGTCTCAGCTAGGGGTTTCTAGGCATGACTGGGGTATCAGATTTCTTTATGCTTGTGTGTGTTCTGGAGAGAGGACACAGTATGACCAGGAGACCAGCGGGATATGAGGAGGTAGACAGGGAGACCAGACTACATTTGGGACCCCCAAGGGAGAGGGTTGGGAAGAATGCAGGGGTCCTAGACTAGAAGCCAGGAGCTTGAGGGAGACCAAGCCCCTTCTCTGCCATCTGCTAACTGCTTTGGGCCTCACTGTCCTCTGTAAAAGAAGGGAGTTACCCCTGAAACTCACATGTTGTATCCTGTGTGCTGAGGCTGTAGAACTGAGCAGCTTCAGAGAGGAGATGAGAGCTGGGAGTGCAGCAGAGGCAGGGACCTTTACGTTATGCCTATTTCTGGGGGCCCTGTTCTTTCTTGTGGCCTTGCCTGCGCTAGCTAGTCAGTGGGGCTTTAACAGACCCATAGCAGAAGATTCTGCTAGCCTCTTCTGAAGCATGTTTTCTTGTTCTTAATGATAGTTAACTTGGCTGGTCATAAATCCTAAATCTGCCTCTCCTGAGGTGGGGAGCAGTTAAAATCTCCACTTGATTTTCTTGTTTTTCCAACTGTCCCCTTCTGCTGGCTTCCTTGGAGTTGTCTGAGCACATGCACAGTTGGGGTCCTGAAGACCTGGCTGGGGTTTACACATGATTTTGGAGGCTTCCACTCTGTGACTCCCTCCTGCCTGCCCTCTCTTTTAAGCTCCGCCGGCTGTCCCAGTCTCTGCTATCCAACTCCCCAGGGTGTCAGAGTGACCTTTTCTGCCTGAGCTCCAGCGAGTCTGCGCTGTGCCTGTGGGGTTGTGCTGCCAGACGAGATGCCCCACACCCAAGCCTCACCAAGAGCAGTTCCCTTCTTTCAAAGCTTGACTTCCCGTAATCTCTGCCTGTTTTTGGTCTCTTTCCAGGGCTTTCAAAGTTACTATTATTATCTTAAACAATAGACTTTATTTTTTAGAGAAGTTTTAGGTTAAGAGAAAAATTGAGAGGCAAAGCCAGAGTTCTCATATATTCCCTTCCTTCCCAATTTCCTTACTATTAACATCTTACATTAGTGTAGTGCATTAGTTACAGTTGATAAGCCAGTATTGATACATTATTATGAACCAACATTCACAGTTTATATTGTGGTTCACTTTTTGTGTCCTGCATTCTATGCAGAGCTATTTTTTCTATCTTGTTCAGAGTTCCTATTTGTTACTTGTGGGAGGCTTAGTCTGTTACTAGCTACTCCAACTTTATCAGAAGCAGAGTAATCTGATGCGTTTATTTTTGATTGATAAATACAAGGCCGGGCGCGGTGGCTCACACCTGTAATCCTAGCACTTTGGGAGGCTGAGGCAGGCAGATCACGAGGTCAGGAGATCGAGACCATCCTGGCTAACAAGGTGAAACCCCATCTCTACGAAAAATACAAAAAATTAGCCAGGCGGGGGGTGGTGGGCGCCTGTAGTCCCAGCTACTCGGGAGGCTGAGGCAGGAGAATGGAGTGAACCCAGGAGGCAGAGGTTGCAGTGAGCCAAGATCGTGCCACTGCACTCCAGCCTGGGTGACAGAGCGAGACTCCGTCTCAAAAGAAAAAAAAAAAAAAAAAAAAAAGATAAATACATTTTTCCCTTGTCTCTGGAAGCATCTGACATAAACATTGTGAATAAAAGGAGTTTCCAGAAGAAGGTGATGGTGATGGCAGAAAGTCTAACAAGTCTATGGATGGCGATTACATTGGTGAATGTTTCAAGCTTCCTGTCTTGCTGCTTTTCACATTATGATTCATGTACCAGGGGTCACAACAGTAGAGTTGATGGGTGTCTTCAGAAGTTAATCTCCAGAAAATAGGGTGAAAACCAGGAAGTGAAAGCACTTTATGAAATATTAACTTAATACTAAGGCTGAGGTTGTCCAGAAACTTATAAAAAAGTTTGAAGTCTTTCAGTTAACTTTATTTGCAGTTAGCTCCTGCTTATCTGGAAGATGAAGCCACAGATAGAACACATACAGATAATCCCATATCTTGATTACCTATACAATTTGCATCTTCTGTATAGTTTTTCTCTTTCTAGATGTTAATGAAAAAGAAGTAGGCCCTGATATTTTTAAACTTCTTTACCTTATTTCCCCTTAAGCTCAGTGGTCAATGTTCTGAATAGAGGCCCTGTGTGATGTCTCACAGCAGGGATTCCTGGAAGGGGGGAGGCAGGAATGCTACAGAAGTCTTACAGAAGGCCAGGTGATTAAAAATCCACCAGCAGGAAGGTTTAACATACCACCCCTCTCGGTAAACCAGGAATTGCATGTGCTACTGTAAGAGCATCTGGCTTAGGTCCAATTGAAGTACCTGGATAAAAGTCAAGTAAGTTTTACTGTGGGACTATACAGGGCGTAATGGAGGGCTGGAAGGAGCAGGCTGATGCCTCAGATGCCACAGCAGGCAGAATCCAGGACTCAGGATGCTCCTCAGAGGGGAGATTCTCCCGTGGGCACTTGGGGTGAATCTGTGTTCATTTTTGGAGGATTCCACTCAGTCAAATGTATTTTGAGCATCTCCTGTGTACCTGGACCTGTGAGAGGCACGGTCAGCTAGTGATGACTAAAGCATGTTTTAGCTGTGTGTTCTAGACAGGAGAATTGCAGGGAGGTATGGGAGTCCTCCCTAAGGGCATCTCACCTACCCTGGGGGTCAACAAAGGGGAAGTAGGGATTAAGTAGAAATCTACAGGATCACGAATATTGGAAGATTAGGGGATGAGTGGGTAGAAGAGTGTTCTGTGCACAGGGAGGAGCATGTGTAGATGCCCTTGAACGTGAGAAGATACGGTGTGATTGAGGAACTTCTGAATAATTGGCAAGGCCACTAGTGTGAGATGAAGCTGGACCATGTGGCTATGTAGGCCATGCTGAGGATTTCGATTGCCATCTTTGAGCAAATGGAAGCAAGTGTGGGAGGTTCTTAAAGAAGGGAATAAGATGACCCAATTTGCTTTGTAAAGAGATCACTCTGACAGCCTCATGGAGAATGGTTTGGAGAGGGCCATGTGGGTAGTGGAGAAACCAGTAAGGAGGCCATTGTATAGACAAAGTGAGAGAGGAAGATTTTCTGGGATCAGGTAATGGCAGTGTAGACAGAGAAGTGGAGGGGAGAGAATTGGGAGGTCCTGGTTGCTGATTAGCTGTGATGGATAAGGGAGAAGCATGTTCAGGGATGACTCTCAAGTTTCATGCTTGAAAAACTGGTGGATTTCCTGGGGGCTGCTAATCAGGATGAGGAAGGCTAGAGGAGGAACATGACATGGGAGAAGGAGGGGAAGAAAGTATGAGTTTCCATTTTGAAATATATTCCTCCAATTCCCAGGCATCAGGCCAACCTAGCTCCATTGCCCTAGGAATGTGTGGGAGCCTGCATCCTGCTGGAGAGGCAGATAAGAGGAGTGCTGTTTCAGAGTGATCACCTGCCACCAGTGTATCAGTCTTTGACTAAGGGCAGGGACTTGGTTTTGCCTGACTCCTGTAGGAATTGACAGAGCCTGGATCTCTGAAGGTTGTTGGCTCCTAGGCTTGAACCTCATCTACCCGCTGAGCTAACCTTCCAGTCAAGAGTGGGAGGGTGCTGCCTAAGTTCAGTTTATTGCAGAATTGCTTGAAGTTGAGCAGTTACAAGGGCCACCCTCCAGCAAGTGCATCTGGTCTTAGATGGTGTCTTACACTTTGCTTAAGATGAAGACTCAGGGACAGACAGAAGTTAGTTGTGGAGGTGGTAATGATTAGTTATCAAGGTACTCTTCGTTGTGGTGTCATATGTGTAAAGAAAGTATTCACATATCACACCCTCTGGTTTTGCCCTGTGCAGTAGACTTTCTGACCCTTCCTCTGCTTCCCTGGCATTGTAGTTCTGCTTTTGATTCATGTTATTAGTGTGAATGTTTAGCTTTTGTCTAGGAGATGTGGACCTGAATCCCACTTTGTATATCGTTTTAATCTCTCTGGATGACCCTAAGGTGCACCTATAGTGAAAACAGGTTATTTATTCCAGACACATTCTCAGAAAGGCAGATTAGTGATTCTTTTTTGTAATTTATTTTATTTTTAAAAATTTATTTTCAATTTTTGTGGGTACATAATAGGTGTATAGGTTTATGGGGGCACATGAGATATTTTGATACAGACATGCAATGCATAATAATCACATCAGGGTAAATGGGGTATCCATCACCTTAAGCATATATCCTTTCTTTGTGTTACAAATAATCCAATTACACTCTTTCAGGTATTTTTAAATGTACAATAAGTTATTGTTGACTATAGTCATCCTATTGTGCTATCAAATTCTAGATCTTACTCATTTTACCTAATTATGTTTTTGTACTCATTAACCATCCTTCCCTCCCCCAACAGCTACCCTTCCCACCTACTGGTAATCATCATTCTACTCTCTATTTCCATGAGCGGAATTGTTTTAATTTTTAGCTCCCACAAATAAGTGAGAACATGTGAATTTTGTCTTTCTGTGCCTGGCTTATTTCACTAACCTCCATTTTTATCTGTGTTATTGCAAATGACAGGATCTCATTCTTTTTCATGGCTGAATAGTACTCCATTGTACTACAGTTTCTTTATCCATTTGTCTGTTGAGGGACACTTAGGCTGCTTTTAAATCTCGGCTATTGTGAATAGTGCTGCAATAATCTGGGAGTGCACATATCTCACCAATATACTAATTTCCTTTCTTTTGGGTATCCTAGCAGTGGGATTATTGGCTCATGTTGTAGTTCTAGTTTTAGTTTTTTGAGGAACCTCCGAACTGTTCTCCGTAGTGGTTGTACTAATTTACATTCCCATTGATAGTATACGAGGGTTCTCTTTTCTCCACATCCTTGCCAGCATTTGTTATTGCCTGTCTTTTGGATGAGTCATTTTAACTGGGGTGAAAGATATCTCATTGTAGTTTTGATTTGCATTTCTCTGATAATGATGTTGAGCACCTTTTCATGTACCTGTTTCCCATTTGCATGTTTTCTTTCGAGAAATGTCTAGTCAGATCTTTCACCCATATTTATATCAGATTATTAGATTTTTTTCCTACAGACTTGTTTGGGCTTCTTATATATTCTGGTTATTAATCCCTTGTCAGATGGGAAGTTTGCAAATTTTTTCTCCCATCCTGTGGATTGTCTCTTCACTTTGTTGATTGTTTCCTTTGCTGTGCAGAAACTTTTTCAACTTGATGTGATCCCATTTGTCCATTTTTGCTTTGGTTGCCTGTGCTCATGGGGTATTACTCAAGAAATCTTTGCCCAGTCCAGTGTCCTGGAGAGTTTCCCCAATGTTTTCTTTTAACAGTTTCATAGTGTGAGGTCTTAGTTTTAAGTCTTTAGTTCATTTTGATTTGATTTTTGTATATGGTGAGGGATAGGAGTCCAGTTTTATTCCTCTACATATGGATATTCAGTTTTCCCAGCACCATTTATTGAAGAGACTGTTCTTTCTCCAATGTATGTTCTTGGCATCTTTGTTAAAAATGAGTTCACAGTAGATGTATGGATTTGTTTCTGGGTTCCCCGTTCTGTTCCATTGGTCTATGTGTCTGTTTTTATGCCACTACCATGCTGTTTTGGTTACTATAGTTCTGTAGCATAATTTGAAGTCAGGTAATGTGATTCCTTCAGCTGTGTTCTTTTTGCTCAGGATAACTTTAGCTATTCTGGGTCTTTTATGGCTCTGTATAAATTTTAGGATTGTTTTTTCTATTTTTGTGGAGGATGTCATTGGTATTTTGATAGGGATTGTATTGAATCTATAGATTGCTTTGGGTAGTATAGACATTTTAACAATAGTGATTCTTCCAATCCATGAACATGGGTTATCTTTCCATTATTTTGTGTCCTCTCCAATTTCTTTCATTAATGTTTTATAGTTTTTATTGTAGAGATCTTTCACTTCTTTGGTTAAGCTAATTTCTAGGTATTTAGATTAGTGATTTTCTTTGCATGAATGAGAAGGAAGGAAGAAGAGCAAGTGAGTGTGTGGTGTGAGTGTGATGTGTTAGTAGGGGTGTGGGGTGAGGCAAGTGTGTGGCATGTGAGGTGTGCATGTACATGCGCACCATGACTGTGTGTGAAGGTATGTGGTACGTGTATGCACACATACCAGCTAGGGTAGTGGCTGGTGTAGTGAAGGAGGTACTTGTGGGGTGAAGATGGTAGATGTCTTAATGTGAGCCCCTTGTTAGGAAGCCTTGTCCAAAACTCGAAGCTGCCTCTTCTCTCCACCTGTCCTCCCTGTGTCCCATGTTTCCTTTGGCTTTCTCAGTCCAGCAGTGCCTCTTCCAGAAGAGGTAGAAATGGACCAGAGTCATGGTAGCAGGATAGGGATGGGTCCCATCTGCCTGTTTGTGTTCAGGCCCAATGGTGGGTTTCACTGGGCAGCAGCCCCTTTCCTGGTCTGCAGGGATCCAGTGGGAGGACCGTACAGTCCCCCAGGCTCCCTGTGATGGGTGACCTTGCTCAGTCCTGTGGCCCCAGCTCTCATGTGATGGCTGAGGGAACACAAGCCCCTCAAGGCCTGTGTGTTCCTGACTGCACGGCGTTCAAGGCAGGAGCCATCAGCTGTGCAGTGTCAAGGAGAGAGGTCATGGAAACTGCCCCCTGCTGGAGGGCCTGTGAAGTTGGGCAGTCACGAATCTGGGCCTCATGTCATCCCTAGCTCTGGGTCACTGTCTTGTTGACAGACTGCACCACCTCAGCAGAGCTCAGAAGGAAAAATGTAACCACAGTTAAATCTGGCCACACTATTAGATCTAAGTGGTTTTGTTTACCTCAGCGAGTTGCAAGGTTCTTCAATAGCTGTGTTGCTCCCCATGGGCCGTGGTGGGGCTGTCCCCTTGGGGCCAAACTGCAATGTGCTCACTGCTTGCCAGTTGTGTTCTTCAGTGTATTAACACAAACTGTTGATCAATACTAGGGGAAATCCCTTTGTGGTATTTAGTTTTTGAAACCCTCCTCACTGGGGTCAGGCCTCAGCTCCAAATTTCGGGAAAAACTTGCTTTTCCCGTAACTACAGGACATCCCTTTCCCGCACAGATGTCGTAGTCTTATCTTCACTCTTAATGGAATCTTTGCTTGGGTAGACTTTTAAGTTATTCTGGGCTCTTAATTTCTAGTATATCTCTTGGGCTGTTTTATGTAATTTATATATAATAAGGAAAGGCAAGTCCCAGTGAGTCAGTGTGTAATGGGATGGTGTATATGAAGGAGCTCATGTCATAGATGCTTAATCAATGAATCAATGTTGGGTTGTCCTATTTTCTTGTTTCATTCTTATAAGGAATGATATCTAGAGATTATACCTTTTTAATTTTTACTTTTTGAAACAGAGCCTCAGTCCGTCACCTGGGCTAGAGTGCCATGGCACGATCTCAGCTCAGTGCAACCTCCGCCTCCTGGGTTCAAGCAATTCTTGTGCCTCAGCCTCCTGAGTAGCTGGAATTACAGGCATGTGCCACCACACCCAGCTAATTTTTGTATTTTTAATAGAGATGAGGTTTCATCATGCTGGCCAGGCTGGTCTCGAACTCCTGACCTCAAGTGGTCTCCTTGCCTCAGCCTCCCAAAGAACCAGAATTACAGGCATGAGCCACAGTGCCCAGCCAAGATTATACTCTTGATCCAGCAATCTTACTTCTAGGAATCCAGCAATCTTACTTCTAGAGCTACTTGGATGGGCTCAAACTTGACTAGATGAAAAGTATAATTTGTAATAGTGTCATAGCATGTCCATCAGTAGGGGAGCCATTATATGTAATGTAATAGTCCTGTATTCATTGGCATAGAGAGATGCCCTAGTTGTATTTAAAGTCAAAAAACCAAGTTGCAGAACAATGTGAGTAAAATGAACCTTTACATAAAACAAATTCCCTCCTGTCTGTGAATATATACCCATCAGTACACAAAGAGAGATGTACATCAACTGTTACAGTGGGGACTTTATTCTTTTGTGCTGCGTATTTCTGCATTATTTGAACAGCTTACAGTAAGAAAGTACTCATATTAAGCATTCATCTTCAAAAAATTTTAAATAAATTAGTTCATTTCTTTCCTCCAAATCAGGAAGTTAATCAAATGTGTCAGGTATCTAAAACATCTAGGGCTAAATCAGTGAAGGTCCATTAGTTTAAAAAGGTATATATATATATATATATATATTGAGAGCACTAATATTTGCCAATCACTTTTGTGTAGGACATTTTATTCTGTTTGATCTTTACTGAGTGCCAGTTTTACAGTTGAGGAAATTGAGACAAAAAAAGTGAATTGCCTTGCCATAAAGTAGTGGTGGAAGAGTCTTCACACCCAGGGCTTTCTGGCTTGAAAGGCTGCTTGGTTAGACACAGTGCTCTACTGGATCTGTGGTTAAGAACAAGATGAAAAAAGGAGGCAGTAATTTCTGGTTAACTTGTTTTTTATAAAGTTAGAAACAGACTCAAAACAAAACACCCTTCTGGCTCTTAATTTCTTCATCTGTAAAATGGGCAGATGAGCTGGTCCTTCACCCTTTGGAACTTTCTGGGATTAGGGACACCTGCTACCCCTCCTCTCAATGAGTGTTTGCTTCTCCCCCACAGTACGTAGGAAGCCTGGACGTGCCAAGGCCCAACAGCAGGGTGGAGATCGTGGCTGCCATGCGCCGGATACGGGTGAGTGGCCAGAGGTGGGCTGTGTGGAGCGGGGAGTCAAGTGCCTTAGCTGCTGGCCTTTCTAGGTAGGGCTGGAGGGGCCAAAATGGATGGCTACACTTCTTGCAAACCCAAACTCCTCCTCTCTGTACCCTTTAGGAAGCTGTTCTGAATTGAACGTTTGATCTTGATGAAAGGCCAATGTTAAAGTGGATGTGATGGCTGGAGTGGTAACATCTTCCTCTCTTGTGACCTGTAGCTTCTCAAACTGAGATACATGTTACCTTGATGATGTGTAGTGACTGGCCAGGGACTGATGTCTCTTTTTTTATTCAAAGATTTTAGGGAAAATGTTTAGTAATTATCTGGTAATTGACTCAAAACATTCTTTAAAAAGGTAATTTATTGTGGTATAGAATATAAGATTTACTTGGACTTTTAAGAGTAAATGTGAGATTTTAACAAAATTTTATTGGTTAGATGCTTTACGCTCCGGGAGTGTAAGTGCATTTTCTTCTGCCATTTTGTCTACTTTCAGAAAGTTCAGTATACATTCTCGTTGGTATACATGGTTCAGTCTATGAACTTGTTGCTTTCTGACTCTGTGGTACGTGGCGCTGAGACTGAACAAGAATCAAATTCTCTTCTGATACCTGTGAAGGAATTTGTCCATGTGCTCTGCACTGGAACAGAATAAATTATCTTGTACTTGTGCATTTCAAAGATAGGTTTGGGATTGGTGAAATGGATTTTAAGTGTTTTTTTTAAAGAGATAATTGGCATTAGAGATGGCATGATTGGTCATCCTTGGATGCAGCCTGGTTTGTTCTTTGGAATAGTTGTTCTGTAGAATAATCTACTCACCTAAATGGAAAAACATGTAGGTGATGCTATAGCTTCATTTTGCTTTGTTAATTTTACTTTCAGCCAATCCTTCCTCTGGTCAACAGAAACTTCAGTTCAATGACAGCAACGTTGGGAAGAAAATTTGCATGCTTGGGGCTGTTTCTCTGAGCAGTTCATCAGCCTAATAAAATCTTTTCATGGCCTTGATCTTCCCAGTATTTCAGCATTTTTTTATTGTTAAATTAAATTTATTGAGACTGCTATTAAATACATCAGTACTATTTTTCATGGACACAGTAAGAAGTGGCTTCAAAGCACTTTCACTTGAGTTGTTTCATTCAACATTCACAGTAGGCTGTGAAGTGGGGAACCAGTTACCCTCATTTTCTAGATTAAACTGAGGCTCAGAGGGGTAGGGTGAGGAGTCTCGCAGGTCCTGGAAGGGGCAGGCATGTTGCCTGAATGCATTTCTTCACTCAGTCTCATGAGAACATGCAACTTTCGAGTGTTTCCAGGCCTCTTCTTTTCCTTCACCTTCTAGCTCAGATAGAAAGCACAGAGGCCTCGGCTGGGGAATATCTGGAGGTATTACAGTTGTTAGGATGGGCTGCTACTTTCACCACAGTTATGGTTGCTGCTGTGATAAGGAGGACTGGATCTGCAGCTGGCCTGTCCTTGGGGTTTCAACCAAAAAAAGTCCCTTTTTAATTCACTTTTGACTAAGAGACAGGGAATATGTTGTCAGTAATATCACTATCATCATGAAAGTGATATCTCTGTTAATAGTAGCTACTATTAGGAATAGCTACTTATGTGCCAGGTGCTTTGTCAGGCTTTTTAATATTGAAATTATATTTTATTATTTTATTTACTATGTACAACTACTCTAGATGAGGATATTATTATTACATTTTATAGATGAGGAAATAGAACCTTGGGCAGATTAAATAATTCTAGGTCAAGTTGCTGTTAGTAGGAAGAGTTGGGATTCATATTCAGGACTGTGCTGTCCCATTTGTAATCCTGCTGAAGGCTCTTTGTGACCCTAATATGAGTCATTACCCCAGCTAAGGAACCAAAGAACTGGGACATGGAAACTCCCCAGTAAGAGAGCCGGTGGCAGAGATACAACTTCCTGGAACAAACAGAGGTACAGGAAAACATCACCTGGAAGCAAGGGAAGGCCGAGGCATGGGATGGGGCTGGCTGGTTGTGGGATCTGGAGGCATCTGGGGTTGGAATGTGACCCCAGTCTCCTTTTCCCTCATCATCTGCCAGCCCGTATGGCCCATGTGCCTCTTCTTGTAGCTCCCTTCCTATGGGCTGCTTCCAGTGCTTAATGAGCAGCTCATTAAATTAGAGGGAGCAATTAATTGGCCAGAAAGCTGTTTGGTCTGGCTGTCCAGTCTCTTGTTTAGACTGGCCACCATTAATAGCAAGTGCTGTGGTATGTGTTTTACCCTAAACCCCTCAATTCACTGCTAGGTCCAGGCTGCTATTTTCTTTTCTTGTTTCCCTTTTAAAAGCTGTGTTGGCTGTAATTACAGCTGTCAAGAACTAGGGCATGGGATTTCTGTGTAAAGGACTATTCTTGACTTTGTCCTTTTATGTAGAACGGTGCCAGGCTAACATTGGGCAGGCTTTTGGTTGCTGGGTATTCTGATGGGTTCAGAAGACACAGGCCTTACAGCTTGGCTGGAGCAGTGGGTAGACCTTGGAAAACAGCAGTTATGATAATGATCACAGGGCCTTACGTGTGTGAGATGTCAGCCTCCCTGATCCTGTCTAGAGCACTAAAGGGACAGTTGATGGGCAGTGAAGATCATGTTTCCCAGAGAGAGAAGAATTCAGAGTGAAGGGATCTGTGTGACATGCCCCATTCATTCTTTGAGCTGGGGCTCTAGCTGGTGTGTGCACTCCTATTCCTTACCCCAGAGAGGACTCTGGACTTTGTTTTTCACTGGTGCTTTCCTCTTCCCTCTCTCTATTTCTCATTTGGTCTCTCACCCTCTTGATGTTCTTTCTGAATTTATGTTATCCGTCTTTAGCGTATTTTGCTTTTTTTCCTTTTTAATGTGCTTTCAGTATTTTTTATGGTGGTAAATGTGTAACATTAAATTTAACTATTTTTAAGTGTGAAGTTCAGTAGTGTTAAGTATATTCACACTGTTGTGTCACAGATCTCTAGAACTTTTTCATCTTACAAAATGGACACTCTATACCCATTAAACACAATTCCCTCTCCCCCTCTTGCCAGCCCTTGGGAACTACCTTTCTACTCTCTGTTTCTGTGATTTTGACTACTTCATATGAATGAAATCATATAGTATTTGTCCTTTTTTGACTGGCTTATTTCGCTTAGCATAATGTCGTCAAGGTTCACCCATGTTGTAGTATGTGACAGGATTTCCTTCCTTTTTAAGGCTGCATAATATTCCATAGTGTGTATATACCACATTAAAAAAATCCATTCATTTAACTATGAACATTTTAGTTGCTTCTACCTCTTGGCTGTTGTGAATAGTGCTGCAATGAACATAGGGATGTAAGTATCTTTTTGAGATCTTGCTTAGAAATTTTTGGGGTATATACCCAGAAATGTGACAGCTGGGTGTGGTAGTCCTGTTTTTAATTTTTTTGAAGAACCTCCATACTGTTTTCCATAATGACTATCATTTTGCATTACCATCACACCTTCCTTGTTTATTGTTTACCAGAGAGTAGAAGCTAAGTGTTAGAACCAAGACCAAACTGCAGGCCTCTGATTCCCGATCTGGTACTTTCCCCCACTCTGTGCCAACTCCTTGGTTTTGGGTTTTTCCATATATTACTCTCTAATCTCTACAATGACCCAGATAAGAAGGAAGCTTAAGGGACACTCCCCAGAACTACAGGATGGTTGTCCTGCTCGCTGTTTGTTTACCAAGGATCCAAAGGTCTGAGAAGTTGCCAGCTGGAAAAGGAAGGGGAAAGTGAAAGAAGAAGGAATATGGCTCCTTTTTAAATTGGAACATATTTTTGTTTTCTTTTAGCTGTATAGCTTAGAACAATTCACAAAGTTCAGGGAAGTTCTGCTTGAGCTGGGGATTGGTCTGACACTGGCGCTGCTTGCTCGGAGGTTGCTGGTTGAAGGTGCAGGGTGGCTGGTAATGCTGAAACCAGGTTGCTGGCATTGCACTGTCAGTCCAACTGTGTGAATAGGTGAGTCCAGCAGCCAGATGTTTTGTATGATTTGCATTGGTAAATATGAACACCAATCTGTCATTTAACTTTTTAGCTTTCCTGGGAAGGCAGCACTATGTAGTGAAAAGAGCACTCAATGAGGAATAATGAGAGCTGGACTTGAGTCTTCTCCTTGACTTAATATATAACCTTGGTGAGGCATGTAACTGCTGTTAATCTCAGTTTCCTCATTTATAAAAGGCAGAGCATGACATTTCTTGTTCTGTCTCTCTAGTGCTATTGTTGAATCTGGGATGAAGCATGGAAAAACGTTTTATAAACCATAAAGTGCTATTTATATTCATTGGTATCATTTTTATACCTTCCTTTGGGTTTTAAAGCATTTCATAAATGCAGATAAATACCCTGAGAGATATTGAGCTGCCTCATCTAGCCCCTTTTAATAGCTAGCGTCTTTTTTTCAGGTTTCAGTGCAAACATCCCTTCCTTGGGGAGGCCTTTCCTACCTAGGTCATCTTGTCCTCTCATGTTCTGTGGCACCACACCCCTCTCTTTTGTAGCGCTGAGAGCAACTGTATTCCCAACGTTTGGCATGGTGCCCATCTGTGCTCAGTAAACATTTGTTGAGTGACTGAGAAAATTAATCTTACTTAATAACCACCTGAGCATAAACCCATGAAATCTGGGGAGGCTCCACCAAGGGGGTTCTGGGGAAGGAAGACAGCTGCACTGAAGTCAGACTTGACGGGTTCTGTAGCTTTGCCAAGGATGCTGGTGTGGAGAGAGCTGGGCTGCAGCGCCCGGCTCCAGCGTGTCACTGGGTGGCTCCTGACCCCTTCACCTTTGGAACCCACTGTTGCTGTGGGAACTGGGGGCTTTCGGTGCTGTCCTTGTGGCTGGAGACCCAATTTCTGGCTCTTAAGCCAGGGCATAGATCCCTGCAGTTGAAATGTGTTGCAGTCTCTGGAGGCCAGTACAGACCAAACCTGGGAGGGATGTGCGCTGCAGCCAGATGACACTCAGAGATGTCTGGTCTGCTGTGGTGGCTCTTCTAGCTGTAGGCTGGGCAAAAACTTGGCCCCACTGCAAATGGTCTTCCAAATGGTCCAGTGTGGAGTCAGAGTTTCCTGATGATTAAAGAACAACTGATAGGTTAAGAAATGTGTTCAGTCATTTAGCTAGTAAACAGAAGAAACAGGATTTGAATTTAGTTCTTCCTGATCGAAATACTGGAGTGCCTCAGTAGGGGGTGGAATCTCTCCAAACCCTGCTATGAGCCTAACACTCTAATCCCATTATGGTAGACAGACTCAAAGCCCCCCAAAGAGGTCCATGACCTAATCCCCAAAACCTATGAATGTGTTACCTTACATGACAAAGGGCACTTTGCAGGTGTGACCACTTGGTTTCTCAAGTGTGACCCTCTGGAGTGGTGTTGGTCTTGGCCTTGAACAGAATGCACCGGTGACCAGAAAATGGTCAAGCCCTCCCCTCCCTGCAGCCCTCTTCCAGAATTGCCAACTCTTCCAGAAATTCTCTCAAGAAAAACGAAAACAAAAATATAAAATGGCCTTGGACGCTCTCTTGGGAGAACATAAATGAAATGCTCTTAGGAGAACATCCAGGGACTGGTGGACGGGCGGCTTTATGGAGCCAGCGACTGGAGTTGTGAGTGCCGCCTGTCTGCACTTGTGTTTCCTTACCCACCGGCATTACGCCTCTGCATGTGGTCTCATGCATTCAGCCCTGAAATCCATATTTTACCTCCTCTGGGAGGCTTTGTTTAGGAGTCACTTAATCCCTTTTTACAACTTTCTCTCTAAGTGGCCCCCCTCAGCACCATTCACTCCTTTGTCATTGTTCTTTTCATCCTAAATTCAGAGTTGGCAAGCCTACCTCAGAACAGCTGAAGTTGTAACACAGACCTCTCTTTCACTGTGTTAGCATGGCCCTATTAATTTCCTATGCTGCTGTAACAAATTATTTAATACTACAAACTTAGTGGCTTAACACAAACTTATAGTTCTGAAAGTCAGAGTCCAAAATGGGGCTAAAATCAAGGAGTTAGCAGGGCTGCGTTCCTTCTGGAGGTTCCAGAGGAGAATCTGTTCCTTGGCTTTTCCAACTTCCAGAGGCTCCCTGGATTCCTTGGCTCATGGCCCCTTTCCATCCTTAGTGCTGGCAATTATGTCTCTGAATTATGGCCTCTGCTTTCTGTCTTCACAGCTTTCTCTGACTCTGACTCTCCTGCACCTCCATCGCCTTTGGTTATAAGGTCCCTCGTTATTAGATTGGTCCCTCCTCATTCTTCCTTCCCCAGTTATCCAGGATAATCTCCCCTTCTCAAGGTCCTTAATTTGGTCACACCTGCAAAGTGCCCTTTGTCATGTAAGGTAACACATTCATAGGTTTTGGGGATTAGGTCATGGACCTCTTTGGGGGGCTTTGAGTCTGTCTACCATAATGGGATTAGAGTGTTAGGCTCATAGCAGGGTTTGGAGAGATTCCACCCCCTACTGAGGCACTCCAGTATTTCGATCAGGAAGAACTAAATTCAAATCCTGTTTCTTCTGTTTACTAGCTAAATGACTGAACACATTTCTTAATCTATCAGTTGTTCTTTAATCATCAGGAAAATTGGGATAATATCCTCTTGGCGCATGTATTTTACAGTTATACATGAATGCATGCAGAATACTGAGTGAAATGCCTAGCATGTGGATTGTGAACCGTAAATAATAGTTCTTTGCCTCCTTTCTTTTTTTTTTTTTTTTTTTCCTGAGACGGGCTCTTGCTCTGTCACCCATGTTGGAGTGTGGTGACATGATCATGGGTCAGTACAGCCTCAACCTTCCAGGCTCAGGTGGCCCTCCCAGTAGCTGGGACTACAGGCATGTGCCACCACACCTGGCTAATTTTTTAAATTATTTGTAGAGATGGGGTCTCCCTATGTCGCCCAGGCTGGTTATTCCTTTCTAATTACTATGCATTGGAGCAGGGCATTGGGGTCAGAAAACCATACATGTTGGCTGCCAAACACGCATAAGCACCTGCTAAATGTTAGCTATTATTATTAAAGACATGAATTCAGTTGCTTCTAGGGTAATTATTGTTTTTAACCAGTCAGTACATCAGTGTTTCTCAGAATGGGTTCTGTGGCTCTCTTGGAATTTAGGAATGTATGTTCAAGTATCTGAGAGTTCTCCATAAGAATTTTAAGATTTTGTTTTTCATTTAATCCTAATGACAACAAGATAAAATAAGCCTGTTCTGGACTGTTGGAAAGGCCATTGTCTGCCCGAGCACTGTCATTTGAGTTTATCATTCACAGCTGTGTTCGTCGTGTGTTGCCATCAAATAGTTCTACTGTAAGGGTTATGCCCTGAAGAAAAAGAACAGAAAATTTTATATATAATGAATTCTAATAAAGTGAAGGACACATGACTGTACTTTGCATAGTCATGGGTTATGAATCAAGATTTTTGCAGTAGTTGGAATAGAGAGAGGAAAGTAGCAGAAAAATGGAGTTAGTGCATGGTGCACAGTGCTGAAGGCGGGGATGATATGTAGCCATAGTTCCTGAGGCAGCCTCTGGAGTTGTTGATGGCTAGTGTTTGTCCTGATAACTCTCAATGTCTTTTCTGATTTGTTGGGACTGTACCATCCTGGCTGTCAAATTTCTGAGTATCACCCTGCATATTCCTCTGCCAAACCCAAGAGAACTTGGGGCAGGTAGTCACTGTATATTCCTGTTGTGAGCAGTGATATCATTTCAGTTACAAGGACAAAGTATTCTCTGACTTTAACATTCTTAATTTGTTTTGGTTACATAATTTGTGTTTAACTTATAAATTTGTGTAAACCCTGTAAGTAATTTATATCTAGTTTTATGCTTTACATATTTAAATGATGTAACAAATATCATTTGCAACGCTTCTTTGGGTAACAGCTTTTTGAGGTATAATTCTCATACCATATAAGTCACCCATTTAAATATACAATTCAGTGATTGAGTTTTAGTATACTCCTAATGTTGTATAACCATCACCACAATCAATTTTCAAACATTTTCACACCCCAGAAAGAAACTCTGTACCTCTAATCCATCATCCCTGACTCCCCAACACCCCTAGCCCCAGACAACTACTAATCTACATTCTGTCTCTATGGATTCGCCTGTTTTGGACATTTTAAATGGCATCATACAATATGTGGCCTTTGGTATTTGGCTTCTTTGATTTAGCATAATGTTTTCAAGGTTCATCCATATTGGGGCATGCATCAGTACTTCATTTCTTTTTATTACTGAGTAACATTCCATAGCATGGCTATACCACGTATTATTTGTTCATTTAAACACTGGGTGTTTGCCAATTTTTTTTTTCTTTAAAAGGGGCCCAGACTTTATTAAATTTTAGAAAACACTTGATTGAGCAGTGTGTGACGGAATGGTTAGAACTGTCTTCTTCTCAGCCAAAGGAAACAAATCAATGCTTTCTTAGGGGGCAAGGTATTCTCATCAATATAAAGAGCAGTGCCCAGACAGCAGGACCTAATTTTTTCCCCACTCATTTGAAAAAATAAATTGACTTCCCTTTTTGAGCCAATACTTTTTGAGGCTCTGGGGATACAGCAGTCTACAAAACAAAGTCCCTGTCTGCATGGAGTTTCTAGGGGTGGGTGCTCTTTTGCACAGACTGTTGCGGAAGGCTTCTAGGTTCTGATGTCACTTGAGTCTCTAGAGATGTGAATGGAAAGAGGGAGTGAGCCGTGTGGGTATCTGGAGGAAATGTTCCAGACAGAGGTCAGCAAGTGCCAATGCCCTGGGGGCAGGAATGGGCTTTGCAGGTTCAAGAAATAGCAAGAAGGCTAGTGTGAATGGAGACTTGGGAGCTTGAGGGAGTGATAGATTATTTCTAGGATTTTATTCCCAGGACTCACACCTCAGGAGAATCTGGTTTGCTAAGTACCTACTGAATACATAATGGAAAATACGTTTATCTTTTCCTGAATCTGCACCAGACTGAAAAGTCACTCAGTAGGAGGAGTTTGGTTCTGCTCTGGAGGTGAAGTGATTTGGGAATGATTTTTAAACTGGGGCAGAACTGCTGAATGCATTATCTGTCAGCAGAGAAGGGTTAGTAAGAGCCAGGAGTTGTTGTCAAAGCGAAACACATGCTATCTTTTAAATAAGGTGCCTTGCTTTATTACAGTCATTTATGCTCAAGAGTTAGAAATGATGTTATTGAGTTTCCACAGGAGGATTTGATATTGCCCAGCTCAGTCCACAGTTTCTTGCACTGACACACCTCATATTTGGGAGTCCTCTGAAGCCAACAGTGTTTATCCATTGTAATAGGATGATATGCAGAACGTCAGTTCCTTGCTGCTACACTAACCGCCCTTTATGGACCCTTTGGTTTGTGTTCTTGGTGTTGGCAACAGGTTGCATTGAGCATCTACTCTTTGTTTTGATGACTTCTATGGCACAAATATGTATATGCACACACACAACATAATTATTTTAATTACTTGTAAGTGTACAACTCAGTGGCATTAAATACGTTCACAATACTTTGTATCCATCACCACTATCTATACCCCAATGTTTTTCATCCTTCCTAAGATGAACTCTGTACCCATTAAACAATAGCTCTGTTTTCCCCTAGCCCTTGGTAACCTCTGTTCCATCTTCCGTCTCTATGAATTTGCCTAGCCTAGAAACCTCATATAAGTGAAATCTCATATATTTGTCCTTGTGTGTCTGGCTTATTTCACTAAGCATAATGTTTCTAAGGTACATCCATGCTGTGGCATGTATCAAAAGTTTATTCCTTTTTATGGCTGAATAGTATTCACTTCTGTGACTTTTTGTACTCAGCACATGACACAGGGTCTGGTGTGTGGCACGTTTCCTCTTGGAGCCAAAAGCAGCATATTATAGGACAAGGACGGAAAGCCATGGCAGCACACACTGACGATCGGAGCTGCTGGGAGGGCAAACCTCTTTGATCCCTGCTGAAAGGCCCTGATTTCTCACTTAGGAAGCACTTTCTAGTTGTTTAAGTGAATTTTCATATCCACTGTCATCTAATGTTAGTCTTCAATAATCCCATAAAAAGCAGGCGTTATCCTTATTTTACAGATAAAGGTCACATAAAGAAAATGACTCCCTTGCCTGGTGTGGTGGCTCACACCTGTAATCCCAGCACTTTGGGAGGCCAAGGCAAACATATCACCTGAGGTTGGGAGTTCAAGACCAGCCTGACAAACATGGAGAAACCCTGTCACTACTAAAAATACAAAATTAGCTGGGCAGGGTGCCGCATGCCTGTAATCCCAGCTAATCAGGAGGCTGAGGCAGGAGAATTGCTTGAACCCAGGAGGCAGGGGTTGCGGTGAGCCAAGATTGCACCATTGCACTCCAGCCTGGGTAACAAGAGCAAAACTCTGTCTAAAAAAAAAAAAAAGACTTCCTCAAACTAACTACATTGTTGTTCTTATCAACATTAACCAGAATTGAGTACAGACTGCACTATGTGCTGTAACTGTCGGGCTTCATGCAAAGCACTTAACAAGATTTGTTACTTGATCCTTATAATGACTCTGTGTGGTGTAGGTATAATAATCATCCCATTGTCCAGATGAGAAAACTGAGGTACCAAGAGATTAAATAACTTGCCATAGCTCACAGAGGTGGTAAGTGGGGAATCTAGGATTCACTTCTAAGCTTGAACATGGTATGGTTGTGGTATGGAACCAAGGCAAGACTCCAGTCTGCTTACGTCTGGCTCAGAGGTCCTGCAAGAACATGCCGACTGTCCCTGCTTAACCAAATATCAGTCCAGGCAGCATTGTCTGTGTCCCTGATTGTGCCTTTCTCTAGTCTGGGAACACTGACAGGCAGTATATGCCACTAGATGTAAATAAGGCCATTATTTGATTTTATGAAACTCTTTTTGGAGATTGAGACTTGTATATTCTGTGTGACACTCCCATTTGGATATCCCAAAGGCATCTTAAATTCAATATGTCAAAAAACTGAAGTTATCTTTTCTGCAGTCTCTCCTCTTTGCCCTGAAAAAGAACATGCACTTGTTTCTCATATTTCCTTATCTCTTGGAAAGACATCTTGACCACTCAAGAATGTAAGCTGGAAACCTCAGGGTCACCTTTCTTCTCTGTCACTACCCCTGGCTTAGGTCACCCTTACAGATTTGCCTCTTAAATATTTCTCAATGGTGTCTCTCCCTGTTCCTTCCTACCAGTGCAGCCCCAGACTGTTGTGTTTCACAGACAGCTGTAGTGCCCTCCAGACTGCCACCATGCCTTTGGCTGTGCCCTCCCACCATCCTCCATACTGCTGCCTGGCTCGTCTGTATAAGGGTGATTCTGTAGGCATTGTCCTGCTTAAAACCATGTGGTGATTCCAGGCTGGAGTCTGAACTCAGAGCAAGGCACATGGCATTCTGCCTGGCACCTGAGGCCACAGCAGCATATTATAGGTCCACTGTGCCTTGTGCCCTGAGTATGTCCTGTTGAGGCCACTTCTATTCCCGCTGTTCCTTCTACCTGGGAAGCACTCCCTTCCCATTGCGGCTGAAGTCTGTCTCTTCAAACCTCAGCCCAACTTCTGCTTATCTTCCAGAGCCTATTTGAGCTTTCGTCCCTTCTAGAAGCTTTCCCTGATGTCTGCAGAGTAGTTTTCTCTTCTTTTGTGTTACCATTATACTTTAGAGAGACCTTTGTTTCTGCATTGATCACAGTGTATTTGTCTTTTTGAGGGCAGGGACTCTGACACTCATCTTGACAGCAAAGGGGTGAATTACTCAACTGTCAATTCTTTTGTAAAATGGACAATGTCAAGCCCGTTAGAAGTAAATGCAATAATGAGTGTCAGGTCCTTAGCACCGTGCCTGGCCCATAGTATATACCCAGTGGACACCTGTACCTCCTCTCTACGTCCTTGTTGAATGGTGGCTGGGCCCAGAAGGCAGCGAGAATTGGCAACTCAAGCCCTTTTGGTCAGGATCCCTTGCTGAGTGGAAGCTCCTCACCTGGTAGTGCTGGTGCCCTTTGGCTGAATCTGGTGAATCCATCAGGTCCAGGATGAAAACTACTGAGCAGAGCCCTGCTGCCTCTGGGTATTCTGTTCAGCACCCAGCCCTTTTGCATTTAATGAATGTAAAAAAATAATGGGGCAGCTGCTGTTCCTTACTCTCTCCTCCTGCTGCACTAAGTCTCTGCCTCCCTGGAGAGGCATTTAACCACGCGAAGGTTTATGGCGGAAATGACAAATCGCTTCTTCACAACGAGCTCACCCTGCTTTCTAACCAGTTGGAATCACCCTTGTTCATGTGATATTAGCAATTTTCCTGTCTCCTTAACCACTAACCATCCTGAGAGGATTTGGCATTCTTTGCAGCCGTTAATCCTCTCATCACCTGAGGGCTTATTAAATAGGTGGAGTGTACATCTAGGCTTTCTCCTACAGAAAACAGTCATTCATGATCTTTTCCTTTTTACTCAGCCTCTCGCCTCAGCTGCCTGAGCCCAGGATAAGGCAGGGTCCTCTCCTCTAGAGGCCACAGTGGGGAGAGCTGGGCTCTGGGCCGGGGAGTCCCCAGTTTGACTCCTTGCTTGGTCAGGACTTCCTCAACATAATCGCCTGGCCCTGGCGCCAGGGTGGTTGTGGGGCTGAGGGAGGTGCCTGTGCAGCCCATTTCCCTGTGGAGGTCAGTTGCCCCTTTCCTTTCCCTTTGTCAGGCTCAGGCCCCCACCTTGGGGCAGCCCTGCTATCTGAGGGGGTCTCTCATGAACCGCTGAGACATAGTCCTCATTCATATTGGGTGTCGTTGACAATCATCCCATCCTTTGCTGCTTCATTTTGTGACTTGTGGACCCAAGTGGGTCTTTGTTTATCCTGACCCAGGAGAGCTGGGAAGGGAGACAGTTTGAATTGCCCTGGGCGTATGTTACTTGTTAATATTTTAAAATTTGACTTGCTGCAGTTTTTCAGAGGTATGAATCTAAAAGCCATTTCATGGAAAAAAACAGCGAGGAACTGATTTTATTTCTTTTAGGTGACACTAATAACCAAACGTAAGACACATCAGAATTTAAGTGGCTAGTCAAAAAAAAAAAAAAAAAAAAAACCAAACCAAACCAGTGAAAATAGCCAAGTCTACACTGATGTTAGTTGTTATATAACAGGCACTGTTCTAAGCGTTTTGCCTGTAGCAACTCACAGAATCCTCATAATTACTTTATGAAGAGGAGATTCAGTAACCTGGTCACATAGGCGATGAATGGCCAGGATTCGGGCTCCAAAACTGGGTCTTCTGACCACGACGCTGCCTCTCTAGGGCTGATGGAGATCATCACTAAATCACCTCCTTTGGGATTCTCTGCTCATTGGACATGGAGTGCTACCTGCAGTGACCTCTCCTTTAGGCCTCTCTGTGCAGAGACTGCAGTAGTCTGTGTTAGTGCTGTCCTGTTGAAGCTGGTCCCATCCCATCCACACTTTTCTGGACTTCTGGTTGAGCCAGTCTGCTCAGATACGAACTTCCAAATGAACCTGTTTCTCTTTGGTCCTCAGCCAGGCTTTGTGACATCAGCTGCTACAGCTGTGGAAACAGTTGATAAACAGGGTCAGGCTGCTCAGAGGGAGAATGTGGCAGTAGGGTCCCTTGCAAAGGTTGCCTGCTCACTTGGAAGGGCAAAGGCCTAGAAATCCATGTGCAATTGATGCACAAGCTGTCATTGTGCTGAGGCTCGTGGGCAGGGGTATGTGTTTCTCTTTCCTTCTCCCCTTTTCTTCCTCTCCTTCCATTGCTTTCTTTCTTTCTTCCTCCTTCCCTTCCTCTTTCCTTCTCTCCCTTTCTTTCTCCTTTGAAAAACTAAGATGAGGTGCTGGTAAAGAAGGTACATAGAAGAGAGGCTTCAAGCCTCAAAAAGTTATTTCAGTAGTATAGTAAGTCATTGCCCCTTATTGAATAAGAGGCCTAAGAGGCTGAGGAGGTGAGGGATTGAAGTGAAGTCTGGCTTGGTTCTGGCCTGAATACCCAAACCAGGCCAGCTTTGGGTTGGGTTGGCTCTGCCTGGCATGAGGAGCACATCCAAGGATTCTGTCCCCCTTAGGGAGCCATGTTGGGCAATCTTCTAAGCATTGGACTTTGAGGTTAAAATAAAAAGTCTTGTTCCCTTGGCAGGGATTTCTGAAAGATTGATGGGATTCTAACTGCCTAACAGTTCCACTTCCAGATGAGCGCCCTCCGTGCATGGGCTTTGCGGCAGCTCTCTGCCCTTCCTTGCCAAATGACCCTATTTGATCCGGAGCCCTGGCTTGACTTTTCTCTTCAGCACCTGCTGTTTTCTGACCAATCCCACACCTTCCCCTGGTTTTCTCTTTTACAGAAATCCTTTCTTCCAACTTGATTAGATTTCTTTGTTGGCTTGCACATCTGGTCTTCATTTAGTAGGGATGACACTTCATTTAAGTAAGAGTTTGGCTGCCTTTAAATTTAACAACTGCACCCTGCTGGGGGGCTGATGAGGAGTCAGTAGCTGAATTGTTTATTGAAAGAGAGCATATTGATTTATGATTTTCACTTAAGAAATGCATTCCCACACACCCCTGCATTTAATTGCTTAGCCGGGCACTCAGACAGCTGCTTTAAGAATCCAGTACCCTTGACTCTGGAGAGGCGTTTCTCCTCAGTGTGCATGCAGGACTACTGTATGCATGTGGCATGTGTCCATCTGTCCTCACAGAGGAGACTGCATTGATAGAGCTGAAGGGCTCCTCTTGTCCACCCAGCATGCCACTTTGAACCAGCTCCTAAAGCATGAGGTCCATCATGTCTCTATTCAAAAACTTTCAGTGGCTCCTCATTGCCTGTGAATGAAATATGGAATCTCAGCGGGCGGTCAGGGGCCTCCCAGTCTGGCTTCACTGTGCCTGTCCAACTCATTTCCTATGATTGCCATACAGAAACCCCGTTCTCTGGCCACACTGATTTCTTACAATCTTCCCATTCACTTGGCCATTCTGCCTTTATGTTTTTCACTTTCTCTGGAATTTCCTCCCTCCCTTTCCTGCCTGTATGGTCTCTGTTCTTCAAAGCCCATTTCAAATGAAAACTTTTGCTACGAAATCTTTCCTGATTCCTCTCACCCATAGTGCACCCGTTTGAATTCAGACACCCTCTCTGTATTTCTCTTCAGGTATTTTAGCTCACTTTATGTTATAATTGTTTTTATGATTTTGTTTATTCTTATTCAACAGAGTCACTACCTGAGAGCAGTGACCCTGTGTTGGTCCCATGTGTCCCCCGAAGGCATACAGCTCAGTGTCTGGGGTAGTAATAATTGATATTCTTGAGTGCTCACTACATGCCAGTTCTATTCTAAGCACTACACATGTATTCATCTTGGTTGATCCTCACAAAAGCCCTTGGAGGGAGGCACTGTTATTAGCCCCATTTTACAGATAAGGTAACTGAGATCTAGGCTGAGTAACTTGCCTAAGGCTACCCAGGTAGCAAGCAGCAGAGCTGGGGGTCCACCTGGGCCTTCTGGCTTCTGAATCCAGGCTCTCAACTAGTAAGCCACATGGCTTCTTTCATTAGATACTTGCTCAATACATGTTTATCAAGAAAAGTTGTATTGAAGTCAAGAGATATAGGGGAGCAGGAATAGGTTAGTTTAAAAACAAGGAGAAGGAAGAAGAGAAGGAAATTAGAATGGGCCGGTAGGAAAAGAAAAGAAAGGAGAAGGGCTAAGAAACCAAGGAACAGGCCAGGCGCAGTGGCTCATGCCTGTAATCCCATCACTTTGGGAGGCTGAGGCGTGTAAATCACTTGAGGTCAGAAGTTCAAGACAGCCTGACTAACATGGAGAAACCCTGTCTTGACTAAAAATACAAAAATTAGCCAGATATGGTGGTGCACACCTGTAGGCCCACACTCCAGAGGCTGAGGCAGGAGAATCGCTTGAACCAGCGAGGCGGAGGTTGCAGTGAGCCGAGATTGCGCCATTGCACTCTAACCTGGGCAACAAAGAGTGAAACTCCGTCTCAAAAGAAAAAAAAAAAAGAAAAGAAACCAAGGAACAGAAGAGACAGGCAGCTAAACGGGTGGAGCTCATCCTGCAGGGAGGCTTGGGATTCATGCTTTTGGATTTGGAGTGGGGTCCAGGGCCTCTGGGATGCCAACATGCTGGGGAAGACACAGGGGCTGTTGTTCACTGTACCTGGATCCCAGCACACTCAGCATTGTTGCTGCAAATACTCCAAGTGTGACTCAAGGCTTTTACCCAAAGGGATGGGGTAGGAGGGTGCAGAGATCAAGATCCTCATGCTCCTTTTCTGGGAAGGAACCTGAGGCATGAAAAGGTTGTGGCTTGTTCTGAATCCCGCAGGGCAGAAGTTCTGGCTAGAATTCAGGTCCTTTGTTCTTTCTGCTTTATAAGGAATGGCACATGACTTTCTCTCCCCTTGCTGTTATTGGAAAGGGTCATGTAACCCTGGTGTCGTGGGGCTGCTCATCATGGTCTTGTATTCTGCCTGCATCTCCTAGATCGTATGTCTCCCTGCCTCAACTGCTTCCACTTTGGTCCAGTTCTCAGCTATCTCTTCCTGCCTCAGTGGCTGGCTTCTTCCTGTGCTTTGCTTCTGTACTGGTTTTCACTCCTGCTAAAGTTGCATTGTCTAATCTTTGTCTCAGCCATCCCCACCTCTGAGCTTGGAGCCTTCAGGGACTAAGGATCCTGTAAGTGAGCTCTTAGGCCCTCACCCTTTATTAAGATCTTTCATCAGGCTCTCCAGCCTCTCTTTCTGAACTCATCTCCTCTCACCTAACTCCCCAGTTTGGGCCTCCACTCTTCTCTGGAGAGTTCTTTTCATCTAGTGGCATCTCTTCTCTCTTGTCATGCTTCTCCTGGTGGCCATAGAACAACCAGCTGTGCCAGCCTTTCCCCTTTCATGGAATATCCTGTGCAATAAAGGAAAGCTGAGGACATTCTCCCATAACACCCTTTTTAGGCCGTATATTTCCTCCTTAAGCCACCTTAACCCGTTAAATGGAAAGATGTCATTCCCAAGAAAGCCACTTAGCAGCCCCAAGGTGGGGGCTTCAGTGAGATGCTTGATGGTATTAGATGGGAAGATGCTGAGTTGCTCAGTGGGAGAAACTTCCCCAGGCCTTACTCAGCATACCCACTGTCTTTTACCCATCACCAGCAAGACCTCTCTGTAAAGCAAACCAGAAGTCCAAGTCCAGATGAACCCATGATGGGTTGGGGAGAGGGACAAGAGGAGACCCAAGCACCCACCAGTAAATGGCAACTAAAGAGGAAACTTGTTGAGCCTATCCTGGAGAAGAACACATCTTAAATTTTCACATTTTGTGGGTGGCAGGGTAGTTGTAGCCAGTAGAAACATACATTATGAGCATCTTGGCTTTGTCTCAGTTTTGAGAAAAGGCAGTCACAGAGACTCTTCTATATGCATATTATCCCCCAACACGAGAGAATGGCTATCCCGGTCTGGAGTGGGGGCTGTGGGCCTGTGAGTGGTTGTGCCCCAAGTCAACATGATGGCTTTGCTGTTGAAACCCTCTAGATGTCCATGACTCTGTGTTGCCAAATTACTTAACATTGCAAACTAGTGGCCTACAGGAATATCTTGATGAGGCGGGTGGTTTAAGTGGAATGTCAGCAGGTGGTCATTGGAGATTATTGTCATATATCACTATTTTCTGTGACCCAGCCAACTCTTTGGTATATGTATCTGCTTTCCCTTCTGTCAGGTGAGGAAAGTTTGTTTGTTTGTTTGTTTGCTTGTTTGTTTTCATCTCAAGGTTTTGCATAGATTTACCAATGGATGGTCATGAATCATTTAAATATGAATCATTTAAATAACTATGCTGATGTTAGACTGAGCCTTGAGATTCTGCTATTCTGCTATTCCGGCAGCAAACTTCTCTGCCTGCTAGCTGAGTGTTATTCTTAACCAAACACAAGTTTACCCTTGCTCAATAGGAGGGTTTTTTTTGTGCGTGTGTGTGTGTGTGTGTGTGTGTGTGTGATGGGATCTCAGTCTGTCACCCAGGCTGGAGTGTAGTGGTGCAATCTTGGCTCATTGCAACCTCTGCTTCCCAGGCTCAAGTGATCCTCCCACTGCAGCCCCCTGAGTAGCTAGGATCACAGGTGGGTGCTACCATGCCCAGCTAATGTTTTGTATAGGTTGATGCAAAAGTTATTGCGTTTTTGCCTTTGAATGTAATGGCAAAAAGTGCAATTACTTTTGCACCCGTCTAATATTTTTGATGGGGTTTCACCAGGTTGCCCAAGCTGGTCCTGAGCTCAGGTGATCTGCCTGCCTCAGCCTCCCAAAGTGCTGGAAATATAGGTGTGAGCCATCACACCTGTCCCCTACCCCCCTCCATTTATTAAATAGGATTCCCTATTTAATAAATGGTGCTGGGAAAACTGGCTAGCCATATGTAGAAAGCTGAAACTGGATCCCTTCCTTACACCTTATACCAAAATTAAGTCAAGATGGATTAAAGACTTAAATGTTAGACCTAAAACCATAAAAACCCTAGAAGAAAACCTAGGCAATACCATTCAGGACATAGGCATGGGCAAGGACTTCATGTCTAAAACACCAAAAGCAATGGCAACAAAAGCCAAAATTGACAAATGGGATCTAATTAAACTAAAGAGCTTCTGCACAGCAAAAGAAACTACCATCAGAGTGAACAGGCAATCTACAGAATGGGAGAAAATTTTTGCAACCTACTCATCTGACAAAGGGCTAATATCCAGAATCTACAATGAACTCAAACAAATTTACAAGAAAAAAACAAACAACCCCATCAAAAAGTGGGTGAAGGATATAAACAGACACTTGTCAAAAGAAGAAATTTATGCAGCCAAAAAACACATGAAAAAATGCTCATCATCACTGGCCATCTGAGAAATGCAAATCAAAACCACAGTGAGATACCATCTCACACCAGTTAGAATTGCAATCATTAAAAAGTCAGGAAACAACAGGTGCTGGAGAGGATGTGGAGAAATAGGAACACTTTTACACTGTTGGTGGGACTGTAAACTAGTTCAACCATTGTGGAAGTCGGTGTGGCAATTCCTCAGGGATCTAGAACTAGAAATACCATTTGACCAAGCCATCCCATTACTGGGTATGTGCCCAAAGGATTATAAATCATGCTGCTATAAAGACACATGCACACGTATGTTTCTAGCGGCACTATTCTCAATAGCAAAGACTTGGAACCAACCCAAATGTCCAACAATAATAGACTGGATTAAGAAAATGTGGCACATACACACCATGGAATCCTATGCAGCCATAAAAAATGATGAGTTCATGTCCTTTGTAGGGACATGGGTGAAACTGGAAACCATCATTCTCAGCATACTATCACAAGGACAAAAAACCAAACACCGCCTGTTCTCACTCATAGGTGGGAATTGAACAATGAGAACTCATGGACACAGGAAGGGGAACATCACATACCTGGGACTGTTGTGGGGTGGGGGGAGGAGGGAGGGATAGCATTAGGAGATATACCTAATGCTAAATGACGAGTTGATGGGTGCAGCACACCAACATGGCACATGTATACATGTGTAACAAACCTGCACATTGTGCACATGTACTCTAAAACTTAAAGTATAATAATAATAAAATAAAAAATAAAAAAACTTTCTATTATAAAACAGTTTTAGGTTTACAGAATTATTGCAAAGATAGTATGGAGAGTTCTTGCATACCCAACAGCCAACTTCCCCTATTATCAGCATCTAATGTTAGTATGGTACAGTTATTAGAATTAATGAACTGATATTGATATATTCTTATTAACTAAAATCCATACTTGTTCATATTTCCTTAGTTTTCCCTTAGTGTTCATTTTCTGTTCCAGGATCTTGTCTGGGACCACATTTAGTTCTTATCCTCCTTAGGCTCCCCTGGGCTGTGACTGGTTTTCAGATTTTTGGTGATCTTGACAATTTTGGTGATCTTGACAATTTTGAGGATTACTGGTCAGGCCTATTTTGTAGAATCTCCTTTAACTGGAATTTGATGTTTTCTTCATGGTTAGTATGTTTTTGGGAGGAAGACAGAGAGGTAAAATGGCATTCTCATCATATAATTTGAAGGGTACATACTATCATTATGAGTTATCACTGCTGATGTTAACCTTGATCACCTGGCTTGAGATAGTATTTGTAAAGTTACTGTTTTTCTTTCCATGCAGTACTTTTTGGAAAAAAAAAAAAAGTCCTTATGCATAGTCTGCACTTACAGAGTAGAAAGTTTTGCTCTACCTCCTTAAAGGCAGTTAAAACAGTTAAAACAGTTATGTCAAGTATTTGGAATTCTTTTGCATAGATTTGTCTGTCCTCTCCCATTTATTGCTTTATTCAATCATTTATTTATTTTTATCAGTAAAGAATCATGGATATTTGTTTTATACCTTGTATTATAAGTACTTCTTTATTTCATTGCTCAAATTGTTTTAATGTGGCTGCTAAAAACTCTTTGATTTGGCTCTTGTATCCCCTTGCTCCATCATTGTTTGTTGTTTTGAGAACGTTTTAACTTTCTGGCACTACACATTACTCCAGGCTCATCTGGTGTATTTCCTGAATCCAGCATTTCTGCAAAGAGCCCTGACTCCTTTTGTTGAAGGCATGGCGTTAGATAGCAGGATCGGAGGTGTGGGGGTGGGGGCGGTGGCAGTCGGTTAGTTGCTGCTGGAATGTGTTTGCATCTAGGCCCTCTCAGCTGATAGAGCAATGAAATATGTGTGTATGCTACCTCTTTAATATACAAATACCCATGAATATTTCTATATGTAGCCATCTATATTAAGCCAAACATGAGTTTGTAGTGATGTCTCCAATTCTGATCCATATTACATAAATCATTCTAGCTTCCTCCCTTGCTTATCTGTAATATCCCCCCAAGCAGTTAGAAACCTAGCTACCACCACGCATTTGCTTAATTGTTCACTTCCAGTGTACGCGTACAGTAGTATCAGAATCGCTAACCCATACCCCCATTGGAAACAATTTTTCAGCTATAGTACAGTGCTTATGTATAGTTCTTTTTGCCATTAGTTTGTACAGACTCCACTGATTTCTAAGGTAACTTCTGTTAGCACCTTACTGTCTCACTTCCTTCAGTGGGGTTATTTCATACATTTGTAATACATTTAGATTTTTGGGGGTCACATTTTACATTCCATCCCGGGATCCTTGGCCTCCCACTCAATGATTTTTTTAAAAAAATTTGCATGCATTTAGGTTTACTCTTGTGCTATAAAGTTCTGTGGGTTTTTGACAAATGCTTAATGTCCTATACTTACAATACAGTATCATACAGAATAATCTTACTGCCCCAAATAGTCCACTGTGCTTCATCTATTTAATTCCCAAACCCTATCCCCAAAGCCCTGGCAACCACTGGTCTATTTACTATCCCTATAATTTTTGCTTTTTCTAGTAATGCCGTGTAATTAGAATCATAGAAAATGTAGCCTTTTCAGACTGGTTTCTTGCACTTAGCAATATGTACTTAAGATTCATTCGTATCTTTTTGTGGCATAATAATAGCTCTTTTTTTTTTTTTTTTTTTTTGAGATGGAATGTCGCTCTGTTGCCAGGCTGGAGTGCAGTGGCGTGATCTCGGCTCACTGCAACCTCCACCTCCTGGGTTCAAGCGATTCTCCTGCCTCAGCCTCCCAAGTAGCTGGGATTACAGGCACTTGCTACCACGCCCAGCTACTTTTTGTATTTTTTGTAGAGACAGGATTTCACCACATTGGCCAGGATGGTCTTGATCTCTTGACCTGGTGATCCGCCCACCTTGGCCTGGGATTACAGGTGTGATCCACTGCGGCCAGCCAATAGCTCATTTTTTATTGCTGAACAATATTCCATAATATGGATGTACCACAAGTTTTTCACTTACCTATTCAAGGACATCTTATTTCCAGATTTTGATGATTATGAATAAAGCTGCTATAGCGATTCATATGCAGGCTTTTATGTGCACATAAGCTTTCAAATTAATTGGATAAATGCCTAGGAGAATCTGCCTCATTTGAGTATCTGCCTTTCAGCATCTACCTCCTCAATTCTACCTGGACAATGTCAGCACACTCTAAAAATTGGTAGTTCTGCTGCTGAGCTGCCCATATACTGGCCTGTTTTCTTCTCTGCCTGCAAGTGGTAAGCATTGACCACCCTTCTTGCTGAGAACTTTAAAAATTTTAATCCAGGAGGTGATATGGGGGAGGAGGGTGGATTATGTGATTTGGAATAGCCCTGGAGTCAGGGCTTAGCTGAGCCCCAAGGATTATGCCATTGTGTTAATTAGGAACTTAACCCTGATTCCTGAAAGCAGTTTTCACGTGACTTTGGTGTGGCAGTAAAGGCCAGTAAACCAGAGTGTTTGTTACACAGAGTGATTTGTCCTGTGTGACTCAAGAGAGAGGCCGGCCCATGCATGGGCCTTTCAGATCTTTGGGGTGAGTTGTGGTGGTGTCTGTTTTGCCAGGTAGGTCAGCTGCAGAGTCTGATATTTCAGCCACTGGCACTAAGGGAACCAGCCATGGGTCTGGGGTCAGCGTAGCTCAGTCTCCTGGTTTTCCCACACTTCAGTTTGTGGGCCAGCTCTCTGACCTGTAGTTATATACTGAGTTTGCCTACTCTTTTTATTTACTTATTTATTTTGAAGTTTATGTTAATTTATTTAAACATATTTTTAACTAAATGATGTGATTTTTCTATTTTTTAAAAAAGTAGTAAACATTATTTTTAGAGTAGTTTTAGCAAAATTGAATGGAAAGTTTGGGGATCCCACATATTCCTGCCCCTGCACATGCACAATGTCCCCCACTTTAAACATTCCACACCAGAATGGCACATTGGTTACAACTGATGAACCTACATTGACACATCATTATCACTCAGAGTCCATAGTTGACATGAGGGTTCATTCTTGGTGTTGTACATTCTGTGGGTTTGGACAAATGTTTAATGACATGTATCTACCATTATAGTTTCATACAGAATAGTTTTATTGCCATAAAAATCCTCCGTCCCCTGCTTATTCATGCCTTCCTCCTCCCAACCTCTAGCAGACACTGATCTTTTTACTATCTATAATTTTGCCTTTTCCAGAATGTCATATAGTTGGAATCATGCAGTAGGTATGATTGGCTTTTTAGATTGGCTTCTTTCACTTAGTAGTATGTATTTAAGATTCCTCTAGGTCTTATTATGGCTTGATAGCTCATTTTTTTTTAGTGCTGATTAATATGCCATTGTCTGGATACACCACAGTTGATTTATTCATTCACCTACTGAAGGACATTTTGGCTGCTTCCAAGGTTTGGAATTATGAATAAAGCTGCCAAGAACATCTGTGAGCAGGTTTTTTGTGTGGACATAAGTTTTCATTCCATTTGAATAAAGGTGAAAGAGTGTGACTGCTGAATGATGTGCTTGCTAAGAGTATGATTAGTTTTGTATTATTTTATTTAAAAATATGTTTACTGAGTATGTGCCATACACCAAACATGGTGCTAGTTGCTAATATATTATTTAATAATCCTTTTAGCAACCCTATGAAGTAGGGTCTTCCATTTTGTAGGTGAGGAGACTCAGGCTCAGGAGGGCTAGGTAGCTAGTAAGTGACAGCTGGCACTTACACTCACCCCTTCTGATGCCAGAGCTTTTCCCACTGCATCATGCCGTCTCTGGAGACCAGCATATAACAGAAGATGGCATCCACTCAGCTGGAAAGGGCTCGTCCAGAAGCATCTCGTTCAGCTCACCAGGGTTGCCTGTCAGTTTATGAACAGTGGAAGGAAAAGGCTTCTTTCTCTGTGTGAAAGTTGTAGCCTTGCCTTGGTGCTCTTATACTTCCTGGATGCTCAGCCTATGCTGGCCTATTTAGATTTAAACTGTTTTCATTCTAAGCATTGTCAAACATACACCAAAGTAAAGAGACTAGGTTAGTCCATCTTATACCTATCACTCAGGTCCTGGAATTACCAGGATTTTATCACTCTTGCTCTGTTTGTTTGTGGGGTTTTTTGGTGGAGGCGGTGGGGGGGGCGGTGTTGGTGGTTATATATACTGTTTCTTTTTTGGCTGAAAAATTTGGATAACAGTTTTGTCATTAGCTCATCTCCCGGACCTGTGTGGCATCTCTCCTTTCTTTGCATGAATTTCCTACCATTGTGTATCTCGTAGTTACTGGGTATTTATTTTATGTAACAAATATTTATATAGTCTTAATCATATGTTACACCCTTTTTTAGTTCCTTAACAAATATTAGCTTGTTTACACCTCATAAAAATCTTACGAAATATATATGAAAATGATTCTTCTTTTAGAGGTGGTAAAACCAAGGCACAGAGAAGTTGAGTAACCTTCCCTGAGTTACACAGCTAGGAAGCGGGCTAGCTGGCTTTCAAATGCAGGCTGTGGGGTTTTGTAATCTGCGTTCTTATTTGTCATGCTCTGCTAGATATACAACAATTCTATAGCCATTGCCAGTCTGTTCTCTGGTACTGCTAAAGACAGAGGAAGGAAAAAGCTAGTCCTTGCCTGCAGATGCGCCCAGTCTGTTGGGAAGACGGACCTGGAAACCAGCATTTGGGGTAAATGCTGCAGTGATTATGCAAAAAAAAAAAAATTCAGTGAGAATGCAAAGAAAGATTACGTGAAGCTTCTTGAGAAAGTCCAAGCAGGCTTCACAGAGGCTGTGATCCTTGAACTCAGATCCAGAAGGGTGGATGAGTGGGGAGGGAAATCCTGGACCTAGAGGTGAGAGAGCACAGGGAGGGTTGGAGAGAGATGGACTTGAGAGTGGATTTCTCAGGCAATAAGATCATGAAAGCACTGACTTGCCTGCCAAAAAGCTTTGACCTCATTCTGCTGGCAGTAGTGACCTATTGGTAGATTTTTAGCAGAGAATAAATATGGTGATGTTTGCAGATTTCTAAGCTGTCTCTAGAGGCGATGCAGAGGATGGATTGGGAGGAGAAAAGGCCAGACACCATTTATTAGTGCTGGCTGCTAGCAAGAATGTAGGGGCCCAAACTAGAGCCATGACAGTGGGAATGGAGAGCATGGATCTGAGAGGTGAGGACCAGCATTATGCAGGTGTTCATTATCTGGATTTCTGAATGATATGTTACCTAGGAAAGCAACAGTGATCATAACATCCAAATATTCACTAATGAACCCGTCACTTACAGAAACAATCCCTGTGGCAAATGCACCCGGTGACCTCCAATGTGCCAGGCCCTTGTGTAGCCTTCTCCATGATGTGTTATTTTATTTTATTTATTTTTTGAGACAGAATTCGCTCTGTCGCCCAGGCTGGAGTGTAGTGGTGCAGTCTCCGCTCACTGCAAGCTCCACCTCCCGTCTTCACGCCATTCTTCTGCCTCAGCCTCCCGAGTAGCTGGGATCACAGGCGCCCGACACCACAGCCGGCTAATTTTTTGTATTTTTAGTAGAGACGGGCTTTCACTGTGTTAGCCAGGATGGTCTCAATCTCCTGACCTCGTGATTCGCCCGCCTTAGCCTCCCAAAGTGCTGGGATTATAGGCGTGAGCCACCGCGCCCAGCCAATGTGTTATGTTATTTAAAACTCCATTTTAGCAGCCTGGAGCGGGACCTTCTGCATGTGAGAGGCACATGTGGAAAGGGACTACAGGGGCCTCTTGGAGCGGAGCATGGACCTCAGCTGACAGCCAGCAAGAGAATGGAGCCTCAGTCCTGTAGCTGCCGAGAACTCAGTTCTGCCAACGATGACGTGAGCTTGGGAGATGACCCATGAGCTTCAGAAAGGAGCACAGCCTGGTTGACACCATGATTGCAGCTTTGCAAGACTCTGAGCAGAGGACCCACGTAAGCTGTGTTCAGACTCCTGACCCAGGGAAACTGGGAGATACTAAATGTGTGTTGCTTTAAGCCTTGAAGTTTGTGGCCATTATTATGCAGCAAGTAGAAAACTAAAACAGTCCCTGTTCAGTCATCCTCCCCTTAACAGCAGCATCTATTCTTGGCTATCCTCAAGGTCTATCAGCCAGCATTCTGCTTTCAGATCTGGCAGTACAGTACAATTTCCATGCAAATGTATTTCAAAGTGAAATTGCAAATCTTGCAAAAGATGTAGGATTATAGGTAGTCAATAAAAGGATTGCTGGAGAACTGCTGAAACAACTTAACAGACAAAAGAGGACTGGGCAGTGTTAGACCCACTCATAATTGGTGAGAAAAACAATCAGTATGCTGACAAGAAACTGACTTCAAAGGAGAAGGATTTGAATATCTTTGAATATTAAGACACACCTTTGAGAAAATGAAAGCTCTTAAATAATTTCTGCAAAAATTATCCTCTGTATAGTAATGTCATGAAAGTCAGAGATGTAGTAAAGGATGTCATGTTATTATGTAGTGATGTTGGAAAAAAATTACAACAATAAATCAGTAACTCATCTAGCCTAAGAATTAATGCAAAATTCAATATAATCTAAATATTTCATATTTTAAATAAGGTTTTACATTTTAGATAAGCTTATTTGCATAATTTTTACTTCATTTTGAAAGATTAATTCTGTCAGCTTTTATTTTTTCCCTATTGTGAAGTTATGGTTCTTATTTTTAAGGGCTTTTCTAGTACCAGCTGCCCCTGGATAACAGTTATCAAGGGCCTTTTGAATTAGGGGGTAATGTTGACATGAACTGCTCACTGGAGTGGATGCTTCCTGATGGCCAGGAATCAGGGGATGGATTTGGGCACTTCCTTTGTAGGATGGAGCCCAAAATGCCCAATTTACTTCATTCATGGCTTCACAAGCCATCAGTATCTCAGACGCTCAAAGATTTTTGTTCAGTACTCTCCTTGTATCAGAAAGGAAACATGGTAGACCACTGAGTATGGTCTGAGTTGAATTTAAGTATATGCAACATCTTTTCTGGGGATGAGCTAAGAAGGCCAGCTTTATGAAGGACTCTGGAGAATTCCTGGATAGAGTTGAAAAAAGTCCCACTTTACATTTGCGTTGGGCTTGTATTTTTCACAGTGCTTCCATTTCTGTTATTTTAATCCTCAGAGCTGTACAGTGAGATGGTCAGAGAGCCATCTGCCTTCTCCATGTACTAGAGGCGGAAGGCAGGGTCTGGAGAGATTTGAACACAAAGTCACATGGCTTTTTACTCAGAGGCCCAGAAAGAGATAGATTATTACAATAATTGTTACGACAGTCATCATTTACAGTGTCTGCTTCCTGACAGTCACTGTGCAGGGTACTTTCGTACATATGTCATTTAACCTTATAATTGGTCACAATACTGTCAAGTTGGTACAGGCATACCTTGGAGATACTGCGGGTTTGGTTCCAGGCCACTGCAATAAAATGAGTGTTTTAATAAAGTGAGTCACACAAATATTTTGGATCCAAGTGCGTATAAAAACAAGGTACATTTGATGTTGATGGCTACTGACTGACCAGGGTGCTGGATGCTGAAGGTGGAGGTGGCTGTGTCAATTTCTTAAAATAAAGCAACAATGAAGTTTGCTGCAAGGATTGAGTCTTCCTTTTACCAAATGTTTCTCTGTAGCGTGTGATACTGTTTGATAGCATTAGAGTAGAACTTCTTTCAAAATTAGGGTCAGTCCTCTCAAACTCTGCTGCACTGCTTTATCAACTAAGTTTATCTAAATCTTTGTTGCCATTTCAACAATGTTCATAGTGTGTCTACAGGGAGTATATTCCATCTCAAGAAATCAATTTATTTGCTCATCCCTAAGAAGCAACTCCTCATACATTAAAATTTTATTATGAAATTGTAGCCATTCAGTCACGTCATCAGACTCCACTTCTCGTTGTAGTTCTCTTGCTATTTCTACTACATGGGCAGTTACTTCCTCCACTGGATCTGAACCCCTCAAAGTCATCCAGGAGAACTGGAATTCACTTCTTCCAAGCTCCTGTTGATGTTGATGTTTTGACCTCCTTCCATGAATCATGAATGTTCTAATGGCATCCAGAATGATTAATCTTTTCCAGAAGGTTTTCAATTTACTTTGTTTGGGTCCTTCAGAGGAGTCACTATCTATGGCAGCTGTAGCCTTACACAATGTATTTCTTAAATAATAAGACTTGAAAGTTAAAATGACTACTTGATCCATGGGCAGCAGAATGGATGGTGTGTTAACAGGCATGAAAACAACATTCATCTCCGTGAACATCTCTATCGGAGATCTTGGGTGACCAGGTGCATTGTCAGTGACAGTAATATTTTGAAAGAAATATATTTCTGAGCAGTAGGTTTCAACAGGGGGCTTAAAATATTCAGTAAACCATGCTGAGAAGAGATGGGCTGTCATACCGTCTTTGTTGTTCCATTTATAGAAAACATGCAGACTTGATTTACCATAATTCTTAAGGGCCCCAGGACTTTCAAAATAGTAAATGAGCACTGGCTTTAACTTAAAGTCACCAGCTGTATCACTAGCTGTCCTTTGAAGCTTTGAAACCAGTTATTGACTTCTCTTCTCTAGCTATGAAAGTCCTAGATGGACTCTTCTTCCAATAGATGGCTCTTTCATCCACATTGAATATCTGTTGTTTAGTGTAGCTGCCTTCATCAGTGATCTTAGCTAGATCTGGATAACTTGCTGCAACTTCTGAGTCAGCACTTGCTACTTTACCTTCCATTTTTATCTTACAGAGACAGCTTCTTTCCTTAAACCTCATGAACCAAGCTCTGCTAACTTTGAACTTTTCTTCTGCAGCTTTGTTCCCTCTCTCAGCCTTTTTAGAATTAAAGAGAGTTAGAGCCTTGCTCTGGATTAGGCTTTGGCTTAGGAGAATGTTGTGGCTGGTTTGATTTTTCTATCTAGACCGTCCAAATTTTTTCCATATCAGCCATAAGGCTGTTTTTCTTATTATGCATGTGTTCACTGGAGTAGCACTTTTAATTTCCTTCAAGAACTTTTTCTTTGCATTCACATCTTGGCTAACTGTTTGGCACAAGAGGCCTAACTTTTGGCCTATCTCAGCTTTGGACATTCCTTCCTTAACCAGCTTAATCATTTCTAGCTTTTGATTTAAAGTGAGAGAGGTATGATTCTCCCTTTCACTTGACCACTTCACTGATGGGCTGTTGTAGGGTATTAATTGGCCTAATTTCAATATTATTGTGTCTCAGGGAATACGGAGGCCTGAGGAGAGGGAGAGAGACAGGGGAATGGCTGGTTGGTGGAGCAGTCAGAACACATACACATTTATGGATTAAGTTCGCTGTCTTATATGGGCATAGTTTGTGGTCCCTTCCAAAAATTACAGTAGTAACAATAACGATCACTAATCACAAATTATCATAACAGAGATGATTATTAAAAAGTATGAAATATTGTGTGAATTAACAAAATGTGACAGATATGAGGTGAGCACATGCTGTTAGAAGAACTAATAGACACATTTGACACAGGGTTGCCACAGACCTTTAATGTGTAAAACAAACAAACAAACCCCAATATCTGTAAAACACAACAAAGTGAAGGGCACTAAAACAACATGTGCCTGGCCTGTATTTTTACATTGTTACTGCGGAGAAAACTGTGACTTGGATGGATTATTGCATCTGGTATGTGGAAGAGCCTGACTCCAGCACTTTACTCTTTCCACCACATCATGGGACGTTCTAACTAACATCCTTTCTCCTCCACCAATACCATGTCCCACACAATGGGAAAGGTCTCTATAGGATGCCTGTAGAGAACCTGGCAGCCCTGTTTTCCTGTAGTTCCCTGAGACTGACTGAAGTGAGAAAGTTAGATTAAATCAAAGCTATAGTCCTCTTTATTGTGTTGCAGTGAGAACCATGATTTCAGCTGTTGAATAATCAATATAGTCTTTATTATTTTCTATTGCTGCTGTAACAAATTACCACAAACTTAGTGACTTAAACAACATATTTATCTGATAGTTGCATACATCAGAAGTTCACTATGGGTCTCACTGGGCTAAAATCAAGATGCTGGCACAGCTGTTTGTTTCTGGAGCTCCGAGATGATAATCCTTTTCCTTGCCTTTTCTAGCTTCAAGAGGCTGCTGGTATTCCCCAGCTCGTGGCCCCATCCTGTATCTTCAAAGCCAGCATGATTGCATCTCTCTGACCATTCTTCCATAGATATATCTCTTCTACCTCCTTCTTCCACTTTCGAGGACTCTTGTGATTACATTGTACCAGTGGCTAATCCAGGATAATCTCTCCATCTGCAGGGTCTTAATTTAATCACACCTGCCAAGTACCTTTTGCCATTTAAAGTAACATGTTCACTGTTCTGGGGATTAGTATGTGGACATCTTTGGGGAGGATGCAGCTTGTAATACTGACTGTCTGTATTTGGTGACATTAGTTGTCAGCTCATGTTTCATTCTGTGGTAACATAATTCCATCCTACTTCCTAGAATCAGTGGCCATACAGATTACGTTTGCCTTTTGGTCAATAATCTGGTGCCTTGAAGAACTCTAGTCTTGATGGGGGTTATCTGAACAGCCAGTTATGCAAAGGGCTGGAATGTGAGGAGACTACTGAGTCAGCAGCTGTGTCCTCAAAGCTGGGCTTTCCTATTAACTTGCCATGTGCATTGGGACAGATTGCATAGGCTTCTACCTCTGATTTTCCGTAGGAATGAGCATTCTCACCTACTGCCTAGGGTTGCTATAATCACTTATAGGATAGTAATGCAGTTTCTAAAGTTGCATTTTTACATATGTGCTTACAATATTAAAGCCAAATATAATAATAAGGAATGTTATTATTATATTTGGAATGAGGATTTGTGGTGGAGGAAAAACAAAACCTTATGCGTGCAAATTCCAGAAAGAAAGGATGTATGCACTCTCCCTCCTCTGGAATCATATTTTAATTCTGAATCCTTGTCAGATAAGGAGTTACTGAGGTTCTGAGATTATTCTCAAACTTTAGGAGCAGGTCCTAGAAGGGGCTAAGCCTGATGATAAGATGCTGCCTGGAGGTTAGAAAAGCAAAGTCTTCCTTCTCCTCCTCCTTTCATAGTTGCTTTGCTTAACTTTTTGTTTACTTATATATTTTTTGTAAATGTTAAAATAACACTTGTAATTATGGCATCAAGATGGGGTATTCCTGGTGTGATGGGTCTATATTCAGCACCATTTATTTAAGACCTTAAGAAACACTCAGTGAAGCAACATTCTGGTTGGCACCATGTTATAATGCACGTCACTGGCAGAAATCCTAATGTCATTGCATTTGGTTCTGGGATGTTGTGATCATCCCACAAATGGGTGTTTAACCCTGTGAGATGTTTCCACAGTGCATTTAATTATTGTTAAACAGTAAAGTAATTTCTGTTTTTTTTTTTGATGTAAAGCCTGACTCATATATATTGTATAAAGTGTTTTGAAAAGATGAAGAAAAAAACAAACAAAAAAACCCCCCAAAAAACCAGATCTCTCCCACTGGCCAGAAATAGCCACTATTAAGTATTTTGGTACACATCTTCTTGGGGTGGACTGAGTGTGTCTCTCCCAAATTTATACTTTGAAACTCTAACCCCCAGTGGGATGATATCAGGAGGTGGTAATTAGGTTTGGATTAGGTCATGAGGGTGGAGCCCTCATGATGGGATTAGTGTCCTTAGAAGAAGTGAAAGAGTCAAGTTCACTCTCTTGGCTGTGTGAGGACACAGTGAGAAGACTGCCCTTTGCAAACCAAGAAGCAGGCCCTCACCAGACACTGGATCTGTTTGTTGACACCTTGATTTTGGATGTTCCAGCCTCCAGAACTTGAGAAGTAAATGTTTATTGTTTAAGCCATTAGTTTATGATACTTTTGTTATAGCAACCTGAGCAGACTGACACTGTTTCAGATTTTTAGATTGCAATTTTTACAAAAATGGAGTGTTTTTAACAAAAATGAAATGTTATGCATAAAGGTTTTTTGTTGTTGTTTGTTTGTGTTTTTGAGACAGGGTCTCACTTTGTCACCCAGGCTAGAGTGGAGTGACCTGATCTCGGCTGACTGCAGACTTGACCTCCTAGGCTCAAGTGATCCTCCCGCCTCAGCCCCCCAAGTAGCTGGGACTATAGGCCCCCACCATCACACCTGGCTAATTTTTTGTATCTTTTGTAAAGATGGTGTTTTGTCATGTTGCCCAGGCTGGTCTAACTCCTGAGCTCAAGTGATCCACCCACCTAGGCCTCCCAAAGTGCAAGGATTACAGGCGTGAGCCACTGCACTCAGCCACCATGCATAAAGTTTTGTGATTTTCTTTATTCACTTAATAGTTTATAGGATTACTGCACATCTTTAAATAATCCTTTACAACATTGTTTTTAATGGCTGCGTTTAGTTACATTCTATTAATGCATGTATTTATTTAACCAGATCCCATTTTTTGACATTTAGCTTGTTTCTAGTTTCTCACAGCTGTCAACATCTTTGTAGTTATATCACTAAATACATTCAGAATTATTCCTTAAGAGTTGGGGGAGGGGGGAGGGATAGCATTAGGAGATATACCTAATGCTAAATGACGAGTTAATGGGTGCAGGAAATCAACATGGCACATGGATACATATGTAACAAACCTGCACATTGTGCACATGTACCCTAAAACCTGAAGTATAATAATAAAAATAAAAAAATTAAAAAAAATAAAAAAAGAATAAATTTCTAAATAGAATTGTTGCATCAAAGGGTATGGAGAATTCTAATGCTTTTGATACTTTTATTGTCAAATTCACTCCTCCTGCCCCCCAGTGTTATACCCTCTGAGTATGAGAATGTGTTGGGCTTTCTACCACCCTCTCCAGTGTGTAGAGGTGTTATAGACCTGTGAAAATGGCTGAGTAGAAGATGTTGGAGATAGTTCATGGAAATGTAGGTCAGTGACGATGAGGGGCTCAGGCAAATTCTTGAGCTGGATCAGAATCAGATTGGCCTTGCAATTGTAGCCGTGTTCAGAGCCATGAACATTTGCCTGCTGTCCTGATTGAAAATTTCCTGTGTCTATGATGCCATGTGATGTGCTGGGCAGATGCCAGGCTGTTTCCTGCTTGATTCAGCTACATTCATGAGACCACGTAGCAATCAGAAATAAGAGAGCATTTTAAGGAGTTCTGAGGGCCAAGTAAAATGTAGTGGTATAACATATTCTTGTCATTATTCCTGGCTTGCCATCTTACTGTGAAGAAGCCCCTTCCTAGCAAGGAAAACTAGCAGCAGCCCAAAGCCAAAACCAGTTTAATTACCCATTGACTGTTTTCCCATCTGCCTAGTAGAGAAAGTGGCTGGACTCTTGAAAACTCGGACCAATTCTCATGTTTAAGACTTCAACAAAAACAGCCTCTGGTCAAATGGCATGCTGGAGTTTTTAGATGAAAGATGCTATTTTGTATAAGCAAATGGTGCCCTTTGCAATCATTTTGTAAATTATCTGTGGCCTGCTGGAAAGCTACTCAGTATTCTGTTCCACAAACTTCTGCTTAATGAGATAATTCTTCTCTATATTTCTGTTGCTGGAATTGGGCTCACACACTGTCTCTTTATAGGCTATTTCCATAATGCTTGATTAATGCTCTGTTGTTAATATCTTATAAGACCTGGATCACTTGCTGTATTGAAATGGGATTTTTTAGAGTGTAGGGGCAGCACTCTTGTTTGTGGGCTCTGATATATGCCACACAGTCTACAACTCAACTCTGGCAAATGTTGAAAGTGCCTAAATTTTTTCAACATCAGCACAAGAGGGCAATCTGGCTGGCTTCTGTCGAATCTTTGGGAAAAGTGACAGAGGTGGTTTGAATGTGGGCTGCATGCGTAGTGGTCTTATGTGCCTTCCTTGAAGTGCAGTGAGTTTTGTTGAATGATAACAGTGTAATAAATTCTCTATTTTTATTTTCAAATGTTGAACAGTTGGTTAAGATTATTTTAGGCCAAGTGCGGTGGCTCACGCCTGTAATCCCAGCACTTTTGGAGGCCGAGGCGGGTGGATCACAAGGTCAGGAGTTCGAGACCAGCCTGGCCAACCTGGTGAAACTCTGTCTCTAAAAATACAAAAATTAGCTGGGCACAGTGGTGTGTGCCTGTAGTCCCAGCTACGCAGGAGGGTGAGGCAGGGGCAGGAGAATCACTTGAACCCAAGAAGCGGAGGTTGCAGTGAGCCGAGATCGCACCACTGCACTCTAGCCTGGGCGACAGAGTGAGACTTCATCTTGAAAAAAAAAAAAAAAAAAAAGATTATTTTAGTGTTTTTCATGTATATAAAGTTTGAATTTGCATTATAGTATATGTGTTATGATAGTCGTGTTATGTCATTTTACCTTACAATAGGAGGTCGAAGAACAGTTTTTTATATGTTGAACATTTCAGCTCTTCATAACTACCCAGAAATTGTCACTTGAAAATGCCATTATAAAAAACCAAAATGTGTTCCTGTCTAGGCAGACTTCATCTATTTGAAACATGGAAAAAGTTTAAGGTGTTCATTTAGTTCTGCTAATTATTTATTGTAGAAAAAACTGGTATTTTTTGTTAGTAGTCTGCTAATTCTTACCTTAAGCAAACTAGTTTCCATAATTTGGGTGGAAAAGAAAACACCTTTGCATACAGAATCAGATTTCTCCTACTCAAAGAATTGGACTATGCTTGGTGTTTCAACAAATATTCATTTAATAGACAAATATTTGAGTATCAGTATCTGACAGAATGTTCTAGGCACTGGGAAACAGGTAAATAAGATAGGCGAGATCTCTCTTCTCATGGAAACTTATGTTCAAATGGGAAAGGCTGGTTATAATACAAAGACACAGTAGACAGGGTAACATCAGAGAGTGGTCAGTTCTGTGAAGAAAATAAAGAGAAAATAAAGAGAAAATTATTTTTATCTAAATAAAGAGGGTAATGTGATGGAGAATGATTCTGGGGAAGGCCAGGTGGGGCTACTTTGAAAGTGTCTGGGAAGGCCTCTCTGAGGAGGGGTAATTTGAGTTAAAATCTGAATATTGCCAATGAGCCAGGCTTGCCAAGATCTGTTCATGGTGAGGGATCAGCAGGTACAAGATTGGGAGGCAGCAGTGAGCTGGGCCTCTCCCAGCAGCAGAGGGATGGTTTGTGCTGAGTGAAGTGAGTGAGAGCACCCTCCAGTGAAGATGAAGAGGGGCCAGTCCCAGATTATGGAGACGTTCTAGGGCATGGCTAGTGAGTTTCTCACCCTTTTGTAATCCAGGCCTGTGAATTGATGCCAGGTGAGATTTTGTGGAGCTTAACTTTTTGTAGTGGATATTACAAAAATAATGTAACTTTAACAGTCTCTGTCTTACCCTCTCTGCCCCTCTCTGGCCATGTTCACATAGAACGTGTTTTGTCCCTGCTCCCCATGATAGCCCTTCAGATACTTGGCTCCGCCATCTCTCTAGGCTAAACATCTCTAGTTTTATCAGCTGTCCTTCCCTGCTTGAATGGGCTCTTCAAGATTTCTTTCTTCTCTGAACACGTTTTTTTAAACAATCTGATTTTATTTTTAATTGACAAGCAATAATTGTGCATATTCATGGGGTATATAATGATATCTTAATACATAGAATATATAATGATCAGATCAGGATAATTAGCATATTCATAATCTCAAACATTTATCATTTCCTTGTATTGGGAACATTCAGTATCTTCCTTCTAGCTATTTGAAACTCGATATATTATTGTTAACTATAGTTATCCGGCATTGATGGAGAAGTCTGGGACTTAGTCCTCCTATCTAGAGTAATTTTGTATCCTTTGCCCAATCTCTCCCTATTACCCTCTTCCCCCTACCCTTCCCAGCCTCTAGGACTCGCTGTTCTGCTTTTTACTTTTATGAGATCAACTTTTTTTTAGCTTCCGTATGTGAGTGAGAACATGCAGTGTTTACCTTTCTGTCCCTTAATGTCTGAGAACCTCAGGAATTGGTCACATTCTGACGGTCTGAGGAGAGCAGTAAAAGAGGGATGAGATGCTAGGGTAACCATCATCAGGGTTTTTGAGGGCTGTGTCTTTTTCCAGAAGCAATGGCTCCCTATCATGTTACTTTTCTAGAGTCCTGAATGGGCAGGGGCCCTGTGTGGGAGACTCTGTATGCAGAATCTGACAGAGTTGTTCCCTGGTCCACCGCAGTCTAACACCCCATGGCTAGACTTGCACGTCCGTATCAGCCTTATGTAAAGCAGCTCTTCTGTTGGCCTCACTTTGATTTTTCTCAGCGTGCCCCATACCACTATCCACACAGGAACATCAGATTGGAAAATATCCCTGAGTTCCCTAAGAGACAGGCATTTCTCTGAGGATCTTTCTGCCCTGGCCTCACTTGCTTCCTTCCTGGGGTAGGGTTTCTTCCTAGCTTGCTTCTGACTGTTCTTTCCTAGGGGGATCTTCCCTGCTTGGAAGTGTTTTCTGTGTAGTGCACCATAGTGCAGGGGTTTGTGAGGGCAACTGCACAGCTTGTTTCTTTCTGTTTCCTCTCCACAACCCATAGATCTGAGATTACCAGGTTTTGCCCACGTGGAGGTACAATGGGAAAATCCTGTGTTCCCCCAGGACTCTTTAGCATGTCTTCTTTGATTTACTGAATTACTTGAGGGATCTGTGTTTGGGCTGGCAGAAGAAGATAAGGGATTCCAGAAATTCTTGCTGCTTTCTCCTAGATAGCTGGCTACATTCTCTTCCTCTTCCTCTTCCTCCCCCATTGATAAGGCCTGGGGGTAAGAGAGAGTCCAGCTCAGATTGATCCTGTAATTGACCTCTTTGTGTTTGTCACTCATTCTTGATCTTTCTGATGAAGAAAGTTGGCCCATTAATTTTAATTATGGTAATAATGTCATTGAAGTCACACCATTCATTTAGCCTAGGTATTACCCTACTCATGTAGAATTAGATAATGAAGGCCAAAGTGGTCATGTAGATCCTGGCCTGTGGTTGGTGCTGAGCTAGGGGGTTCTATTTTACTGCTACTCAGATAGGGAGTGGTTGTCCCCTGGAAGTTAAGGGAATTGTCTGGGGTTTTTAATGACAGTGTTTTTGGGCTCCCACCTCTGTGTCCTGGATTATTTGAATAGTCCAGACCAATGATTCTGAAAATGTGATCCCCAGACCAGTAGTGTCAGGCTCACCTGGGAACTTGTTAGAAATGCGGAGTTTCAGGCCTCACCCAACACCTATGGCATATGAAACTCTGGGGGTGGGGCCCAGCAATCTGTTTGATAAGCCCTACAGGTGATTCTGATGTGTGCTCAAGCTTGACAACTGCTGGTCTGAACCATCAACCTGACTGCCATTTTCCAGGGTTTTTTCAAGAAGTGTCTTAGACTCTAGTGTGAAAGTTGCTACTCTGCAGATTGTCCTGCTGAACTGGGAAAGGGCTCAGGAAAGTTCAAAAGGGATGATGTGTGGGTTTTTGTGTTGGTGTGTAGCTGGTCGGGGGAGGAAGGCACTCTGAGTTTAGCATAAGGCTGGTGCAGCAGGCCTGGTCATTGGCGACGGTAGGTTCAGAACAAGGGATACAAGTGGCACTTGTGTTAGAGGAACCAGAGGAAGAAAGAGGCTTGAAGACTGGCTTTACCACCACAGAAAGGCTGTCCCCTGCCATGTGGTTTTGGGCAAGGCCACTTTTCCCTGAACTGTGCCTCAGTGGGCACTGCCTCTTTGCTTAGATGTCTCAGCTTTTCTGTGCTTCCACTGGCCAATCCCTTTGCTGATTTAGATATATGTAAATACAGATTTTTAAAATAATTTAATTTACTTGTGGTCAGGTTTACCAGCCTGGGCACCTTTCTGTTTTCCTCAGGTAATTTTGCACCTTTCTGTGTGGATCTGATACATGTTTTATTTTTCAGTTTAATGCTCAGGTCTCCTGAGCTTTTGCAGAGCAGAGCATATCCTCCCTTCCTTTATAGAGACTATGGGGGAGACTTAGCAAGGGATCTATTCTAGTCTCCTGATTTCAGCCAAGACCCTCTATCTAACATGCCACTTTGACCCCTGGTAAAAGTCAAGAGTGTGCCCATGTGCCAGGAACTGACAGCCTCTCCAGAAAAATTCCTGTGATGAGAGAACTCACTGTGAGCTTTTGCGAACACTCAGGATGTTGTAGGATAGTTACAATAGTTACAGATTTTTCTTAACTGTACTGAAAAGATGACTCTCGGGCTTCAAGAAACACTGAAATGCCTTAAGGAGTGATGCTGTGAAGTGGCTGGAAAGGAGCTAAAGCTGGAAGCCCGGGTTGTTTGATAATAATAGGAGCTCTAGATCCCAGAAGTGACAGGTTGTCTCATCTGAATTATCTTAAGGCAGATTTCAGGGCTCTTCCAGGCTGAAGTGGAGGTAAGCTGAGGTGAAGGGAGATAAGATTCTGGGGCATTTTGTCCTGGAGCATATCCCAGTCCCCGGGCATAAAGGGATAGACCCAGGAACTCACAGCTGTTGGGTATGCAGGCTGTTGAAAAGGCTCTAAGAGATAAAGTGGGAATGGCCTGAGAGTTAGAAAGGGAGCTAGACAAACAATCAGGTCTGAGTGGAGTAAGGAGAGAGTGTTTAAGAATTTGTGCTGATGGATTATTTTTGCTTCCTTTTTGCTTTGACCATTTACTAAATGTTTGTCTATCTTGCTGAATAGCAGCCAAGAGACTCTAACTTCTCTTGGTTTCCATCTGTATTTAGTTGGATTGTCTGTTCCCTTCTCTTCTGACAATTCCCTGAAGAATCTCTCCTGATTTTAGAGGGGGCCAGGGAAAAGGGGCCCTTTTCAGAAATCAAGCTAGATCTTTCCTATTTCTTCCTGACCCTTTTTCTAAAGCCTGAGATCACTCTTTTCTCACCCCTTCCTCTCAGTGTTAGGTTCTGCTGCTCTCTTTTCCATCTCTGGATGGATGTTTCTTTACTTTTCTTTCTTTCTTTTTAATTAAGTGGTTACCTTTCCATCTGAGCTATTGGCAGGGATTTGCCAGGAGATCCAAGGCAGAGCTGCCAGCTTACTGGAGTGTGACAGCTGCTGAGGCCTCCCGTCTCACAGGCTCTGCAGAGATCCAGGGTTGTCACTTCAACAAGTGTCAGATATACACACTCTGCTTGCAGAGCTCCCCATGCATAGCCTTAAATAAACATCCCAGATACATCTGCCCTGTTTCCCATCCGAGACTCTTTTCATCTCCATCTGGTTTTCAAACATGATTTCCCAACTTCCCAATTACCGTCTCACAAGACCCCTATATGTCCCCTGTCTTCTCTTCATCTCTGTGATAAAATAAGGAACCAAAACAGCCATTACTACTTTAATAGGGCAGAGAGTCTGTTCCCTTGGCCGAGGAGAGTTTGCAAGACTGTTCTGCCCAGTCTTGTTTGCAGAGAGCCTGGTTGGTCCATCTCTGTAGGTTGTTGAGTTTGCGCTGGTTTGGGAGGCACTCTCTCTGGCTGAGGAAAGTCCTCCCCATATTTAAGTACCCTTCAGTGCTGGCTGTGCCCTTTTTTGTGTTGAGACGTTTTCTCAAAGGGCACTGTGGTTTCTACTTTGCTGCTGGAAGTTCCATGTCTGTGGAAAAGTTTCCTGTAACCTTTCAAGGTTTGTACTCTGTTCCAGCGGGGCCCTTGGATATGAAAATGGTCTTTTTTTCTTAAATGATCTCACAGATGATCAAAAGGAGCACATAAAAGCTGTCCTGGGGATTTGGCAAGGTTGCCAGTGTTCTCTTTACCTTTGGTCTGGTATTTAGGTCTGAGACAGTGTCTCGCCAACAGCCCTTGCTTTCCTCGGAAGTTGGGGCTGAGAGATGCAGAAGGGGAGGCAGGAGGGGCATATTAATTCCTCTAGGAAGTAGAACTTCATTTTTATTCTAGGAGAGCCATTTGAAATTGGGTTGGCACATTCAGTCCTGAAAAAGTGACCTTGCAGGAGCTAGAATTTTATATCCAGCATTATTTTGGAGGACCTGGCCAGCAGCATTTCCCTTGGGTGTATTACATTAACCCTATCCAGTCACTCCTATGAGGTTTGTCTGGACTAGGATTGCTTGTGCCTCGTAGTAGAGGAAAAGCCAGAGATGATGTTCTCTGGACTCACGGAAGCCGCTTAGCAGATATGTGATTTTTGTAAAATCTGCTTTCTCTCTGGTGAAATGGGATAGGGGTAGTATAGAGGGTCTCTGAGGACTCAGTGACACAATATATAAAGTACTTAGTATAGTATCTAGCACATAGTAGATATTCAATAAGTGGAAGCTGTCATCATGAATAATCACATTGATAATTAATATTAATACCAAATTACTATTTCTCAGCATCAAGTTGGTACCCCATATTTACTGTCCCATAAGTACCTTGCTCTTACTCATTGCATTTATCACTCTGTCCTTTAATCACCAGTGTACTTGCTTTCTCTCTATGAGGCCATACTCCTAGACCCTTGAAAACACTAGTAATGTCAGGTTTACCATTGCATCCCAGCATCTCCAGCACCTGGCATGGTACCTGGCACATATGACAGGCTCAGTATTTATGCATTAAATAAATACATGAACAAAATTCTGTAGCTGACTTTTTATTTTTTAAATTTGTTCCTCTTCTGCAATGCTCATCCTCTACTTCATGCAAGCTGGGTACCCCTTTGAACACTCTTCCTTCTTCCCCAGTTACCATTTCTATTGCCATGTCCTTTCCTTCATTCATGCCTGTCCTCTTGTCTTGAAATGCCTTTCATCTTTTCTGTTAACATTTGACATCCTTTTTTTCACTTCTTGTGTTCTTTCTCTTCTATAATGCATACCCTAACCACTCCAGCCCATATTAATCTTGTTCATGAAATCTTGTTTCATGTGTAGCCCGTAAGTCCTTGTTGTTCTTGGATTGAGTTTTGTATTTCCAACCAGATTGTCAGCTTCTGGAGAGAAGTCATGTATTGTTGATTGTCCCTACTCATTATAGGTCATGGTCTGGGGCCAGGTACGTAATTGGTTCTAAATAAAAAGTAAGCCACTGTCAAAATGATTAAATAAATTAGACTGTTTGACCAAAGGGGTAAAGGAGATGAAAAGGTTTTCACTGATAGGACATGGTCTTTAGAGTTGGTTGTGTGAATGTGGGGGTTAGAGAACAGTTATCAGTGCCTCAGTGCTTTGTTGAGATTTGGGTTTTCTGTATCTATACACTCTCTTACCAGTTCTTGGTCTTGCCTTTCCCCCAGTCATGTTTGGAGGAAAATGTGGTAAAATGGAAGTCTGTCAACTGCTTCTGTGTTGGAAGGCAACATACTTGATGATGATAAAGGAATTGGGAATGCCTAATGGTGACATTGGGGCTCACCAGTTAGTGGGTTTTATTTACCAATGCTGTCTTCATTTCTTTGCTAGTTTGGTTGATACCAAGCTCTTTCTGTATTAAGCTGTAATCTATTGATTGATACGTTTAACATTTTTGAAGCCAGATGTACAGCAGAGAACTCCGTATGTTGCGGGGATTTCAGAAGATATGGTGTGCAGCACATAGTAGATGCTTTGTTAATGTTGGGAAGGATGAACACAAATATAAAACATGCCCTTCGGGAATGTGCAGTCTGCTCCAGGCTGCAGTGAAGTAGCAGGGTGAGGCTGGAATGAGTGGGGGCCAAAGGGCACCAGTTCTCAAGGGGGAATCGTTGGGAAGCAGAAACAGGGAAGAGATGCTAGATGAGCTTCTCATTGCCACGTGGACTGTGGAAGGCAGACTATAATAGAAATCAAAGTGCTTTGAAAAAATGCAGTACAGTATTCTATTATAATAAATATTTAAATAATCATAAATTTCACAGATTGACATAGGGGTTGCTTGGGGGGAACAGACTGCCTGGCACTTGACAGATGGTCAGTAAAACATTTATTGCATGAGTGAATCTAGAGTAGAGTAGGGCTGGAGGCCCTGCTATGGTTTTTGTCCCTCTTTTCTCTTTTTCATGCCCATTCCTTCTTCTGGTTCAGGCAGCAGCATTTCATCTTCCAGCTGTAACTAAATGAGAAATTACGAGGAGTGGTTAGAATAGACTTTGTTAGTGGCTCTCCTTTTCTTCTGTTCCATTGTGGGGATGAGCCAGTAAGGCTCTGCATGGATATTTTCTGGCAAGGGCATCAAACACGTTTCTGAGGGCAGAGTCCATGTTGTTGAGTAATAATTAACTGCTAATGGCATTGTCTTGGGTGTTGCATAGTAAATAATCAAGAAATAGTCTCTTTTCAATGAGAGTTTGAAGGCCAATGCAAAGACCACACACAGACAACCCTGAAAGGTGCTGTTTTGACTAACCTTAATGGGAAACAAAGGGAAAATCTGGCTTGTTTTGCGTTGCCATGCTTAATTTCATGATGGTGTCTTTTTCCCTTGAATTTCCTCGTGCCCCGTGGAGGGCACATGCATGATGGTGCTCTGCCGAGCCAAGATTATAGAACAGAGGTTCTTGGCAGCTGGGATGTACTGGCTGCTATGTGGTCTAGCATGTTGGATCTTACTGGGAGCTTTCAGATGGGAGTCTCTGTGAAATGGAACAAGTGAACTGAGCCTAGTCTGTTCCTAAAAATAAGTCTCTAAGAAGCAAGTGAAGTGCTTTTCAGTGGGAAGCCTGTGGAGAAAGAGCCTGGAACACAGTCTGGAAGTAAGGCAATTCAGGGTTCCTTTACCCAACCCTTTTCAGGCTCAGGAGAGAGGAAGTGACTTGTCTCGGGTCACTTAGGGGCTAGGCCTCGCACCTGATCTGTTGTATTTCTCTGCCTGGGCTCTTTTCCACCACCAGGGGCCAACTGTCCAGAATGTCATTTTCCTGAGTGAGGAAGCAGAGATGCCTGGCTCTAGGGTGTGTGGCAGGGCTACAGGACTGAGAGTGTCCAACTCTCTTGGCCCTGCCACACTGTCCTCAGGTTAACTGGTGTTCCCCGCTGGCCTGCTGTTCAGGGCTCTGTGGGAGAGAGCTTTGCAGCACATGCAAAGGAGGTATGAGGAGGGCAGATGGCTCCACCAGCCTCGCCCAGAGTGTCTCTTCACCCTGCCTGCCATGGGGCGAGTCATGGAGGCATCATGGGCCCGGCCTGGCTGTAGGAGGGCCCTGGTGCTGCCTCCTCAGTGTTTGACCTGGAAAGCGTTCTAGGAGCGTGATGGAGGGATGGGCACAGGGTGTAGGAGAGAGTGGGCTGGTGTGATGCTCGTTTAAGGGCTGGGAGGGAGCTAGGGGAGCCAGGGAGAGAATGACATTTTAATTACACAGTGAGTTGTCAGGACTATAATCTTCCCTGATGGCTCTTCTTATTTTCCAGTCATCAGAGGCATCTGCATACGAATCAGAGGTGCTGAGGCTTAAACTTTCTGATCGTCGTGATGGTGATGCTAATGTCAGTCTGACTTTTTGTGATCTTGTCTTGGGTGAATAGGGCAGGATCCACTGGTTGTAGTATCTGAAGTGCCCTGTAGTGGCAAGATTCAATCCCTCGTGAATCCCACTCACATTTCCAGGGCTGGATTTAAGAAACTTGAGGCAAAAGTCAAGCCCTAAAGACATCTGAAAACGATGCGGGGTCCTGAATTATTGTTGCCTGACTCTGAGAGGATGGGCCTCAGGAGGACCTGGAACACCTGGACTACTTCTCCTAGGCTTTGGAAATGGGTGCATCTGCATGGTATTTGTTGGTGTCAAAATGCAGCAAATCTCTAAATGATTGTTCCTCTGACTCAAATTTAATCCACTGATTCTTTCATTATCTCGTGGATTCATTAGCCTGGTATTTGTGGAGAGCCTTCCTTGTGTCATGCTCTTTGCTGGCACTGGGAATCAAATGGCAGACCAGGCGTACTCAGTGCCTGCCTCCAGAGCTTAGGAGTGAGGCTGGAGGACACTGCACACCAGCACCACTATTCATATGTGGCTTCTGAGGCCAGAGAGAGGACATATTTCACCCAAGGACTTGAGGCTTGGGGTCTTGCTTTCCTAGCTAGGTGGAAAGCAGCTGGAGGGTGGGACCAGGTTTTACCCCTCCACATAATGCCCTGCAAAGAATAACCACTCAACTAATAAGGGTTGATTGATTAAATATGGCAAAGGGACACCTTACACCCTCTCCCAGTTATCCTGCCTCATTGTTAGGGGATAGGCATGGGGGTTAAGCCTTGCAATCCTCCTGTTTTTCACCACAAATGTAACTTGCACTGACCATCAAACCTCCTTGAGTCAGCTTTAAGAGTTTCCTTCTAGAAGCATGTGGGACTTGAGGCAAGAGGAGACTGGATGGAAGTTTTTACTCTTTAATGGAATCTCGCAGAGATGTTCCATAAAGAGTGGGGAAAAGAGGACAGCACCATTTATGGAATATCTGCTCTGCTGCTGCATGCCAGTTACGTCCTCATTGTTGTTTTATTTATTCCTTTAAACCCTTGTAAGGCTCCATAGATGATGTGAGGATAAATAGCAGGAACTGACATAGCTGGCTGAAGCCCGTGTCCCTGTCCTCTCCACTATGTTTCTAAAACTTTCTGAGGGATGTAGAGGTATGTGTTATCATGGGTTTTTAGTGGTTTCTGTGGTTTGCACAAGAAAAGTCTAGAGCCTGGACCTCCTGAAAATTTCCCTGATAATTCTGGACAACAGAGCATGGATTGCGTGTGTGTGTGTGTGTGTGTGTGTGTGTGTGTGTGTGTGTGTAAATTCTTGCAAATCCTCCTGCCCTGACAATGAGGGCTGATAAACCACCACCCTTAACAGCCAGTCCCCAGGTAATCCTGTTCTGGGATACAATTTAGTGAATTTGTTTTAACATTTAGTACTTTGTGGCTAAAACACATAATTCTGGGTTTGAGGACCACGCAGTGGACTCGCTTAATCGTTTGATTTGCCGACTTAAAATTAGAAACTGGGAATTCCGTATGGAAATGAAAATTAAGCAGGATGCAAATTAGTGCTTTGGTCCTAGAGTCTAGAGGACAGCTGATGCACCTTTGCTTTATAGGAGAAGGCAGTGGGTAGTGGTAGAAGCCATGTGCCTGGAGATGGAAGCTGTTTGGCACTGGTGGCATCTTACCACGCGAGATCTTAGGAAACCCATTTCACTTCCTTGGCTTCGGTTCTTCCATTTGTGCATTGGTAGAAAAAAAATTACTGGCTGTTGGCCATCCCTTTCCTGGGATTGCTTTATCTAGAAGTTGTGGCATTTCTGGGGAAAGGAACTACTACTGGTCATCTGAAAGGGTACAAGCCTGGGTGAGAGCACATACATGTGCACAGGTATTCGCACATGGATATTTGGTGGTTTTCACTCCTGTGGTCTTTTCTATGATTCATCCCATCAGTCCCAGAACTTGGCTTTTGAAACCTTTCCCTGACCTGGAAGATGACGTAGAAGTAATCTTAAAGCATCTCTCTTCACTTCCCAAAAGTGCATTTTCTGAGACATGGAGAAGTGCTGTCTGTGACTCTTTAGGCTGCAGGCTACCAGCCTTCCTGGGTCCATGAAAATAGTTTGAACAAAAATCTAGTCCAAGTGCCTGTATATTTTGTGAGACCCTGGGGCCTGGGGCCTGGCATTAGGGAGCGGAGAGGATTATCTCCAGAGAGCGTTGAAACTCAGGACTTCTGTTGCAGTCTCCCTGGCATCCTTCTCTGAGGGTTTGGAAAGGGCTGGACTAGGTTCAGAGTGATATCACCCCTGAGGAATTCTTTGGAGAATATGGGAGGATGACTTTTGGAGAATCGGGAGTTCTCCAAGGAGAGGGGAAAAGATATGTTGCTGTGGTGAATTTCATCTGTATCTTGGGAACCTGTTTCTGTTCATTCTTATCTCAAGTTGGAGGAAACAGGAACTGAGGCTGCATTAACAGAGATGAGGTATCTAGAACAAGGAGGTGCTACTCCTTGGACACAAGTTACTAGACCACACCTGGAACATTGTGATGAATTTAGAGCAGCACATTTTTTAAAACTTTTATTCTAAGTTGAGTCCATGTGCAGGTTTGTTACATAGGTAAACATGTATCATAGGGGTTTGTTGTACAGAGTATTTCATCACCGACATATTAAGCCTAGTACCCATTAGTTATTTTTCCTGATCCTCTTCATCCGCCCACTCTCTGCCCTCTGATAAACCCCAGTTTGTGTTGTTCCTTTCTATGCATCCATGTGTTGTCGTCATTTAGCTCTCACTCATAAGTGAGAACATGTGATATTTGGTTTTCTGTTCCTGCTAAGGATAATGGTCTCCAGCTCCATCCATGTTCCTGCAAAGGACATGATTTCATTCTTTTTCATAGCTGCATAGTATTCCATGGTGTATATGTACCACAGTTTCTTTATCCTGTGGTCTATCATATCCTTTAGTCTAGACTAATGATATCCTTTAGTCTATCACTGATGGGCACTTAGGTTGATTCCGTGTCTTTGCTATTATGAATAGTGCTGTGATAAATAGATGCATGCATGTATCTTTATGATAGAACAATTTATATGTTTTTGAGTATATATCCACTGATGGGATTGCTGGGTTGAATGGTATTTCTGTCTTTAGGTCTTTGAGGGATCGCCACACTGTCTTCCACAATAGTTGAACTAATTTACAGTCCCATCAACAGTGTATAGTGTTCTTTTTTCTCTGCAACCTTGCCAGCATCTGTTATTTTTTGACTTTTTAGTAATAGCCATTCTGACTGGTGTTAGATGGTATCTCATTGTGGTTTTGATTTGCATTTCTCTAATCAGTGATATTGAGCTTTTCTTTTTTCATATGCTTGTCCTGCATGTATGTCTTCTTTTGAAAAGTGTCTGTTCATGTCCTTTGCCTACTTTTTAATTGGGCTGTTTGTTTTTTCTCTTGTAAATTTAAGTTCCTTATAGATGCTGGATATTAGACCTGTGTCAGATGCAGTTTGCAAAAATTTCCTCTCATTCTATAGGTTGTCTGTTTACTTTGTTGATAGTTTCCTTTAGAACAGCACATCTTAAAAGGGATAACACATTGCAGTGTGTTCAGAGGAGAGTTGGAAAGCCTACCCTATTGTATGGGGGTGGTGGGGAAATGGATTTTAATCTGGAGAGGGCAAAACTCAGGTTTTGACAGGGTTTTAAATATCTGAAAGGTTGTCCTGGGGATCTGTATGTGGTCCCAGAAAACCTAACATTGGGAGTCAGAACTCTAGGTGGAAGCTTTAAGGAGAGAGATTATGTTTTATATGAAGAAGAAGAATGAATTTCACTTTGGAGGGGGTAGCTTTACTGAGTTTTTTTCCTTGACCCTGAAATCGATATATTCTTATTGTAGAGCATTTGAAGAATAGAGAAGAATTTTTAAAAAAAATCAGTGAAACACCTGTAATATCCCTTTTCAGAAGCAGCCACTACTAACATTTGGCATATTATATTTTAGTATTTTTGTGTATTTTATTTTATTTTTTTACAGAGTTGAAATCATGGTACATAAACAATTTATCTTACATAAAATGTAAGATAAAAGGCGAAACATTTAACCTTACATTTAATAATTTGTAGTAAATGTACATTTTAATGATTTCATAATATTCTGTGCTAAAGATATGGTGTGATTTTGTCTAATCATTTCCTCTAATGTGGGCCATTAAGTTTATGTCGTAGTTTGTGCTTTTATGGTAAATATTATGAATAAATTTTTGCGTGTGTTTCAGATTATTTCCTTGGGTTAGGTTCCTAGAAATGAATTTGTCAGGTTAAAGTATATGAACAATTTAAACTGTTTATATATATATATATATATATATATATATATATAGTTTTATAGAAATGTTATATCTGTTTACATTTTGTATCAACTAAGATGCTTTTGCTTCAAATGATGAATGCTTTAACTTCAACTGGCTTGAATGAAAAGGAACTATATTGGCTTAGATATCTGGAAAAAAAATATATGGCTGGAGCTTAGCTTCAGGTATGCTTGGATACAGGGGATCAACTGATGCCTGCAGGTCTGTTTCCTTTCTCCCCATCAGTAAGAGTGTTGGCTACTAAAAGCCACTGTTTTTGGCAGCCTTTTTTGGTGATTGTGTGTGTTGGGGGAAGGGGTATGCTGTATTTGTGCCTTGAGTTAGGGTAGTGTCTTCATGACTGGGACAGACAGCCTGAATCATCTAGAGAGGCTATCAGAGGAACCTGCTCATTTCTTTGGTCTCATTAGATCTGGTTTTGCTGACATAAAAAAGACTGTTTCTTCCCTATGAAATCTCTTATTAGATGAAGGAGGTAGATTATAAGTAAATCTTTAAGAGGTTGTTCATTGGTCCAACTCTCCATTGCTATGCTTGTCTGTCTGTCTGTTCATTCCTCCATTCAGGTGATGTAGTGCAGTGAGCCTTGGATAGGAGTTAAAGGATGTGATGTGGATTCTCATCCAGATTCCACTACTGGTCTGTGCCCTAATTGCATTGGCCAAAGCATAGCCGGGTTTAGGAAGCAGGGAACAGCTTTTCCCCGGCCCACATCTCCAAAGTATCTACTTTTTAGCAATTTTTAAAAGGCGAGATGTCAACATTATGATGAAAAGTCATTAGAAGAAGGAGTGTGGGAATCACCCAGGAAAGATAATCAAGGGATGCAGTACCTTTAAAAAAAAATTGATTTGCAGACTCCATCCCAAGATTACCCACCATGACTTTAGAACCTGACTTTGCCTCTGCTTTCTGAGTATTTCCCTATTACTTAAAGGGGCTAATCCCAGTTCTGCCACTCTTAGGGAATCACAAGAAATGATAATGCTTGTGATGTAAATGATGTTTTAAATGTTGGGCACCTAGGGCATACAAGCAAGCTCCACCTTGCTTCTGAAAGGGGTTATCACATCCCATCCAGCAGGGCCCCAGAGGATTTGGTCTTTTTCCTCTTTGGTCAAGAAGGCCAGAAGGAAGTTTGGTAGGATATTAAAGAAGCACCAAGGGTCAGCCCATAAAGATCTGAAGTTCAAGAAATGCATGCCATAAATACAGATTTTTCTTAGTGCCCATTGCCACCACAGGCCCCCTTCAGCCTAGGCTTAGATTTAGCAGGCTCGCCTTGCTGTCCTCACACCCATCCTCCACAGTATGGCCAGAGTGCTCTTTCAAAAAATTCCAGTCTTGTTAGTGCCCATTCGTGCTGCTTCAACCCTGCAATAGTTCTTCCATGCTCTGGGGACAATACAAACTCCTTTACGTAGCCCAAAAGAGCACAAGCGAATGACCTGGCCTGGTTGACTTCACTTTCGGTTTCCCCTTCTTTCTCTGCTGCCCTACATTACAGCTGGACTTCCTTCAGCAACACCATGCTTTCACTTGCCTTTGGGCCTTCTCATTTCTCCACGATGCTCTCCCATCCCAAAGCTTTAGGTCAACTTACAGATTTCCACTTACATGTCACTTCTCCCTATTTTTGTCAGTCTTTTGGTTGGGGAACCAAATAGATAGTCACTGGTGGTGGAGTGAATTAAAATGGCTCACATTTTTGTTGCCTCTGTGTGGGCAGGTGATGACTGGGGATTGAGCCTCACCTTGCTGCCTAAGTGCAGCGAATGGCCAGCCGGTGTCAGAGTGGTGTGGTCACTCTGAACACAGTTCACAGTTAGAGCTGGGAAGAGGGTGTTCTGTGTCCTCTTGTTCCTTTGGCATCATCCCATGTATGTCTGCCTTGGATATTTCCTGTGTTAGTGCCTCTTGTCCTACAGTGTGGAGTCCTAGCTTTTGATCATTGCAGCTGCTGCCAGCTGTTTGCATAGTTTTCAAAATGGAACGGAACAGAGAAACGTGTATGTCAAGCTTAGACATTCTGAATTCCTAGAAATCATTATGAATCTGAATCACTGGGTTGGTGTTGCTGCAATTATCTGAAGACTGTACGTGCACATGTGTGGCTGTGGGTGCTTGTGTGGGATGTGAATGGATGGTGATTTGTTTATAGGGGTGGGACTAGGGGACTTTGAGAGGAAGCTACTAAAATGTATCCTAGATTTTTGCTGAATCGGATAAGAAGATATCCAGGTTCTCTGCACACCAGATATTCATGAGGCTGAGTAACACAAGCCATCTGAACTGTTTTGTAATACTTCATTTAGCACAAAGATATTGCCAGAAATCACACTGCTAATAGTTGGTCCTGGAGAGAAAGCAAAACTGATGCCTAGCTTCTTGATAAATGAGTGTGTGAAAAGAAGCCCTGTGAACCCCAGACGGGAAGTTGGTTCCTGGTATTCATACATTTATTGAGCAAACATTTATTGATTACTGTGTGTCAGGCATGTGTGAGCCTGAATACATATCACTCCTTTCTTCTCTCAGGTTCAGGATCAGTTGAAGCTTTACTTTAAAAGTGTTTAAGAAGAAATCTTGCATTTGTTTTAGATGGTCTGGATGTTTAGCTAATGGGGAGTGCAGCTCCCCTGTGCCTCTTGATTGCAAGAAAAAGCTTTAAAAATGAGCTTGGCTCTCTTTCCCCAGTTGCTATACCACTTTTTTTCCTTGGTAGAGGGTGACTATTAAGTGAATGGGGATCAAAGAAAGCACAACTTAAGAGGCTTCTTGAAAATGGGATTCAAAGTTAAAGAGTTTTCCTTATTTCTTTCTAAATACCATTCTAATATTCTCGTGTTCATGCTTTTCCATCTTTCATCCAGAATAACGTAATGGTTTTTCCAGGGAGTATTCCGGTGTCATCACTATTGGATCTTTTTACTAAGGAAGTCTTTGGAGATATGTTAAAAGGGTGATTCTCAGCTTGGGAATTGTAGCTGTCTTGCTCTAGATCAGGCCTGTTATAATTCCCAGCTTGGTGTGTGAGCCATCCAGCAAAATTCTGAACCCTGTGGACCTTGTTCCATGAGTAGGATGGGGCTTTTGGGGTTTTTAGTGGCTCTTTGATAGCCTAAACATTTGCTGTCTGGCCTTACACAGAAAAAGTTTGCCAGCCTCTGAAGTTGGCCGAGCCTTGTTATACTGCTACTCTTTGATGGTGTAAGGAGTCACAGAGGTCTATGCCTGTTTGACCACCTCTCAGCAAAGCAGTCATTTATACTGTTCAAATGAAGACCATTTTGTGAGAGACCTGGGCATCATCTTTTCACATTTGGAAAGGCAAAACAGTAGCATAAAACCTTTTAGAGAATGTTATCCAGTAACTGGAAAACTCAAAAGAACAGGGAAAAGAGGAAAATGTGTGTGGAGCAGGGAGTAATGTTCAGCAAGTGGCTGGAATAGCATAAAGAGATTTTTACTCCAGGGAGCTCTGGAAAGGAAAATGGACTGGGGCATTTCAAATCTATTTCTCTCTTAAAAAAAAAAAGTAGAAAAGTTTTCCATTCTCTTGTTCCTGAGTTTGTAGATTTGACTCTATGGGTTAGTCGGATCTGTGAGAGGATGGGAAGACCCCATAATCTAGTTCAGGAGTTGGCAAGCTACGTCTGCAGGTCAAATCTGTGTCTTCCCTTCCTGTGTTTATAAATAAAGTTTTATTTGACACACAGCCACACCCATTTGTCTCTGGCTGCCTTGGCAGAGTTGAGTAGCTGTGATAGAGACAGTCTGTCCTGAAAAGCCTAAATATTTGCTATCCGGCCTTGTGCTGAAATAGTTTATCAACCTCTGAAGTTAGGTAAGCCTTGTTATCATAAGATAAGGGGATTGTGAGTTTTTGTATCACAGGAATTTTTTTGTTAATATACAAGTAGGCATTCTTGATGATCATTTGCAAATTAAGTAGGAAAGGAGAGTGAAAATCACCTATTGCAAAGGGGCCATGCAGTGTGGCTGGCACATGATATTGTTACCAGACAAGCCAGAAGACCTTGTAGTGTGACCATGGGCAATTCATTTTACCTCATTGAGCCTCGATCTCTTTGAGTGTAAAATGGAGACAAGGCGACTTGTTTCTCAAAACGTGGTTGCTTGGATCCAATGAAATAAAGCCACGAGGGCATCCTATAAATGGTAAGAAGGCTGTATAAATAGAAGGAATTAACCAGCACCCATTTGTGCTGTTGCAGCTGCTGCAGATATGTGCCTTGTAAAATTACCCTATTATTTAGAGACCGAGAAATATTTGGATGGTGGTAATGCGCTGCTCTGAGAAAAGCAGTCGCCAGTGGGATTTTTATCACATAATTAGAGGGTTTGTTAAATGTGCTAGTGAAAAGAAGCTGTTTGCCGCTGCCTTGTTTTAACGTGGACCAGGGATCCTGAGCCTTCTCCCTGAGGAGGTTCTATACCAGCATCCTTGCTCCAGTCTCTTTTGTGGTGCTGGCTTCTGGCCAGCAGAAATTCTGGGAAGTTCTAGACATAGTGCCAGAGCCACAGTGGCATTAGAAACCCTTGTAAAATCACCGTCTACCCACGTGACACCTCCTCTTTAGACAGCTAGATGCTGGTAGCCACTGCATGTGTAAGAGCCCTGAGGGGTGGGGCAAGCTGGAATCCAGGGAACAGCAGGCGTCAGAAAGAGCCCAGGTTAGTGTGGGAACAGCAGAGCTGTTCGGGCTGGTTCTTTGCTGACTTATTGGTTTATTTATTCATTCAGCCAGTCAGTTTCCTCATTTTAGAAGTGGTAATACCAGGTACTTTACAGGGTTGTGGTCAAGGATTGAATGAAATAATGCAAGTAAAGTTGTTAAGCAAACGATCTGGCAGGGAGCAAATGCTCATTAAATAGTAGTTCGTGGTTGTATATTCTTGGTTATCATATAGCTTTGGGATTTTGAGTTGGTAAATATTCATGATGTGTGAAAAATCATGATACATACTGTACGATCTCAATCCCATCAAATTGGATGTTGTGCCTATACACACACAGGATCTAGAAGAACATGTCAAACTATAAACTGCTTGTGATTGTGAATGACTGTGTTTTTGGCTTCTTGTGTTTCTCAGTTTCCTATAATGCACATATTAACTTTTTTAAAAATAAAGTTTATTTTAAAAGCCAAAAAAAATAGTAATTCCTGATTTAATTTTATTGTCTTTTTCTAATTATTTCATATTCATGAAGTGCATACCCTGTGCTAGGCTCTGGAGAATATCTGTAGGTAGGAGATGAAGGTATGTAGACGGTGGTCAGGCTTGGCTTCTGCCAGCTGGCTGTGATGCAGGAGGACCAGCAGTGAGCGTGCTTCGTGGGTTTCTCACGGTGAGTCTGGGGATGCTACTGGAGCCCCTCAGCTCAGCCCTTTCACCTGGCAGGGGCCTCCCAGCCTGCCTGTTCCAATCTTACCTGCCCTCCAAGACCAAGCTCAGGACCCATCTGTTTTCTGATTAATGCTGGCCTACAGTTGCCACACTTTTCTCAGAATCTTGAAGCACTTACACACCCAATTTAACTCTGGATCACATCCCACCTTGTCTTTTTATAATTGTTTCATGTAGCCTTGAGAGAAGAGACATGTCTTATTCATCTTTAATTCTTAAGTGCCTACAAAGTTCCTGACACATACATATCCTCAATAAATATTGAATTGGATGAATTCTAATTCATTTTAGCCACCATGTATCTACTACTGGATCTACTAGTGGATCACCTACTTTAGGGTTTCTTAACTTTATTACCACCACCATTTTGGACCAGATGATTGTTTGTTGTAAGGGGCTGTCCTGTGTACTGTGGGATGTTTAGCAGTGTCCCCGGCCTCTATCCATTATATGGATATATGAAATGCCGGTTGTGACATTCAGAAATGACCCCAGACATTGCCAAATGTTCCCTGAAAGGCAAGATCATCCCAGGTTGAGAACCATTGATTAATTGTGTTTTAGACACTGCATGTACCCTGTCTTCTGAGTTAGGCTATAAATACGGGAAATTTTGTTTTTTCCACGATGCCTTTATACTGACCATAAAGTAGATGTCTAATAAATGTTTACTCCATCTGCTCAGCTCATTTTCCTGGTTGCACCACCTTCATGTGAGGCTGGGGAGAACAGAAAATTTGAGGCCATATTCATCATCTTCTATTAGCTCGTATTAAATAAACGCTTAGAATTTTCTAGTTTTCATTTTGCTTTCCTTGCTGACTCACAGGCCTGCAGTTCCTTACTTTCAGAATGCCAACACTGCAGGGGAATGAGCAAATTCTGCATCCCTTTTTCAGATTACTCTCAAACAATTGATTAATAGAATAAGCTTATGGGTAAGATTTTTCCTCTTCTGGAATCCCATTTATGGCCTTTAAACCCCATGGGGCCTCTGTATTTGCAATTTTTGCACAAGATGTTTCCCACTTTGCTGAGGAATGACTTCCAGAAATATTTCTGGTGCCCCTTCAGGGATGGGCACCAGTGTAGGGCCCAAGTGTCTCAGGGACTGTCTCACCTGTAAGGTTGTACCAGGCAACCAAAAGCCAAATGTCCAAGCCTTTAAGTTGGAAATAGTCTGGACTGAAGTGTGTGTGTAAATGCATGTAGGTAGTAGGGCGATAGGATAGCACAGTTCTGCTTGGGGAAGATTAGGAGAAGTGGTATTTTAGGAGAAGCCCATACAAAGCTCTGGATGTGAGGAGAGCTCAAATATAACCTTGGGTGTTCTGCTAAGTGTCTATGAGGACTTGAACAAGTCAGTTTCCTCTCTTTGTGCCTGGGTTTCATCTGTGAAGGAAGAAGAATAAATGATCTTTATGATACCTTCTACCACTGAACATTCTGTGACTTGAAAACATTATTCTAAAGAACACTTTTTAAATATTCATGGAAGAGAAATTGATTAGAGAATTGGGCCAGAGCCCTCCCAACACTTTGGGAAGATCCCTCTCTTGCTAGCCATCTTCAAGTTTTGGAAAGGCTCTCATGAAGCTGAGAGCTGGGGGCGGGGGGCGAGGACAGGGGGACTCTTCTGTACTCAAAGCAGAACCAGACAATTGAAAAGTGGATTCTGGCTCAATATAACAAGAATTTTCTAGTCATGAGTGTTGTTGGAAGATGAAGAAAGCTTAGGAGGGAAGGAATTCTTCATCACTGGGGCCATTTTAGCCAAGGCTGATGCAGAGTGGGCAGAGATTGAGATATCAGATGAGTGACCAGACTAGATAGCTCTAAGTTCTTTCCAACCTGGGAGTTTTAAAAATGTATATATTTTTGTTAATTTTTCCTTATTATTTTGATCCTTGTGAAAGGAGAAGGAAGAGAGATGGGCATACTGCTGTCTGAAAGACTGATTATATGGAAGGAATGGGTGGTAAGGCTCTGAGGGGGAGAGAGTATCACTTTAGCTACAGTTCTTCAGCAACAACTTTGCAGTGTGGAGTAGGCTGAGGTGCAAGGGCCTAGAGACGCATTGAGTGGGTTCCTTGGATCTCCTTGCTGTGGGGCCCAGCTTGACCTTCAAGAGCACAGTGACTGCCCCCATGCCCAGCCCACAGCTCTGCTTGCCTCTCTCACTGTGGGCCGCCCTGACTCACTCAACAGCAAGCAAAAGCCACACTGTTTTCCCTACCACCTTCTGTCTATCTCCCCATGGCTCTGAATCAGCTGTCATGGGAGTTGGCTGTGACTGAGAACCAGAATTAATCCACTTTCTCTGGAAATTATTTCTCTCAGGCCCATGACTGTCATATCACCGAGCTCTCTGAGGCCAGCATCTTTCTGTGAAGTCCTTGCTTTCCATGACAGCATTTTATAGGCTCCGTGTGGAGTTGCTGTTCCACTCTGTAATTGACTGGGCATATTGGTGCCACTTGTAATTACCTCCAGATACTCGCCTGCTTCAAGGCCATGGCGGTGACTCCTCCTCCTGGGTTGCCTTCATCACCAGGCTTCCTTGCCTGTGGAATGGGAGGTCAGTTTGCTCTGGTTGGCAGGGCGTGAGTGACATGTTCAAATAGCTCCATGGCACTGGCCTTCCTCTATCCACTGACTGCCTTTATTTCTTCATCTCTGCTATTGCACACAACCAGTATGGCCCAGCGACTGAACTGGCTGTCACTGTCAGGCCCCTAAGCTCACAGAGTCTGCAGCTGCTGTGATGCTGGAGGGGCTGCACTGCTGCCCACAAGCCTGGGGGCTCTGGAGTCCTACCATGTGAAGAAAGTTGGTCTCTTGCTACTCTGGTCTCGCCCCACTTCCCACCATTGTGTTCTTGCTGTTTCCACCCAAGCAGAACTTCACATGGAGACAATGAATCTGAGACAGGCTCATCTTAGGAATGAGGGTGAATGGTATTTGAGACTGGAGAGAGCCAGCAGGCTTCTTGGATCTCTTATTGTCTTATCTCAGCTGCCATAACAAAATATCACAGGCTAGGTGGCTTGAACAAGAGAAATTTATTTTTCACAGTTCTGGAGGCTGGAAAGTCCAAGACCAGGGTGCCAGCAGGGCCAGTGTCTGGTGAGGGCTGTCTCTTTGGGTTGCCGATGCTTCTTGCTACGTCCTCACTTAGCCATTCCTTAGTGCATGCATGAGAAGGACAGCTCTCTCTCCCTCCCCTCCTCTTATTGGAAGGATGCCAATCCTATGGGATTAGGACTCTACCTTTGTAACCTCATTTAACTTTAATTACCTCCTAAAAGCCCCTTCTCCAAATGCAGTCACATTGGGGGTTAGGGCTTCAATGTAGAATGTTGGTGGGGGGAGGGACAATACAATCTATAGCACTTATTTATTGATGTTTCTTTTTTCAACTTCAGAAGCAATAACTCGCCTTCTAGGGCATTAAAAACCCAGTGAGGCAGTGAGTTGTTTGGCTACCTTCCTGTCAGAACTCTTTCTTTCCTTGTTTCCCTGTGTTTTTTTCTTGACTGTTTGAGACCCTGGGGGAGCCACTTTCCTTCCTCTCTCTGTAGTCTGATTGTTTACACTTTGCTGACCATGTCCTGGTTAAGGAAACTGACAAGGGTCCAGGGTCTCTGGGTGTCCTGCCATCAGAGGGACTGGCTGAATTAGCAGCACCTGGCCCTGAATCATCCTTGGGAGTGTTGTATATTTACGTTCAGTACTTGTAGCTTCCCCCCACACAGGAAGATCATTTTTCAGAAAACGGAACCAGGACCCCAAAAGTTCAGATTGTTGGTATGAAGTCATAAGACTACTTAGTGACAGAATCAGGAGTGTAAACCTAGCTCATAATCTCTAATCGATGCTGTAGCTGGGGAAGGACCGGGCAGATTGGAGGAGGAGATGCCTTGCCTGTGTTGCTGAGTTTTCCTGCCTCGGGTTGCCCTCTTGGAGGCTCCTCTTATTTTTATACTTGACAGGACAGGGACAGGGAAAAGGTGAGACAGCTCATCTTGTGGCCCCTTCTGCAAGGCTAGGAAGGTGTTGTTTGACATACAGAGAACCGGGGCTGCATGATCAGTGGTCTGGTCTTCTGCAGTCCCACCTCTTCTACTTAATGACCAGTTAACTCTTAATTCAGGTAACAGTAAACATTTAGCACCTGTGCTGGGTGCTGAGCTATGGTGGTGAGCAAAATGGGCTGGTCCTGCCCTCATGAAACACAGTCTAGGTTTTATGCACCAAACTATTTACTCTCCCCGTCACAAATCCACATTGACACTTAAGGATGGGGAACCCCTAAGTGACTGGGGTTTGGGATGGGAAATATGTAAACTCTGCCCCCCGCCACCCCGCTGCCCACCCCAATCTGGTAATAGGTGTGTATGTTGGTGGTGGTAGTGGAAGAGTGGTAAGGGATATAGGATAAAAACAGGGGTAATTGTAAAAGCTTGGGGATTTTAGTGAAGCCACACACTTTCCTGCCCCATGATCAGTCTAGGGGATCTAGCTGTGGATGCAGGCCCAGAAAGTATCAGTGGATGGGTGGAGGATAGCCGTGAGATGGCTGTGGAGATTTTCCTGCCTCTCCTTCCTGCTGGGATGTTGCTTCTGCCCTCGACACACCCTGGAACTTTGGCTGCTGCCGTGTAGCTTCTGAACTCTCTGGGGAGTGAGTGCCCCAGCACACGGCGGACCATGTCAACAAGTTCAGCTGTACGAGCCTGGAGACTGTTCCTCGAAAGCCTGTCACACAGCTGCCTTGAGCCCAAGTGACAAGCTGTGGATCTTGCCCAGGGTAACCATTTCTGACTCTCCTGAATAACATGGGGTGGATCTGGGGCATTGTGTCTAGGAAAAGCAGGTGGAGGGTGTCTCTAGGGGATCAGATCAGGGCTGGCTGCCCACCTCCCCACCCTCAAGGAATCTAGGTACAGTTAGGGAGTCCCAGGTAACCTGAACACCTTGGTACATTTCTTTACAAAGCAAATGAACATATGAGCATGACCCCTTTTGCTTTATTCCAATACATATTTAAATACCCTGGCAACTCTCATCCACAACATTAGCTATGATAACCAACTGCATTTCCTGTCTGAGACCCTTTCCTTCTCCAGTAATTAGCCTTTGTCTTGCCCCTTTAATCCAGTGGCGGTTATACGGGGAGCTGCCTGGTCAGGAATTTTTGCACTGAGGGAGGAGACTCTCCCACTGATCCTGTGCAGGCATTTTTGCTGACAGATTATTATGGCTGGAGTTGCCAAATACAAGAAGCAGAGACCTTTCACCTTCACCTGAGCTGTGTGCTTTAGAGAAAGAAGGATGTGCCCACCTCCTATTTTCTGTCCTCACTGTTGAATTCAGTTGACATTCAGTTGCCCAATCTGCAGTCATATCCAACTAATTGGATTGTTTTTAAGTTCTCCTCCGGATGAATTATGAGCTTTCTTGACTTTGGTCAGGCTGCCTGGAGTCATTCCCAGCCTGGGCAGGTGCTGTGCCAACTTCCCTGGCATGTGCCTGTGCCTGCGGATTTTACTATTGACCCCTAGCTCTCCCTTGGAAATACCAAGCCTGGAACTCTGGAGAAGGCGCCGCCGCTCGTGTAGTTCTGAAAGGCTCTCTTTGTCCTGAGGAATGCCTGTTGCAGTGAAGCTTGGTAAATAGCCAGCTCATTTCTCCTATAAATTAAAATGAAGGAACTTCGTCCACTGGAAGTAACTTTACTTGTCTCGTCTCATCTTCTTTATTCAAGCCTATTTAATGAATATTTATTTAAGACCTAAAATCTAACACTATGCCAGGCACTATAATGGGGGCCATAGAAGTAGAAGTTTGTGGTCCCTGCCTTCAAGGGCTTAAGGCTTCTTAGTGGGGACAGGCCATGTGCACATGAAACTATCAAAGAATATATAAAATGGAATTCAATTAAATGCCAAGTGGAGGAGTTTTCTTCTTTGGTTGCCTGTGGGACCAGAGTTCCTTTTCCTCTGTCTTTCGGAGATATCCATTTATTTCAGCCCCTTTAACATTTGTTCCTTTGTTAATCTATTTGCTTGTTCATTCGTTCGTTCATTCATTCATTCATTCATTCATTCAATAAAAGCCAATATATTGTTTACTCTTTGCCCAGCACTGTGCTGCGTGCCCGTCTCCAGACAGAGAGGTGATATCAACATGGCCCTCAGCAGGCTCACAGTCTGGTTGGAGGGAGAAGGAAAGGGGGAAGTGAGTATGCACAGTGGTAAAGGCTGTATAGAGTGCCATGGGGACTGGAGGGAAGAGCTACTTAGCTTCTGGGTTTTGATTTTCCCTTGATTTTTTTTTTTCCTGTTCAAAAATAATTCTCAGTGTTTTTCTTACCTTTCCATCATTCAAATGGCTGATTAACCCTCCTTTACTGTCAAGTTGCATGTCTTTTTAATTTTGTGAATAGCCTTTTCTTCATTAGCTACTGTGTATTCATTTGTCTTTTATCTTATATTGTATATTTGTTATTGTTTATTGTGTTGTTGAAACACTTCACAGAACTACTATTTGGCCTAATTTTCGGTCTGGAAATAGCTACTATTTTCTTCCATGAAGAGTGGCTGACAGCATGTGGGAGTTTTGTCTGTACGCTAACGTTTGTTTGTTAGTCATATTTCTCTCTTTTTTGCCTCTAATAGTTGCTCAGAGTTACTAATTTACCATTGTTATTAATGAATTCTTAAACACTTTTTGAAAATGTCAACTTTCTCTCCGCCAGGCTACATCAGTGAGTGGAGCACCAAAAACAGAACACCTTCAATAATGGAAAACAATATTCCTCTGGCTCCACCCCAACCCACCATGATAGGGCTTTTATGCTGCATTCTCCTTGAAGCTTCTCCAAGATTTCTTGAGCATGCCTGGGAGGGACCTCACAGGTCCTCAAGGCCACAGTGTTGTCAGGACCATGAGATGCCTAGGATTCCCTGTCTCCTGTGTGTGGTGATGCCTGCCCTGAGCACCCCTAGCCTCGGGGCCCGTAAGTCCCTGGAAGTGCCTTGCCAAGGCCCCAGGGCTGAGTCTTTCTGAGGCTTGCCAGAGCTGAGCCACAGCACTCGACTGCGGTCATGCCACTCCCTGCTTTTAGAAACTGGCTTGCTGGGTGGGCCACACTGGTGATGCACTGAACCTTGCAGGTGGCAGCACTGTGTTGTGCCCCCTACTGAAGTGGTGAAACCTTAACTTGCAGTGCGGGGCTAGACTCATGAGCCCTGGGTCATTGCTGTCTGCTGCTCTCTGTCCTGCTGTTTGGCCTGTTCCTAAGATGCAAACAAGAGTACATGGATGCTGGGCCAGGAGACAGTCTGAGTGGCAGGCACTGTATTATGCTTAGAACCGACCTGCTCCCTGGCCTGAGCCCTGTCACTGGCTCAAGCTTGAGGACCCAGCTCTATCCTCAAAACAGATGCTCTCCCAGCAGGCCCTTTAGTGTGTCATCCAGATGGTCTCCAGCAGAATGGCCCCTTGGGTCCTCCACTCATGCCCAGGCAGGCCTGACACCTCGGGCAGATGCACCTTAGGCTCAAGCCAGGACTGTTGTGATGATTGTCAAATTCTACAATCTTTCAGATTTAAAGATTATAAATCTTTCAGAACATTTAGAAAACAGAGGAAAGGAACAATGATAACCCATGATCTTACTATGCTTCTCTTGTTAGCATTTTGGAGAATTTCCATCAGACCTTTCTCATGCACATATCCTTCATATCATTATAACTCACTGTTCTCTGGCCATGCCTTGGTCTGTCTGTCCAGCTTCCGTGTGTGTTCACCCATTTATGGGATGGCGAGTGGAGACCATGCAGAGCCTCTCATGTGCACTTTTATTTCCTGCTCCAACTGCAAGCTGCTTCCTTGCCCTCCTCCCCCATCTCCTCCCTGTCATCAGTCTTCTGAGTCCATTGACGTTGGTTTGCATTCCTTTGCCTTCTCAGGTTGCTTTCTCATTGGTTGCTCTACCCTGAGCCACCTGTGTCCCATTCCTACTCTTACCTCTGCCGGGGACCGCCTCTCGCTGGTGTATGCTAGGCCCACTAGCCATAAGAAAAACCCTCCTTCACACAGATGCCACAAAGGGAAGGAATCTAGGCTGGGACTGGAGGTTGTATTAGGATCCATGCCCATGTAACTCTGCCCTGGCCAAAGCAGTGCTACTGTTGTGGGGACATTAATGACACCTTTGAAAGTGGTTTTATCAGTGCCTAGACAATCATTGGACCATTTCCTTCTAGAGTGGGCTTTACATCTTATAGTTGGACTCTTGGTGACTTGCATTTTAGTCTCAGCTTTGCCTCTGAGTCCTGCTGTGTACTTTAGGCAAGTTGCTGAACCTCTATGCTTTGGTTTATTCATCTGCCAAATGGGAGTATTACAATTTGTCCTGTCAACATCACACGTGTATTTGCAGATAGCGTGACAAACCTGCTGTAATCCTGGTAGTACCATAAAATGTGAAAGAAAATAATTATATTTGAAAAGAGAAGTATAAACATTGTGATAAGAGTGTTACAAGAACACTGACTGTGGAACCAGGCAGCCTGGGTTCAAATCTTGGCATGAATATTACTGGCTCTGTGACCTTGGTCAACTTTCTTAACTTCTCTGTGCTTTGGTTTCTTCTTCTATCCAATAAGTAAGACAGTGTAGCGGTACTTATAAGTTTGTGGTTTTGGTAGGATTAGATGAGTTAGCACATATAGCAAATTTAAAGGTGGGCTCAGCACATTTGCAAGTATTGTTATTGTGGGTGCTGTTATTGTTTATAGAGGATCCATCACCAAATCTTTTCCTGCTGTGAAGGGAAGGAGCTTTATGTGACTGACTTGGAGAGGAGCAAGGGTGTTCATGTATATTTGGTGCCAGTTGTGTGATGCATACAGCTAGGTACTTCTATGTTTCCATTCTTTCACATGGGAAAGCTTAGGCTCAGGGAAACAAGCCTACAAGACTCAAACTCTTTTTTCTGGCTCCAAATTGGTGCTCTTTTCGCTACACCATACCACTTTCCATTTGGGTCCTGAAACAGCTGTTGTTAGCATTTTTATTTATTTTATTTTTTTTGAGATGAAGTCTCGCTCTGTCGCCCAGGCTGGAGTGCAATGGCACGATCTCAGCTCACTGCCACCTTCGCCTCCTGGGTTCGAGCGATTCTCCTGCCTCAGCCTCCTAAGTAGCTGGGTTTACAGGCATGAGCCACCACACCCAGCTAATTTTTTTGTACTTTTGTAGAGACGGGGTTTCACCATGTTGGCCAGGCTGGTCTGGAACTCCTGGCCTGAAGTGATCCACCTGCCTCGGCCTCCCAAAGTGCTGGGATTACAGGTGTGAGCCACTGTGCCCAGCCTTGTTGTTGGCTTCTCGTTCAAGCACTGGTGTGCTTTAATGAGTATAGTTGTCCCAATTATCATGGGTGCCAGTGAGGCAGAGTGAGAGTGTGGCTGACCCCTGATGCCAGAGCAAAGGACACAACCTCCAGTTTAACTCTGTGACTATAATTAAACCCACATGTACACCTGTCTCTTTATCCTATCCTCTTTTCTGTGCATTTTTCAGCAACTTGGTCAGCCTGCCAGTTCCTGAAATTAACCTGCTGCCTGGTTTATGAGTGAGACTGGAGATGGCCTCGTGCTAATTGCTGGATGGTTTCAGCTTCCTTCCCACTCACAGATACAGTGATAGGAATAATAATTATGTCTGCCATGTACTGAGCATATGGGAACTTTACATCATCTTGTTTCCATCTCATAAACAATCAAGAGATAGGCAGTGCTGTTCTTCTTGCTACAGATGAAGAAACTGAATCTTGCAGAGGTTGACTAACTTCCTGTAAGTATCACTAGCAAGTGACTGAGTTAGGACTCAAACCTGGGGCCTTTCTCTTTCTGGAGGCCCCACCTCTGAGTCCATCAGATAAGTTCTGTTTTGGCTGATTTACAATGTAAGCTTCCAGAGAAGATTCTATTTGAAGCGGTTCGGGGACTTAAAAAATTTGAAAAACACTGCTCTAGGAGAAAGAATCCTTGGCTGGGAGCCTGATGACTTGAGGCCTTGCTCTGGGTTTATGCAAAGTTGCTTGTCCTTACTGAGCCTCAGTCTCTCCATATGTGAAAGTGGACCTGTACTATCAGCCTCAAAAATGTCAGGCTAATAAATCACTATCATAATGGCAGTGCTTTGAGCTCTCTTACCTATTTGAAACCAAGCCCCTTCGGTTATGCCTTGAGCAATCACAGTAAGGATTTTATAACAATGATAATAGGCATGACTGCGATTCTACTGTTGCTCTCACTCCTGCCATCACCCTGTGTAGGTCCTGCAGTTGTCATTTGTTCGTGGATGTTGTGAGAATGTCTTCAGGGCTGATTAGAGGCTTCATGGTCTCCAAGGGAGATAGATCACACATGTGGTTTGCTGGTCAGCCGTGGAACTATGCAAGACCAATTTCCCTTGCTAAGTGGCCCCCAGAGTCCAGGCTTCTGCTATTGCTGGAATCCAGCCTATTAGAGTGGAGGAGGGTTTCAGGAGTGTCCTGGGCATGCTGTCCTTTCCAGCCCCATCCACTGCTTGCCTGGAGTTACTTTCAGGCACTCCTTTGCCAGAGGACAGATGCAGCTCTGCGTACTATGGCTTCCACTCTGCTTTTGAAAGTCACTTTCAAATTTCTCTTATCTGTGCCACCAGGTTTGATATCACTAGAACATTGGTTGATAGCTTGGCCTAAAACAGTTTTTCACATGCAGTTTTTGAACCATCTTAGGACATTCACCACCGAGCCCAGGTGAAGGCCTCAGGTGCAGCAGCAGCAGAATGTGCAAGTGAGGTATTATCTCCTAGTGGTTAATAGCTTCAGCATGACATTCTATCTGGGTTAGAATCTTCACTCCTTTATTTACCAGCTCTCTCTCTCTGAGCAAGCTCTTAACCTTTCCAGCCCTACCTCTTTGCTTATAAAATGGGAATGAGTACACCCACTTCATTGGGTCGTTGTGATCGATGACATAAAATATGTCAAGAGCTTTGAACAGTGCCTGGCTCATGGCAAGTGCTTAGCTGCTATTAGTAGCAGTCGTCTCTAAGGACAGGGGAAGCTAGACTTAAACCCCAGAATATGTTTTTAGGTCTCAGATAGGCTCCTGTTTCCATCTTCCTTTCATCTCCAGGCCCCAAGAATCTGGTCATTCTGCCTCTTTCTTTTTTAAACAGCTATCATGTATTACCTGTTCCTCTACTGAAGTGGGGTCCTGGCTTTTTGTTTATCCTTTCATCTCTGTCTCCCCTTGCCTTCTCTGACCCCCTGCCCCACAAAAAGTCTTTTTTCTTTTTAAAGGGTTACTGTTGCTGGCATCATCAGGGAAACAGATGGGGCACAATAATTATTCTTTCACAATAACTGCTGGAGACAATGTTAATCTTCGAAGTGGCTGTTGCCCCTGGTGGGATGGACTGAGTTCTAGGAAGAACAGCCCTGAAAACCTTCATCCTTCTAGGAAATGTCCTCTTTTAGGATTAATTATGCTTTAGGTTTTAGGCTTTATTCTGCAATTCTCTTGACTTAGTCTGACAGCACTGCTGCTTTGAGAGATTGATGGCTTGGAAAAATGTTGCCCGTAAGTTTACCTTTCAGGAAGCAGCTTTTATCTGCTTGTATCCCCTGGGAAAGTGTAAACATTGACACATTAAATGCAATAAACTTCTTTTTTCTGTTGTGTGTGTGGTTTTTATTTTTGAGACAGGGTCTCACTCTGTCACTCAGGCTGGAGTGCAGTGGCATGATCATAGCTCAGTGCAACCTCAAACTCCTGGGTTCAAGGGATCCCCCTGACCTCAGCCTCCTGAATAGGTAGTACTGTAGATGAACCCCATCATATATGGCTAATTTTAAAAGTTTTTGTAGAGATAGAGTCCCACTATGTTACCCAGGCTGGCCTCAAGCAATCCTCTCCAGTAGTTGGGATTATAGGTGTGAGCCCCCATGCTCAGCCTAACTTTTTACATGTGGATGGGAGTGAGAAATGCTGTAGAAACTGGGAAGCTTCTTCCTTTTGTGTAACTACCTCCCTCATTTTGATTCAGCTAGCATCTGGGTGTCTGCTGTGTGCTATGCATGGGTCTCGGTTTCTGCCACAGAGAGCAAACATTTTAGTGGGAGAGGGAGGTAGATGAACAGTGTCCGGGGAACACAGGTGTCCAGAGTGTGTGTTGGACCCATGCCTCCACATGGCCCAGCCAAACTCATGAAAGTGCTGTGGCTAAAAATGAATTTTCTTATTTATAAATTTTTCTCCTTTATAAAATGCCCAAATTGCAGTCTGGACTTGGAGTCTCCCATGTGGGATCTGCAGCATTTCTAGGGCTGCTGCTTGTTTGATCACTGGGTTTTGTCAGATGGATGCTTTACCAGGTCTTCCTGTGTTGCCCTGGCTGTTGCTTTCCATTCTGGCTTTAAATTCTCATACTTTGCTATCCTCATCAAGCAAACCTTTACTTTCTCCATGGCCTCATCCCATGGGCTCCCTGACATTTCACACACGAGCTTTTGTTTTTGTTTTTGCATATACTGTTGGAATCTTTGGGCCAAATGGGAAAAAGAAGTTGATATGATCTACCATATAAATATGTTCATTAGATGATGAGTGTTACTATCCAGAATTTATTGACTAATGATTGGAGCTGTATTCTGAAAAAAAAAAAATCCTTTACATATTATTTTTATTATTTTTTTGAGACAGAGTCTCACTCTGTCACCAGGCTGGAGTGCAGTGGCGTGATCTTGGCTCAGTGCAACCTCTGCCTCTCGGGTTCAAGTGATCCTCCTGCCTCAGCCTCCTGAGTAGCTGAGACTACAGGCATGCACCACCATGCCCACTAATTTTTGTATTTTTAGTAGAGACTGGGTTTCACCATGTTAGCCAGGATGGCCTTGATCTCTTGGCCTCCTGATCTGCCCACGTCGGCCTCCCAAAGTGCTGGGATTACAGGTGTGAGCCACTGCGCCCAGCCCACACACTATTTTTAAACACATTTTTGAGGTGGTGGTTAAGCTGACTGCATGGTGCCAACCTACTCAGGAATTCGCATTGAAGGCTTGCTGATTTTCTTTCTATCTTTCTTTCTGCCTGTCTTACTGTGTTTCTTCTTTTTAAATTACAACTAGAATCTTTTGATAGAAGAAAAAAATCCAAATTGTTTAGAAGAAGTTACAGTCCTTCTCCCTTTCTAGTTTTTCACCATTAGCACTTTGGGTAATCTCTCATTTCTTTTTTTAATGCATCACACACACACACACGGGTTCTCTCGATTTCTTTTTTTAATGCAACACACACCACACACACACACACACACACACACACACACACACACGGGTTAAGACCATGGTGTCTGGGTTCAAAGCCTGTCTCTATGACTCCTAGCTTTTTTACTTAGGGCCAATTACTAAACTTCTCTAAGCTTCACTTTCCCTAATTTTCAAATGGAGGATATTAAATAACTTATAGGACTGTTAGTAAATACTAAATTTAAAAACCTTTGCCAGCATTTAACATAGTATTTGGAATGTAAGCATTCAGTAAATGTCAGCTACTTTTTAAGACAAAAATGGGATCATACTATATACATTTCTATAGCTTGCTTTCTTTTTACTCAATGATAAAGCAAAGATGTCCTTTCAGGTCAATATATGCAGACACCTGTACTCCATTTCTTTTTAATGGCCTCATAATGTTCTGTTATGTAGGTTAAATTATAATTTATTTAATCATTCTCCCATTGAATATTTGTGCTTTAAAAATTATTTGACATTATAAAAATGTTGAAGTGAATAAAAAATGTCGCAATATTGCAATGAATTTCGCTTCCATTTCTCTCCTTGCTCTCTCTGGATTTTTACAGGTCTTATTCCTAGCTGTGGAATAGTGGAATTGGAGGTTGTGCCAATTTTGTTAGGTAATATCAAATTACTCTTCAAAAAGTTGCACCAAGCCTTACTTCCTGCAGCAATATGTGACAGCTTGAATGCACATGATTAATGTTCAACTTAAGCCACGTTATTGAGCATGGCAGTATACAAGGAGCACAGCAGTGTTGTATACGATTGAGCGGTATATAATGTCTAATCATGGCTAGTATCATAAATTTCTTCCTTGAGCACAGGCAGATGTTTCAGAGACCTTTTACTTGACTGATGTTAATTAAAGAGCTCATTATGGACTTGGGTGCCCCTGCATTGTCAGGATCCTTTGCAGTGTGAGGACTGTTAAATGGTATTGACACCTCTGAGGTTATCTTCATTTGTGTACAGAAGATGCATATTGGTGCATCTTTCATCAAGCGGAGTTTTTTTTGTTTTGCTTTTTTACTTTGATAATATTTAATGCAAATTATTTGATGCTAACTCTGCCTCAACTGTGATTACTACTCAACTTAGTTCATAACCCATACAGGCACATGCCCACACACAGGTGGCCTGTTACATTTGCTTTTGCTGGTTGTTTATGAAGTTGTAATATATTTTACCTTTTTGGGGACTTATGTTTTATGTTGGCCATGATGAGAGCATTTTTTTGCATAATTCTGAAAAGGCATGAAACTGCTGAAATAAAAATGAAAAAAGAAACAGTACATCCACTTTTAAGCATGGATATTTGCATTCCTTGTGGGGCGAGGTTAAGATCATGTGTGCTGATTAGGTCAAGAGAACGGAAAAAAATGGGTGTGATAGTTATGAGTATTTACATACAGATCACACTATTTTTTTACCATTTCGTCATTGGAGAGCCATGAATAAACCCACCTGTTGTCACTTCAGCTCATTTATTGATAATAATGCAGTCTTAGCTTTTTGTTTAAAGACTTTGTAACAGTTTATTCAGGATATTGAGTATAAAGTATATGTAATCTTTAAGAAAATCATTCTGAAATTATATCCAAGACAGTTGAGTTTATTCCTATTACATGTAAGAGTTAAGTGAAAAAATACCTTCTTTAGAATGGAGAGAATCTAGTTACAGAATTTTCTCTTCTTAGAGGGACAGTTTATGGACCTCCCTCCCTCCCCAAACTTTTGTGGGTTTGTTTTGTTTTATTTGTTTGTTTGTTTTTTGGTCTTGTATTGAAAAAGCAGAGAAACTCAGTTGAGGACAAGAAAACAACTAAGAAAATTCCTGAGATTATTTGAAAGCAGCTATAGAACAGATTCTATATTGCCAAAAAGTGTGTAGGGGTGGGGTGGGGGAGCTCTGTGATCGTTAAGGACAGGCCGGCAGAAAGGCTTCTGGGGTCAAGCTGAGCATAATGTTTGGAGAAATGTCTGAAAGAGGTTGGAGCTCCAATGTCAAGATGTAGAAAAAGCTTTAAGAAATCTGAGGTTAAGATCAGGGGTTAATTAAACTGATTAAGACATTTGTGAGAAAAAATTTAATTGTGCTTATCATTGTTTACATAAAATATTTTCTCTCTGAATCATCTGCTGTTCAGTTCACCTCTTTTAATAGCTGTGGTTTTGTAGGTAGAGATTATAGGAAATTATTAAAATTTCATAGCATGTGCCTTGCAGTTCAGAATACCTGCTACCCATAATGGCAGTTTAGTCTGTTTGAAGGAAAAAGCCCAAAGGAAGCCTAAGATGACAAAGTCAAGATAAGTGTTTCAATACTACACATGATAGTATATATATGCATATGTATGTATATATAATTTATTTTTGAATCAAAATGGCACCTTTCACTCGTGCCTGGATACCGTGTGTGGATCGTGGATAATACATTTTCTGCCAGAGTCACTCTGCTAAGGGCACTCTCCAGTTCACTTTGGGAAGTTTATGTAAATACTGATTTTAATTTGTACTGGGTGATACTTTGCATTCACAGGTTTAAAGGCTGTAGAGTCATTAACTTGTAATTAACAAATTTTGCGGTCCTAACACTTTTCGTTCCAGATCTCAGAGTGTTTTGGGGATAGAAAAAAAAAAAGCATAGAACTTTTGTGCATTTCAGGGATCCGCTCAGGAAACAAGGAGAGAAATGAGTTTTTGAGACCGTTCATTCATTCAACACATATTTATTGCTTGCTTTTTTATTCAAGGCACTTATTTTTTCCAGGATTGAAATATATTCTGGCAGTTTCTCCCTGCTTCTGACATTCATAATTCTCCATTTGGTAATGAACCTTCATTACTTCATTACCTTGGTTAGAACAATAAACTTTTTTGACAGAAGAGATCAAAAGTTGGCAATGGAAACTTAGAACATTATTTGATGTTCAAGGTGGTTGAGTTTTATAGGTGCAGAGGCTTAGAATTGGAACGCTGGGGGTCAGGAGAAAGGTCACATAGAAAGACAAGTGCCAGGTTGGATGCAGGTAGCTGTGGCACTAAAAGCGATATCTCTTCTGATGGAAAGCTTTACTTTAATAAATTAAACATGAAATAAAAGTGAAAAATTGTACTGAACAAGAAGACAGAGGAAATGCTACAGACTCATCCCCTGAGCCTGATTTTATCCAGAGTAACTTAGGGCAGGAGAGGAGAGAAGTTAGAGAGGACAAGTATTGCCTGTCTTTGTTCACAGGAGAATTGACCAGAATCTTTCCTGTTGATTTTGGCTAAGACTGATGTTGTTTCCAGGATGAGACCCCATGTCCTGAGGGTCGCTGCCTTGTCAGAGATGGGCTGGGGGCTCGTGGGTCAGTGAGCAACTCAGCCAGTAAAGGCAGGGCCCCCGGGAAGTCTTAAGCAAAGAAAGTAGGAGCATTCAAAAAGAAGCATCTCAGTAAAAATAAGGTTCTAATGAGCTTTCTTCCTGGCAACCATTCTCTTCCCAGTGACCTGTCTGAGTCGCAGAAGTCCTGAAGGTGATATTTGCCACTTTTCACCACCCCACATACTTCTCCTTGAAGTCAAACCATTTAATTTGGGGCCTGTTGTGTGTCAGCACAAGCTTTAGCCATCTCTGAGCAGAGTCCTCCTAGGGTAGGGTTATGAGGTCACTTTATTACTTATTCATGAGTTTTGGGTAGCTCTCACCTTTCCTGAAGGCCTGGACCATTGTCATGGCACAAACTGTGGCTAGTTATGGGGCAGTGTGCCTTCTGTCTGCACTGCCTCTTCCCTCACTCCCTTCAATGCTCCCACTCCCTAGACCAGGACACCCTCCACCACAGAAGATGCCCCAGCCCCACTGTGTCTCTAAGAGCATCACTCACCTTCCTGAGCCTCAGTTTCCTGCCTATAAGATGGATACAATAGTATCCACAGTGCACAGTGCCTCATTCTTCAGGTAGATTGTGTAAAGGATGATAAAGTGAGTGTGAGAGTGTTTTTTGAATATTATGAATTAAGTTATGCTTTCCCTCTTCCAAAGAGGATAAAAGTGCCTGCAGGTGCCTCATAAACAATCAGTGTTGTCCCACGATCCATTTCCTTAAAGTTTTTCTCTGTCACAAATGCAACTAATCCAGGTAAGGCTGTCAGTTTGCTAACCTCTTCTGCTGTTTTGTTCACTTAAATGGGTGAGAAGTTTTGGGATCAAGTCTCAGAGAGGGTTGTGAAGTCCTCCCATGTTCTCTGTCTTCACCACTGGCACAATCCGTAGATTACTGATGGTGTCATTAGGATAGAATAGGCCCTATAGTCACCTCTACTTTAGCTGCAGAACGCTAATAGCTCAAATTATTTATTTTTCATACAATAAAATTATTTTAACAAATTAATTTTATGTTTAGAAACAAGGAATGTCATAGAGAAACGAAAGCAAGATAAAAATATTTTGCTTGTATTCAACATTCAAGGAATGTTTATTGGCTGGGCACGGTGGCTCATGCCTGTAATCCCAGCACTTTGGGGGGCTGAGGTGGGCGAATCACCTGAGGTTGGGAGTTCAAGACCAGCCTGACCAACATGGAGAAACCCTGTCTCTACTAAAAATACAAAATTAGCTGGGCGTGGTGGTGCATGCCTGTAATCCCAGCTACTTGGGAGGCTGAGGCAGGAGAATCACTTGAACCTGGGAGGCAGAGGTTGCGGTGAGCTGAGATCATGCCATTACACTCCAGCCTTCATCTCAAAAAAAGAAAAGAAATGTTTATTGATTACTTGCTGTGGTGCTAGGCCCCGGGGATTTAGCCTTGAGCAAAACGACACATTCTTTGGGCTGGTATTGTGGGGCAGCTCTAAATACTAAACCTAACATCTAAATACTTAATATTTACTTACTTAGTATTTACTTAGTAATCCTTAGTATTAACATCTAAATACTTAGTATTTACCATCTAAATACCAAACCTAACATTACAGCAATAATTGTGAACTTGCAAATTGTGATAAGTGCAATGAAGGGTTAGTAAGGATTGTAAGGGGACCCTAACAGAGTAACCTGATTTAATTTGGGAGTATCAGGAAGGCTTTTCTGTGGATGTTCTGTTGAAGCCTTTACTAACTTTTAATCCTTAGTTGTTCTGAATATTTACTTTCACCTGTATATAGGCCAATTCAGCTCACTTTCCCTCCTTAGGCTGTATTTCTTCCTAAGCTCTGCTGCTAGTTAGAGAACAAGTGGGAAATATCCCCATTAGCACTTTGTGTCTTTGTAAGCTAGCTTTGCCTTCAGGGAGCTCTGAAATTCTTCCCTCTTTAATAGCTCTTTGATGACAGGCCTTGGACTCTGTTCTTAACTCTTCTTTCTTCAGTATACTAGTGACTTTTTTTTTTTTTTAAATCCCCAGAGGGCCAGTTTGTCTAAGGGGGACAAGGAAGAATATACAGGCCATCATACTACCTGAAATGAAATTGCATCTTTCATTCTCCTTTGAGTTGTGAGTTTTAAGAAAGAAAAGTATCCTGGATAATGATTAATACATGGTTATAGAAAATGTGTTTAAAATATTTAGGCTAAAAAAATTATCACCCTTAATTCCAACATTACAGAGTTATCTCTATTAGCATTCATAGAGTAGATTCTTCCAGTCTTTCCCCCGCTGTGCATTGATGTTGTCTAATCCATTTCTATATATAAAAACATAAATTTTCACATGTATGAGCATTTTTAGTATTTAAGAGGGCCATATTAACATTTCCTGGTGGACTTCTTGTGAATAAAGTACAGTAAGCACATTCGGAATTATTTCCTCTGTTCCAAACACATAGGAACAATTTTAAAAATATAACTGAATTAAAAAACAAGAAGGAAATCTTAGAAACCAAGAATGGGGATCGATGGCCCAGACTTTAAGATCTCCCTTCAGTGCACTTAGCACATGACAGGAGATCAGAACCATCCTCCTGTGTGGACTGGGGTTGGGACCATGCTCCTTGCAAGTTGACTGGAGCCTAATCACTCATGGTTGTACTTTGTGGCAGGTAGCTCTCCCGTGGCCCAGGAAGGAAGCAGAGATAGGTGTGAGAATAGGACCCACAACTGTGCAGCACACAGATATCTTACGTTTTGTTGTCCGTTCTAGAGAAAATCCTAAAAACTTACTTTGGAACCTTGTTCAGAGTTGTATATCCTATTGGTCAAGGCTCAATCATTATTTCAGCTGCTAGTGAGGGGCAAATAAGGAGAAAAAAACCCTCCTAAGCAAGATGAGTTTGCAAACAAATTTCTGCACTCATGGAAAACCACCACTATGAGAGACAGGTGGAAGACCTGTCAAACAAGATAATCTAAACCCTAAAAAAGAGAAACCAGGGAGCAGTCTGCAAAGTTTGAAAAGTGTGTATATTCAGAGTATCACAGAAAGACAGGAGCATTTCTCAAATGAAAATAGAAGGTTGTTAAATAATAGGCCAATATGAAAAAGATCCAATTGGAAATCTCTGAAATGAAAAATATAGGACTGAGGCAGGGAGCAAGTAATGAAGTCAACAGTAGAAGAGATCAACATAGCTGAAGAGATCATGAATTGAAGAGCAGAAGTGAGGAAGCACGGAGGGATAAAGGGCTGGAAAGTTTGAAGGAGAAAAGGCATAGAGGTTAGATTGAGAAGCTCTGATATACCATCAGTAATTTTTTTTCTTGAGTTTCTTCTGATTTTGTCAGACCAGTTAGTATTATACTAATCCTTCCACTGTGAATACCAGAAAAGCATATATATGTTTACTGTGAGTGTAAATAGAAATAATATAACTCTGCTTGGAGAATACCGTGGCATTGATGCCTAGAAAGGCCAGAATGGTGGAGATGAGGAAAATGAAGAGAAGTGCGCCATCAGATGCCACTTTTCCCTCCAGGTATTTGCCAGTTTGTAAGTGGCAGCAAAGAAGCTAAATTAGGTGCCAGAGCTTTCAACAGTCTCTCAGAATGGAGGAGACAGAATAGGAGTTCAAGACTTGCCAAGGAGGAGGGGCCTGGTGAAACCCCCAGGCTTTCAGTTTGGACCCCCAGAAGGTTTCTCTCGGGAGTAAGGGCAAGCTGGCAGTAGACCAGCACCCAGCAAGGCTGACACTTATCTTCTAACTCGCTCAAATGGATCAAGGTTCCTTTTCTGTACCCCAGCTGCCTGCCAAAAGCAAACATAAATACTCTCTGGAGGAAGATAACATCGTTCAGACCCTCAAATTAACGCTATCATTTTTCAAATACAATGTCTGGCAGTCAATAAAACATTACCAAATGCTTAAGATGGTAAAACCAAATGATGGTAAAACAAGAGAAAAAAATACGCAGGAGAATTAGAATTGCACAGGACCTTCTTAACTTGCAGTCATATTAGACATAGACTTTTAAATAACTGTGATTAATACATTGAAAGAAATAGATAATAAGATGGAGAAATTTGCCAGAGAACTAGAGTCTCTTAAAACAAACTAAATGGAAATTCTGGAACTAAAATTTTCCTGGGAGCAGGTAATATCTTAATCCTGTGTTCAATGTGGAAGTTGGGATGCAGTTGGAGTTTGGGGCCATGATCCTAACAGGTGAAATAGAGCTGACTGGCTCTTTAGGACTGTCCTAGTAATGTGCTGCTTGGCTGTGGCTCGGGAAGGAGGCAGAGGCAAGCATGAGAATAGGAGCCAGGCCTGTGCAGCATGCAGATACAACATCTAGGATTGCTCCTGAGAACACAACTCTTGGTTAGTAAGATACTGGTTAGATGTCTGCAGGGGAGAGAGGAAACCCTGGAGTAAGGAAAAGCCCTGAGGAGGACAGAATGTTGCAAAAACTTCTTTTTGTTTTCTTCACATGTTTTCCTGTGGCCAATTAGGGTACCCAGAATGGTATATCTGATTCTTTTATTTTTAATGAACTATTTGCTTATTTTATATTTTTAAATATTACACTATAGTGAATTGTATCATCCTTTATTTTTATTTGCTGGGTTGTTAAGTGCTTGAAGCCTGAGTTTCTGTTTCACCTGTTCCTGTTTCTTTTCTCTGTGTGACTTTTCTTTTTCAAATTCTCAACCACCCTCTGTCCCACACCCAGCATATTGCCCTCATGTGATAGGAGCTAAGTACATAAATGTTTGTTGAATGAATGGTAGAAGACGTAGCCCTTGACTGACTTGTGTGTTTCAGTTCTTAATGTGCTCCCTGAATGATAATCCCAGGATGGTAGTAATACAATGAAAAACATACATTTCTGTTTTTAGGGAATTGAAAATAGAGGAGGAGGGGAGATAGAACCTGAGAAGAACAGTGGGAAATGCAAGACGTGTCTCAACTGCTCAAAGCCCTGTGACACTTCTTCAGCAACTTTTTTCATTACTAATGGTATCCAATAGGATCCAGTCAGGAGACAGAAATCCTACCTGTAATTTGAGTGGGAAATTTAGTATGAAGAATTATTAACTAGTAAATGAAAATCAACTGCTAAGATGGGTAAAAAGAACTTTAAAGAATACAAGAGAAGTAGCCTGTGTCCCTAGGGCTGAGTGAGAGTGTCCAAGGAAGAATAAACTAGGAAGGGGTCCCCCAAAGCTGAGACTCAGATCTCCTTGCAGAGTTAGTGGCTGGGGCCCACTGGATGGTAGAGAAGTCGCTGGAACACCACAGGACAGGGCCGGTAAGCAGGAAGCTGTCCACTGGGGCGCCAGCAAAACCGGATGGAGGGGTGTATGCCGCTGGGTCTCCCATGTCCCATTGGCCAGGAAGTTGCCTGCTGTGCCATAGAAGTAAGAACAAAAGCACTAGAACCAGGAAGAGAAGCTTTTCCTTTCAGCACCCTCTACTGACAGGACCCAATGTTGTGCCAGCTGGCAATGGGGAAATGTTCAGAGCAGCTCAGTCCAATAGAAATATAATGCAAGCCACATATGTAATTTCAGAATTTCTACTAGTCACATTAAAAAGCTAAAAAGAACCTGGTGATACTAATTTTTAAATTTGGGTAAGATATAACATAAAATTTACTATCTTCACCATTTTTCAAGGTACAGTTCAGTAGTTGTGCAAACCAAACTTCGGAACTTTTTCATCTTGCAGATCTGAAACTCTACACCCATTAAACAACAACTTCCCTTTCTTCTTTCCCTGCAACACCAGTTAACCACCATTCTCATTTCAATGAATTTTATTACTCTGGGTATCTCATATAAGTGGAATTACACAGTATTTGTTTTTTTGTAATGGGCTTATTTCACTTAGCATAATGTCCTCAAGGTTCATCTTTGTCGTAGCAGGTGTCAGAATTTCCTCCTTTTAAAGGCTAATATTTCATTGTATGTAGGTAGCATATTTTGTGTATACATTCATATATCAATGGATTGGCTGGGTTGCTTTTACCTTTTGGCTATTGTGAATAATGCTGCTGTGAACATAGGTATACAAGTATCTCTTTAAGACCCCGCTTTCAGTTATTCTGGATATATACCCAGAAGTAGAATTGCTGGATCATATAGTAATTCTATTTTCAATTTTTTGAGAAACGACTATTTTCCATAGCAAATGCATCATTTTACATTTCCACCAACAGTGCACATGGGCTCCAGTTTCTCCACATCCTTGCCAACACTTGGTCTTTTCTGATTTTTAATCATCCTAATGGATGTAAAGTGGCATCTCATTATAGTTTTGATTTGTATTTCCCTAATGATTAGTGATGTTGAGCATCTTTTCATATGCCTCCTGGCCATTTGAGTGTCTTCTTTGGAGAAATGTCTACTCAAGTCTTCTGCCCATTTTAAAATTGGTTTATCTGGCTTTCGTGTTGTTGAGCTGTACTTCTTATATAGTCTGGACATTAACCCTTTGTCAGATACGTGATTTGGAAACATTTTCTTCTGTTCCATGTGATGTCTTTTTACTCTGTTGTGTCTTTTGCACAGATGTTTTACATTTTAATGCAGTCCAATTTATTTATTTATGTTTTTGTTGCCTTAATTTTAATAATATATTTTATTTAACTCAATATATTTAAAATATTCAATATGTAATCAACATACAATTATTGATATTTTATGTTTTTGCACTAATGTACAGTTAGTACAAACTGTACTAACTGTCATACTGGCCACATTTCAAGTGCTCAATAGCTATATATGACCGGTCACTACAAGGTTCCTCTCCAGTATCAGAAAGCAGGGCAAAGCAGGATTATAGTAATTACGTGGCCACATAGGGAGCATTACATATAATTAAAAGCGATGCTCTAAAAAGTTATGAAAATTTTAGGAAAAGGCTTATGTGAAGTTCAAACAGAAACCACCTATGTGTTGAAAAAGAAAGGAAATACACCGAAATGTTAACAATGGTTATCTTTGGGAATTAGTATTGGGCTGTTTTGGTTTCTTCTTCCTACATTTATGTATTTTCAAAGTTGGTTTAATGAGCACACACAGTTAATCCACATAAAGTTTATGCTCTTGTAGCACAGAGGTGTCCTTTGTAACTCCAAGCAGTGGAGCTTATTAGAAGTCTAGGCCCCTAAGCTTCAATTTGGTCACAATTTGAGAGAGAAATAGGTACCTTGGAAAATGGGTTTGACTCCAGTTAATTGTGCAAACCTGGGTTTGTGAAGTGCAAAGATCTTGCCATTCTAAGTTTGAAAGGTTATGACTGGAGTCCTCAAGGTGGCAGAAAACCTAATCCCTCTGAATTTATGGGACAAGAGAAGGTGGTTTATTCAGTTTCTGTTAAAAGCTGCTTGTTAATGGCTGTGATTGGAATACTTGACATTGTTCACTTCCTTTTTTCCTCTCGGGGATTGGAGAATTAAGAGGCTGTTATTGGAACTGATTTATTTTGCCACTTTTATGTAGAACATTTTATCTTCCCTGCTCTGTCATACAAAGTAGAAGTTCTTTCTTTTCCTCAGGGAAGCTGAAGAGTGTTGTGATCTTCTTTTGTGCTTAGAGTGTGTGTGTGTGTCTGAGAGTGTGTTTGTGTGTGTGTGTGTGTTGCAGAGGCAGTCTGCTGACACAGCTACAAGACAGCTTGCCCATTCTGTGGGATTCTCTCTTGTGCTTTGATTCTGCTAACCTGCCTCAATTTTATGTTGGTTTGACCTACCAAGGGTGAAAGTACATGAGACCAACCCCAAATCTGAATATTAAAAAAATTTTAAAGCAAATAGTTATTGACTTTATTATGTACCTATTATGTACCTTTACTATGCACTCTATTATGTAATAGACACTGATTTAAGTCCTTGTCATAAATTAACTCATCTAATCCTCATAATAACCCTATGATACATAGGTATGGTTGTTTCTCCCATTTCATATACAGGAAACTAACACACAGAGGTTTAGTAACTTGCTGAAGGACGCATAGCCAGAAAGAGGATGAAGCAGAATTCAAATTTACAGTCTGGCTCCATAGTCTGTGCCCTTAAGAATTAAACTGTGTGGTGGTTCTCAAACTTCAGTGTGTTTTAGAATCTACTGGAGGGCTTATTAAAACACAGGTTGCTGGGCCCCACCTCCAGAGTTTCTGCTTCAGTAGGTCTGAGGTAGGGCCAAGCACTGGCATTTCTAAGTTCCCAGGTTATACTGATACTGCTGGACCAGGGATTACACTTTGACAAGCATTGAGCTATATATGGAACCCCTGGTGTTGCTCATCCTCATGGCCAAAGCAAACAGAGCTTGCTAAGTAGCTTCTCCCCACCCCAATGCCTGTGGCTCTTACATGGTGGTGGCTGGCGAGGTAGTTGTACTGCTGTGGCTCTGACTCTCCCAGGAGGGTCAGACTACCCTAGACTCTAACCTGGTTGTTTTCCAAGTGTCCTCCTTTACTTGAGGTACGTCTTTAAAAATAACGTCTTTATTGAGACAAAATCAGTACTGTACAGTTTACCCATTTAAAGTGTAATATTCAGTGATTTTTTTTGGTAGATCCAGTTGTGTTACCATCACCACAATTCAAGAATGTTTTCATTATCCCAAGAAGAAACCCTATACCCAATAACAGTCACTCCAATTTTCCCCCAATAACCATCAGCCTTAAAAACACTCGATGAACTTTTATCATTTATTTTAAGTACTTTGTTGTCCAATCCCAAAGATTGATATGACTTTCTGGGACTTTATTTGCAAGGCAGGGTTTTGAACTCAAGCCTCTAAAAGCTTTGCTTTGTGGCCAGGACTTGTGAGGGTTTGTTTGGCCTACTAAGTTGTTCCTCATCTTCCAAGAAACTCATATGAGATGTTTAACCACTTCGCCATGCTCCTGAATACTTTGGGATTTGAGATCTGACTCTAGCACCTTGGAATGGCTTGTGATTTTCTTTTTTCCTTTAAAATTCAACAGTTAGGGAAGCATTACACATGTGGTAGTAACCTACTTTGAGAAAGGCATCTTGTCTGCTGTTGGAAATATATGAAGATGAATAAGACATGGTTTTAACACCCAAGGAAATTAAAATCTAGTAGGAAAGACCAACATGCATAGAGAGGACTGCAAACACAGGCAGAATGAGATTGGGCCCAGGAGATGGGCAGAGTGCTGAGGAAGCACACTTTGCACATGGGCAAGGGGGCATGTGATCTGGACCTTGAGAAATGGGTATCATTCCAGTACATGAAGATGAGGAAAAGCTATAGGCACTGAAAACAGTATCTAAAAGTCAGGAGAGGCAGAGCTAGTATCCTAGCAATGAGTTGGGAACAAGAGGGCTTTAAAGGAGCGAGGGTAGGAAGTCACATTGGGCTTATATCATAGAGTGCATTGAGGACCACCATGCTAAGGAGTGTTCCTATTCCATAGATGGTGGGAAAATAAGGAGTTTCAGATCAGGGAATGGCAGAGCTGTGCTCTTGGATGTCTCTTTTATAGAAATTTTTCTCTTGGATGTCTCTTTTGTAGAAATTTTTGTCTTGTGAAGTTGGCAAGATCATTGTGGCAGCTCTTCTTCCCAAGTTGCCCAGGGTCTCTAACTTCTAAATTCCTCCCATGTGGAGCCCATGTGTCTCTTCCTCTCTATGTGTCCTGTGCCATTTTTTGTCCCCATCCTTCCCAACTCACTCCCTCCTTAAAATTCTTGCTGTCCTGTTCTCAATGATGTTTCTAATCCAAGATTTCTATCACAGGAGGAATGGGTGCTGCCATAACTCCTGAGTCCATTCCAGAAACCACAGATGGGTTTTCACAGTGCTCTGTTGCAGGACCACAGCTCCACACCCGCCCTCACTCCCACTCCCATGTGCAGTGCCCTTTGTGTTTAATCAAATGGAGCGGGGAATTGTAGCCACATAGAAGAGGCTGTTGCTTCTGGAGTTGTGCAAACTATACCCTGCAATCGGCTGTTGAGGCAGAACCCTATTCTGATTCCAACCCCTCGCTGGTTGTTTTATGCCCTGTTCTGACAGTTCCCTGGGCTGAGTTTGCTCATCACATTCTCAACCTGTTCATTTAGATTTGGGCTACCTCCTTTTATTGTTTTAAACCTGAGCGTTCCTTCAGTAAGTCCTGAATATGTGAAGAAGAAATGTGTACAGAGAGAGAGAAATTTTTCCTATTAAACATTTTAATACTTTTTTTTTTAACTTGCCAACTGTTATGAGGTTTAGATCCTGGGGACCCGATTCTGAAAGCTTTTCCCCCGTAGAAGGGTTCACTCAGCTAACTTGAATTTGAACTTAATCTTAGTCATCTCCCCACAACAAATCATTTTTCTCTCTGTCATGATTTCGTTGCACTCTGTGGCAACTGGCATGACCCTTACTGGGAAGCTCTTATGTAAGAGCTTGCCTAAGTGAAGAAGCCTTCCCTGGTGCTGGTATTGGCTCTTGGTAGCATGAGCCTTTGTTGCCTTTTTCCATTGCGCTCTCCCTGATCTCTGCACCTTGCAGGTCCTCACTGTTGCGCATACCTGGAAAGCAGCCACAGGGAGCCTTGTCAAGGCTGACTTGTCAAAGGCTCTTGCTGGTTTGTGTTTCAGGCTCTTGGAGCATGGTCAACAGTGCGGAAACATGCTGCGTGGGGAGATCAAAGCTTCAGTGGTCAGAATGATGCAGTCACTACTCTGCTTAATTAAAACCAGGCCTGTGTGTGTGGTTTTAATTAAGCAGAGTAGTGACTGCATCACTAGAGGCAAAGGGGCAGTTACAAGAAAGGTAATGGTGGTTAATTCCTGGCATTCCATCTCTTGGTCCACATGGGGCCAGTGTTCAAGGAGCACTTGCCTGACTCACTGATGACATGAGCATGTTTCCATGCTCACATACATGCATCCATGTGTTTAGATCATTTGCTGATACTTGTCGCATCAGTTGGATGAATCAAAGAAATATAGAATCTGAGATCTAGAAGGCACATAGACATCATCTGGTTTCATTCATTGGAGATGAGAAACTGAGGCCAGGGGGATCCTCCAAGAGTTTGTTAGGAGCACAGTCTACATGTTAAGTGATATTTCATGTCACTTCCCCAGTCCCAGTTTAGAGTTGTATTGTAAATGACAAATATAGGTTAGTTAAATTCTCATTCATTCGTTCCACAGATGTTAACTGATCACCAGATTCTGTGTATCAGGGTCTTTGATTTCATTACTGATTTCCCATTCCTGTGGCTTCTTTCCACCTCAACTCCATAGTACAATTCAGCTTTCCATTCCTATGCTAGTAGCTTTCCAACTTTCTAATACCAACCAGCAATTTTGAATATATACAGCTGTGCTGACATTTTCCTTGGTCACTAATAACAAAAACTACCATTATACTGAGCCCCTATGAATGCCTGAATCTGTTAGATGCTTTACAGATACAATCTCACTTAATCCCCAGGAAAATATTTTTAGCTGACTTATCCTTCACAACATACCATTCATATTTTCACAGCTGAAGGGCTGCAAGCTTGAGCAGTGTGTCCAGGGATACCCAGGCAGTAACTAGTGGACATGTCTTTCTACTCCTGTCCATCAGTCTGCCATTAAAGCACACCCTTTGCCCATATGTTACCTCTGTTAAGCCGTGAGGAAGCAGGGCAAGTCATCCCTCTAGTCCCCTCTCTCCTCTTTCCATTTTTTGCTTTCTTGAAAAGAACACTCCAGCCCCGCTTTCCCTCTTTTTCTTTGGTGGGGAGTAGGGGAGGGGCAGGTGTATTCCTCAATTTGCCTTCCTTTCCGTTTCCCTTGGTTAGAAATGTTGTCTCTATAAATCGAAACCCATAGTTCACAGGCCAGTCCATGTATTGCAGAAGAGTCTGGCTGGTTTCAGGCTTCCCGGTCTGCATACAGGCTATGCTTCCTCACTGACCTGTCTTCACCCTCCTTCTTAGGCATCAGAGGAGCCTCTCCTAGCTAAATTGCTTAGTTACTTGAGAAGGAAAATGTTTCATCTTGATGGTAGCATATTATTCAGAGCCCTGGATAACCCCCAGCTCTCCTGGAAACACAATACATGTATGTTTGATGGAATTTATCTTGATGATTGGTGAGAGGGTGGTGATTTAAACCAGCTCGTTTCCCGTTTACTACTGAGGCCAGCTCACCTTTGCTGGAGAGGGTTCTTGACTCTTTCTTTGTGGCAGGAACTCCTAAGTTAATCAAGTCTTTTCAAGAGCTTCAGGCTGAAAGTCAAGATCCCTCAGGTTAGACCCAATGTTGAAATTTTAACTGGGCAAATTCTCATTAGAGACGAAGGGCCAAAGACTGTGCTGGTGGCATCTTATGTCTTTTAATGTTGACTTCAATCCAGTAAAGCCCTTGTTAAGCCATTTAACTGTAAAATTCGGCCTTGGGAAGAAGGCAGAACACCCTCTGAAATTAGGGGTCAGGAGATTTGGATTTGATTTCCAGCCCTCTGCCAGTCAGTCAGCCACTCACTCTCAAGCCTTAGGCTAGTCACTTTCTCTCTGTTTCTCAATTTTGCACAGGGATTTATGTGGGCATTAAGGCCCACTGGGAACGATCCCCTTTTCAGCTCAGTGTCTGGTTTGTTGAGGATACTGGTCAATCTGGACTTTAACACACCTATGATTTTGGATTAACTCTATTACCTCTGCCAGAAATTAACACAGAAAATTGATAGTTGATTGACAAGAAGGAGAATCAGTTCTAAAGAATTAAAATATAACTGAGTGCTTTATTACTAAAAGAATGTTCAACTCAAGTGGACACAGATCACCCATTCTAACTTCATCAGCTATAGCACTTAAAGGAGGGAGGCTTTGCAGGGACAGTGTTAGCTATGTACTTTGAAAAAGTTGTGTGCTCTACAAATAAAAAGCTACTTTTGTTGTTACTTTTGGTCCCCAGTAGAAATGGGAGTCCTTTTCAGAGAGCATGGGAGACACATGAGTCCTTTGCAGTCCTCTTGTCTTCCTCTGAGGGTGAAATGAGAGGATTGTGAAGCACTTTGGGGTGTGGCCAGGCACACAGCTAGGCTCAAAGCAGAGCTGCTGTCCTGGTGGTGTGGCCCCAGTCATCATGAGCCACATCTGAAAGGATTAATCACATTTCATATGCGAGCATGCTCTCTGCTTGACCGTGCTATTGTTTTTAATGAGAACATCATTTACTGTATGGTGCAGTGCTTTAACCTGATAGCCCTGCCTAATTGTGTTCTATGTAACAATGTGTGGACTTGAATAGGAGGCAGGGTTGGGGGAGAAGGAGGGAGAATGGACGTATGAATTAGGGAAAGGTGTGTCTTCCTTTGGAGCATGGATGGGTTCCATTCCCCACTCACCCCCTCAGCTGGGTATCTTTGTGCAGGTCACAGCCTGTGCTACATTAAGCATCAGCCCTGGCTGGGGATAGAGTCTACAGGGGAAGGGTTAGGGCTTCATCAAAGCAGCAGCTCTCTTAAGTGACCTCCACTTAACTTACCTGCTAGTCTCCATTCCTTCTGCAAAACATACTACTGGAAACTGCTGCTACATGTTTTTGTTATTGTTGTCTTATGTGCCACCATAATTTTGTTCCCTCCATTAGGGCTGAATTCATACCAAGAGCCAATTGTGTGAATTCCTAAACTTGTTTGCACCAGTTAATTTTGTTGTTGTAATTGAATAATTTAATCATTACATAAATGAAATATGAGTGAGAAAAAATAGATGACTAACATTCACAGAATACTTACTGTGTGTTAGGTACTCTTCTAAGTATCTGACATCTCATCTCATAATTGCTGCATATATAAAAGTAGAATGTTTTGAAAAAAAAGATAACAGTTAATTGTTACAGAAGTCGCCAATGAATTAGTTATGAAGAAGATAGCATAAAAAAGTTGGAGGGAAAGTAAAAATCTTAGAAGGATCCTGCACACATGTTACTCAGCAAATGTCTCTAAGTTCTTAATCCACTTGAAAGAAAGCAAAATTAGAAATCAGAGTCAATATATTGTGTTATTTATGTAAGGAAGAGTTTGGTAAGTTAATCTGTAGACCTATTCCTAGAGGAAAGACCTCCAATCTACATTACAATATTAGTGAATAAACATACATTTATATGTCTTATATTAAAATAAAATGTTTAAGGTATGCACATACTGTTTTCTATGGTTCTTTGCCTTAACATCTGTTTTGAGTAATAGGCCAACTTTTACTGGTTATGATTGCGTTTATAAGAAGTCTTTTACTGTAAGAAGATTAGTGAAGGCAAATCAGATATGGTCCCCACATAGCCCCAGCTGATGTAGGCAGGTGCCTCTAGGAGAGCTGAAGAAGCTCGTCTAAGGAACGTGTCTATGAAGTAGCCATTGTGATCTACAGATCATATTCTCTTATTGCAAGTTCCTATTTTACCAGTTATTGGGTGAATTCCTAAAATTCAGTGGACTGCATCAGCCAAGGTTTTGGAGCCCTATTCTGAGTATAATGCAATTTGACATATTATAATGACACTACCCTTTGGTGCCTGTCACCAAAAGGATTCCTTTTTTGTTCCAATGGTCAGATCCTGTGAAGACTGAGAGTGAATATGTATTTGCACACGTACTCACACAGATCAACACACGTGCTTATGTTCAATTAAGCAAATATTCAGCGAGCCTGCTGTATGCCAAGTGCTGTGCTATGAGTCATAAGGCCCCAAGAAATTGCCTGATATGATCATTGCCCCTAAGTAACCTGGGGATGCACCTGGAGGAGTCACATATCACCAGCTAAGACAGATGGGCTAACAGAGGCCACTGTGAAGGAGAAGAGGAGTGGGAGAGAACCCCAGTAGGAAAAGCAGCATAAACAAGTAGGGTGATGTTGCAAAGGGATTGTACAACTCAATGAGTATAATGACTTTGAGAATAATTTACTTTCAGATTAGTTTTACTTAGGTTTGTCTGATTGTATGCTCAAAATAATTCCAGGAAGTAAAAAGGCCTGTATATTGCCAACTAATACTTGGCGACACAGATGTAGAGGGAAGGTGACTTGCTTCAGTAATGTGGCATCAGAGCTCCCTCCAGGCTTCCCAGTACCTGGATTGGTGCTCCTGCCACCAGATGGCAGCTTCCTGGCACATTCACCCACCTGCCACGCTAGAGACACTCATTGAAACCCATTCCTTAACTGCTCAGATGAGACCAACTTATTGCCTTATGGTCTGTCCTTCTCAATAAGCCACAACAACTGCCAGCTGACTGAACAGAGGGACCTCACTGACTTCCATGATTGGCTCAAGTCCCATTCCTGCTGCACTGTGTGGCCAGTGTGTGTGTGTTGAGGCATGCCTGCTCACCTGGCATGTGGCTTGGGATTCCTGCCTTCTGGCCCTATGGGCAGTACCTCAGAACAGCCTCTTCATTCAGTGCCTTCTGAACGGTTCAGGGAAATATTTTTGGCTTATACATTCTGCCCAAGCCCAGGCAAGCTCAGCAGGGCCCCAGAATAGCACTTTGCCTTTTACTAGAGAAGGTTGCATTTGCAGAGGTACCATTAACCACCTGGATAAGGGCTCTTACAGCAGAGCATGCTTTCCAGCGGGAGCCCGAATCACACTGTCTATATGAATTGAAGTCTCACTCACTGTTCTCCCAACTCAAAACAAAAACTACAAACGTGGAGTAAAGATAAAACATCAGCGTGTTATTTGGCGGCTTTGTGTTTGCACAGGTACACTGTGGAATGTATAAACAACCCTAAGGGAAAGATACAAGGCACATGGTCATTTCTTCATCGTCCATTCATGTATTCAACAAATATTTACTGAGCACCTATTAGGCACTGGGTGATATACTAAGTATTGGGGATTTCACTTGGAGCAATTCTGGCCCTGCCCTTGCAGAGTTCACAGTCTGATGGCGGGATACAGACAAGTGTCAAGGGATGGTCACAGTGGAGTAGGATAAATGCCATGAGTGCACACTGGAAGCAGGGCAGTGTGCAGTTATGTGGGGTCTGGCTGTTTAAGGGCTCTTGGCCAAAAGGATGAGTAGAGGCTGAAATCCAGCCCATCCTCTACTTCTCAAGACATGTCCTGCCTAGAGGCAGGGGAGCCTTTTTGTAACTCACAGAAAGGCTCACAGGGACCAGCAGTGACCCTGATTGGAAAGACACCTACTCTGGATTTAGCATGGAAGGGAAAGCTTCTTGGAAGGAAACATTTCAATTGAGACTTGAAAGATGACCAAGAATTAGCCAGACAAGGGAAGCAGAGGAGAGGTGGGAAAGAGCATTCTAGGCAGAACCATAATCACCAAAACTGAAGATAATGCTTAGCATATGCCAGGCACAGAGCTGAGTGCTTTAAAAGATTAATACTTTTGAGAGGAAGTTGCATATGGAACAGCATGGAAGGGCAAGAAAACCTGGCACTTCTGGGAAACTGAAGTGAGTTCATTTTGGGAAGAGCATGGAGTTCAGAGGAGAGAAAGATCGTGAAGGCTGGAGTGATGATAATAGCTAGTTAAAATTACTGCACACTTGCTCTATGCTGGGCAGCCTTCTGAGTGCTCAGTACATATTGACCCATTTAATCCCCATGACTGTATGAGGTAGATACTATTATTATCCTCATTTTACAGATGAAAATGAGGCTGGGAAGGATTAAGTAACTTGACCCGGGCTAAACTGCACAATGTGGGAGAGAGAACCTGCACTCCCCCTGACTGCAGAGTCCAGGCTCTTAATCCCCACACTGCCTCTCTGGGAAGAACCCAAGATGAAAATAGGTCTCCAAGGATTGACTCAGCAGAGGAGAAAAGGGAAGGCATTCCAGATGAGGTGACAGATGTCAACATCAACAAAGCGGATTCACACTGAAACTCTGTGAACAAGGAGAGACTGGCTGCATGGTGCCATCTCTAGTCTTACTTTTTCAGCAACCCTGGGAAAATGAAAATCCTTCCTCCTAAATCATCTCATTCATCTCTAACCACAATCCCATGAAAGTTGAATGTCATATCTCCACTGTAACAATGAAAGAAAACAAAGCTCGGGGATGGTAAATGACTTTTCTCTCAAAAAATAGATGTAGAAATTTCCTTACTCAAGAAGTTCATTTGTTCTTTTTTACCTTCCTTCCTTCATTCATCCTCTATTTATTGAGCATCTACAATGTGTCAGACACTCAACTAGGCTTGAGAGAGTAGGGAACAGGGTATATTCCCTGACCTCAAGTGAATAGGGGTTTTAAGTGATGACAGGTCAGTGTGGGTTTTTAAAACATGTCTGCAAATTCTTTGAGACTCATCTCATTGAAAGATGGAGTTTGCGACTACTCTTGAATCTTGGTTTACCTTCATGATTTGCGTGTAGCCAACAGAATGCAGTGGAAGTATGCAGCTTCTGAGTCTAGGTCCAAAAAATGGCCAGTCAACTATTCCTCACTATGAGGAACACTAGCTGCCAAGAAAGAAGTCCAACTAGCCTGACATAGCCATGCTGGAGAGGCCATGTGTAGGCAACTCTGGTGACGGATCCAGCTGAGCTCCCAGTTGATGGCCAGCATCATCTGTCAGCTGTGGATTCAGCCATCTTGGACGTCCAGCCCCATCAAAATTTCAGATGCAGCCCTAGCCAACATCTTACTGTAACTGCACGCAAACCCCCAAGCAAGAACTGCCCAGCCAAGCCTCTCCCACATTCCTGACCCACAGGAGTGTGAGTAAAATACAATGGTGGTTGTATTACAGATGTAATTTGTTATATAGAAATGATAGCTCTAATCATCAGCCTCCAAGAATTGAAGAAAGCAGCAACTCAGGGGATCCACTAGAGATAGGGCTCAAATCACTAGAGAAGAAATTGCTAGTCTTCAGCAGTGAGCATAAAACCTTCAGCTATCTCCTAGATTTTATTGCAAATTGGTCTTTGGGAAGGAGGGGCATGGGCAAAAGTAGAGGAGAAAAAGTGAAAATGAGCATTCTTTAATAGAGGAGTTTATTTTGCATGTTGCTTTGGGTTTGAGCTCCTCCCCTATATACGCATACCACATATGCATACACCCACAGACAGCAGGCAGCGCAGGAGCCTGATGAAACAAGAAGTTATGATTGTCCCTAAGGGAGCCTACTGTTCTCAGTCTTCAAGCTGGTAATGAGTAGTGCTATCTGCTTCTGCTTCAGGAGTGATATCCTGATTGAAGTCTGCAGTGACTTTAATTCAGGTGTGTCTGTTGAAAGGTTATTGTAGCCGAGAGGGGACAAGGGTGTTAGATGTGTAATGGCGGCAGCTGGAAGAGGAAAGCATGCTTCTCAAGGTCCCATCAAGCACTGGCTAGGTGAGAGAGAAGCAGGTGAGGAAGGTAATGATGAGGAGCAACGGGCATGGGCTTCTGCATAAAGAGCAGTACCTCTCAGAGACCAGGGTATTCACTTCCTACATTCTGTGTCCTTGCTTTCCCTCTTTCCTGTGAATATGCATGGAAGAAAAAAAATAAGGAAGAGAGATGATGGTGATTAGTAATGTGTTTCAACTATGGCCCTGACCTCATTGGAAAAGAGACAGAGAAAAGTGTGAAGTCTCCTTTCAAATAGGTCTGTCTCTTTGAAGAGCAAATCTCTTCCCTATCTCCAAGGGCTGGCCTTGCTCTCTTCTTAACCCATCAACTATGGTGGAAGTCATATGATTTCACCAGAAATATCTATAGGCAGATCTTGGGGTTAATTCTGAGAGGTTCCAGGTAAATATTCTTCTTTAATTAATGTTTCTAATTTTTAGTCAGTTTGAAATTAAAGAACTTTACCCATGGGCCATCTGAGATGTTGGCTGGCTGTTCATTCTTGCAGGGACCCACAGGACCATTTTTCAACCTCATTTAACCTGCAAAACAGCTGTTGTAAGAATTGTTGGAGGACCTTCTTCCCCTCAAAGGGGGTGTGAGTGGCAGGAACTTAATTAGAATTCAGTGTTGGTATTGCCTGCGGCCTGTCATTTGAGAGAATGAGTCCCAGGTTCCCACTACGAGGTGACTTACCTCCTATCAGAGCTCCGTCTGGATTTTCAAAGACACCATATCATTGGCACAGACTCACTTAGAACTTGGAGACTGGCTCAACGAGGCGTATCAGGCCTTGAAGTATTTTCACCTGCTCTGCTATGAAACTCAAATTTTATATGTTTATATCCCTGAAGTTGAGTGAGTAGGCATGGGATGGAGGAGAGAAGGATCCAGACTGGTGGGGCAGGGTCTATTTAGGGAGTAACTAGATTCCAAGATTCTGCTCGACAGGTGCTGGGAACCTGTCTCCCCTCTCAGTTGAGACAAGGTTCCTGCTGGGGTCAGCAGTTGATTTTCATCCTCTTTGTGACACATTCTCAAGGACTGTTCTCTTAAACCAACCTTTGTTACCATCTTGTTGAATTTAAGTATGGAACCTAAGGACATTTTCAGGACTGCTCCAAGTTCTATGTGGTTTTGAATAAATAGCTATATTTATTTTCTACTAGAGGAGAACTTAGAGATAATTTAGATTAGCTTCTGCATTTTACAGATGAAGAATTTAGTGCTTTGAGAGATTAAGTGTTTTCCTGAGGTTATGCAACTAGTTAGTGAACGAGCTAGGAATAGAACCCAGGTCTCCTGGCTCTCAAATCTGTATTATTTCTATTATACTATATTGCTTTATCTAAAGGAGCACCTGTAAATGGATTTAAAGCAGAGTTTCCAGATAATTCTTTGTTGTGGAGGACATGGTATGATGTTTAGCAGCATCTCTGGCCTCTACCCATTGGGTGACAGTAGCAACCATTTCTACTGTCCAGTTGTGACAAACAAAAATTTTTCTAGATATGGCGAAGTATTGCATGGGGATAAAATTGCTCCTAGTTGAGAGCTAATGATTAAAAGTTAGTGCATCTTTAGAGAAGAAATGGTCTTATGTTAATTCCTCCTGGGCATGTGTGAGTATACATGCATTTGAGTAACAAGGATATGAGAAGATCTACTTCCTAACTATGGCTATATAGGGTAATGGGAGCTTGAGGGAAGACCATAGCTGCCTCCTCTTTTATTTAAATGCTGAGATTGTGTGCTACCATGTAGAGGAGGAGGAGACAAGGATGGGGCGAGGAAAGAGAGGAAACTAGTAGGATATTTTGTTTTTAATTTGGGGGAGGCAATTGCTATGAACATTCCTGTCTAAAGTACTTGTATTCAGAAGATAAAGAACTTAAAAAAATTAATAAGAAAACAACCCAATTTTAAAAACTGGGCAAAAGCTTTGAACAGATACTTCACCAAAGAAGATATAAAGATGGCAGATATGCATATGTACAGATGCTGAGCATCATTAGTCTTAAGGAAAATGCAAATTAAAACCATAAGGAGCAACCTCTGCATAACTAAGAATGATGAAAAATTTAAAAGACTGACCATGTCAAGTGTTGATGAGGATGTCAGGGAATGCAACTCTCACATAATGCTGGTGGGAATGCAAAGTGGTACAGCCAGTTGGAAGACAGTTTGGTAATATCTTAAAATGTTAAACATACACCTACCATATGATCCAACTGTTCTACTTCTAGGTATTTACCCAAGAGAAATGAAAGCATATATCTGTGAAAGCAAATGCAAATACTTGTACATGAACCTTCATAGCAGCTTTAGCTGTAGTAGGCAAAACTGGAAACAACCCAGATGTCCATCAGCAATTGCTTTTTAGACATTATTTTGTGAATGAGACATTTTACAATCCTGTCAGCTAATCAAGTTTGGTAGAGAAAAGGATCAGACTGAGAACATCTGTTTATGCCAGAATACTGGCTTGATTTCTGGGTGTGTCAGAATGTCTTTAAGTATTCTCTTTTGGCATCTGGATTTGGCAATGGAGTTGGTAATCTTCTGTAAGTCCCAGGTGGGCTATTTTAATGATGATGGCTTATGATGGATTAATGTTTATGTTTTTCCTTAAAAGAACACACCTGGCTCCAACTGCTAGCTCCTTTAAAGCATTTTATTAATACCAACATTAAAACATTTGAGGGGTCAAGGTGTCATTGGTTACTATTGACCTCTCTCCTAAAGATGACAGGCCAGGTGCCCTTAGGGCTACAATTCTATCCAAAGAGTAAAAAATGGGAACCAAGAAAAGAAAATGTTTCAAGGGAGGGTAGAGTGATCAACTCCTGCCCCAGAGGTAACTTAGACCTTCTGTGATGTATGTGGGTTGGTTGAGACTTGTTGTAGAATCCATTTTTTATTTAATCCTTTTTTTAATCTCCTAGTATGTGTTGAATATTGAGATACATACAGGAAATAAGATATGGCCCAGTCCTGTCTTTAAACATCTTATAGTCCAGTGAAGAGAAAGACAATGTGCAGGGACAGTACAGAGTGATGAACAACATGGTGGATGTGGCCATTGGATGGTGCCAGCAGAGCATGCAGGCTAGATCCTTAATGAAGAGTGAGGTAGGAGTTGGTCAGGAATCACTTGAGTGTTCCTCCTAAATGTCTTAGCTTGGTGCTGGCTGTTATGGTGTGAGTGCTTAAAATTACTAGGAAAACGTATAATTTTTGCTCTCCAGGAGATTTTAATCTAGTTAAGGAGATGAGATTAATACACATAGGATTAAGATGACCATGAGTTGATAGTAGTATAATATAGTAGAAATAATACTGTACAGAAATAATACAGAAATAATAATTCTGGCCTGGGATCTGCTCCTACTTGACTCTGTAACCCTGGGAAAGTCATTTACTGGGTCTCTTGGCCTCAGTTTTTTAAACTCTAAAATGCGAAGCCTAGATAACAGTATATGATATGTGGGGTCCCTTCTAGCTCCCTCGTCTGTGCTGTGGGGGTGTTGATGGGAGACCTGGACAGGAATGGGCATGTCCTCGCTAGAGAGATTTGCCTCAAGGAAGCAGAGAAGTTGTTGTTGAGAAGAAATAAAATCCATTATAAGGTTGGGTAAAACTGTAGGAATCAGGGATTTTTAAACTTTGGAAGTCATTTTGTGGGAATCATATTTAAAGCTAAAACTGAGTATAAATCTCACCTTCCTGGGAGCAAGGACATTAGTTCACTGGCTGCTTTTCTTCAGTAATCCCTTCTGATTGTCTGGCTTTGAATTGGTCCTGGGTTTCTGATGGTTATTAATAGAAACCTATATATAGAGAGAGTGAGAACTCTTAGCATGTTTTTTGTTGTCTTGGTTGCTTCCCTCTTGGCATGCAGAATTAACCAGTGTCACCAATCCCATGATTGGAAAGGCATTTTCTCCCCTTGCCTCTTTCTCTCATAATTCCTTCTATCTGCTCCCTCAGGAAAGATGCTCTGATCTAAGAGCATCCCAACAATGCACAGCAGTGTTATTTAAAAGAAAAACATAAATAAGGAACTTTTGCAGAACCAGAGGGAAGGAACTGCATTCTCTTTTCTCTGCCATATCTGGTAGCACCTGAATGCCTCCTTTGTCTGATTCCCAGAGTGCCCAGGGTTGAGTAACCTTTCCTGGAGCACTGTAGGCCCCACCTGGCAACTTTGTGAGTGCTTATTTTGCAAGATAGAGTTCAAAGTTTATGTTGTCTTTATAAAGGGTCTGAAAGATATGGAAGAGACTTTTTGGAGTGGGGTAATAGCAATATAATTTCTACACTTGTTTCTGTTTCCAGACTCCAGAGCTTTCAGAACTCCCATTTCTACATGTATCAGGCTTGAAAACTTACCTACGAAAATAATTTTTGTCCCGTCCCCCCCACATTGCCCTCTTTCCATACCTACTGTGCCAGAGAGCCTTTCCTACAGCTTCAGCATCTTATTCCCTATTGAAATGTAACTTGCCAACACTACCTTGGGAAGACAGGTCTAATTGTCAGACTTGATTCCCGCAAATGATCTGACAGCCTCCATAAGAAAGAAGGCTGTGAGGACACATATTCCATGTTATCCACAATTTCAAGGTCACAGTAACTGGTTGGATGCCAACTTTTCAAACAGAGCTGGATGACACCAAAGGATTTACTATGGTTCTGCCTGGAATAATTAAAATCAAAAGCTGGTTGTGTGTGGTGGCTCACACCTGTAATCCCAGCACCTTGGGAGGCTGAGTTGGGAGGATCGCTTGAGGCTGGATGTTCAAAACCAGCCTGGACAACACAATGAGATCCCACCTCTGATATATATATATATATATATACACATATATATATATATGATATATATATATATGTATATATATATATAAGAAATACATATATATATGTATATATATATGATATATATGTATATATATATATATATATATATATATATATATATATCAAAAGACCTTTGTTGATATGGGTGTGGCATAGGTAACTAACAAACCATGGTGTTTGACAAGTGATAACATAATTTCTTGATAAGGCTTTATCCCATATTAAGTACACTGGCAGTTACAATCCCCATGAGGTAGAAGAGATAATTGAGACTCAGGCATGTGAAGTGCCCAAGGTCTTGCAAATAATAATTGATGATATTGATGTTCAAATTCTGATCTTCTGACTTGATGCCAAGTCTAGTATGTCTTCCATTACCCATATGCTTTTCTATGTGTTATTTATGAAACTTTTTAAATTTACCATAATCTTCTCTCATTAGATTAAAAAAAATCAACTCTTTAATGGCAGTGGCTATTATGAAGTAGTAGGAAAAATCAGAAGAACTTCTAATATGCTCCTCTTTTACCTGAAAAAAGTTTTCAGCAGAGGAGAGGGGGCAGACAGCTTACATCAATTTCCTTATGACCCTTTAGCCTCAGGGGTTATGGCCTGGACCATACTGATGAGCCTCACAACTGAATGTTTCTCTAGAGATCCTAATTGACAGGGCCCTCCAACAGATGAGTGTGGGTCATTCTGTATGCCACTTTATTCACCCCAACTCCACCAACACAAATAACAACAAACCATAAACACTCATGTCCCTAATTCATTTCCTTTGGAGATTACAGGTTTTGTTATATACACCATTAAAGTCTTCGGGGACCCATCTCAATATGTTTTTTTCATCTTGACTTAAATCCAACTCTTCTTGTTTCCTTCTCCATCAAACCACAGCAGCGCCCCCCCCTTCCTTTTGTCAAGGGGTGATGGACAATAGATGATAGCAACAGTTTCTATGGTAACAGCATCTGAGTCATCTCCTTGGAAACCTGCATAAAGGCCTTCCATCTCCAGACCAGCTCAGTGCAAGTTTGAAGGCCTTTGTTCCCTTGAATGGATCAGCATGGGGGAGCAAGCTCTCCCGGGGTTTGGCCACTGCAGTTTCCTTTGGTTCCTGATGCCCATGGCACTTTGGATATAGAGTTGGATTCAACCAAAGGTGGGGGATGGTGGGACCTGGAGTGCTTTTCTCAGCCTAGCCCTTGGCCAGAATGCATTGTCCCTAGTCCAGCACCAGATACCCTGCAGATTTAGCCAATAGATGTCTCACTTTTTAAAATGTCCATATGACTCAGCCAGGCTCCCACAGTGACCATCTATGGACCAAAATAAAGCAATGTCTCATGTGAACACAGATGAGCTGGGTATTTTAGTATGGTCACGAAGAGAATCCTGAAAGAGGGCACCATGGGGCAGCTTGTAAGAGTCCCTTTCCTTATGGTGTCTTTCAAATGCAGCAGTTTTGTTACTTCAGTGAAAGCAGAATGGTTTCCAGCAGCTAAGAGGGTTAATTCTCGTCATCATCCACACCAAAGAAGAATCACAAACATGTCCATTGTGCTGCATATTTTGGAGATCATTTTCATATATATGAGTTCAATTAATCATCTATTCAATGGTTGAATATGTGTTAATTTGAAACCTACTATGTGCTGCATAGGGTATTGAAATTTGGGATACAATCATGAGAAAAACAGACATGGTTCCTGGTCTAATGAAGTTTACTTACAAATAAGAAAAACAAGTGCTAATCAGATAATTATGCATGAGTGTAAACATTCAACCGCGATCTACTCTGAAGGAGAGAGTCCACTGTATCAGTGGGCACAAGAGGGGGATTTGACCACTGGGGACAACTTCCCTGAAGAGGTGATGGATGAGTAGCAGTGAATGGGCCTTTTGCAGATGAGGAAGTAAAGACTTTGTAGCTTGAAGAGACATCCCTATGGTCACACAAACTGCTAAATGACCAGTCCAGCCCTGGAATGTGAACCCAGGAATGGAGCAATCAAATCCCATGCCCTGTCTGTTCCCTTGTTCTGACTCTCAGAGCACTGCCTAGAGTCAGTCCTAGACCAGGTAGCCAAGGAGTGCTCTCCCATTTCCCCTTTCAGGGCTTATGTTGTCTTCAGAAAGGTTCTTCCCAGCTTCTAGGACCAAACCAAATGCCCATTTTCCTGAGGGGACAGTTCTAGGAATTTTCTGTTTATACAGACATCCTCCTCCAAGGCGTTATCTGATCATTGAAGTTAGCATTCCTGGGGATGTTGACCTTTAAATATAGCACTCTAGGAGGCTAAAAGTTTTGAAGTACCTCTTCCCTCTAAAAAAGGATGGAGATAGGTTAAAAAAGAATATCCACTGATAGAGTATAGGCTTTAGGAGAGAGATTGTTTTAGCCAACATTTGGAAGCAAAGCAGCAGCAGGCGGATCCATTTCATTCATACTCTGGGCCCATCTGGTTCCCTGTAGTTACATCTCCATTTAAGGGGCAAAGAAAGCTGTATTGTCTCCTTCTCAGAGGATTGGGAAAGCCCTCCCTCCATAGTCATTGGGAATAAGTGAGTCAGGCAGGGGAAAGTGGGGTGGGGTAAAATGGGACCACCCCCATGCAGCAGTTGAGGGAGCTGCTGTGTGCACAGCTCTATGGTGATGCAGTGGATGTCCATATTTAGGCATTTGCCTACTTGTTACATTTTTTTAAGCAAGAACTTAAAGGTGGCAGATTCCCCCTGGCATGTGAAGAGTGTGTGGGACTACCTTTCCACCTATAGCTTGAGTTCTTCCTCCCTCTTATCCCTTTGTGGATACCATTATCATCCAGACACCTTTTTCTTGAGCTTTTGTAACCCAAAAGCTAACTCTTCTGCCTCCTGCCTTGACTTCCCAAGCATACTGGAACTTTGACTGCTCCCTTCCTCTCTGGATCACTTGCTGTAAAGGCACACCCTATCATAGCCCCACTGGGACTGCCTTGCCTGTCATACTTCCAGGGGAGGAGACTTTAGGTATTACCTGCTGTGCCCTCTGTCCTGAGCTTTTTTGTTTGTTTGTTTGTTTGATAGTGTCATGAGACCACCACCACAAAAATAACCTGTTTATAAATTCCTTAGTATGAACTCAGCTAATGCCTGTGGCCTATGAGCTGTGTGAATAGAGGTAGTCTGAGTACAGCAATATGGTGTCATGTCATCTTTGGCCTAAACAATCCTGCTCTCCCACTAGGCCTTCTCAGCTCATGTCCTGCTGTCTCTGTCACATCTTCCCTGAGTTCTTCAAATTCCCGCAGCCCGTGCTCCCCATGCCATTCACTTGCCGTCATTTTCCATTACCTTGTCATTATGAGTCAACGTTTTATGTGTCCTTGTCCTGTTTCTTCAGAGAGAACATGAAGATCATCTATTACTGAGCAAAAGGGGCTCATTTCCCAATGTACTAGAAGCCAACACTTTGACACTGGGTTTTTAAGAAAATAAAAGCTTTATATTGAAAGTTGACTCCCAAGGAGGCAGGAGTCAAGCTCCAATCTGTCTCTTCAGGCTGAGTTTATTTAAAAAATATATATATATATATATATATGTGTGTGTATATAAATATATATATGTATATAAATATATATATGTGTATATATATGTGTGTGTATATATATATGCGTGTGTGTGTGTGTGTGTATATATATATATATATATATATATATATATATATATATATATTTGAGACAGGGTCTCACTCACTCTGTCACCCAGGCTGGAGTGCAGTGGTATGATCATGGCTCACTGTAGCCTTGAACTCCTGGGCTCAAGTGATCTTCCCAACTCAACCTCCCAAGTAGCTGGGACTACAGGCATGCACCACAACACCTAGCTAGTTGTTTGTTTGTTTGTTTGTTTTTGTAGAGACGAGGTCCCACTATATTGCCCAGGCTGAACTCTTGACCTCAAGTGTTCCTCTCTCCTTGGTCTCCCAAAATGTTGAGATTATAGGTGTGAGCCACCACAACTGGCCCAAGGCAGTATATTTATTAGAAAAGGTTCAGGGGGTAAATTCTTTTTTCTTTTTGTTTTTTTTTTTTTTGAGACAGGGACTCATTCTGTTGCCCAAGCTGGAATGCAGTGGTGCAATCTCGGCTCACTGCAGCCTCAGCCCTCAACCTCCCAGGTCCAAATGATCTTCCCATCTCAGCCTCCTGAGTAGCCGGGACTATAGGTGTGTGCCACCATGTCCAGCTAATTTTTGTATTTTTTGTAGAGAGGAGGTTTCACCATATTTCCCAGGCTAGTCCCAAACTCCTGAGCTCAAGCAATCTGGCCACTTCCTCCTCCCAACATGCTGGCTGGGATTATAGGCATGAACCACTGCATCCAGCCCAGGGGGTGGATTCTGAGATTAATGGATGATTGGTGGAAGGAAAGGGGAGGTCTGGAAATTCCGTGGGCATGCACAGTTATCTCTGCATGTTGCCTTGTGGATCGCATGTGCAAATTCAAGGGAAGGTAATATGAAGCATGCAGCAGAAATTCAGGCTGTGAGGTCAGCAAGCCCATTCTGTGCACTCTAATTGGCCATCTTGGTTCCAATAGATTTCAGTAGTTATTTTATCTCGTAAGTGGAGGGAGCTTCAGCAAGTTGTTTCTTTAATTATCTGCCATCTTGTGAACTCAAGAATTTCTATTAATCCCTGGTTTCTTTAACCCTAAACTGTGCATGGGCCATGCTTTCTCATATATTGGTGTCCCTCATAGCTGTGTATTCAATATAATAGCCACTAGCTAAGTGTGGCAATTTAAGTTTCAATTCATTAAAATAAAATTAAATTAAAAGTAAAATTCAGTTTTTTGGTTGCACTTGCCACGTTTCAAGTGCCCAGCAACTGTATGTTCAGCAGCTATTGTATTGGATAGCACAGGTATAGAATATTTCCATTATTACAGAAACTTCTGTTGGGCAGTGCTCTTCTATAGCACTTGGTATATGCTGGTACATGCCTGGTGCCTAATTGGTCTCTGCTATGGTTTGAATGTTTGTCCCTAACAAAACTCATGTTTAAATTTAATTGTCACTGTAACAATATTAAGAGGTGAGACCTTTAAGAGGTGATTAGGCCAAAAGGGCTTTGCCCTCTTAAGTGGATTAATGTCATTATGGAGGGAGTGGGTTTGTTGTAAAAGGGCGAGTTTGGCCTCCTCTTGTTCTCTTTCTCTCTCACCCTCTTCACACTTCTTCCTTCCACCATGGGATGATGCAGCAGGAAGGTCCTTGTCAGATGCCAGCACCTTGATATTGGACTCCCAGCCACTAGAACTGTGAGAAATTTCTGTTCATTATAAATTATCAGTCTCTGATATCCTGTTATAGATGCAAAATGAACTAATTCCTCAACAAATATTTACTGCCTGAGCCCTCAAATTAAGTCTGTTTCTCATGGGTGAAGCCAAGGGTGGTTACAGATGTAGAAGAAAACTTATACTTTGCCCAATTCAGTTATAAATTGTCAGAGAGAAAACACTAGAAAAACAAGGAAAAAAACTCTCACTTTTCATCCTTAGAAGATCAAAATAAGCAAGATTAACCCTGTCTAGTTCTGGCCAACCACATAAGTGAATGTTTAAGCATTCCCCATAATCCTAGATTTTCTAGCTATAACAGTTTTATCCTTGACTTCTGTGATGCTGAGATCTAAGGAAATGTCACTGCCTTTGTGAATATAATGATCTTTTGAGAAAAATGCAGTTTTTTCAGCATAAGCAGACTTCTGGGTTTTTTTTCTTTTAAACATCTCTTGATTTTTATATTTCAAGCCACTTTTTTTCTTTTGTAAATGTTTTTGCTGACACAGATGAGCAGTTTAGCTGAAGATTTATCTTTTTTAATGCATGAATCCAGAAAATAAAAAGCAGGCATATCCTATGACAAGGAAATGATGATTACTATCTTGGGGAGATAATGTCACCTCCTACAGAGGCTACTTAGTGGTTGAAGAGGGAAAGGGAAGATAGGATTCCTGCATTCTGGAGTGGTATGGTTTTTGATGACTTGGCTTTTCCATCTGTAAAATGTACTTTAAGAATCATTTTCTTATTTTTTGAGTAAATGTTTTTGACGAAGGATGATGAAACATTTGTATCATTGTCTCTAAATGCTTTTTAAAGTCAGTGCCTCGTTTCAGCATCTCGCTCTGGGTCTTGACTATAGTAGGTTCTTGGTCAATACCTATGGATTGTTTAAGTCCTCATTAAATGTGCATCATGTAACTGCAAGGCCTTCTTCTTGTATCAGGGGCTATAGTTTATAGAACACAGGCAAAGGGCTGGGATATCTGGTGACCAAGAGCAGTTTAGGAGGATGCTGTTGGATGGGATTGACATGAGCCATCGTGTGTGAATGTGCAAACATGAGTGTTACCACTGCCCCATGTGACTAACCCTCCCCAGCAGGGGCCAGTGGTTTTAAAGGGCAAAGCCATGGGCCTGCTAGATGATGACGGAGCACGAGAGACATGGAATTCAGAGCTAAAGCTGGCAGGCTGGCTCCTGCACCATTTTGCTGAAACATGTTGGCCATTTTAGGGTAAGGAGTGGGAGGCCTTGAGAATCTCATGGATGTGTTTTCTATGGTAGTTAGCATGTCATGAGAGGATGGGACTGGTGAATGTGTACAAAGGAGAAGGGACGTGAGGAAAGTGTGCTCTAAATTAACTACTACAATACTTTATAGTATGCCATAGTTTATAGTATATTACAAATTATACTCTAACTGTAGACGACTATAAGCTGGGAACAGGGCAATGCATTTTACCAGTACAATCTGTGGTGTGGGTGGTGTTATCCTTACCTTGCAGATAAGAAAGATTGAGGCTTGGATGTTTACGTGACTTCTTGGCACTGACACAGCTGGTGGATTCCTTATCTGGGATTTAGATTTAGATCTTTCTCCAAGTCCATATTCTTTCTATTATTCCTTCTTCCTCTCTAAAGAGGCTGTTTGTGGTCCATGTCAGTTTGGACATTCTATGATGCTACCAAATGTTTTCTTCGAAAGGTCTTTCAAGAAGCGGTTAGAGCTCCAGGAATAGTACAGCTTGAATGTGCTCATCAGTTAAACACATTCACATCTCCCTTGGGGCTGCGGAGTCAGGAGGGTTAATTAGCATCTGTCAGGCAGTTCTAAAGTACTTACAAGGGCTCACAGATGACCTTGAGGAACATTTTATTTTGAGGTGGCTCCTAGAGTTTGTTTTATAGATTGGTCACTTTCCACCCCCCTCACCCCAAACTGGGAGCTTTTAATTTCAACAGGTCTTTCTCCAGAAGCTGCATCTTTGCTGCAATTTCCTGTTCCAGCTGGCCCTGGCCAAACTGAATTCAGTGTCCTAGACTCTTCCCCAAACACTGTTCTCCTCTCTTGTGGCACCTTTTACTATTTCAGGTCAGGAGACCTGGATAGTTGGCCCAAGGTAGGGATTTCAGATGTGTAGGTTATTTGCTGCTCCTGATTTTTTTTTTTTTTTTTTTATTGTAAGATAGGTAATGCATTGCTCTGAGCTATCCACATTCTCTGATTTCCTCTCTCTGGACTTTCCACTGCTATGTGTAAGGTGCTGATCAGGGCAGGCATCTCAGCCAAAATGAGAGCTGTAATCAACGGCCATGGAACCAGCAAGGTCAGATGGATCCTTTAAAGAAAGACCTCTGTAGCATTGTGAACTCACTGGCAAAATCTAGTCTCACAAATAAGAGAAACGTTGGTGGGGGCGGGGGTGGAAAGAAAACCATGCCAGTGATCATTTTCTGCTTAAGCACTAACCCAGTCTTTATGGGTAGGAATAAGGGAAATAAAAATTGGGTAAATTGATGCTGGGTGCGGTGGCTTATGCCTGTAATCCCAGCACTTTGGGAGGCTGAGGCGGCAGATCACCTGGGGTCAGGAGTTTGAGACCAGCCTGGCTAACATGGTGAAACCCCATCTCTACTAAAAATACAAAAATTAGCCAGATGTGGTGGCAGGTGCCTGTAATCCCAGCTACTGGGGAGACTGAGGCAGGAGAATTGCTTGAATCCACAAGATGGAGGTTGCATTGAGCCAAGATCATGCCACTGCATTCCAGCCTGGGCAACAGAGTGAGACTCTGTCTCAACAAGAAGAAAAAAAAAAAGAATTGGCTAAATTGGAATAGAGGTAAGCAGACAGGGGACAGATAGCATCCTCAGCTCTCCCCATAGTCCAGGCTATGAGAATATATCTGGCATCATTACAGAGTGTCTGAATGATTATTCTGCTCTTCTGTCATCTGATGTGTTGAAAAACACTCCTGCAATTGTTTTCCTTACATTAGCTTCTGGGCTGAACTTAATCTTCTAATGGATTTTACTCTGTTTCTAAAAGGTCTTTATAACATTCTAACTCCTTGTGAGTCCTTGGGATTTTCCCTTGTTGGCCAAACCCTGCACCAATTGTGGACACTGTTTAATTTACTGTCTCCTATCAGACTGCCTGTGAAGATTAACTGTACGTGAACAACAACATCACTCATTGTACTTGGCCACATTTGCTTCACCTTTCTCAACTGCAGTGTTTTCCTTCCTCGTCTCTTAGGCACACACACATACACAAATGCACATAATTTGTTAATTCCTCCTCTCGTAGATACACACACACGAATGCGCATATGTACATATATGAAGTAATGCGGTCTCCTATCTCTTAAGAGCAGAATAGTTGATGTTGCAAATGTTATTTCTCATGAAGTCTTAGGATCTGAGTCTTGAAATCCCAGGGACTCCTTTTGTTTGTTTGTTTCTGGTCATCTTGAAGCAGATCCCAGAGTTGCTTGTGAATGTGTCCCTCATTAAGAAATCACTTCTTTGAGATGATCTCTTAGTGATTCCAGACCCTTTAATCATTTAACAGTTCTAAGTGCCAACCACTTACAGGGCATTCTCTTCTCCAAGTTATTCCTAAGTGAAACTGACTTTTGTTCAGGCCTTTCCCAAGAATTGGTCAGAGGGCTAGGGTATTAGGGGTGAGAGGGCTACATTGGAGGGGAGATAAAGAATAGAAAGGGCATATGGGTGTCCATGATAATAAAAAATTAGCTCATTACATAGCCAGCCACATTCATACTTACATCATGCCAAGTGCAGCAGAACTTTCTGGTTGGAGGAATATTTAGAAAGGGAGCATTGCCCAGAGCTTGCCAAATGCAGGGGAGTTGGTACATTGGGAGGGCAGTGGAAGCCAGTGGGCTTCTCTGTTCACATCTGTATGTGATTTTTCTAGAAGTGCTGCTGGAGGTAGCTAATGAAGAGAAAGAAAGCCAGGCCCAGACCAGGCACGGTGGCTCATGCCTGTAATCCCAACACTTTGGGAGACCGAGGCAGGTGGATCACCTGAGGTTGGGAGTTTGAGACCAGCCTGCGCAACATGACGAAACCCTGTCTCTACTAAAAGTACAAAAATTAGCTGGGTGTGGTGGCGGGCACCTGTAATCCCAGCTACTTGGGAGGCTGAGGCAGGAGAATCGCTTGAATCCAGGAGGCAGAGGTTGCAGTGAGCCGAGATCATGCCACTGCACTCCAGCCTGGGTGACAGAGCGAGACTCCATCTCAAAAAAAAAAAAAAAAAAGACAGAAAGCCAGGCCCAAATCTGGTACACATGTAAACACTGTCAAAGGCACTGTCATCTGTAGTGGTAGTCGAGGGAAGAGGAGAGGTGGCCATTGGCTGCATGTGTAGTATCTTGAGGCCTCTGTGGCAATCTGAGCACTATGGGCCACAGTGAGTATAACCCAAAGTTCCTGGACCTGGCTTAGCCTTCATCTCTTCAGATTTTCTCTACTGGCTCTAGACGCTTCTCTTTTCTATCCATATTTCAGAGAGGACATTTCCCGCTTTGAGCAACTCCATTAATCAAGTGGACAGATTTATTGCTTTGCTTTTTTTTATTTTAAATGCCATAAATTGTCTCTTGGCTAAATTTTGAGCCTTATTTCTGATCATTCTCCAGTGCTCATTTCCTCCAAATATACCGGCCTGTTTGCCTTTCCCTAACACTGCAGGTATCTAGAGCTTTCTGCATAAGTGCTCACTGCTCAGTGTCCCTCAGCCCTCACATTCCCCTCCTACCTAGTCTATCTGGCAAACCCTAGTCACCCTTTCATTTTATCACATAGTATTTATAACATGGAATCATAATTATTGGACATCCATCTTTTCTCACTTGTCTCTGAGCACCATGAGAGCAGGAAACATGTCTTAATTATTTGGGTGCCCTGCTTGTAAACAGTGACTCCTTACCCCTGTATCTCACACCAGGAATATGAATGGGATGTGGGGAGGTGATGGTTGGGGGAAGAATTATTGTAAGAACATTCCAAATGGGTGGGAGACATAGGTGCATCTTATCTGGAATCTTTTCCTCCCATGGAATCCACCACTACTTCTCCCAGCTCTCTTCTCCTTGCTTGGTTTCTCATATTGACATGTAATGGTCCTCTGTTGTTGTATGTGTCTTATCTCCCCTGGCTTAACTCCCAGCTCCAGATGTCTCTCTCCCCATGGGCTGAGCCCTTAACATGTACAGTGGAAATTGCCTGACAGTAATGCCTGTCTGAGCTGTTGCAGGCTTGGGTGACGTTCTGACAGCCATTGGCATTCATTGGGTGTCATCTTTATTTCTTTACACTGCTTCCTATATGTGAGCTCTGAAGGAGGGTGAGAGTGCCCATAAACCAGTCTAGCACTGGAATAAGTACGTGGGTCTCTCTAGGATTTATCATCATTAAATATTGAGATTTAAGTGGACTTGATACAGAGTCCATGACAAACAAATAATCTTGAGGTTGGCAGGGTGTGTTATGGGGTTCACATTGTAGGTGGGATAATGTCTGGTTGGTTCCATTAGGACCTCTGATGGCTGATTTTATGTATAAACTTGAGAGCCCTTTCCCTCATCTTGTAAACCTCATCATATGATTCAGTATTGCCAGCCTCACCATTGCTGAGGGAGACTAGAAAAGACAACCTGCGGCCTCCAATAAGGTTGTTGGGTTATGATTCTCATCATCTGGGACAGAGAGCTCCCTATTCATACTCAGGTAGCTTCTCTGCCACCACACCCCTGTTGTACTTTCATCTTTTGTGAGTTAGATTGCTTTGGTTGACTGATTTGAACAACGTTTTCAATCTTTTGAAAGACTATTCCACATCCAGAAAGGCATTCCTAAGATGTTCCTGGAGTTGTAAATCAGACTATTCATTGCAAACCCTTGAGAGAATGTGCTCGTTTCTCTCTGTAAGCACAGCAGCCTTAAAAATACAAATATAGTTTCATATTTATATAAATAATATTAGGATGCTTGCTAGTGTCTGATTTTCACGAGTCTTTCATTTTTTGTGATTACTTTTGAAAATGTTTTGTTCAAATTTTATACAATAGTTTGACTTTGCCATTCTATATGTGTGGAATTTCATAAATATAGTTCCATCATTTAGTATTTATATGATTGTGACTTGGTTTTTATATTTTGTTATGGAATTTAACTGCATATGAGATTATTTTTCTTAAACTGCTAAAAAAACTATTAAAATGTACTTTCAATTATGTTCATAGTGTGTAAATCCTCACAGTTACAAAGCCACAAAGCAGTAAAAGAATTTTAAATGTTTTTAAAAGCATTAAAACATTAACATGTGCATTGCAGAGTTGCAGATCTTATTTTTAAGAAAAGTTAAATTTCTTAATTTTAATCTGGCTTACATAAGGTAGGGTGGGTTGCATTATAGAAAGAAATTTGGCAGTTATGTTTCCTAGTTTCATTTATTCCCCATGTATTTGTAGTTGTAAAAATCTGTACTCTGTTGTTTTCTCCTAAGAAACTAAGATACTCTCAAAAAGTGTATTATCTAACAGCTTACTTATTCCAATCAATTGTTTGGGTTTTGTCTTCTTTTAGAATCCCTTCTGGTTCCTCTCCCTTTGAAAATATAGTGATGTTGTTTCTATGGAAACAATGATGTCATGGGTATGAATGGGGCTTTAGTGACCACCAAGAGTGCCATATATCAAGGCAGTGATAGAGCCCAGCTTTACCTATGAAGCTGCTAATGAGGGTCTGTTGTCAGAAACTTGAAATATATACGACCGAGACGGAAGTAGATTTATGTAGCAATTCTGGACGGCCCATATGGAGTGAGTGTGTGTTTGTGAAGCCATGTGTATGTGATTGTGAAATACATCCCTCCTTCACAGTTTGACTTTAAATCATCTGGATTCCCAGATCTGTAGGGTGGGAACTTGAAACCTATGAAACCAAGTCCTCAGTATCTATGGAAGGAATGAGGGAGAAATATTTGTCCCTAGGGCTTGGTATTCAGAACCATCAAGCTTGTAACATCAGCATTAATACAAATAGGAGCTTTGTAACGCATGTAATATACAGGCATTACTATAGAATAGATATATCTAATTTAACTTGCCTGTATTTGAATGTTCTCTAAATATAGATGACATTTGATGACTAACACATACAAGTTGTGACTAATTGATCAGAACCAGAGACATATTTAGCAGTGTACCTTAACTTATATATCCAAAGAATGTGGTCCTGCCCAAAGAGGAAAGAGGTTGTCTGGAAAGGCTAAACTCTTAGTGATCACACCCACTTTTTTTGCTGCTCCTTTTTCAGAACTGCATCTAGATCTTGCAGCTCACTCTTTTGACTATTATCAAGGTAGATGATTTTTTTAGTAGCTAAAAGTAATTTGGAACTGAGTATAATGATTGACTATCTTGATAAGCTCATCCCAATTTTTTTGCTATTCCAGTTAAAACATGAGGTGTGGTTACAAGGTAATGAAGCTGATAATTATGTAGCTTATATATTGGTTTTAAATATCTTCTGAAGAGATGATTTCCTCAGAGTTTCAAGCAATAATTATTTCATTAGAATTTGTTATATTCCCAAGGTGACTAATATAACAAATTAGAATTTGTTATATTCCCAGGATGACTAATATAACAAATTTTTATTTTTATTTTTTGGCACATTACTGCCAAAGTGCCTTGAAAGTTAATGTTTATTTGGAGATATATATGTTCAGGTGTACTTGGCAGAAACAACCAGTAAATCTCATTGTTCTGGCATCAGAGAGTGAGGTTCTCCATATAAATAAAATTTCCAGGGAACTCAAGCTTTCCCCTCTAAGCATGAGTCCTATCTTTCAAAATTAATAACATTTAATTACAATATTTTACAACCTTTCTTGTTCCCTTTTTCTTAAACAATATCCTGATGTTACCTTCTATGGCAGCAGGGAGTTTGCAGATTCTTAATGTGCAAACTTTTAAGAATCTTGAGATGGGAGATTACCCTGCATTATCCAGGTGGGTTCAATCTAATCACAAGAGTCCTTATAGAAGAGAGGCAGTAGGGGTCAGAAAGAAAGAGAGAGAGAGAAGGCAGTGAGATGACCAGAACAGAGGAAAAGGTGTTAAGATGCTATGCTGCTGGCTTTGTTGATAAGGAAGGGGCCAGAAGCCAAGGAATGCAGGCAGCCTCCAGAAGCTGGAAAAGTCAAGGAAATGGATTCCCCCCATAGCCTCCAGAAGGAACTTATCCCTGCAGAATCATTTTAGACTTCTGACTTCCAGAACTTTCAGAGAATAAGTTAGTGTTATTTTTAAGCCACTAATTTTGTGTCCCCAGATCTCAGCTTTGCGATGGACGTAGTTCATTTGGGAGATTGAGCTGGGAAAAGATTGGTAAACAGATGATTGCAATCCAATGTATTAGGTACTGAAATTGAATTATGAACAAAAGAGTGGTAGGAATTCAGAGGAAAGACAACACTTATTTTGGGGGATCCAGAATGGGATTCATATTGATATAGGACTTACAGAATGAATGCATGTCTGTGTTTTGGAGTCGTGGTAGGGCACTGAGGGAGGCTTGCCTATAGAGAAAGTGGTAGATGAGCAAAGAGCATTCCAGGTAAAGCAAAAAGTATAAATTTCTCTGGGTTGATTTTTGTTTGAGGGAAGTAGATGAAGGCCCATGATGGGAGTCTGACACCCGTTTTGGTTTCCTGCAGCCTTTGCTTTCTGTATTTCATGTTGGCTGGGTGTTTTGTCCTTTAAACTAAAATTTCACCTGTGGATAAAAGAAGCATCACTTACTATAAATATAAGCTAGAGAGATACCAAATTAGTGGCCAACGTATTTTCGGTGTGATTCCGGAAGCCCTCATTCTTTCATTGACTATAGCAAAGAGGAGAGCTTGATCCTAAGATCAGCTTTGTTCACAGGTGCTGGAGGTTCTCACAGATTATCTCATTAAATCTCCCAACAATGAATTGTGTCACAAAATATAACTAGCTTCACTTTTAATCCAGATTTTTTTAAGGAGGTTAACTTCATCATAGTAGTAATCTAATGACATTCTAATGGGAAGGTTTTGTTATAGCATGAAGAAATGAAAAGCACAGGATTATATTTAGGTTAACTTTTATTTTTATGAAGGGAAAATAGGGCATCTGGTTTGCCAAGAATTTACAGCCACTTTTAATAGCAAATTATGTAGAATGACTTAGCACCCCTTTGTTTCTCCTTAATGGTTAATCATCACATCTAAAATATTTAGTGAGTACCAACTAAGTGCAAAGCATTGCTAAAAGAGCTATGGGAGATTTGAAGCTACTAGTAATCTTAATGTAAAAAACAACATTTAACCAGACTCATTTATTGAGCCCTTGAAGTCAGGCACTATTCTAATCTCTTTAAGTATATTCTCTTGATGATTTCCAAAAGAATTGCTTAGTTGCTGCCTGTATTCCATTCTCTCACCTTTCTCATCTTAAACTGACTTCTAACCCCACCTTTCTGCCAGAATAATTCTTCTTAAAGTAAGTAGTGACCACTCTCTCCAAACCCATTTGATGTTTCATCCTCTGTGAGTACTCATGAACATTTGTCACAACTGGTTATCATCTCCTAATTTTTTTGATTTTCACTATGTATCACACTCTTCTGACTTTACTCTTTTCTTGGTAGGAAAAAAATCCCTTCTATTGGATTGAGCCATATAGAAATTTCAGATTGTATTAGTTTATTTTGTGCAGCTATAACAGAATACTATAGACTGGGCAATTTATAGAGATGAGAAATTTATTTTCTCACAGTTCTGGAAGCTGGAAAGTTCAAGATCCACGTACTGGCATCTGGCAAAGCCTTTTATGCTGTGTCCGTACATGGAGGAAGATGGAAGGGCAAGAGAGAGGGGGAAAAAGTTAACTCACTCCTGTGAGCCCTTTTTATAACAGCATCATTCCATTAATTAGTGAGACCTAAACACCTCCCATTAGGCCCCACCTCCTAACACTGTTGCATTGGGGATTAAATTTCTAACACATAAATTTCTGAGAGACACATTGCAATCATAGCACAAGTAGCTATTTTGGTTTGTATAATGGCATTTTCCTATGGTTTCACAGAGAGGTGGATTCTCTAATGTCTATAAATATTGGCATTCTCTCTTTCCTCTTTTTACTCTCACCCTAGGCAATCTTATGCACATTCACAACTATACACAGACCACCCAGAATTTCTGTTTCTGGCTTAGACTTCTTCTGACCAAATTCTAATTATATGCCCACTGCCTACTTGACATTTCTTTTTGGATTTCTCAAAGACACCTCAAAATCACTGTGTCCCAAATCAAACTCTTTACCTTACTCCATAAATCTGATTCTGTTCTAGTTCTGATCCGGTGACTGGGACCACCTTGCCTGCAATTTCACAAACCTCAGAAACCTTCCCATTGACTTTTCATTCTTCCTCCTGTCCCACATCCAATCCAACACCAGGTCCTGTTGCTTTTAATTCTAAACTAGGTCTTGAATCCAACTGCTGCTCTCTCCGTCTCCAGCCAACTGGACTATTACAGTAGCCTCCGAATGGTTTCCCTACATCTACATCATACTTGCCTCCACCCTGAACCTGTTTTTCGTACTGTGACCAAGGTGAGCTTTTGGAATCAGAATCTCCAGCCATGTTCCACTTCATCCTTCCAACCTAAACGTGTCAATTGGTTTCTTTCTCTCTTAGGGTAAAGGCCAGACTTCTTCACATGGACTGTAAGGCCTGCAAGGTGCCCCTATTTTCCTCTTCAGCCTCTTCTCCCTTTACTAATGTCCTCATTGTCTTTCCTGGGGACATGCTGCTTTTTTCAGTTCCTTTGTAGCCTCTGTAATCCCTCCAACCCAAGGCCTTTGGCTATGCAGTGACCTTTGCCTAGAATGTTTCTCATCCCTCTTTGTCCTCTCCTCTCCTCTCCTCTCCTCTCCTCTCCTCTCCTCTCCTCTCCTCTCCTCTCTTTTCTTTTTTTTGGAGGCAGAGTCTCACTGGTCACCCAGGCTGGAGTGCAGTGGTGTGATCTTGGCTCACTGCAACCTCCACCTCCTATGTTCAAGTGATTCTCGTGCCTCAGCCTCCTGAGTAGCTGGGATTACGGGCATGTGCCACCACACCTGGCTAATTTTTGAATTTTCAGTAGAGACAGGGTTTTGCCATGTTGACCGGGCTGGTCTCAAACTCCTGACCTCAGGTGATCCACCTGCCTCAACCTCCCAAATTGCTGGGATTACTCCCAAAGTGCGCGTGAGCCACCGCGCCTGACCTCTTTTTTTTTTTTTTTTTCAAGACAGGGTCTCACTCTGTCACCCAGACTGGAGTACAGTGGAACAATCTTGGCTTACTGCAATCTCCGCCTCCCAGTCTCAAGCGATTCTCTTGCCTCAGCCTCCCAAGTAGCTGGGATTACAGGCATGCACCACTATCGCCTGGCTACTTTTTGTATTTTTAGTAGAGATGGGGTTTCACCATATTGACCAGTCTGGCCTTGAACTCCTGACCTCAAATGATCCACCCACCTTTGCTTCCCAAAGTGCTGGGATTACAGGCGTGAGCCACCACACCTGGCCCTCTTTGCCTACTTTCTATCTATATTTTAAATTCTATGTGTCACTTCCTCAGGGAAGCCTTCCCTCTCTTTCCTGACTAGGTTACTTCTCCCTATTAAAGGGTTGTTTTCTTTGTGAGAATACGCAGTTTCAATTTTATGTGGATTTGTGGGGTTCTTTGCCATGCATATCTCATAAATCTGAGTTAAGTAACATTGATCCCATTTTACAGATGAGAAAACTGGGGCAGTTGATTTGCTTGAGATCATTCAGCCAGAAAGTGACTGAGCTATGAGTTGAACCTAAATCTGTGTGACTATATTACTGTTAGGCTCAGCTGTGAGGAACAATAAAACCTTAAAATAACATAAGCTTACACAAGATAGAAGTTTCTCTTTCTCACATAAATCCTGTCCCAGAGTGGTGTAGTAGCCCATGGTATCGGAGATCTTGATTCCTTATGTAGTGCTGCTCTGCCTAGTATGACCCTGACCTCGTAGTCCAACATGGCTTTATCTGAGGCCAGGCAGTAAGAAGGACGAGGGGACTAAGGAGAGATGACAAAGGACAAAGATGCATGCGGTAGTCTCTTCAGGTGTTTAGAAGCTGCCACAGGTCATTTCTGTTTGTGTCCCATTGGCTAGAATTCAGTCTCATGGCTGCCGAAGTTGCAAGAGAGGCTGTGAAATGAAGTTATTCTGGGTGGTTATGTGCTAGCTAAAACTGTGGGTTTCTATGACGGCAGGAGAAGCAGCAGTGTGTATTGGGAGATTACAGGCAGTCTATGTAGATTCTGAAACCCATGTTCTCAGGGCTGTAAGTCTCTGGCCTCAAGGATCTCCATCTCATTGAGTAAACAAGTGAAAAGTTAGTGGTAAAAGAGAAATAGCAAAATGCAGAATAGAATGTTACCGAGCGTGTGGGAAGGATACAGGAATGTGAGATGAATTTTGATGGTATTCAGGAAGGGTTAGGTGTTAGATGGATGTGGCAGTCCATAACCATGAATCTCCTGGTAAGAAAATTCTTCCCTTCTTAAATACCTTTCAATCTTTTGGATTATATCGACACATGATATTAGCTGGTCTCCACCACCAATCTAATACTGGTTGTAAGAAGATTACTTTTTAATTTTGCATTCTGGTTCATGGTCTTTTCCTTGCTACTGAGTCTTAAGCATGGTTCCTTTTGGTGTTATTGTTGAAAGCTTTGCTCAAAGGGCTTATCTGTCTTCATATGCTAGAATAGTTCTGAATTGCCTTCTGCTGTATGCTGGCTTTCTGTTATAATTAATCCTTAGAGAAGAACCTATCAGGTATTTAAAATATTATACTAGGATGCTTATAATTCTGATCTTTTGTGCTTTTCTCCCAAGGGGATACCTTTTTCTAGTCCATAGAAATGACTTCTCATCTGTGGTTGCTAGGTTGAGTATAATGTGGCTTCTTAGGAAGGCATATGGAAGACTCAAACCCTTTGTACAGTTTCTGAAGATAGTATCATCATTATGTTATGGTACCAGATCCTCTCTTTCTTCTATAACATTAACATAATGGAGGTGGTCCATTTGGATCTTGTCTGACCCTATTTGCCTGTAGTAATGATCAAACAAATATAAACAGATCACAATGACATAGAGTGAGTAATTGTTTTTTTGACACTGCCAAAGAAAGAGAACCATGTATGGTAGGCCTGGTGTAAGTGGAAAACTAGCAGATAGATCAAAAGAGCTGTATCTGCCCCATTAAGGTAATAATCTATCTCCAAACTAATGTTTGGAGTGAAAAAAGTCTGCTTCTGTCAGAGTTTTGGCATCACTAAAATTGGTGTGGAGAATTATACTAGAGTTTTCCCAAAGGGCCCCACCAGTGTTAGGGAATGGTTGTTAAACCTGGTGGATCCGTGATGTGCATTTATCTCCTTTTCTCTCTTGAAGCCCCACTGGAATAACCACTATGACAAAGAGAACAGGAGAAGAAACAGTCAATAAAGAGATTTCATAATAACTTTTTACAAGACAGAAGGGCTGGGCATGGTGGCTCATGACTGTAATCCCAACGTTTGGAAAGCCAAGGTGAGAGGATCACTTGAGGCCAGGAGTTCAAGATCAGGCTGGACAACATAGACCCTGTCTCTACAAAAAAAAAAAAAATTATTTTAAATTAGCCGGGCACCTAAGTCCTAGCTACTCAGGAGGCTGAAGCAGGAGGATCACTTGAGCCCAGGAATTTGAGGCTGCAGTGAGCTATGAGTGCACTACTGCACTCTGGCCTGGGCACCAGAGCAAGACGTTGCCTCTAGAAAATAAATAATAAATAAAATAATAAAAGAATATAAAGGTATGTTGATAGCCTTAATGGAGCAGAGGTACTTTAGTCCAAGGGCTGCACAAGTGGCTATTAATGGCAAGTAAGTTGATTGATGCCAGATAACTCTTGAAAGGCTTAAGATATTGGAAGTACCAGTTGTTGCAGAAGGTGGAAGTGAGGTGGCTCATGCCTGTAATCCTAGCAGTTTGGGAGACCAAGTGGGTGGGTCACTTGAGGTCAGGAGTTTGAGACCAGCCTGGCCAATACATTAAAACCCCTTCTCTACTAAAAATACAAAAATTAGCCAGGCATGGTGGCGTGTGCCTGTAATCCCAGCTATTCGGGAGAGTGAGGTGTGAGAATTGCTTGAACCCAGGAGGCAAAGGTTGCAGTAAGCCTAGATCGTGTCATTCTAGCCTGGGTGACACAGCGAGATTCTATCTATAGGAAAAAAAAAAAGATCTTAAGTCTTTATACTGAACTAGTGTGGCCCTGTAGCTCCCTCCCCTATTTCTAGAATATTTATTGTAAGACTTTTCTCTGGATAAACTGAATGGTCCCAGAGAAAAGATCTCCAGGCCTTGACATGTGAAGGTTTCTGCAACTAGAAGGCCAGTTTGCCTCCTGATCACTTTATAACAAAGCTCACTCATCAATGAAGCCTTGTGGGCAGCAAGCCCTAGTCACTCACATGGCATTTCTAGTCAGCTTTGACTTCCTCTTTCTTAAATATGGATGGGCAGCCCAAAATCCCAGGATATTTGAGGAAACTCTCCAACATAGAAAAAGAGAGAGACCAAAATAAATAGAGGGAGGAAGCTGAAGAAAACAGAGATAGCAGGGGATTAGAAAGAAACCTGAAGACAGAAAATAAAATTAGAATTAAGACACTACATTTTAAAACAAGACTCTATGAAAAAGAAATAGAGAACTCTCAGAAATTAAAAATATATTCAAACTAAAAAAGAAGTCAGTAGAAGGGTTGAAAGGTTTAAAAAAAGAAGAAAACAAAAAATTAGAATAGAAATACAAGTTAGAAGAGGAAAGACTAGCAAATTAGAGAATCAGTCTAGGAAGTCCAACATCTGATAAATATGAGTTCCAAAACAGAACAGAAAAAAAGGTGGAAACTGGCCTAAGAACCAATACAAGAAGAACTTCCAAATTCATAGATTTAAGTTTCCAGGTGAAAAGACGCGCTGAATAATCAGCACAATGAAAATGAAAGGAGCCACTAGTACCCCAGGCAGATCCAGGCAAACCAAAGCACACCAAAGATCAATTTCTTTGCCAAACATAGCTATGCTATTGCGTTTCTTATTAGCTGGCCCTTTCCATCTCAGAGCGGGCCACAAAACCAGAAGCAAGAGTCTTCTCTGTCACTTAAGTTCATTGAGTTTGAGAGCCATCAGTCACCTTGCAGCCAATTTCTCAAGATAAAATATCCCTTACAATTCCTTGGTTATCTTAATTATTCATTATCAAATATAATATCCTCATCTTAAAATTGAATTTCCTTTCATTCTTTGTAGTGACTGGAGGGGGAGTTGAGATATAAAGAGGTGAAATTACTCTTTCTCTACTTTTTTGAAAAGTAACTTTAAACTATTTAAGAAACAGATAATGGTTGATATCTTGGAAATGGATAAAACACATTCAGGTTTTAAAAACCAGTACTCATTTTTGAAAATTAATCTAAATGTAATTGGTTGCAACTGAATATCTTCCTGATCAGGAAAGGGTTGGGGAAAATTAAAAGGAACTCAGTTCATTTTTGCCTGGAGAAAAATAGTTTTCTTTTTGGCACAATTATTCCAAGCTAATAAATTGTTAAAATGACATATTGTTATGGAACTCAGTCATGGAAGATTCTTTGATTTGGGCTCAGAATGTGATGATTGCTACAAAACAAGGTGGCCATTAGAGATTTTCCAAAGGGCTATACTATAGATACCATTTTTTTTTTCAATTTTCTTTTGAAAAATCAGGAAAGAGAGTAATTTGCGTGTAGTTCACTCAGTAGCCTGATTTCCTAAAAGCTGTTAAGTTCTTAGGAAAAGAGAAATAGGTCAAATGGGGTGGATCTGTGGTCTCCCAACTAAAATAACTTGTCACAGTGTTGAGCTGGTAGTCTAAGGGTGTTAATCTGCAAATGATAAAATTACACGGGCCCGTCAGTTCTGAGGTTTCATGAGACTATGACTATTCTTTATAATAGCCATTATAATAAACAAATATATTAAAAATAAATTGAAGGGGAACATTAAATGGCAACTAGTCAGGGACCTGCCCACTGGAAGTGTGCTCCTTGCCTGGGATTATTCTGCCTCTAGGTATGGGGTAGTGTTTATAAGCCTGGTATTATAGTTACTTGTATACTTTTCTCACCCCATGGGAGACAAGTGGCCTCCTTAATGATTTCCTCGCTTCCTCCCTGAGTTACATTTTCAACTCAGCAGGCGGAGCTATCTTTTAGTATTGTCAGATCAAGTCCTTAAAATTGGTTGAAAACCCTGTAATAGATGCTAAAGAGGATAAAGAGCTGAACCTATATAGCACTTGCCTGCAAAGAACTTACAATGTGGTTGAGAAGATGAGAAAGAACCATGTTCCAAGTTGAGTGTTGTGTAATATTAGGAAATGTATCTTATATGTAACATTATCATAAAATCAGTCCCCTGAGTGCTAATTGCGATAGCAGTATAGAAAGTCCTTCAGGCTGTGGTGGTCAGGGGATGTTTATATAAAGTGATATTTGAAGTAAAAATTATGGGGATGTTTTGGATAGATTAAGGGACTGAGCGAGGGATTTGAAAGTAGTAATTACATAAGTGCAGACATGAGAAAATCCAGTTTCTCTTCAGGATAGACAGTGAATAAGCCGCAGTGCAATTGAAATATTGTAGCATAGTATTTTATATAGGTCAGTGATTTTTGAATTCTTCTTTTTAAAGCTATGAACCTTTTTTCAAAATATCACATGGAACTCCAACTTATTAAACCTGAGGACTGTAGCTTCTGTGGGTGAAGCAGGATGGGCAGAGGTTGGTTGGCATACCTGCCTGCCTGGCCTCTCAGCCCCAGAGTGGCCTTTGAGGCTCCTCCACTGAACCCAGGGCTCTGAAGAATACAGCTTGGAAACTGTATGTATGTAACTGTATGTACGTTTCAAGAGCAGCTTGGTGGGAGAAGGGAAGCTGGCTGCTTTGTGTCAGTTGGTAGAACATGTTGAATTTCAGTTTTGATCTTCTGGTTTAGGCAATGGGGTGTTATAGAAAGTTTGTGATCAGAACCTGTTATATAATGTTTCAGGAAGGCTTAAATGGTCGTGGGGGGTGTGCGTGCAGTTTTTGTTCTTCTTCCCTCCCCCAACCCCCCAGTATGATCCTTAGAATTCTGCCCAGGAGTCCAATGATGGCACCCCCAAACCCCCAGCATGATCCTTAGAATACTACCCAGGAGTCCAGTGATGTAGAGAGTGTTTACTTTTTTCATATTGAAGAGCAAGGCAGGTGTGGTGGAAATAACTTATGGAAAGAAAGTATGAGGGCCACGTAGTGAGCACCAGCCAAGGCTAAATAGGATAATAGAAATGAAAGTGCTCTATAAAATTAAAAAAAAGAATAAGAATAAATTTGAAACATAAACCAAAAAAAAAAAGAAAAAAAGAAAAAAACATTGGGATGGCATTTTTTTGCAATTGAAGAAAAACTACAACAAAAATCTCATAAATTATAAGAAAAATGTAAAAACTGGAAAAAAATAAAAAAGAAAGTGCTCTGATATTTATAAAAGGCCACTGTGTAAAATGCTCAATACATGAGTTAGAATTAATATCCCAGCATTAATATTATGGAAGAGTAGACAGCCTTTGAATGGAAGAAATCAGTTCAGCCTTTCGTGTGTGCCAGTTCTCAGAGCATGAGCTTAGCTCTCAGATGTCGTCATGACCAGCCAGCTCGCTGTTTTCCTCTCAGACCAATGACTTTCTTGATTTCCTATAACAACTCTATCTTAGTCAGCTTGGGCTTCTATAAAAGAGTACCATAGACTGGGTGGATTAAACAACAGACATTTGTTTCTCACAGTTCTGGAGGCTGGAAGTCTGAGATCAAGGTGCCAGCATGGATGGGTTGGTTAAGACCATCTTCCTAGCTTGTGGATGGCTGCCTTCCTGCTGTGTGCTTCCCTTAGTCCTGTTTTTGTTTGTTTATTTGTTTTTTGGTCTCACTCTGTCACCCAGGCTGGAGTGCAGTGGCAGGATCATGGCTCTATCTAGCCTTGAACTCCTGGGCTCAAGCAATTCTCCCACCTCAGCCTCCTGAGTAGGGACTGCCAGCTAATTTTTTTTTTGTAGAGACAGGGTCTCACTATATTGCCCTGGCTGGTCTGTAACTCCTGGCCTCAGGCAATCCTCCACCTCAACCTCCTAAAGTGTGGGGATTACAGGCATGAGCCACCACTCCTGGCAAGTACTGTTTTTATAAGACACTAGTCCCATCATGGGGGGCCCACCCTCATGATGTCATCTAAACCCAGTTTCCTCCTGAAGTTCCCACCTCCTTGAAGCTAGGACCTCAACATGAATTCTAGAGGGACAGAAACATTTATCCCACAACAACCTCCTTTATCACTTCCCACTGTTCTCGTGTGTGGAGAACAGGATGGGAATCCTGCTGCATGTATTCCGGAAGAATGGCTGGCTGAAGCTGGGGATGCTGCCAAACACAGATTTCCTGTGTCCTTGGAGGTGCTGGGCTGAAGCACAGACATCAGAGGCTCCAAGGAGGAGAAACTCACCCAGAGAGGCAGCAACAAGAAAAGATGGATTGATAGAGATGATGCGAGGAAGAACTGAATACATCAGATGTTCCCCTTCTTGAACTGGTGATTGCCTGATGATTTCATCAGCTGCCACCCTGCAGGCCTTTTCTCTACTGGCTGCTCAGGCGTGTGCTCGTTATTTATCTTGTCTTTTTGTCTGAGTCCCATGTATGTGAGCCTGTGTGGATTCAGTGAGAAGGCAGAGGTGTTCAGAAACCGACAAAGTAGTTGGTTCAGTGTTGTTGTGGGCAGAAGAGCTGAGACTGGGGTGAGACTTTTGCGCTGAGAGACTAGGCTGAAAAATTATTTCTGCTCGTTGGAATGTTAGAGTTCTATATCTTGAGCCCCAGAGTCTACAGAGATGTGTCTGGGCATCACTACAGCTCCCATTATTCCATTATTCCTCCAATAATGGAATAATAACCTCCCATAGGGATTGAGTTACCAGACTGAGTTGACCATGGCTTGGTACCATAGCAGTTGGATGACCTTCATGGGTGTCCATTGCCCTAGCTTAGTGATCCCACCAGTGCCTGGACTGGCTGTGTATAGGCTGGAGGGGACCCTGTGTCTGGGAGGACTTCCCTTATCTTGTTAAGCCACTATGAGATTCTCCTGGCTTGCTCTGCAGGACAACTCTGGAAGCCCCTGTTCTTTTTTTTTTTTTTTTTTTTTTGAGACAGAGTCTAGCTCTGTAGCCCAGACTGGAGGGCAGTGGCGTGATCTCGGCTCACTGCAAGCTCCACCTCCCGGGCTCACGCCATTCTCCTGCTTCAGCCTCCTGAGTAGCTGGGACTACAGGTGCCCGCCACCATGCCTGGCTAATTTTTTTTGTATTTTTAGTAGAGACGGGGTTTCACTGTATTAGCCAGGATGGTCTCGATCTCCTGACCTTGTGATCCACCCACCTTGGCCCCCTGAAGTGCTGGGATTACAGGCGTGAGCCACCGAGCCTGGCCGAAGCCCCTGTTCTTGACCTGGGAACAGTTAGTTCAGAATTGTCTCTGTGCTTTGCACTACAGTGGAGAGGGTACCCGTCACATTCAGTCTGTGCTAACCTTGGAGGCCTGGGGGCAAGGTTTTCATTCACTCCACCTGAGGAGGAGGAGTTTGGGAAGCATCCCCTATCCTGACACTTCATCCAGCCCAAAGGACTTTAATTTTCATTTTATTTTTAAAATTAACAGTAAAATTGATTTTGGGGGTATAATTTTATGAATTTATGTGTCTGTATAGATTCATGTAACCTTCACTCCAATCAAGGTAGAGATACTTTCAAGTTTTGTGTGTATCAGTAGTTCATTCCTTTTTATTTGTTAAAAATTTGTTTTACATTTCAACCAATTCCCCTCTAACTTTCTGTAACAATACTGTATAACACATGAACTGCATATTTTCCTTTTTATTTTTGAGTAGTATTCTATTATATGGATATACCACAATTTGCTTATCCATTCACCCTGTGGAAGGATATTTGAGTCGTTTCTAATTTTGGTAATTATAATAGAGCTGTTAAACATTCATGTACAGGTCTTTGCGAGAACGTAACTTTCCCTTTCTCTAGGGTAAACACCTAGCTGAGGTAAAGCTGGGTCATACGGTAAGTGTATGTTTAATGTTCTAAGAGACTGCCAAATTAGTTTTGGCTGTGCTGTTTTCCATTCCTTCAGCAATGCGTGAGAAGTCCAGTGGCTCTGCATCCTCCCTGGTGTTTGGTGTCTGTTGTGCTGGACCCCGTTGACTTCAGTAGGGATGGCACCAGGTTCAAGAGGCCGGAGGAGAGACCCAGAACCGGTGAACAAAACATGAGGTTTATTTGGGGGAACTTAAATACAGAGACGGTCCAGTGGCTGCAGGCTGGAGAGGAGAATGATAACCGCCTGTAAAAAGCATGCAGTTTATATAGCACCCTCATTTCTTGTTATTTCTGTCAGGTGCATCTACCATACAGTGTTTAGTTGTTGTTTTAATTTTACCTATTCTAATATGTATATAGTGGATCTTTTTTTTTTTTTTTTTTTGAGACGGAGTCTCGCTCTGTCCCCCAGGCTGGAGTGCAGTGGCGCAATCTCGGCTCACTGCAAGCTCCACCTCCCGGGTTCACGCCATCCTCCTGCCTCAGCCTCTCCAAGTAGCTGGACTACAGGCGCCCGCCACACGCCGGCTAATTTTTGTATTTTTAGTAGAGACGGGTTTCACCGTGGTCTCGATCTCCTGACCTCATGATCCGCCCACCTCGGCCTCCAAATGCTGGGATTACAAGCGTGAGCCACCGCGCCCGGCCTATGGTGGGATCTTACTGTGGTTTTAATTTGCATTTCCCTAACAGCTAATGATATTGAACATCTTTTCATGGGAGGCCATTATTCCAGACTTGGGAGAATACCCTATTGTCTTAGGGAGCTGTAATCAGGTCTGAGTGTGTTTCAATAGGCCCTGGAGCTCAAGATTCAGACTTTAAAAATCCCAGTGGGCAGATATAATTTTTTAGCCTTGTTTCCTAGGCACAAGCCTCACCTGTCTCAGTTCCTCCTGTCAGACAAAAACACTGAACCAACTACCAAAACTTGTTGGTTTCTTTACACGTGTTTATTTGCTTTCAATATATCCCCTTTAATCAAGTGTCCATTTGAGTCGTTTGCCCATTTTTTACTTTGGGTGTTGTCTACAGCTGTTGTGATTTGAGAGTTCTTTATATGAATGTATTCTGGATACAAATCTTTTGTCAGGTATCCTATTTGCAAGCATTTTTTCCCAGTCTGTTACTTGTCTTTTCATTCACTTAAAACTGGCTTCCACGGAGCAGGTTTAATTTTATGAAGTTCAATTAATCAGTTTTTTATTTTTTATGGATCATGCTTTTGGTATGAGATGTAGAAATTCTATATAAACCTAGGTCACAAAGCTTTTTGTTGCTGTTGTTGTTTTTGTTTTGTTTTTTGTTTTTGATATGGAGTCTCACTCTGTCACCCAGGCTGGAGTGCAGTGGTATGATCTTGGCTCTGCAACCTCTGCCTCCTGGGTTCCAGCGATTCTCCTGCCTCAGCCTCCTGAGTAGCTGGGACTATAGCCATGCTCCATCACACCTGGCTAATTTTTGTATTTTTAGTAGAGATGGGGTTTCACCATGTTGGCCAGCCTGGTCTTGAACTCCTGACCTCAGGTGATCTGCCTACCATTTTCTTCTAAAAGTTTTATAGTTTTACACTTAAGCCTGTGATGCACTTCGAATTATTTTTGGCATAAGGTATGAGGTTTATTTTCATGTTCATTTTGGTTTTTTGCCTGATCTGGTCACATCTCACTCTCAGTAGTTCATTCTCTTTCCCTGTCAAGTTTGACTTTAGATTTCCATCACAGTTGGAGGGGGAAACCTGCCTCACATCACAGATTGTTTTTTCATGGGAAAATAATCCCAGGATTAGGATTTTGCAGTTCGTAGTGGGGGCTTCTTCCCCATTTTCATCCTCTTTCTGAATAGTCACCTTGCTCTGCTTTGGATCTATGTTCAAATCTCATCTGTCTTCGGGGGCCCTCCCATGCATTTCAGCCTCTATCTAGTAGACTCCTTCCTGCACTCTGGATGTCACAGTGGTTGTGCTTGGTAACGCCACATGCTTTAATAGAGCGGAGACAGAAAATTCAGAGGGAACTCAAATAAGGTAAGGCAGGAGTTGGCAAACCATGGCTCATGGATCAAATCTGGCTCACTGAGCGCCTTTATAAATAAAGCTTTATTGGAACATAGCTGCACTCATTTATCTGTGTATTGTCTATGGCTGTTTTTGTGCTGGAGCAAGAGAGTTGCATAGTTGCAACAGAGATCACATAGCCCTCAGAACATAAAAGATTTACCATTTTGTCTTTTATAGAAAAAAATTTACTGACCCCCAGAGTCAAGGCTGGTACTGGGGATGAGTTGGGTTATGGCACTTTGCTATGGTGAAAACAGTCCTGCAGAAAACAGTGCTCTTCCTACATAAACCATCTTGGCATCTCTTCACCCAAGTTCATTTGTTGTCATAGAAATTTGGATGACATAATGTCTGGTGCAGCCTTGGAGTTACCTTTGGTGATGGGCTGGAAGGGAAGATGAGATGGAATAGAGATCATGTGGTGCATCAGTCAGTCCCAGTGAAGAACGGGAAGACGCAGGGAATCAGGAGTGATGTGAAGACCAGCACTGACTTCTTAGTTTCTATGGTCTACTAAACCTCACTCTACTTTAGTGGACCTCAGTCTTAGCTGCTCATGAGAATCACCTGGGTAGCTTAAAAAAAAAAAAAAAAGCCCAATGTCCAGGCTGCACTCTAGACCAATTACATCAAAACTTCTGGGAGTGGGATCCAGACATCAGTATTTTTTAAGTTTCCCAGTTGGCTCTAGTTTACAGCCCAGGCTGGGAACCATGGTTCCATTTTACAATCCCATAACCCCAAGGAAATATTGCCACCTACTGACAATAGATAATTATTATGCTTTGAAAGAAGTCAATAACTTCAGATTCCCCTCCATTCTGGGAACCTGTGTGTTGGTTACTGTATTTATATCATTTATGTATGAGAGTTGTATATTAGAGTTTGATTTGGGGCCATCTTAAGGTGGTTGTTCCTGAGAAACACCTCGTGTCTCAATTTTTATGTAACTCAGAATATTGACATATATAATTGGTAGGAATCATTGAATGTTAGCACTGAAAGAAACCTTAGAGATGGTTCATTCACAAAGCTGACATATCCAAATACCTTTTGGACTTATATACTGTAGTTCTGGCTCCTTGCTTCTCAAAGTGTGGTCTGTGGACCAGTAGTGTCAGCATCATCTGAGACTACACTAGAAATAAAGAACCCTTGGCTCTCCCCAGACCTGCAGAATGGCCTGTAATTTAACAAGGTCCCTGAGTGATTTATGTGGACCTTCAAGTTCGAGAAGCACCAGTTTAGAGAATCACATAAGTGGAATTTTCTGGGTGTAGCTTCCAGTTTTATTGTAAGAAACTACTTTTCGAAGAAAGCTGCCAGTATTCTGTCAGAGGCTGAATGATTGCTTGACAGAGACAACACTGTGACTTCGAGAGCCCTCCAAATTCTGATTTTATTATTTTCCTCCTCCTTCTCAAATAGTTTCTTCAGTATCTCTCAAGAATTACCTTCTTCATCATACCTTTCATTATACCATGAATATTCACTGGGGCCATCAGTTCTGCCTACTGTAGTTTCTCTCCTCCCAGCCACCTTACATCTGGAACTTGTATGATCCTAATGGATGAATGCAAGCACAGGTTTTCCAAATTTACCCTTATCTCTTGCTCATCATGTTAGAAAGTCTAAGCTCACCCTAAGCTTAGTATGGGGAGATTCAATGGGTAGAAGACTTGGGAGAGCATAGGACAAAGCAGTCCCACATGAATGGCTGTGTGACCCCCACATCCTGTCTAACTCCTATTACCTGACTCTCCAGTGCAAGATAGACTTTTTCAATGTATAACACATTCTCGTGTTCACCTATGCTGGCATTGGTGAAAACAATGCTACCTTTTCCAGGCAAGGGATTTAGGGACCACTTCCTTATTCTGCTTCTCAGTCTATATAGTGATTTCATCCAGATATTTTCTTTATTCTTACTATGCAGCGCTTGATATATGTCTCTAGTCTTTCCTAGATTTCTCATTTCCAGTGTCTCTTCTTCCTGAATCTTCAGTGCTGTTGCCAAGATTATGTTCAGGATTTGCACCTCTATTTTTCACTCTTTTTAAAACCCTTAAGCACCCTCCTACTTTCTTTGCAAAACTATAGTAACTTCTTTTCCATTTTAGAACCTTCCCCATCTGTCTGCATCCTTTCTCCCTTCCATTGCTTCTGGGATTGACCTGGCCTCACCAAATGCCTTCATTTCTATGTTGCTATACATTTGCCCCACCTTCCTCAAGTGTGCCTGCCCATCTAACTCTTCCTAAAAGAGCTATGAAGGTTCATATCACATTGAGTTATGTTTAGAGCTGGGAAGGTATAATCTAACCCAATACCTTAGCTTCACAGAAGGGAAGAATTATACCCTTCTGTAGGGTAGGTGGCTTGCTCAAGGTCACATAGCTAAGAATGTGAATACTTGCTGTGAAATAGTATTACTATTCAGCGTAGCTTCTTTGACTTCATAATACTTCATGCAAATTGTTTCACCTAACTTCACAAGGTGAGTGTGGGATGTGTGTGGCAGATAGTGAGAGGTGCTGGGAGGTTTATTAAACATGATTCATTACCTTCTTTTCAAGAGAGGTAAATCGAGCCCTAGAAAGACAAAAGGATTCATCATTTGTCTCATACCCACTTTGGTCTGAGGCAGAAAACCGTAAATCCTTGATTCATGACTCTTCTAAATACTGGGAAACGTTTACTCCTTCTACATATGTGTGTGTGTGTGAGAGTGTGTGTGTGTGTAGATATGAATCATACTGTGGGAACAGTGTTGTCTCTGCCCCACTCCTCTGCAAGACTATTTATTGCTGCATAATAGATATGTATATTTTGGGGTACATGTGATAATTTGATACATTCATATAGATTGTAAAGATCAAATCAGGGTGACTGGGACATTCAATCACCTTAAATAAGTACCTTTTCTTTCTTCCAGGAACGTTGTTTAATGTCTCTAGTCTTCCTGCTTACATCGTATATTAACCATTCAGAGGAGTTTAGAGGAGAGTCTAGGCTAGATATTAGTGGAGAATGATAGAATTGACCGGAGTAGGGTTTATACTGTTGTATTTTTATCTTGCCATCCACCTCTGTCTCTTTTTTTACTTAAAGAAGAGAAGATTCTAATACTTGTTTTTAACATGCTGTGAGAGATATAGAGGAGAAAGCAGCGGATGATTGTTAGTATTGGTACTTATCTTGCTTCATAAATCACCCCTTCAGGCCCCTTAATCATTTAGGTTGTTGTTCAGCTCCCCGTGACCTGTCAGCATGCTCCTGGTCAGAGAAAAGTGATGGCTGTATTCCCAGGGCTATCTCGTCTCCTCTCTACAGGGAGCAACCGCCACTCGAAGCTCCCCTGAGCACACAGCCCGAGATTACTTGCACTTGAGGCTGCCGCTGCCTTCCATGCAAGGGCCTGTTTAACTTGCCCTATGCCATCATGCTGGTCTCCTGACACTGGAAATGCAGCCTCCTCACAGAACATCTGTGTGTGCATGAACCTCTCTTCCACCTTCTCAACATTCCAAACAGCAATGAGCTTGAATATTTGCTGCCCCAAAGCCCTCCTTAAGTTCAGAAGGTCTCTTTACTGTGTTTTTCTGTCCTTACTGGTATTTCGTACCCTTCCCAGGTTATTGACATGTGTCCCGGGGTGTGGAATGTTCCTGGTCCTGTGAAGTTAATTTCCAATATGTTCTTATTCCTCTTCTTGAATTCTGTTATAAAATGGGGTTTGTGTGCTCATGGGAGAGCTCATTAACCATGTATTGAATGAATGGAGGAATGAATGAATAATTTTATTTCCTGGAGCCATGATTCTGAGCTACTAAAAAAGACACAAGTGTTGAGGAACATAACAAGCACAGAGCCAAGAGTCAGGAGATGTAGGTTCCAGATATGGGTTTTCTGCTAATGAACCTGGGAAGTCTCTTATTATCCCTGGGCACTGGTTTCTTCATCTATAAGATGAAAAGCTTGGTCAACCCTGGTGGACTCAAACATTTCAAACACAAAGTTTCCTCTATAAATTTTTTAATGAACTATTTCAGGCTGGGTGCAGTGGCTCATGTCTGTAATCCTAACACTTTGGGAGGCCGAGGTGGGAGGATTGCTTGACCCCAGGAGTTTGAGATCAGCCTGGGCAGCATGGCAAAACCCTGTTTCTATTTAAATAAATAATAAAGAAATATTTCAGATGTAAAAAATGTATGAAAGGTAAAGTATGAATACCTAATGCTTACCACTCTGTGGAATTTCCTCCCAAAGTAAAACTTTTTATTTTAGTAGCTTTTGATTTAGAAAATGGATGACAACAACTAGCAATAGCACTTTCATAAGAATCTATCTTGTTACAAGAATAGCTATACTTAAAAAATAGTACATATATGATTTAAGACACATTGATTAGCTTATGGCAATTCTTAATGCAAATAAAAATGTATAATGATCCTTGTTTTTGTGGCCCAAAGTAGTGTTTCTGAATAGCACGATCTACATTGCTATGTGCATTTAAAAAAATGACAACTTTTGGCTGTACTTCTGATCTGCTGAATAAACATTTCTAAAGCCTGGGCCTGTGATTCTGCCTTTTTATCAAGTATTCCAAATGGGATTTAGAACTTGAGTTTTAGATCTCCTTGGTCTACAGAGTAGGTTGATACTTCATTTCTATATAATGACAATGAGTATTTCTTTAAAAAGTAGCTTCTGTGGTTCCTTTTGAGTATTTTGGAGATTACAGAGATTTTATTTATACCCAATTTTCAATAATATATCTATTGCAAAAATAAGTTATGCTGGGATTGAGGTAGGTAGATGGGAAATAAATGTCTCTACCCAGTGTTTCCAAGACTCCTCATAGATATTCTGGAATTTAGATTCATTTCAAACTTTGGTGTTGGTCATGCTGGCATTTCTGAGATTTTATATAAATCAACAATACAAGTCACGTCAGTATCAGAGACTGCCATGGTTCTCAGGAACCCTGCCCCCCAGATTCTGGTTCCATAGGCATAAGAGCCAGAAGTTAAGGAAGCTGGGTAACCCACAGAACAGAAGTTCATCTCACGACCATCCCCCCCATTCATTACTCCTAAGTGTAGTGTCAAATGATTATGAGCGGCTTTGGCCAATAATGACAGCTCTACGGGATTTCATTTTTAAAAGCCTGTATCAAGCATAGATAAAGTGCTCAGTACTGTGCTGTGGACCATGGACCATGTAAGGAAGATTAGTTCTTCTTAAAGTCCTTGCACTTTGGAATGGAATCCAGATTTTAATAATTTGGTAATTAACTTCTGGAAGGCTTACTTTATATACAGTGCCTTTTCTTGGGCTCTGTGAATAACCACTGTCAACTATATTCATTACTTTGACATTCATTTATCACCCTCCTATGTCCCGGTCTCTTTTCTTGGGTAGAAATGTGTGTCAGTCATATTTCTTGCTCTCATGAAGGGCATGGCCTGTGGGATAAATAATCAACCAATCAACAGTGAGTGATAATAGAGGCTTGCATATTGCTGTAGTAACCAACTCTGTGGGAGGATATGGGAAGCAGGAGTTGGCTTCACTGTGTAGAAGTGTGAGCAGACATTTCAAGAATAAACAAGAGTTCACCAGGCAGATGGTGTGGGGAGGGCATTTTAGGCATAGGGAATAGCAAATGCAATTACATGGAAGTGTGGAAAACTATGGCATGTTTAACTTGCATGTGGGGGAGTTCCAGAAATATCCTTTCGTGAGCAGAATTTAAGTGGACTTGCCGTGAGAACAAATGTGTTTGTTACATGGTGTTTTAGATTTTGCATTTCTGTATTGTGGTAAAATATACATGACATAAAATTTACCATTTTAGGCTGGGCGCGGTGGCTCATGCCTGTAATCCAAGCACTTTGGGAGGCTGGGGCGGGCAGATCACCAGCCTGGCCAAAATGGTGAAACCCCGTTTCTACTTAAAATACAAAAATTAGCCGAGTGTGTTGGCAGGTGCCTGTAATCCCAGCTACTCGGGAGGCTGAGGCAGGAGAATTGCTTGAACCTGGGAGGCAGAGGTTGCAGTGAGCTGAGATTGCGCCATTGCACTCCAGCCTGGGAGACAAGAGTGAGACTTCATCTGAAAAAAGAAAAAAAAAAAAATTTACCATTTTAACCCTTTTTAAGTATACGGTTCTGTGGCATTAAATACATTTACATTGCTGTACAACCATCACCACCATACATCTCCAGAACTTTTTCATCTTGCAAAGATGAAACTCTGTACCTGTTAACTTCCATTTCCCCTTCTGCTCAGCCCCTATTATTTGTCTCTATAAGTTTGACAACCCTAGGGACTTCATATAAGTGGCATCATAGAATATCTTCCATTTGTCATCAAGATTCATCCATGTTGTAGCATATGTCAGAATGTCCTAACTTTTTAAGGCTGAATAATATTCCATTGTATGTATGCACCACATTTTGTGAATCCATTCATCCATTGATAGACATTTGGGTTGCTTCTACCTTTTGGTTATTGTGAATAATACTGCTGTGAACATGGGTATACTCAGATTTTGTATCTTACTGTCTAAATTTTTAGACTCTCACATAATACATGCAAAAGGGCTTTCTGAAAACCCTTTACGAGACAGTACCTTTGGTAGAAGTGCTTATGGTTTTATTACGGAGATCTGCTCACACTCCTGAAACCAAGACTGTAGACAGAATATGATTGGAATGCCCAGCAGCACTGTCAGAGTCCACTTTTAAATTTCCTGTGATCATTTGCAAGAAGCGAAGCTCCAAAGCTCCTTCTAGAAAGGTAGTGAACACAGTCAAGGACTTACAGAGCCTGGCATACTGTTTGCCTTTGCAAACTGAATCCTCTCCCCTTGGTGAAGTTGCCTCTGAGCACCTTGACTCATAAGCAGGTCTTGGCTGACATCTGTAAGCATTGCAGAGACAGTGAGAAGGACTTGGCAAAATGAATTTTATGGTTAAGAATGAGGGAGACCTGCTTCCTATGAAGCAGGTGAGAGAGTGTATCACCAGCCAAATTATTTCTGGCTAAGGTGACTGAAGAACCAAGGATCCTGTTTTCTCTCTCTCTCTTTATTGCTTGCTCACTCTCCCTCTCTCTCTCTCTCTCTGTGTGTGTGTGTGTGTGTGTGTGTGTGTGTGTGTGTGTGTGTGTGTGTTAGAAATCCATGGGTATGTTAATATACATATATGTTTTTTAACATATATATATTATATGTTAAAATTCAGGTATTTTCAAAAATCCAGGGATTCTTTAGGGAGCTACACATTTTTGTGAAAACAGACTGTTAAATGTGTGAGGAGCATCTGATGGCCCCAGCCCTTCCCCTGGACTCTGAGGAAGTAATTCTATTCCTTCTGTTTCTGAAGTACAGCCTCAGGTTCAGGGCTGGCCGGTCCCTTCATGAGATGCCCACTCTGCTGTTGCAGACTTCTGGCTTCCCCTTCTTGGATACTCAGTGACCAGGATGGAGATATATAGGGTTAGGAGGCAGTTAGGCAGTTTGGGAAGTTGGGAAAAAGGAAGCACTGGGGTGTCAGGAGATGATTAGAAATGAGGCTGCTTATCTGTCAGCAGCTTTCCAACTTCTCATCAATGTTTTTACTCATGTCTTCCATTGAGTGTTCACTCCTGGCTCCTGTTGGATGTTCTTCCCAGCTTCCCCTTCCTGGACCTCACTGACTGGCACAGCACATTAAGTTCCAAGGCCACTATTCCAAAACAAGGTCCCAAGTCTCTGTTTGTGAAACCCCAAACACTTTCCCCTGACCTTTCCAGTCTGCAGGTGGTGTTCCAGGACTTGCTTTGTTTTGTTCCCTGAAAGGTCAAGTCCTGTAGGGCTTCATCTGTCCAGGCTGGTGGGGCTCTGGCTGGCAAAGCAAATGCATCAGATCAGCCTGGCCATATTCAGGGAGGGCCAGGCCCGTTGGCACACACTGCAGGGCTGGCATGGGCTTTGTGGGAGGCTGGTCTGAGCCACAGACGGTGGCACCAGCAGTCTTGTTTGTTCTTCAGCCCCTGGCAAAGCCTGAGCAGATTGGATTCCTGTCCTGTGGAACATAGATGCTTCCTCCAGAGCCCACCTGCCCAGGCAGTGCTCCACCTTGGAGCAGCACAGTCAGTTTGGGAAAAAGGAGGACTTGTCCCTGAGAGCCTCTTCTCTTCTCCATTCTTGTGGTTACTCCGTTATCTCCCCTCTGTCCAAATTCATTTTCTCACCCCTCAGTGAACACAATAACATGTTGTCCAAGTGAAGCGTAATTGCAATATAAACAAATGGCTTAATGATAATAAATATTCAAGCATTTTCAGATACTTGATTTCCTTTTATTTTCCTAGTTTCCAACATAATTGCAAGTTAATTTTAATTTTTCTATTGGAAAGGGTATGGGACATCTGACCAGCAGGCAGGTGGGGAAGATGCAGAGTGTGTCCAACCTAAGAGTCCTTATAAATAGCACTCAGGCAGTTCTGGCAGCCGTGATGGGACCTGGAGGCCTATTTCCTGCCTCTCTTGTCCATCTTCATTTTGAAGGACTCCAGAGCATTCCACCAGCTGTTGTAAGGAGCACCTGTGTTGTCACCATCATTGAGATTTTGGGAGAAATCATTTGGTCATGCTTTTCCCTGCAGTGACCGTGCCCACAGACCCTATAAGAGCCATTGGGAACTATGTGCATGGTGATTGAATTAGAGGCCTGTTTCCAGTTCTAAAGAGAAAGTTCAGTTGCACTTTTGAGTTCTTAAGACGAAAGTATTAAAAGGCGTGGCCAAGCCTGCCAAAATCTAACTGTAGAAATAGATAAGGTTTCAGATACACAAGCAAGGAGCTGGCTGGGTGCCTCTTGCTATGCTTGGGTAAGAAATCATGATTAATAAAAGCCACAGAGAGAGTGAAGCCAACAGGGAGGTGGACCAAGCAAGAAAGAGAGATATGGTCAACTACAACATTCTTCCAAAAATATAAGACATTTAAGGTTATGGCATAGCAGGCAGTATGTTCTCTAAAACCAGGATTGGGGAGAATGATGTAGTGTTTTGCAGAGGTAGGTACTTGGTATTTCTGCTTTGATTTTGTTGTTAGAAAAGAGACGTATATGGGGCATATGAAAGTGATATACTGTAAGAGACCAAAGACAATAAAACAGTTGAGGTCCAACCTGTCTAGGGTAGGTTTTGTCCTCTTCTGGGTGTTTCTGGGACTCTTCAGCCTTTAACTTCCACCTGAGTGCATCAGACACACTCTTCTGTACTCCTTTGGCTGGCAGGAACAGCCTGATTTTAGTGACTCATTCAGAAGGGAGGTGCAGCTGGAAGGTTGTGTTTATTAAAGCCCAAGTGACTGGAGGTAAACGCAGGTGTGGTCAGGAAATGTAGCTGGTTCACCTCTCAGTAGGCACAAGGCCAAAGTCAGCTGACTTGCAGATTGTAATGCTGGTTCTCCCACCCAGAGGTTATTTGAGTTCATCCAGCACTGCAGCTGAGCAGAATGCTGCAGTCAGGGTGACACCGCAAACTGGAGCCATGTCCTTAAGTGCATGCCAGTCAAACCAACTTTAACCTTCACTGGTTTGTGGCTGCTGACCTACAGAGGAATTTGTTATATGGCTGAGGTCCTGTCCTACCTAAGCCAGACTCCAGTGCAAAAAAAAATCCTGTCAGATGCACCTCTTCTTCTCTGTCTCCATCTCCCTCTCTGCCTCCTGTTTCCCCTTTACTCTACTGTTAGTTGGCCTGGGGTTCCTGGGCTGAAGCAGTTTCCTTCTGTCTCCATGTGTTTGCTGCTCTGGTTTGCTCTTCTTCCAGGGCCCCTTGGTAAAGAAGAGCTGCCGACAGGGTAGAGTGGAGGTGGGGAAGTGACCACCAGACTGAGAGTGATATAGGTTGTGGTCACCAGTGATGTAGGTTGCTGTCACCAGGACACTCAAATCAGCTGTGACCAGAGCCTGCAATGACAATGTGAAGAAGGATCTCTTACCTCAGTTAGTGAGGTCCTATTCTTGTAGAGACAAGAATGTTTCTTGTAGAAACAGATAGCCAAGAAGTATCAACAATAACTGTACAGTGGAATAGAAGATCTGAGATTTTAGTGAAAAGGATAGACTCAGGACAGTAGGAAGCTCTAAGTTGAGTTTGTAACATCACAATATTAAAAGGCACAGTGAAGAGAAAGTTCCGGATTTCTAATGAGATTTCCAAAGTAGGCTGTGTTTTTATCTCATTAGGATGGATTAAGTTCATGCCTATCAACACTAACTGTAGAAATAATTAGGTTCCAGATGCACTGTCAAGGTGTTTGGTGCCTTTTTCCAGGCTTGAGTGGCAACATGGTAGGAGAAAGTCTTGAGTATAAAAGGTCCCAGAGAAGAGATATGGGTGGGCTTTGGGTCTTGTGTTTCTTAATTTTTAATCTGTAGCCCAGATGTTTGATTAGAGAGCTTGCAAGTGAAGTTTGCTAGGTGGTGATAGTAAGATGGGAATCAGATGAAAATGGTTTTAATAAACTGGAGAAGTGCTCAAAATGAAGTTCACTGAGGAGAATGTAGAATTATACCACCAGTTATGAATAGCTACACAAGTGTAAGAGATGGCTATGAATGAACAAATGTACCAGAAAGAGCTGAGATTGAGGATGACGCCAACATCCATCAGCAGTATGGGTATGTGGTTGGAGCATCCCTGTCTAGGACTACAAATAAGAGTTCAAAACACAGGGGTTGTCACTATATACCCCATGAATATGTACAATTATTTGTCAATTAAAAATATAATTAAATAAAACTTAACAAATACATGGTTTGTGAGGCCATGTCTTTTCTAGATGTGCCAAAATCTTCAGGCTAACAGGGCTGTGGGTAGACTTGTAGACTGACTCACAGATAAAGGAAATTTGAAATTGAACTTGTAGAGAGTAATTTAGAATTCATAATTATCTTTCAGTGTGTAAAAAACCCTGATGTGAAGACTGGTGCCAGCTGTTAGTCTTTGCTGAGGATGGAATGTAGTTTCTGCAGCCTTTGATGAGACACTAGGAATACTTGCCTGACCGTGGAAGTCATTAAATGATAGAATGAGTTATTGAGGGAAGGTTCTGATTTTTTATGGGATATTCCAAGTAGACTCTGTTTTCATCTCATGAGGGTAGATGAGGTCCATCTACCCTAGCTGATGGCTGAGAAGTGGTATAGACTATTCAGAGTCCTGTTCCTAACCCAGAGATTCCCTGAGACATCCACCTGCTTTTACATCCCCCAAGGTGCTCCCTGCCCCCAGGAGCTGTTCCCCACACCTGTCTGGGGACCTTTTTTCCAGGCATGGGCTAGCTGGGTCTGTATAGATGCACTGATCTCATCAGATTGCACTTTCTTTTTGTTTTCTTCTTTCTTGCAGTATGAGTTTAAAGCCAAGAACATCAAGAAGAAGAAAGTGAGCATTATGGTTTCAGTGGATGGAGTGAAAGTGATTCTGAAGAAGAAGAAAAAGGTAAGTGGCTCTGAACCAGAATCTGAGGTGAAGAGGAAAGCAGGGGAGGTAGGCATGGGGTACCGTTTTCTTCTGGGCCTGCCTCCAGAGAGAATCCCTCCCTTATCTGGCAAGCTCTTCTGCTTTGAGCAGCAATGGTGCTGACAGGCTGCAGCAGAGCATAGGGAGAGGCGAGGCCAAAGGCCTAGTCACCAGTTGGCTCAGTCAGTCCTGGTACCCCAGGTGATGAGGGTCACCTCCTGTCATCCATGCCTTCAACCCCCCTCCCCATTTTCATACCTTTATCTTTGAGTTTTGAGTCCTGATGGTAGGAAATATTTTCAATTTTAGTGAGAATAGTAGGGTTCAGTGGGATTGGGCAGCGAGAGGAGGCTTCCTCAGCAGCTGTCCCCTTCGACTGCAGGAGCATCCTTCAGTCCCACCCAAGGTGCCATGCAGCCCCCTCCCTTGTGTGTCCTTGCATCCTCCTGTTGCAGCCCATATTTACATTGTCCCTCAAGACCCAGCCACTGCTGCTGCTCCGTGTGCAGGGATGGTGGGGTGTGGCCAGGTCGGGAGGAAGGGCAGGGGGATTGATCCATTCAGCGTGAGTTGCGGAGAGACAAGCAAGTGAGCATATGTTGTTTAAACACTTGTCTGTTTTGTGCCAGTTGTATGTGGTTGTGGCAGGTAACATTAACCCCTTGGAAAGGCTAGATTCGTATGGTGGGAGGATGTGTGTTTTCAAAAAGAAACAGAAAAGAGCTTGGCTGATTGAGGATATATGAGGAGCCCTTTTTGTCCCTGTTTCTCAATTCTGCTGATGTTTTTATTTTTTATTTATGATGCCTTTGTTTTACATTTATTGATGGTAGCACCATATCGTAGTCCTCCATAGACCTCCTGAGCTTCTTTTGGTTCCAAATCTCAGTTGCTCTTAATTCAAATGGGACTTAAAGCAGACCTTGAATGTCGGGGCTAGAGGGAGAGAGTGTGGAGGTTATGGAAGCAAAGACAAATGAATCATAGTAGGCAACATAAATTTGAAGAACCATATAGCTGAGAGGGATCTTAAAGGGGACTTGTCATATCAATCCAAGGGCTTAAATCTTGTTTATAATGTCCGTACAAGGGGCATTGTCCAGTGTATGATTGGACACCTGTAGCAGTGGGAAATTTACTACTTCCTGAGGCAGCCCCTTTCCTCTCTGGATGGTTACAAAGGTCTCATATATTAATCCAAAACTTGTTCTTTCACGTTCCCTCAATACTTTCATTGGTGGTTTTGGAAAGTGTTTTATGGCTATGATGCTGCAAGTATGTAGAGAAAAGATAAACTGTTTATAAAGAACCACCTTCTTCAAAATTCACAAGTACAGGGAATTAAATATCTTTGCCTTTGTAAGCCTTTACTGTGTGCATGGGCCCCATCTTGTTCTTCCTCTGGGGACATCTGTTTTGCTTCTTCTCCTCTCACATGTATGTACAGAGTGGACAGTCACGGGACAGTCTTTAGAGTATTGTCTTCTAGAAGTTCCTGAGCAGGACAGTTGCTGAAGCAAGCTGAGGCCTGTCAAGCCCTGGGCCTGTTAAAGAAATCATGGATGACAACAATATGAATTTGAGCAAAAGATATCCTCAGGAAAAAAAGGGCTAATTTGTCACGTGTGTAAGATTGCTTTCCTCAGCAATCCACAGCTGACACTCCCAGAATCTTCCCGCCACCCCGCTACACATGTACTTCTGACTGACATATCTTTGTTTGCCTTTCCTTCCTTCCTTCCTTCCTTCCTTCCTTCCTTCCTTCCTTCCTTCCTTCCCTTTCCTTCCTTTCTTTCTTTTCTCTTTCTTTCTTCTCTTTCTTCCCTTTCTTTCTCTCTTTCTCTCTCTCTCTCTCCCTCTTTCCCTCTTCCCCTCTTTCCCTCTTTCCTTCCTGATTTCCTGCTTTCTTTCTCCCTTTCTCCCTTTCTTTCTTTCTTTCTTTCTTTCTTTCTTTCTTTCTTTCTTTCTTTCTTTCTTTCTTTCTCCTTCCTTCCTTCCTTCCTTCCTTTCTTCCTTCCCTCCCTCCCTCCTTCCCTCCCTTCCTTCCTTCCCTCCCTCCCTCCCTTCGTTCCTTCCCTCCATCCCTCCCTCCCTTCCTCCCTTCTTCTTGATGGAGTTTCGTTCTTTTGCCCAGGCTGGAGTGAAGTGGCGCAATCTTGGCTCACTGCAACCTCCACCCCCTGGGTTCAACTGATTCTCCTGCCTCAGCCTCCCGAGTAGCTGTGATTACTGGTGCCTGCCACCATGCCCAGCTACTTTTTATATTTTTAGTAGAGACAGGGTTTCGCCATGGTGGCTAGGTGGTCTTGAACTCCTGACCTCAGTTGATCCACCCACCTCAGCCTCCCAAAGTGCTAGGATTACAGGCATGAGCCACTGAGCCCAGCCTGTTGACTTTCGATTAGGTTAAATGTAAACACCTGCTGTCTTAGGGGCTGCTCTGTCCCTTTCAGGTATCTTCATACACCTCTGTTGTTGTCCATCATGGGGCAACTTCATAGTTTTGCCCTTAGGGCACAGTCTGGTTTCTCACCTCACTGTCTCTCCCATGTACCTTTACTACATATGGTGGCTTCCCCACTGTGCATGTGAGAAAACTGAGATTGGATCACATGATGCAGTGTGTGCTGAGGTACCACTTGGAGAGAAGCCTCCCTGCCTCCACTAAGCACATGAAAGCCAGGCTGAAGTAGCATCTCCCTGAGGGAGTGCATGGGACCTCGTGACTCACTTTGAAACTACGTCCTGGGTAATCTCCAGTGTGGCTTCACCGTCCTGCTGGCCCAGAAAAAAAGATGGTCTAGCAGGTCTTTCCTAGATCTAACTATTCTGATGCCAGGCTTGGGAAAAGGGAGCCGCCCATCTTGTTTCCTGCACCCACACTTGGTGTCCATTCCAGGACCGTGGCTGTGATTTGAATAATGCCTTTAACCACGGGGTTCATTTTACACCGTCTCTGACAGATGAATGCACCTTAACAGCAATCAGCCTTTTTGTCATCTTGTTCTCATATGACAGTTCTCTGGTATCTTAATGCTACCACCACACTCAGACACATGCACACTTTCTCTCTCTACTTATAGAATTGAGAGAGGTGAGAGTAGACATGCTATTGTGTAAATGCACAATTTTCTCCAAGGAAATGGAATACTTGGCAAATTTCACTGCACCATCATGATTAGGTTAAGAACTAGAGCTCTTTGCCAAGTAGCTGTAGGTGTAGAGACAGCCATAGCCTGTATTCAGCCGTGAAGCAATGGTTCCATGTACAGCCTGATATTGCCCACTGATTCGTTGGTGCTTGTGCCAGGCTAGTGGGTAAAAATGTTGAACAGTCCTCTCCTCCCACAATTAGCTTGTTGATTTTCACTAGGTCAGTGTGACAAGCTGGGAGGAACACTCAGCCCAGATGAGAAGACCTGGGTTTCAGTCCTGGCTCTATCCTTCCTGGCCTGTGGTTCTAAGCATGTTATTTTGCCTTTCTCAGCTTCAACTGTGAAGAGTTCAATTAGGTGATCACTTTAACTTTTCTAGCTTGGATACTCTGTGCCAGCTCTGGAACCATGCTTTTTGGTGTTTGTGTGTATATATAGGTCACCTATATATATTTAGGTCTTTGAGAATCTACTGGACTACCAAAAAAAAAACCCACAAAAAACAGCCCCTGGAGTCTGAGTGGGTCATATGTTGTTCTTTCTCAATCTTCTAGAGCAGGAGGGGACCCTCTGAGGTCCAACATCCCTGAGGCCACCATCCCAGCCTCCTCTCTCTCCCAACCTGTCTGTAACTGGTGAATGGTGATGTGTTTCCTGGCTGAGAACTGTGTTTACAATAAGTCCTTGCCCTCCAGTGAACTTTGTAAGCCCAGCACTTGCCTGGGCACCAGACACATGTAGTATGTTTTCAGTAATCGTGGTTGTTCACTAGCTGCTTGATTGAACATTATTTGTGTGTAATAATATCATTAAATTATGAGAAAATAAATACTTAGCAATTGGATCAAATGAAGTCTAGTTTGTTACCTTTATCATATTGTCTTCCCTCTTTTCCTGTCAATCTGCCAGTTTAAAAAGAAAGAAAAAAGGATGAGATCCTTTCTCAAATATAGGAAGGCTTCCATAAAAATTGCTAATTCCATAGTGTTAATTGTAGGATTTGTTCAGGTGACTGTAATTTCAGGCTCATTATACTAGTGTAGGCAGTGGCCAAATATAATCAACTCTCATTGAGATGTAAAAAACATCTTTTTGGTTATAATAACAAATATCTAAAAATGCTGTCATCTTGAACTGATGCCAACAGATAATGAATCTCAAATTCTTTATGAATCTTAGGTTGAATTTGTGATGTAAACCCAGTTACTAAGATAATTAGCTGTACTTTGATGTCTCTCAACCAGTACATTTTCTTCAACTCGCATCTAGGCTCGAGTAATTATCTTTTCCATGTATATATAATGATTAGTTATTATAATAGTGGAATCACGCTATAGCACCATTTGCTAGGGAGTGGAATCCTGAATAAGAAGGACTAGTCTTGAACTTCATCCAAGGGATTTTTCTAATAAAGGACTCAAAGGGCTTCAGTTTTATATGGTTTCTCTTATGAACCAATAACTCTGTTGGGATCCCCTAAGGCAACATTCTAAAAAGGCTCCACCATTTTCATTAACAAATATTAATTGTGTGTCTACCATGTTCAAGGATCTGCATAGGTTACATAAGGATATTAGATATGAACCCTTCCCTGCAAAATTATTCTTTGTCACTGTATGCACACATAGGTCTATTACAGGTTTCATAAGATTGCATTGTAGTTATTTATCTCTTTCCCCCATAGGTTGTTAGCTTTAGGGAGCAGGGGCCATGTCTTCCCTCAAATCTTATTTCATCTGTTTGGAAAAGTAGAAGACCAGAGGGAGCAAACTGATGTAAGTAATTACACACTAAGGTGATAATGAGAACAGCTAATAGTAATAGCTAACACTGATGTGGAGTACCTGCTATTGCCCAGGCCTTGTCTGATACATGTTTACACTTAACAAATCCTCACAACTGTCCTATTAGATAGATACCATTCTTATGATTGTTCAAAAGCAGATTGAGCAACTTGCCTGAATCTCAGATACTATCAGTGGTGAAGTCAAGGTTCGAAACTTGTCTTACTTAAATCCCAAGCAGGTTCTTTCCACTGCTCTGTTGCTGTATGTGTGAGTGATCTTTTTGGATCCCTTTGGATAATAACCACTCCATAGGAAATGCCTAATTAATTAAGCCAGAGTCTTTAACTCCTAACCTGTACTCTGTCATGGGTGTATTACATCACAGGGAAAGTATGTTCCTGCCCAAATAGTAGTGCTGGTTACTATGGAAACACAGAAGTCAGAACGAATTAAGAAAAGGAGGCACTCAGAATTATAGAACCAGAATTTAGGAGACTTAAAAAATGATTTGGCCTGATCCTCTAATTGATTAGATGTAGCAACAGGGTAAGAGAAGTCTAGTGAATGTCCCTGGGACCCCCAGGTAGTTACTGACAGCCAGCGTGTGAATCTAGGCCCTAAACTTCATCCAGTCTTATTTCCACCATGCTGTGTTTCTTGGCCTTCTTTATTTTCTGCTACTTTAAAAACAGGCCTATTAGGAATTGTGAACATCGTGGGAGGATTTATTACTGCTTCAATTTTGAAATGCACGTTCCTATATCCATAGGTTATACCTGAAGGAGAGAGATAGCTTTATTTTCAGTATAATCCCATTCTATCTAGAAGCATGGAGAACTTGTCAAACTGAGTTTATATGGCCTTCGTAAGTTTTTTTTTTTTAAGTCACCACTGCTATTAGGTGCTTGAATAATGCTACATGAATAATGGTGAAGCTTGCAGGCTTTGTGATATGCCTACTGATAATTTCTAGTAGGGATAGGAAATGAATGTCAGTACAAATTTCTCCTCTACTTTAGCATTCCTGAGGAAGGGCTTCAAAGATGCCATATCCATTTCCACATGTCAGAAGGAGAAAGGACCACTGTGATAATTATTCCTGACTCTGTTTTCTCTTCTTGGCATGGTTCCAGGAAGACCTACCTCTAAACCAGTTCCCATATACCATTCCTTGCCAGGAGCTTTTAGAATGATAAAGTGGCTGTGAATTTCCATGGAGGACTTGACATTTGCACTCAACAGATTAAGGAAAGAGAAGGTCCTATATCAAAGATGTGCTTACCCCATTCAGTGGTCTTACAAAAAGCATACAGAGCAAGCCCTTTATCCCCTTCCTCTGTGGAAAGCAAAGAACTTCCTGGCAGTGGACAGTGAAAGACTGATTTCATCATTTGGAGTTGCAGACCGTGGGACTGCAGGTAGAAGAGTTGGATTTTATTTATCACTGGACTAGGTGGCCTTGGAGGGAAATAAGTCAACTTCTCTGAGCCTCAGTGTTCACTTTTAAGTTAGAGACCAATTTTAGTAATCTAAAAGCGTTATATAGTTCTTTCCCTAAATGGAGGAAAGGACTTTTTCCCCCATATCAACTATGAGAATGAAAAATGAAGCAGATACAGATGACTTTCCTATATCTTTGCTTTCTCACCTTCTCACTTTCTGTGTTAGTCTAGGTCCTCTGAGAAGCAGATGCCAAGACACTGTTAAACGCCTGTGGGAGAGAAGGGGGAAGCATCTGAGAAAGGCTGGGAGGGCTGTCAGGCTGCAGGGAGGCCTGCCCCTGAGTGCAAGAGAGAGGGGGAGAAGAAAGGAAGGTTAGCAAAAGGCTCTTAGGCTGCAGTGCAGTCTGAGGAAGGCTTGGCAAGGTTTCAGGGTGTCCAGAAGCCAAAGTTGTCTGTCGGGTTCCCCACATCTCCCAGGGACGGGCCTGCCTTAGTATCCCTTCATTCTCAGTTACTGGCTGGAGCAGTCTGTGGAAAGCATAGCTCCTGAACCAACATGATGATGAATTTCAGAGTGCAGCAGCTGGGGCCTTTGGGTGCACCTCCCTGTAACTGGAGGTCTGTGGCATACACTCTATGATCACACCTTCCTTTCTCACTCCAGAAAATGTTTACCAACCGAGATATGAAGTTGAACCTTCCTTCAAGTTAAGCTACTCCCTCTGTCTCACTGACTTTTAAAAATACCCTGGAGTAAGGAATTCATAAACAAAGAGAAGAGGGGAAGGGAGGAGATGGCACAGAGAGAGAGACAGATTAATAAACTCTAGTTTAGAGACCTCCTAAAAGGCTCAGCAGTGCCATGGGTGTCCTTAGCAGACACGGAGGGCACAGGAGTAAGAGAAAGGAGTTACACATATCCGTATTTAGAGTTGGGGCATGGCAGAATGCCAGACAGTTGCCCCTAGGACTAATTAATCTGCTCCACCAGGCACTCCCTCCCCACTCACATTTTTTTCTCCATTTGCTTTATTTCTGGAGTGAGTGAAGAGGCAGATCCTTGTCTCCTTGAGCATTTAGCATATTGGCCTCGCCATTGCTGCTGCTGCTACTGCTAGTGCTCCTGCTCCAGCGGGAGCCCTGCCTGAGCCTGGACTCATGGTGGAAGGAGGTTGAAGACCAGTCCTGCTGGTGCCCAGTGCTGCAGGTTCCGTGGGCTGTTTTTAGTAAACAAGCCTGTGAAGGGCTCCCTTACCCCAGAAGGCACTCAGAGAGGTGCTGACAGCTTTAGAGGTGTGTGTCCCCTCCTTTCCTCCTCTCTTTCTCTTCCTCTTTCCTTCCACTCCCATCTGAACTGAAAATGTCATTTCCTGGCATATCATGGAGACCACAGCTGATCCTAGACAGTGAGTAGCAAAACTGAAATTTCCCTCACACAGCTACCAAGACTCCAAGTCTTTATTTTCAAGGATTTTTTTTTAAAAGGAAAAAAAAAAAAAGACTTCAAAGACAGTTAAACTGAGTTTGGCTGTAGTTATTGTTCAGTAATACATTCTGTCCTATCTATTTTTGAAGCCAACTTTGATTTATAATTCCATAGGTCTGGGAAATTTGTTTTTCTTCCTATTCTTCTTCTCATTTCAAATTTTTTTTTTCTAATTGTTTTTCCTTAGAAGAGTATTTCCATATAGAAAAGTGAGGAGGAGCTGGTTTGTTTGTGTTGTTTTGTTTTTTTCTTTGAAATACTTGCAAAACAGAGGCAATAAGAGACACGATTTCAGACCAGGAGACAGGAAGAATCAAATTGTTCTTGATTAAAGACATTGATGACAATCATAAAGTCATGTGAGATACGTGAAGCGGGGCCTCCCTCTAAGTTAAGCCATTCATTATATTGCATTGCCTATGAATTGTGCCAGAGTAGTGGAGTCAGCACTAGTCCAAACATCAGAGAATTTGTTTTTACTCTTGGCTGGGCTGCTAACAAGGAGTGACACTTTGCTTGAGTGACTACACTCCTCAGGGTATTATTTGAAAGAGGTGCAGTGTGGGAGGGGTGGAGACCCTTTAGTTCTAAAGTTCTTGGACTGTCATTCAGGCCTTGAGGAGATTGGGTTAAAAAGCTCCAACAGTGGCCGGGTGCGGTGGCTCACGCCTGTAATCCCAGCACTTTGCGAGGCTGAGGCGGGCGGATCACCTGAGGTTAGGAATTCAAGACCAACCTGGCCAACGCGGTGAAACCCCATCTCTACTAAAAATATAAAAATTAGCTGGGCATGGTGGTGAGTGCCTGTAGTCCCAGCTACTCGGGAGACTGAGGCAGGAGAATCACTTGAACCCGGAAGGCTGAGCTTGCAGTGAGCGGAGATCACGCCACTGCACTCCAGCCTGGTGACAGAGCGAGACTCTGTCTCAAAAACAAGAAAAGCTCCAACAGTATTTGCATTAGCTTCTTGAATAACCAAAACATTGGTGAGTCCCTGTTACTCCCCAAACCCGTTGAGTTATCTTGATGATTTCCTGATCTCTTCATAGATTTAATAATTTTCATCCAAGGATGAAGGTCTGTGAAGTGACAGGACTAGATTTTAATGAGATCTTCAGAAAAGGAAAATTAGTAAGTTGGTGAAAAGATCTTTGTGGTTTTCTCCCTTTTCAGGACATTGTATATGGGTGCTGGGACCTCTTTTAAAAGTAAAGTATGTTTTGGCTTCTGTAGACCCTGCCAATGCTCATTCTTATTAAATTAACCCAAGGGGCCCTGGGAGGTTTCTCTGTCCTCCTATTCATATCTGCCAGAGAAAGAAAATAGTTGTTCTGTATTATTTTGCCTCATTATTCTTTCCTTTTAATGAATGTCTTAGTTACATTCTATAGAATTGCCGAGAAGAGTCTTGCCCAGGTTAGCTTTGATAAAGGAGGCACATAGCAAGGCTTGGAGGAAACATGAACTGGCGCCCGATGCATCCTCTCCCTCAGTGTTGCTGCCAGTATGAGTGGAAATAGAGTCACAGGTCACAAAAACTGTCCACCATTACTGGGGCTCAACCTAGACTCCACTTAGGATTTGATATTCCCCAAAGAAAGGAATTGATTGGGTCTTTTTATCATAGAGCTCAATGACTGGGTGATTTAATGCCAGCCCCTTGCTGGCTCCCCATGGTCAGTCAGGTGGGGATCCTGACCCCAGACAGTCATGGCCAGATTAGCACAGTTGGCTTCCTCAGATGCATGCAGCATAAACCAAATCACCCTCGTTCAGACCCTCTTTGGGGCTGCTTTCCTCAGAAGGGAACAGGACATGTGGCTGGTTGGGGTTTCACAGCCTCTTTGGTGTATTGGGTCATTGGTTCCTCTCAGTCACTTTGAAAATCACACCAGAGCTGCAAGGACTGTTGGGAGCAGACTATCCTGATGGTAAGAGCATGAGAGAAGTGAAGATGCATTCTCTCAGGAGCAAAGCACGTCTGCTGATGCCCCACCAAGTGTTTAAGCCACCTCAGCCACTTCCTGACTATGCTGAGGTGGGCCCTGGCCTGAGACAGTGGTTAACGGGACCGTGGTCAGTTGGCTGTCTTTGAAATGTCAGGGGACCTCCCTGTGCCAGGCCTGAGACTACAGAGGAGTGTGTGGTGTGTGAAAGAGACCTTCCGGTTGAGGATTTCAGTCCAGTCTTTCTTTGGTGTATAGCAGTGGCTCTCAACCCTAGGGTCGCATCAGAACCACTTGAAATGTTTGTTAAAGCTACAGATTATGGGGCCTCACCTCTGACCCACTGTATTCATGTCTCTCAAGAGGTGGAGCTGAGGCAACTGTAGTTTAAAAAAAAAAAAAAATGATAGATATAGGAACCAGACTTTTGCTTCTGGGAAGACCAAGTAGATGCACTTTACCCTATTCCTCCTGCTAAGTACAGCTGAAAACCCTAGACATTATATATAAAATCAACATCAGAAGATTATGAGAGGGGGAGAGAGGGCAGCCTGGCTAGGAACCTAGGGACTCACAAATTACATAGTTGTGAATTCCCTGGGTTTCTTTTCACCTCATATATCCCAGATGCAGAGCTGAAGAAGCTGGCAACTCACACATGCAAGTGGGAACAGGCATAAAAGCCCCAACAAAAGCCTGCTCTCTCCAGCCAAAGAGGAGAAAAAGGGGCAGCATAACAAGGCAGAAAACTGTCCACAATAACCACTCTCTTCCAGCCAAACAATCCACGGAAGACCAGCCTCACTGCCACCCAGGCCCTGGTAATGAGTGTCCCACACCACCCTTCTCGCTCCTGTTTCCCATATGGTGTCTGTGGAGAAGCCACACTTCCACCACTGACCTGCAGTCATGAAGCCACTGACTGTGCATGTTGTCAGCGGATGCCATGTGGGAACTCCAAGGCACTCCTACCCCAACAAACCAGGGTGGTGTAATTGGAAGCCCAGTGGGGACCTAGAACTCCCACCTATACCCAGCAGTAATGAGGATCAGCAGAGGCCGAGTGGGAACCCAGCCTTAACTCCCTTCTGGGGGTAATAAGGTGGCATCTACTCCTTCCCCTATTTAGTGTCACAGTAAGATAGTGAATGCAGAAAGTTTAAATAACATCTAGAGTCTTACAATACTCAAAATGTCTAGGCTCCAGTTGAAAATCACTCACTATACCAGGAATGAGGAAAATCTCAACTTTTGTGAAAAAAAGACAATCAATTGGTGCTAACACCAAGATAACAGAGATGTTAGAATTATCTGACAAAGATTTTGAGAGAGCCATCACAAAAATGCTTCCATGAGCAGCTACAAAAACTCTTAAAACAAATGAAAAAGTAGAGTCTCAGCAAAGAAAAAGAAATAAATAACCAAATAGAGATATTAGAACTGAAAAATATAATAGCTAAAATAAACTCAGTAGATGGACTCCACAGCTTCATAAACATTGCTAACTGCATTAAATTAAAAGTGCAGGTAGAATATGTGGTCATGGCTATAGATGTGACTTAATTTAATATGTCATAAAGATTTTGCCCTGAGATCAAACCATCTTTTAAGCATATTATTGTATTTTGCTGTTTGAAGGACTACTATAGAGAACAATGATATTGGATGTTTACAATATGCATGCAGATATTTGGACTTTAACTCTGAAGAATTTCAGTGCATCAGTTGGAAACTAGCCTAATGTGTGCTCATTATGAGATCATTTAAAAAGTGCTATAAACCAGTCTGCTGGGTTAGGAGGAGTATCATGGCTGGAACATTAAAAGGCTGTGTCTCTGTGTGGCTGGAACATTAAAAGGCTGTGTCTCTATACCATGCTGATCAGGGATCCAGTTCTTTTTACCAGGTTTTGGGGGGATCGCTGGTAAGTAGAATACATACAAAGAAAATTCACTATGGTAGCAGGTAGTCTGGGAAACTTATCTAGTGAGGGATGTTTACAAAACCTGGGATTATTTAGTATAAAAATGTTCTGGACTTGCTCTGTTTATGTATTTGAAGGGGTTCTTGCTTAGAAAAGAGACTAGTCTCCTTCTTTGTTGCTTCAAATAGGTAATTCATATATTAAAATTCTATAGGGTAGTCAGTAGCAATTATAGGAAGGTATCTTTTTAAAAAAATATTTAGTTTTTGGCTGTAACTGAAGTTTTGTTGTCTATAAAACAGTTTGATATTGGATGTTTTTGGATGTTTTTAAACCAGTCTAAAATCCACCTCTATGGATTGTATTGGTGTTTAATCAAAATTCAGGGATTAAATGGCGTGTGTGTGTGTGTGTGTGTGTATGTTTGTCTGTGTGTGCACGTGCATATGTAGTATGGTGTTTGGGTAAAGCTGCTGACAGCGCTTCTTCCTAATGTCACTGTAAGAGCCTGGACATGATCTCCCCTAGTCCCTGGTGGGGGCCTAACAAGCTCCAAAGCCCAGTATGTTTAGAGAGTGGACACCCTGTGCATTATCTCTGAGAAATCCACATAGCTAAAAGCATTCAGTTAATCCACTGTATACCCCTTGCCCTTTCCCCCATCTTGAGTCCTTCTTTCACAGACGAATGTGTTCTTCCCTTATTTCCCTGGACAGCAAAGTCTCTCTGACAAAGGCCGATGAAGGTAGAGCAGGATTCTCCATCCCTGCACCTGGAGGTTGGACCTGAGGGGGTGTAGTTGGCCGCTGACCGTAATGTCCCCCCACACTGGGGTGCTTCTCATCTCAGCAAGCACTGCAATTGAATCCACTCTCCTCCAACTCCTCATCCCTAGCTTAGAGGGTCTCTTTTGTGTTCACCGTAAGTTAGGTTTACAGCCAGAATGAATAGCCTCTTAGGGGTCACTCTGCAAACGTACTGATTAACCTACCTGGCTTGTCTGGAGCTCCACACTATGTCCCCACTTCACCCCCTGAGTTCCCTAAGGACTTCTTGGCTTCTGCCTACCCTCTGAGCCCTGGAGAGGCACTCTCCTAAAGTGCTTGGAGGAAACTGATCAGACTAGACACTTGACATTTTCCACTCGTCGTTTTGGAGCAATCAACTCCAGGCCTCTTAGAGGGAAAAAGTCACGTCAGGAGCAAAATGCATGTGTTTGTATAAGTATGCATAGCTCAGTGTGTACCCTGGTCCTGTAACTGAGGACAAGCCTAACTTATTCATTTACAGCTTCTTTTATTGCAGAAAAAGGAATGGACGTGGGATGAGAGCAAGATGCTGGTGATGCAGGACCCCATCTACAGGTAAGAGCCCAGTCCAGCCCCCAAGGTATCACTGAGCCCTAGAGTCCCCCTGCCTTCTCCTACAGATACCTGTCAGGCTGGTAGATCCAGGCAAATTTAAATAAACTCCTATGCTTTTCCCTTCTGAGACCTGTTGCTTCCATTAGATGTGAGTACAAGAAGTAAATCTGCCTTATCATTCTGGTCATGCTTGATTGCATTAAGGAAGCTATGAAGTATTTCTGCTTGATGTTTAATTTAAACCTCTCAGTTGTAACTGGAGACCTTTTAAATTTGTGCTAGCATTGTCCTAACTGAAATTCTAAAATTGCATATATATTGATCAAAATAAGAAAACTGGATTATTCCATCACCCTCTGCTAACAATTTCCCACAGTTATCTCTTCCACCTCTCTACCCCTTCAGAAACTGAGCATAGTAATAAGAGCTTTGTTATCATGCAGGAATCGAAAGTCACAAATGTGTCTCCAGGTCTGAATGCTTTTGTCTCCCCAAAATTTGTATGTTGAAATCCTAACCCCCAAGATGATGGAATTAGGAGTTGAAACCTTTGGGGGGTGATTAAGTCATGAGGGTGGGGCCCTCATGTTTGGGATTAGTGACCTTATTTTATAAAAAGAGGCCCCAGAAAACTAGCTAGCCCCATGGTAACGTCTTTCCCCTATGGGAAGACACAGCTTGAAGGCGGGCCCTCACTAGATGCCGAATCTGCCAGCACCTTAATCTTAAACTTCCCAGACTCCGGGACTGTGAAAAATAAACTATTATTTATAAGCCAGCCAGTTTCTGGTATTTTATTATAGCAGACCAAACTGACACACACCCAGAAATTGCTTTTACAAGGAGACTGGTATGATTCCTCTAGAGATTAGATGGCTGCCAGCCATGTGTCTTGTCCTAGGCAGAAGAATATATCAGATAGCAAGAACATATAGAAAGCCAGGCTCTCCCAGGAACCATGGCAGGAGCTCGAGTCATGGGTGTCATTCTTGTGTCCCGGATCTCTGCAGACTAAGCCCCACCTCCTTCCTGTTTTCCTCATTGGGAGAATGGCCATTCCTTTAGGAATTTGGGGACCTAGATTTAGGTTTTGATTTTGTCTACTCTCAAATTATTGCCATGCTTTTGTTGACAAAGTGGATAAGGGTTGGAACTCAACGTGTGAAGTTGGCAGCATGGTGGCCCTGCCTTTTAAAGAGCAGATGCTTGTGAAATGGAATGTCCATTCATCCAAACAATGTGCAGGTGTGAAATACTCATGCCAGGTACTGTGCTAGGTAATTTCACCGATTACTAAACTAAATGAGTGGCAGTCCCTTGTTCTCAGGGAGTTTTAGACTAGTGGGAAATAGACAAGTTATTGAGGTATAAGATAGTATGTCTGACAAAATGAATTTCTGCCTCTGTGTTCCTGTAGTACTGTTTAATGTTTTTTGAAATAATTGTTATAGTGTTTCTGTTACTTTTTTAAAAAACAAATGTCAATTTTTTGCCACTAGCCTGTTAGGCTCTTGAGGGAAAAATCTATGCCCTTCTACTCACTTTTGTATCTCTAGCGCCAAACCTGTGTCTGGCCCAAACGAAGCACTTAATAAATGTGCAATGGGTGGATGGATAAATGCATTGAATTAATATCTGAAAATTAACATAAGTGTTATGGTGATTCACCGAAGGGAACAATTACCTTCTACTTGAGTGATGAGAAAAGGCTTTAAGAAACAGATTGCATCAGAAGCTGGCTTGAAGAATGTGAATGGGCAGGCCCCTATGATATGCATTTTGTAAAAGGAAGAGTTTCTTGGCTTTATTTTCTTAATGCTGGCATCATATATGGAAAAAAGTGACCTCCTTACGGATGCTGATCATGAGTGAGTTCTGCCTTTTGCTGGTTGAAAGAAAGGACTTTCCCCAAAGTTTTCACATGTCCAAGTAAGCTGCTGACTTTGCTTATTTTTAACAGCTTCATTGAGGTATAATTGGCATGCAAAAATCAAACATATTTAAAGTTGAATAACTTGGTGAATAAATCTCAGTCAAGATGGTGAACATATCTATCACCCTAAAAGTTTCCTTGTGCTTTTTTGTAACCCTTCCCTCCTCATTTCTCTCCCACTTCATCCCCAGTCTCAATCCCCACATCCCCAAGCTACCACGATCTCCTTTCTGTTATTGATGAGTTTGCATTTTCTAGAATTTTGTGTAAATTGAATCAACAGTATATCCTCTTTTTTGGGAGGAGCTGGCTTCTTTCACTCAGCATAATTTATTTTGAGATTCATTCCTTGTCATAGCATGTATCAGCAGTTCATCCCTTTTCATTACAGATCAATGATCTGTTTTATAGGTATATCACAGCTTGTCTAACCATTCATGTGTTCATGGACATTTTGGTGGTTTCCGGTTTTGGGCTATTACTATTAAAGGATCTATGAATGTTCGTGTAATGAACATTCATATGTTTATTATGTCATTATGTTCAAGTCTTTGCGTGGACATATGCTTTTATTTTTCTTGGGTAAATACCCAGGAACAGAATGGCTGAGTCATATGATAGGTATACATTTAGCTTTTAAAGAAATTGCCAGATTTCTTTCTAAAGGGATACCACCAGTGGTGTACAAAAGTCCCAATTCCTCCATATCTGCCAACATCCAGTATTGTCAGTCCTTTTAATTTTAGCTCTTCAAATATGTGTTTATTAATATCTCATTGTGATTTTAATTTGCATTTTCCTAATGACTAATATTAAATATCATCTTTTTGTTTGTTTTGAGACAGGGTCTTACTCTGTCACCCAGGCTGGAGTACCAGTGGTGTAATCACGGCTCACTGCAGCTTTAACCTTCTGGGCTCAAGCAATTCCCTCACCTCAGCCTTCTGGGTAGCTGGGACTACAGATGTGCACCATCATACCCAGCTAATTTTTAAATTTTTTGCAGAGACAGGGCCTCACTATGTTGCCCAGGCTGGTCTTGAACTGCTGAGCTCAAGCGAACCATTCACCGCAGCCTCCCATAGTGCTGGGATTATAGACGTGAGCCACTGCACTCAGCCTTCTCTTGATCTTACATGCCGTTTGTATATATATTTTTAAGCATCTGTTCAAATCTTTAGCCCATTTTGTTTTCATAATCTTGAGAGTTCTTTATAAATTATGGATGTAAGAGTTTTTATCAAATATATGGTTTACAAACATTTTCTCCAAGTCTGGCTTGTCTTTTTTTTTTTCATAGTGTCTTTTAAAGAGCAAAAGTTTTAAATTCTGATGGAGTCCAATTTGTCAATTTTTAAAATTTTATTGATTATGCTTTTGGTGTCATAACTAAGAAATCTGCACCTAACTCAAGGTCACAAAGATTTTTCTGTTTTCTTCTAAAGCATGAAGTTTAAATTTAAGTTTTATGTTTATGTGTATGATCCAAGTTGATTCAATTTTTTATGTGGTATGAGGAATGGATTAAAGTTCTCCTCCTCCTCCTCCTCTTCCTTCTCTTCTTCCTTCTCTCTGTTCCTCTCTCTTTTCCTCCCTTTCTGCAAAGGGATGTCCAGTTGTTCTAGCCCTGTTTGTTGAAAAGACTGTTCTTTCTCCACTCTCCACTATAGTGCCTTTGCTAAACATCAGTTATCCATATCTGTGAGGTTTATTTCTGGACTCTTTGTTCTATTTGTCTAATTGTCTGTCTTGACGCTAGTACCACACTGTCTTGATTACCATAGTTTAATAATTCTTGAAATCAGGTAGTAATAGTCTTCTTTCTTTTTTAAAAAAGTTTTTTTATTCAATTAGTTTTAGTATAGTATGTCTTTTCCCACCCATTCACTTTTAGGAAGAAATATTAGGGGGAATGGGGAACGCCAAATACATTTTAAATGTTATATGCATTTTTCTTTGGCCTCAAAACTCACACTGTAGGCTCTCTGATTGTTGATAGTCTTGTGGATGTCTTTCTAGTCTATCAAAATTTAGCAACTTGTGTTTAAAAACAAAGAAATAAACTTTAGTCCCTGTGTTTTCAGTGTCGTGGGTACTTTTTTTTCATGTATTAAATTGTGATGTTTTGGTCTGTGTACATGTGAATTTTTATATCTGTGTGTGTGTGTGTGTGTATGTATGAGGACTTTTTTCTAAAATATATACGGTCCATTTTATCACGAACAAGGATATTTATGATGATAATATGGTAACATTTACAAATGAGCTTTTCATGGATACAGTTATTTTTCTGCCCTGAAGGGACCACTCTGGTTTGATTCACTAGCTCTGCTGAAGAATACATATAATTGTTTGTGGCTTTATGAAACACTGGCTTACTGAAGTGTTCACTTTAGACGAATGAATTTTTTATTTTTTATTCAGTCAAATTTTTTATTTAAATCTTTTGCATTATTCACATAGAATAACAGAATCATATATTTTTAATTGTGGTGAAATAAATATATATAACATAAATTTTGCCATTTTAACCACTTTTTAAGCATACAAATCAGAGGCATTAATTACATTGATAGTCCTGTGCACCCATCACCACTATCTGTTTCCAAAACTTTTTTATCACTCCAAACAGAAACTCTGTGCCCATTAAGCAGTAACTTCCCATCACCCCCTTTTCTTAGCCCCGGTCACCTCTAACATCATGGAATCTTAAGAGGTTAACAACACTATGGTGGACATCTAAACCAATTTCTCCTTTTTTTTTTCAGTTTATCCTTTATTACAGTATACCTCTTTATCACAGGAAGTGATTCGCTATTACAGTGTTCTTCATTAAGCAAAAGTAAATTTTTTATATATATAATTGTTTTCCATTTATCCTAGCTCTTACCTCTGGAGCCACAAATATATAGATCTTGTTTATCTTTTAAGTTAACCCAAGTTCCTGAAGCCATTCTTATTGTATTTTTCTAGACTTCTTAATTTCAGAAAACAGTATTTCCTCTTTAAAATATTAGAGTTTAATAGAATATCCCAGATATTCTGTCTTATCAATGTAAAATGTGGAAGACAATATTTTACCCCCACAATATGAAGTTGTACATTCATTTTGTATGAATTAGATCCAGTGTAATTTATTTGCTTAACAAACTGTGTTTGGTCCTAGGTCATAGTGGAGTCGGAGTTCAGACTCCTCGGGATAATAACAGTAATTGCTTTTAATTCAGGTTTTACTCATTCTTTATTTCTGTAGGTTTCTTTGTTTTTTAGCCTAAATATAAAACTTTACATATATTAATGTTAAATTAAATGTAATCGATTTGAGGCTATTCTTCAGTTTTTGAATCCTTGTGAATCAGGATTTCAATCAGGGAAGCAGGATGACTGTGAGTGTCCTGTAATAAGGAATTTGCTATAGGATTTGGACCTGTACAATTTCAATAGGAGCTGGGAAGTAAAAGGTCTAGAAAGGCTCAGAGAACAATTATTAACCAACCCTGGTGTGGGTTATGAGTCAGAATGTGCAGGAAGCCAGCCACATCCATGTGCTAGATTAGAACTGCAAAGGGGACAGGTGCAGAAGTCTCCGGAAGGCTGTTGGCTCTTCATGGCAACCACCTTTGAGTTTGCAGTGAAGTTTCTGATGGTGCGCCTGATTATAATTATATAATTATTCATTTTGGATTTCCTTTTCTTTCTTAATCTGCTTATTCTACTCTTTCTGGCTTCAAGGGCATGCTTCCTAGAAAAAAATAAACTAAATAGTATTGGAGTAGTTGTTCTGTTATGGAAGTCACTGTGCTTTTGAGTTTCAGTTTTCCTGCCTTAGCATCCCCTGTCCTAGTCTTACTGGTGGACACTGATGGAATTAACATGTTTGACTAAATTAGTCCCTAGGCAGTTTATGTTCCTTAAAATGAGTGAATAGACTAACAAACAAAACTCCTTTTTAAAATTAGAGGGAGTAGATTAATCTGACCTGAAGTCTTCAGGAGCCAGAATGAAAGTAATTCTCCAGTTATGAGTTTAAATGATCGAATTAGGTAGAGTCTCCGTTAGGAGTTCCAGCCAGTCTCCAGAAATGGCATCAGTTAACATCCAAATAGTGACATGATTAAGAATTAGAAATCTAGGCCAGACGCGGTGGCTCACGCCTGTAATCCCAGCACTTTGGGAGGCTGAGGCAGGCGGATCACGAGGTCAGGAGATCGAGACCCTCCTGGCTAACAGGGTGAAACCCCGCCTCTACTAAAAATACAGAAAATTAGCTGGGCGTGATGGTGGGCGCCTGTAGTCCCAGCTACACAGGAGGCTGAGGCAGGACAGTGGCGTGAACCTGGGAGGCGGAGCTTGCAGTGAACCGAGATTGCACCACTGCACTCCAGCCTGGGTGACAGAGCAAGACTCTGTCTCAAAAAAGATAAAAAAAAAAAAAAAAAAAAGAATTAGAAGTCTATTCCAACTTTGGCCTTCTACATTGATCTGTTTTGATTTTGAGTAAGTCAAAGATAAATTATCCAGGGCTAACTAGAAAAGGGAAGAAGGGTTTCATGGAGAGGTAATGTGTTTTGTTGTTCATTGTGCTAGGCACTAGGGGAAGCACTGGTATATCAGCCTGGGTCCAATCAGGAGACAGAAACCATGCAGTGATTTAAACAGAAGAAATTTATTATAAAGAACTATTAAACTATAATAAAAGAGTACCTACAAGGTGTAAAGAGGAGAGTACTCAAGGCAGCACAAACTTGGAAGGTAGACCTTTTCCCAAGATGCCCTTTAGACATTAATGTAGAAGGTGTGATTACAGCTACTGGTGACAGAGAAATTCACCAGATTGCCTATGTCGGAGCTGGTCCCAGTTGCAGGGAAAACAGAAAGCAATCCTCCAGGGCTTGGATGCAGGTGATCTCTGCAGCTGGTGAGTGGGCACACAGGTGGAGTTGGGGTATGGCTGTGGGTAAGAGACATAGAGTATGTGATGTCTACATCAGGAGAGCTGTGAAAAACAAACCTGGGGGGCAGGGGGAAGGCTAGCAGAGAGAGTTAGAGCATCACTGTGGATGGGAGGCCCAGAACACCTAGTGTCTGCTTTAGGAGGGCTGTAGGGAGGTGATCACCAGGCAGGGCTGGTGCTGAGGTCGCTGAGGGATGTGTGTTCTGGGCATGCATACCACTGGACATCCTTATATCCACACCACTGACAGGCTGTGTAGCAGTCGGACCAAGAGAAGCCCTTTCATTCTGCAGTGTTGCCCCTCCATTCTGCAGAGGAATCTTACCATCATGCTGCTGTACAGGAGATGTGCTTAAAGGGATTCCATCCATTACCACAGAGCTTGTATTGAAAGGTAAATTTGGAGCTGAGTAGCAATAAATTGATACAGGTGGTTACTAGAACACAGTCCTACCCTCAAGGAATATGGTCAGATAGAACTTGACATGTGTTACTTCACTTAGACCCAGCAACCCTGAGTGGTAAAACGGTAGAATCTGTCATTCTCATTCTTAAGACAGAAATTAAGCTTCAGTGATATTGGGCAACCTCCCCATGGTCACACAGCTGCTGCATGGTTAGAGAGCTGTCTGGCACTCGCACTTTTGCCCATTTTGTTTTACCTCTGTGCTCAGTGCTATCCACCTTTAAAGGTGCCTCATTCATAAGCTTGCATACTCTGTTTTTGTTATAAAAATTATATATAAAAATACAGGACAAACTACATTTTAAGGTAAATGGGGATTTGATAGAGCTATTCTGTGATATTTGGGATTTCTTGGGAAGTCAGGATACCCATGTAGTATGTTTCACTTAGTTAAAAATAAAGAGTTTAAATGATCAAGATGAACAAGATTTGGGAAAGATGAGTATGCTGAGATTCAGGAACCACATCAAACTATAAGCAAGGTAAACAAGAAATCAGTTCTTAAACTCTAGACTCAGTAATGAAATGACAGAATGTTAAAGACAAAGATTTTAAAACCAGCTGAAGGGGAAAAATATATTGCCTACAAAGAAATAATTTTTTGATGGCAAAAAATGTAAGACAGAAGACAGTGAATTATCTTTAAGAATATGCTCAGTTAAGTGCTTATCAAGTGCTGAAGCTTAGAAAGTACTCCTTAAATACCTTTTTATTATGGAAGTAAGGTAGAAGAAATCCTGGGCAGCTTTTGTAAAGACTTGGAAATAAATGAAAGGGCACCCATCCTTATAGGAGAATGAGTAGTTCAGAGTACAGACAGAAGAAAGACTTGCATTTATCAGATGGAAGAGGTGGTGACTTCTGCAGAGCACTTTCAGTAGAGAGGTGGAGACAGCCATTTAGTTACTTGGTAGTGAAAGAAAGGAGAGCCATGTTATGGTGAATTACAATTTAACAGTGAGATCAAATAAATATGTGTTTTAAAAAGAGGAGCTAGTAATGCCCTTATAAAGGGAAGATGAAAAGGTCCTATGGGGATAAAGATAAAGGCAGAAGGTTTTTAAAGTATGTATAATTTTAAGCATTTTTTCAGAATGTGCTTATATACAATCCTGACCTGGGATATATAAGTGGAATCATAATTAAGAGATAAGGGAAATGCTATAATATTTAGTCACTGTATTGTTTTGTGGAGCCAAAAAGCACTCTCAGGATTTAAGGAGTCTTAAAGATACCTCTCCAAAGTCCATGCTGTCCCTCCAAAATCAGAGACCTCCCAGACAGAGATGACTCTATATCTTCCCTTCTTCCACATCTTCACATGCCCCACACTCCAATTCAAATCCTGGAATGCATTCCCTTTTCTCCATTCCTGTTAGACTCTGGAAGGGGTCCAAGGCACAAAGGGTCATAAAAAAAATCAGGGAAGGAGGTATACCCCATTCTTTGCTTATGATATATACATGTCTCTTTTGCTCTCTGTGTGGTTTATAAGTGATGGGGTGACATCTGCACCATCCGTACTGTTTCTGTAAGGATGAGCGTTTTCTCTTCCTTCAGCCTCCCATTGCCTAAGGTTTTTGAGCAGCCTCTGCTAAACTGAGAAAACTGATCATCAGAGATGTGGAGGCAGGGCAGCCTATAGATCTCTTTCTAACTTCTCATATCATTTCTGGGCCAGCCTATCTGGCGGATATGAGTGTCCATCACTCTAGTCATGAGTCGTGTTTCCTGTAGAGTTGATGTTTTATTTCCTCTAGCTTCAAAACCTTTCATTGATAGTGCCTTTTCATACATATGCATGAGTAGGAATTACCCAATTTTACGCATGGAGAATCTTATGAACTAAGAAAGGGAAGGAAATACCATTCATGCTGCCTAGCTTCTGTTAGTTCCCAGGGCTACTTAGCAATCCCTCATTCATCCTGGTAGATGATAATACCCATCATAATGCCCTTCTTACCTTCTGCCTGTCAACCTGTATACCCTCACTTTTTGACCCCACACCTCTCTGAGATTCCTCGCTGTCCTCTCCTCCCTTAGAATATCTTAGTGTCACTGCCAACTGTCTCTCTGTTTCGCTGACTCTTTCTCTCTCTTCTGGACCCATCTTTGCTTGTTTCTTCTTCAGCACCTTGAGCTGTGAACTATGCTCTGTCTCTCTGTCTTCCTGGACCCCTCTTTCTCCCTACAAATATGTTTCAGCTCTCTCCTATCCTTTTTTTTAACCCTGCTAACCCCACCCAAGAGCCCGTCTTCTGTTAACCCTCCCTTTCTTCCAAAGCCCTGGGTATGTCTTTGTCAGGGCCACCATCCTGCAGGTCCTCATGGTCTGGCCTTGATTTCCACCACTTACTTCACAGAAATGGCTCCCTCCACATTTACCCATGCATTCCCCACACCTCCAAACACACTAGCACATTCCTCTGTTCTTCTGCGTTGCCCTGCAGTATCATCTACCACTTCTCATTTTCTCTATTTCTGTTTTTTTGCCTCCTTCTCTTTTGTTTGCTTTCAACCCTGCATGTTATATGTATCTTTATCTTTCCTGAAGGGAAAGTTCTGGGTTGTAGTGTTTATCCCTCCTTATAGGGTGCAAAAAGTCCCTTGTGCTTAGTGAGTCTCAGTAAATACCTACAATGGATGATGAGTCTCCAGCAGGGGATTAATGACTTACAAATCATTGGAGGCATGGTGGCTCCAAGTCATATGTACATATTAGCACATGTGTCCAAGACCTTCCTTTTTCTCTCTCCTTCTTTCTTTCACCTTTTCTTTTCAAAAGTCATTTCATGCCTCTATGTAGAAAGTGCTTGGAATGCAAAGACAAACAGGGTGTCTCCTGTGTCCTCAAGGGATCTCACTGTGACTTCTTTAAACTTTCTGTGATAGTTTTTTAGATAAATGTTTGGGAAGGTGAGGCATAAGTTTTTAAAATGACCAAATAATACATAACTGTTACTAAAAATAAAAGTAAGTGAAGAGTTTATAAGGAAAGTGTCCGTTTTCTTTCTTTCAACACCTATTCCTCCTAGTAACTGCTCCATATGCAATATATTGACACTCGGATATTCTTTCAAACCTTAATATTCTACAGTTAGTTCTAAATTATCCTGTTTTTCTCTCAGCAATATATCAAGAGCTTCCTCCCACATCTGTACTTGCAGTCTTCCCATGATGGCTTTGGCTCTGAGAGTTCCAAAGTGAAAGTGATATTTTAGGAAAACCAGTCTGGCTTGGAATGCAACTCATCCCAAATGGAAAGAAACTCCTGTCAGTGAGATGGACTGAAGAGAGATTGCTTGGGGATCTGAGTGTAAATGGGGAAGAGTATCTGGGTCTGGCCAAACTGGGTGACAGCAGTAGAAATGCAATAGAAGCAGTCAACCTGTGGCTGTTTTAAAGCATGGACCCATTCAGACTAGTGGTGTCTGGAATAATAGAGTAAATGAGGGAGGGAGAGGAGGCCCCCAGTGATCTCAGGTTGAAGCTTCAGTGCTTTTTACCTTTGTCCTTTCTGAGGGCTTTCTGCCTCTGCTGGCCTCCCCCTTGATTTTAAGTTCAGTCATCCTGAAAAATGGAAATTTGTGTCATGGTAACTCTTAGCATGAACTCCATGAGGGTGGGGACCATGCACGTTTTACTGTTGCATCCCAAGTGCCTAGAAGGATTCTTAGTGTATAGTAGGTGCTCAATAAATACATACTTCATGACAAAGCTGGGACAGCCTTGGTTTGCTTGTTTGCTGCACTAAAATGTTCATCTCAAAAAGGCTGCTAAGCTGATTTATCCTCTTGGTGGCCTTGTCTTCTACCCTTGCATAACCTTTTTGTATCTAAAACTGGGAAGGGTTGTCACAGCCCCCAGGGCAGGGAGCTCATGAGAGAGCCGATAGACCTGCACAGCAGGAAACTGAAAATAGCTACCAAAGCAATCAAAATTAAACTTCTGGATCCGCCTCTCTGGGCCTGGCCCTAGAGGGCATCTTTACACTAATGATGGAAAATTAAATTAGGCCACCTTTAGAAAACTTCACAAAATTAAATACTGTTTAACAGAGAGGGAATTACCCTATGGAGAAAGTAACAGGGGAGCAGGGAAGCAGGCTGGTCACAGTTCTACTACAAAATGATTGGCTGGTGTCAAATTTCCTTACTCTGTGCTTCATTTTATTCTTCTTAAATATGTAAAGGGAATCAATTTAGAATTTGTGCAAAGCATTGAAGAATCTCAGAAGGGAAAGTGTGTGCAAAATAAAACAAACACTTCTTTCCTTGACTTCTCTCCTTGTTACCAAATTGGCACTGGCCTGGGAGTCCATCAGATGGGTCTGAAACCTTTTCTGGGATACAAATACCTTTGAGAATCTGCTGAAAACTATACTTTCTCCGTAGAAAAAAAAATCATTCTTGCAAAGTTTTGAATTTTAGGAGAATTCATGGACCCCAGAGTCCTGCATGTTTATGAATTCCAAGGTAAGACTCCTATTTTGTCAATAAGTGTTGAACATCATCTTTGAATATTTGCATCTAAAGCTGGGAAGGTTTGTCATTGGCTCTTCTACTGCTCAAGTAAGAGTAGGAGGAGAAAAAAACAAACCAATCTAACTTTATTAATGATTTAATGTTTGAATGCTTAATAAATTTATTTTTACCAGCCCAGAGGACAATTTGCATTTTGTTAGAGGAGTCTTATTCAAAACAAACCAATCTCATGTTGGTGAGTTTCAGATTATTAAAGGGAAGAGGATTCGCATATGAGGGACCTTTATGTTACCCTCAGTGTCCTTGGAATCACATGGATCATGGGAATGTTGGCCTAGGGCCTGGGTTTTACACTGATATGTAAGGGCCATGTGAAGGCCCAGAGTAAAGGGCCAGAGTAAAGGGCGAACCCTAACCCCAAAGGTAAATAAAGATTGGTTTTGATTTGGAGCTGTAGCCCCTGACTGACAAACCTTTAATATTAATAGATAACCTCTGGGGTTGTAGTAGGACAGTGTTGTAGCTTACTCCGCAGCATGAGCATTTTGCACTAAACACCTGTCTAGATACTGCCACAGTGCCCTGTCCTCTGGCCTGGCTGGGTAAGCTTTCCGTGGCTTCCATCTTGTGTCCTGGCACAATTGGGAGCAAGGATGGTGGCGTCACACCTCTGAGAGCACAATCAGACTGTGAGCCTTGGCTTCCTCTCTGGTGGCAGACCTCAAACTGGAGAGGTGAGGATGACTGTGAGGTCCAGAGGGTTAAGCACAGAATTTGGGAAAGATGGAGTGGAAAAAGCTGGGTTGTCTGCAAGTCTCCACATCCTTTATCAGGAGACCCTAAGACCTGGCTTTTGAGAAGTTACAGCCTTTCCCAGTTGCTGGCAGTCACCATGATCAAACCATGATTAACTGAGGAGTTCTCTGTATTTGGCTTAACATTTCTGCCTGTCAAATTCTTATTAATCCTTTCAATGTTTATTTTAAATAAACATCCCACAGGAATGCTTTCCCTGATTTCATCCCTACCCCCACAGTGGGGATCTAATTAAGGTTTTGTCCTTTTGGACCCTAAGGTGCTATACAGCCCTTAAGTTTATCCTTTTATTGTAGTTTATGTGTCATAGTTTATAGTAGGAACTATATCTTATCTATCTTTGGGGCTCCTTAACCACTTGTCTCACACACAATAGGGCTCAATACGTATTTATTCAATGTAATTGACTTCTTAAACTTTTGCACAATTCCCAGAGATCAATTACACTCATTCTGTAGACTTTTATTCGGGACTGAGTGGATGAATGAATGAACGAACGAATGAATGAACCAACCCACCTATAAAAAAAAAAGTGTGTTGAGCACTGAACACAGCCCAATATGTGAAGGTATTTGGGAACAGTGACAAAAAAATGTTAACATTAGAACATCAGAACATATATTCTAATAGAAGATAACAAGCAGCACACGAATAATACTAAAAAGACAGCATCGCAGTTGAGAACACTGAGAAAACAAGAAGTCAAATGACCTTGTTCAGCTTTTGCTCAGGAAGAGAGCCCAGCACCTCTTGATGTTGTGGGTTTAACCACTAAGCAAGGCTGCCTTTGAAAATGCACACCCTCCTTCCTCCGGTTGGCCGAGGATGCCGGTCCTGTCCAGCTACTGCTGTGCAGTTAGCTCTTTGCTTTAGGGCCTAATTATCTTTTTTCGTGGATTATCTTGGCCTTTGACTGTCTCACGTGTCCATGTGAAGAGACCCCCCAACAGCTTTGTGTGAGCAACATGGCTGTTTATTTCACCTAGGTGCAGGCGGGCTGAGTCCCAAAAAGAGTCAGCAAAGGGTGGTGGGGAATTGTCACTAATTCTTAGAGGTTTTGGGATAGGGTGGTGGAGTTAAGAGCAATGTTTTAGGGGCAGGGGGTGGATCTCACAAAGTACATTCTTCAAGGGTGGGGAGAATTACAAAGAACCTTCTTAAGGGTGGGGGAGATTACAAAGTACATTTGATCTGTTAGGGTGGGCAGAAACAAATCACAATGGTGGCAATGTCATCAGTTTAAGTTCATTTTCACTTCTTTTGTGGATCTTCAGTTGCTTTCAGGCCATCTGGAATGTATAGTGCAGGTCACTGGGGATATGATGGCTTAGCTTGGGCTCAGAGACCTGACATTGACCCTCATCTCTTGTCTCATTTGTTTGTAGTTTTTTACTGATAATTCATAATGATAAGGGAGTGGGTAGGAGAATTGAGCCATCATAAAGGGTAAATGTGTTCATCTTGTTGTATTAATTGCTCCAATAAAAGGTTTTTTGGAGGGGGTGAGCAAAGAAGAACTCAGAATGGCAGCCTCTGACAGATGAGATCTACACATGAGCTCATCGTTGCTCAGTGTCTCCCATCAGCACATAATTAATTATTGGAGATGGTCCTGATTGCTGGGGGAGGTGGGGTACTGCAGGTGCATTTCCTTCCAGAGTCAGAGCAGCCATCCGGGTCTGGGCCAGTGGTGTGTCCTCAGACTCAAACACTGTTAAAAATATATAGAGATATGTATATACACATGCGTACACACCACGTGCACATACACACACCAAAGTTTTTTGTTATGTGTATATGTATGTAAGAAGAATTTTCTTTTTTTATTTTATTTATTATTATACTTTAGGTTTTAGGGCACAATGTGCAGGTTTGGTTACATGTGTATCCATGTGCCATGTTGGTTTGCTGCACCCATTAACTCGTCATTTAGCATTAGGTATATCTCCTAAATGCTGTCCCTCCCCCCACTCCCCCCATCCCACAACAGTCCCTGGAGTGTGATGTTCCCCTTCCTGTGTCCATGAGTTCTCATTGTTCAATTCCCCTATGAGTGAGAACATGCGGTGTTTGGTTTTTTGTCCTTGTTGAGAGTTTACTGAGAATGAATGTTTTCCAATTTCATCCATGTCCCTACAAAAGGACATGAAACTCATCATTTTTTATGGCTGCATAGTATTCCCATGGTGTATATGTGCCACATTTTCTTAATCCCAGTCTATTGTGGTTGGACAACCAACATTGTTGGTTCCAAGTCTTTGCTATTGTGAATAGTGCCAGCAATAACATACGTGTGCATGTGTCTTTATAGCAGCATGATTTATAGTCCTTTGGGAAGAGTTAAACCTAAATTTCTCCTGATTACCTTTGTTCATCAGGAGAAGGACAAAACCCTAAGGAAACAATTTAGCCTGTCAAATGCCTCAGCTGATAAGGGGAATTTGACCAGCTAAATGTAAAGGAGACTGGCAAGACTCATAAACAGATCCAAGAGAGCATGTAGTATTGGCCAGGCTTCCCCACCCTTCCACCCTCGTATATCTACATGAGCCCATCCCTCAGGTCCTGAGAACCAGGAGGAACTCATATGAATCTCCTCTCTAAGAAAATAACAGCAAAATGGTTTTGATTTCACGTACTATCCTTTTGATCCATTGTCACGTTTCTGGTTCCTTCCCTATGAGAAAGGGAAGTCAGTAGGAGATGGGTGAAATGCAGGTCTGGGGCAGTTACAACAGCCCTTGCTTTCTATCGGACACTTTACTAAAAAATTAAACTGACCTCTTGCCCATAACCAGCCCCACTTCTACTTCCACATCAAAACAGCATTAGCTCTCTCGCAGGGAAAGGCTTAGCTACTTCAGAAGGGCCAACAAAATACTGCCTAAGAAGGGAGAGGGATACAAGCCAGGGTAGGACAGGCCCCCACCTTAGTGGCAGGTTCATAGTTGGTGCCGTCTCGGACCCCAGCCGAGCTCCTCTTCTTGCACCCTGCTTCTGCTGTCCTCTGTGTCTTGAGCCGTCATTTTCCCTACATTTCCCCTAGATCTTGAGGCTGTTTCTGTTTTGTCCCCTATTTTCTAGCCATTAAATAGGCTTAGGTTTTGCCATCCTAAAAGAAAAGATGCCCCTCAAACCCACCATCCTGTCTTGCCCTTTCACTGCCACACTCTTTGGAGAAACTGCATTTGCTATCTATATTTCCAAAACTCCCATTCACTTTTCAGCTCATTTTAATTGGGCTTCCTGAGCTACTCTACTGAGACTGCTCTTGCTAAGGCCCACCAGGATGTCTTAGTTGCAGAATCCCTGGCTCGCTTTCTGTCTGCATCTTATTCAGTCTCTGTGAAGCCACTTAATGCTGTGGGTCTTTCTGGAGACTCTCTCCTCCCTCAGCTTCCACGATGGTTTTCTCTTGTTCCTCCTCAGATCTCTTGGTCTTTTTCTGCTCAGTATTTTTTTTTTCTGACTCCTCCTATTATGCCCTCCATTTAAACGGGTAACTGTTAGTGGAATTCTCTCAATGAGCCCCCTTTCTTCTTCTTCTTCTTGCTCCTCAGGGGATGTCGTATTTTCCCATGGCTTCAACCACCCTCTAAATCCCAGTCTATGCTCCTCTGCCCCCACACTCTATCCCCTCCATCCCTTATTTCCAATTGCCTCTTAGAAACAAATTCCATCTGCTTTTGCCTTCTCAAATCTGGCCTGTCCAGAGCCACACCACTCCTCCCTCCTTCCATGTTCTTTAGTTCTTTTTCCCTTCTGGGGCCTTTGACCCCATTAATGTTTAAGTCTATCCGCCAAGTTACATAGCTCAGAATCATCTCCTTCCCTCTCATTATCACACCCCGAGAAACGATTCTTGTGTCCACCTGCTCTCCCCATGGTGGCTGCCCCGCCCTTTGTTAGGCCTCCAGCGTTTCTTGCCTGGATTCAGGGTTGGTTTGTCTGGCGGCACAGACTGTGCTGTGCATCACTTCCAGGTGTGTCATTCAGGGCCCTGAGCCAGGTGCCCTGCACTTATTTCCCAAACTGTAATTCTCACAACAGCTCCCCGGTTGTGGATGAGAAACCAAAACTTGGAGCATTGAAAGACTCACCCAGTAGCTCACAAATGTAAGCAGCAGAAATGAGGATTTGAGTCTCAGTTCTTCTGACAGCAAGCCCCAGGTCCAGATTCTGTTGATTCCCCTAAGCATTCTGTATTGCAGTAGGCTCTTGGTGGCCTTCCTTCTTGCTCCTGCCCTCCTTCAATCCATCCTCCACACCACCATGACTACCAGCCAATGATCCCCCTGCTTAGACTCCCATCCTTGCCCTGAGCCCACAAGGTGAAGTCTGAGCTCTGTAGCTGGGCTCTCCACAGTTTGGCCCTGACCTCCCTCCTCCCCATCTCCCACCAGTCCTTCTCTATGCTCTGCAATCCCTGTACCCAAGCAAACTGTGCCACCTTCATGACCTCATGCCTTTCCACATGCAGTTTCCACTGCAGGGCTCTCCCTGCTCTTCTGTCTCTGTGATGGATAGATTTCCATCGTCCCAGATCTGCTCGGCAGCCCTCCCCACTGTCCTCAGTGCCCAGGGAGGCTGGCCTGTGTAGACCTGTCCCGAGAGCTCCTGCCAGATGGGCACACAGCTCTTCCTCTCTTGGCTCTGGAAACTGCTCCCTGCCCTGCCTCTCTGGACTTGGGGTGCTGAGGCTCCCAGGGACACTGCACTGCCCTCACCTTTGTGAACAGTCCTGTATTAAACTCTCTTCAGCCTACTCACATTATCTGTTTCCTGCCAGGACCCTGACTGACACATTCCCCACCCCACAATCCTGCCACCTCCCACGTTGTCTTCGAGACGCAGCTTAGGCAGCAGCTCCCTGTGTGCCTTCCCAGTTCCCACAGGCAGCTGGCTGCATCCTCCTCCGCGTTTCACTGGCTCCATTCCTCTGTCCGCACTTGTCACACCCTATCAGTACCTCCTGAGCTCCTCAAGGCAGGCTCTGAAGCAGACTCAGCTCTGTATCTTGGAGAAGCCAATATGGGGCCAAGGGAGGGGGTACAGAGTAAGATGTGCATATCTTAGAACAGAGGTCATGCTGGACCACCCCCACACCTGCTTTTGGGTGGTGGGGAGACAATGAGAAAAGAGCTTCTGGCATACAGCAGTTGAAAATAACAGGAATTCTCAAGCAAGGACTTGCCTCCTTCACAGCCTTCTGCTCACATTTCTCCACCCTTTGTGGACAAGGAGTGGACAAGCAAGTGTACGAACCTTTGTTGATGATTATTTTGCACTGGGAAGATTTTGCCTAATGCCTCTGCATATAACACTTGAAGGAAAGTATTCACTTGCTTGAAAGCAAAAGGATAAACTTGAGAAAAGAGGAGAGGAAGGGTTCTTACATGCTGCCTTCCAACCACCCCCTCCCCACATTTCCAAAAGAAAGATACGAGACTTTAAAAAAGTAATTGGAGCCGGGCGCGGTGGCTCACGCCTGTAATCCCAGCACTTTGGGAGGCTGAGGCGGGCGGATCACGAGGTCAAGAGATCAAGACCATCCTGGCCAACAATGGTGAAACCCCATCTCTACTAAAAATACAAAAATTAGCTGAGCGTGGTGGTGTGCGCCTATAGTCCCAGCTACTCGGGAGGCTGAGGCAGGAGAATCGCTTGAATTGGGGAGGTGGAGGTTGCAGTGAGCCGAGATTGCACCACTGCACTCCAGCCTGGTGACAGAATGAGATGCCATCTCAAAAAAATAAATAAAAATAAAAAATAAAAAAGTAATTGGAAATCAAAACGAGGTCAAATAGGAATGGGTTCATTTTTTCCCCCACTTTGTTTTAAGGTTTGCTAGTGGCCTGGAAGTAAAGGTACACAGTCCTTTAAAAAGCAGCAACATGCCTGTATCCTGAATGGTATTGCCTAGGTTTTCTTCTGGGTTTTTATGGTTTTAGGTCTAACATTTAAGTTTTTAATCCATCTCGAATTAATTTTTGTATAAGGTGTAAGGAAGGGATCCAGTTTCAGCTTTCTACATATGGCTAGCCAGTTTTCCCAGCACCATTTGTTGAATAGGGAATCCTTTCCCCATTTCTTGTTTTTGTCAGGTTTGTCAAAGATCAGATAGTTGTAGATGTGTGGTATTATTTCTGAGGGCTCTGTTCTGTTCCATTGGTGCTATTCATAGTAGCAAAGAGTTGGAACCAACCCAAATGTCCAACAATGATAGACTAGATTAAGAAAATGTGGCACATATACACCATGGAATACTATGCAGTGATAAAAAATGATGAGTTCATGTCCTTTGTAAGGACATGGATGAAGCTGGAAACCATCATTCTCAGCAAGCTATCGCAAGGACAGAAAACCAAACACCACATGTTTTCACTCATAGGTGGGAAATGAACAATGAGAACACTTGGACACAGGGTGAGGGACATCACACACCAGGGCCTGTTGTGGGGTAGGGCGAGGGGAGAGGGATAGCATTAGGAGATATACCTAATGTAAATGACGAGTTAATGGGTGCAGCACACCCACATGGCACATGTATACATATGTAACAAACCTGCATGTTGTGCACATATACCCTAGAACCTAAAGTATAATTTAAAAAAATGTGTGTGTGTGTGTGTGTGTGTGTGTGTGTGTGTATATATATATATATATAAAAGCAGCAACATGGATGCAGCTGCAGGCCATTATCCTGAGTGAATTAAAACAGAAACAGAAAACCAAAGACTGCATGTTCCTACTTATAAATGGGAGTTAAACAATGGATACACGTGGCCATAAAGATGGAAACAACAGACACTGGGGACTCCAAAAGGAAAGAGGGAGAAAGGGGGACAAGGACTGAAAAAGTACCCATTGGTACTGTGTGCACTGTTTGGGTGATGGGTTCAATAGAAGCCCAAATTCCAGCCTTGCGCAATATATCCATGTGACAAACCTACAAATGTAACCCCCTGAATCTAAAATAATAAAATAATTTTTTAAAAACACACAAAAAAGAAAAAGACACTAGATTGTGACTGAGAGTGAGTTGTCCCAGGCCAAATCAGAATGGCCTAGACATTGCTCTGAGGGTGGGGCAGGTGAGAATTAGAAATGCTGATGCCTGGAGTACACACAAGCCCCCAGCTGTGGCTTGTTGTCTTATCTTCAAGTCCTGGGAGGAAGTGCCTTCAGGTGAGTTCTGATTCAGACTTCCTCTTCCTCAGATACAGCATGAGGTAGGCAGGTCAGAGCAACTGGAAAAATAAAAATATTAGAAAAGAAAGGTATCTGGACCTGCCAGCCAGGCATGCTCCCACCCCTGGGAAGCTTGGGGAAGGAGGTGGATGCTCTTTCTTCATTTCCCATCATGGCACATGGGGCTCCTCACATGCTGAGCAGGTGGCATGAGAGGTATGGAGTTAGAGTCAGGTACAGAGGGAGTTATGGTGGGAATCCCCAGAAGCTCAAGTGGGAACTCAACTGCCTTGGAAAAACAAGATGTGCTTATGATGTGTATCATATCCCTGGATTGGTTTATTTGAAGAAATGTGGATGGAAGGTGGACAATCAGTCAGGGATGATAAAGAAATCCAGCACCTCTTACCCACGTGTCCCCTGAAAATCTTACCAACATGAGAATGAATTTGTTGGTGACCATAGAGACATCTATGAAGACATCAAGGACTTGGAAAAATAAGAGGAATAAAAAAATCCAGGGTTTCCAGGTGGCATAAATGTAGCATGGGACTAATTTCTAGCCTAGGTATAGAGAAAACAATAGTAATACAGGTAATGAATGACATTCAATATTCAAATAATATTTGATGATTAATCAGGTAGATGGTGCAGAAGTTTTCAGAACTTGGTGAAGATTGCTAGGGTTCCAATTCTAACTCAGATACTATAGTGAGTTGAAATATGTCCCTTAGAAAGGTATGTTAGGATATGTTCCTCACCCCTGGTACCTGTGAATGTGGATGTTATTTGAATATAGGGACTTTGCAGATGTAATTAAGGTGAGGTCATATTAGATTAGGGTGGACCCTAAATCCAATGACCAGGATCCTTACAAGAAGAGGGAAATTTGGACACAGAGACACAAAGGAGACACAGGGAAGAATGCTGTGGGAAGGCAGAGGGAGCAGACTAGAGTGACACTGCTGCAAACTCAAGAATGCCAAGGATTGTTGGCAGCAGCCAGAAGCTAGGAGAGATGTGGAACAGATTCTCCCCGAGAGCCTCTAGAAGGAATCAGCCTTGATTTTTGACTTCTGGCCTCCTGAACTATGAGAGATGAAATTTCTGTTGTTTTAAGCTATCCAGTTTGTAGTAATTTGTTGCAGCAGCCCTAAGAAATTAATACAGATACTACTGGCTGTGTGACCTTAAGAAAATGCACTGGGGTTACCTCTCTGTTTCTTCATCTGTAAAATGGAGATAGTAACTGTATCCACTTTATACAGTTGTTGTGAGGATTAGATGAGTTTTTATGTGTAAAGTGCTTAAGCAGTGCCTGACAGATGGTAAACACACAATAGATTAGCAAATATTCTTCTTTGATCACTTCAATTTAGTAAAGATTTTTTTGAGCAACTAAATATGCGGCAGACCCTATATGTAAGTTATTTCATTTGATTCTTGTAACAGTCCTGTGAACCTCTTCTTATCCCATTTTGCAGTTAAGAAAACTAAGGCTCAGAGTATTAACTTGTTTTGAGAAAGCAGACGAGCTGCAACCTTGACTGAGCCTTTGGCTCTGTTCTGTCAGGTCTTCTATTCCACAAAATCACAGGCATCTCACTATATACTGGGGAGTGGACAAGGAAGGGTGCAAACCTTTGTTAATGATTATTTTGCACTGGGAAGACTTGCCTAATGCCTCTCTGCATATAACACTTGAAGGAAAGTATTTGCTGGCTTGAAAGCAAGAGGATAAACTTGAGAAAAAGAAGAGGAAATGTAATTTTCTAGATAATGCTCCTCCAGCATACACCAGTCAAACTAGTGCCCCTAGTATTTGTGGTGTGTTCATTTCCTCTCTTTTTTCTGGCTCTGGGAGGGAAGTTGTGTCTCTGAGCAAGAATCTTCAGGAAGTCTGAGGGTCCTGAAAAGTGTTGGATGGATGGTTTAAACCCCCCAAAAGTGAACAAGCTACATGTATGAACTCAGATAACATAGACACACAGAAGAAATAATTGGCAGCCTGTATAAATAGATTTGGTTTTTGACAGCCAATAGCAGGTGACAGTTATTTTGGAGAAATTATGAGTGTTGGAGAGAAATTAAACTTGAAATATATGAAACGATTTTTGTGTAGTGGTTTTGTGAGGGACACTAGCCTTTTTTTTTTTTTTTTTTTGCCTTCCTGTCAAGTACTGAACAAGAAGAAATTAATTTATCCCAGTACTTGGCATTTAGAAAGTGCTGTGTGATGGTTTGTGGTTGATTCAAGTAAACAGGGGAGGTTTTAGTGGGACATAAGAAAAAACTTAACAGCTGTGAAATTAAAACATAAATTAACTGCAGAGATAGGCCATGAGGGTGCCTTAGCTAGACTTTCAGAAGATAAATATGCATTTGTCTCGCTCTCGCTAGGTCTTAAAACTCAATTGGCAGCACTTTGGGAGGCCGAGGCAGGCGGATCACGAGATCAGGAGATCAAGACCACGGTGAAACCCCGTCTCTACTAAAAATACAAAAAAATTAGCCGGGCGTGGTGGCGGGCACCTGTAGTACCAGCTACTCGGAGAGGCTGAGGCAGGAGAATGGTGTGAACCCGGGAGGCGGAGCTTGCAGTGAGCTGAGATTGTGCCACTGCACTCCAGCCTGGGCAACAGAGCGAGACTCTGTCTCAAAAAAAAAAAAAAAAAAAAAAAAAAAAACTCAATTGGTTGCTTATTCATTACTCTAGGTACATAGTAGATCTTTGTAACAATAAGTTAGACATTTGTATAATTTTATTCCTTGAAGAAACCTTAGAAATCAGCTCTTATATTTGCATTTCTCTGCCTGCAGTTGAAGAGATGAGCTTGACTGTCTCTCGAGGTCTCTCCCAGCCCTGGAATCCCAGGCTTCCTTCCAGACTATGCTGTGACGGGGCAGATCTGTGAGATACATCCCAGTCATGGTGACAAGGGGCGACTTGACAGTGTGGCCCCACACTTCAGGTGTCTGTGGAAGTCAGGCTGTGAAGTAAGGAGACCAGTTCCATGAGGGATTTGGGGCACCATTTCATGAGTTTATTACCCTTCTTTTTTGCCAAATAGCCCTGAGGAAGGTAGTCATCAAATCGAGAATGGCTAAAATGAGGAATGAAGAAGATGGAAATTATAATAACTTCAAATAAAAGCAAGCCAGCTGATGTGATTAAAAAGCCCTGTATATACAGTGGGGGGAAAATGATAATCAGACCAAAGCAGTCATAAGAGAGAACAGTGATCAAGATGAGAGACAATGTTATCTAAATATTAAATTAAAAATAAATAAGATAGATGAGGAAAAGAATAAGTAACAGTTGTGACAGGAGTGTGAAACTGTGTTCATGCTGCAGGGCTGGTTGAGAAGAGAAAAAGACACACCAGTATTCAGGCAGCATGTTGGGGATAGGAGTAAGGGGTGCATTCCTTCCTATCGTGTCTGGTGGTGTTCTATTAGCAAAGCATTTGGAGACTCTCATCAACCCACCGCCCCTTCTGATATTTTCCCCAGTCCCTCTAAGGATAACACATTGGGCCCCCCAGAATCACACGGGCTGGGACGCTTAGGGAACCCTTCTTCCCGAGAGCAGGAGTCATGCTGGATTTCCCAGGACCATGCCCTCACAGTTGGGCCTCATTTATCTGGTCTTGAGCAGCAGGTTGAT